>NC_137888.1:30702651-31375314 GCF_963455335.1 Martes martes
TACAATTTCAGAGGATGATTCTTAATGGGAACTAAAGCTACCATTACTATGGCCCTATCCTCCCTGCCTGTTGGTGGGACCTAAGGTTGGCCAAATTGGCAAAGGAGACTAAATAAGAAATCTCTTAGGGGATTTTCATTTTCACAGGAAGAGTTTTGCATCCTACCTTTGCCCTTAGATGAAATTTTGATATCATGACTCACAGCAGATATTTTGCAGCTAGAAGGTAATAGAAAAGCACAAATACAAAAAGCCTACATGACAACGGTAGATAGAAGAATAAAAGAACCTGCTTTGAGCTGCCTTTCTTAGTCTTGGTTTTGAAATTTAAAAGATTTTTTTATTACATAAGCTACTATTACCTGATTTTCTGCTACTTATAGCTAAACATATGTTAGCATATGTAAGTGAAAAGACACCAAAATATATCCATGTAGTCATAAACAAAGCCTTAAATTAATAATTCTTATCTGTGGTTATATCTGTAGTGGAGTCTAAGGTTTTGAAAATTAAAAAAAAAAAAGGGGGGGGTGCCTGGGTGGCTCAGTGGATTAAGCATCTGCCTTCAGCTCAGGTCATGATCCCAGGGTCCTGGGACTGAGCCCCACATCAGGCTCCTTGCTTAGTGGGGAGCCTGCTTCCCCCCACCCCGGCCCTCCCCCTGCTCATGTTTTTTCTCTCTCAAATTAATAAATTAAAAAATCCTTTAAAAAATCAAAATAAAGATAAATAAAGAGGCAGTTCAGGGCTTTGGTAAACATTTGGAATTCTCAAAAGTTTTCTTCCATGACAGGAATGTTTGGGCCAAATCCATTTTATGAATTTGCTGTAACTCTTGTAGAGGATTCAGTATTACTTATTCATAGGCTGCTGGTTAGTATGAGTTGATAAATGCAGCCATGCAAGGAAATATACTGTTCAAAACCGCTCTGTCCAGTTCTTTGAATGATTTGTGAGACAGACGTCTGACAAAAGTCCAGGAGTCTGATGCTGTGTAGACACAGTTGATGTTGCCATACTGTCATAGGCAGTCCTCCCCAACACTGGCCATCAGGACGCCTCGGCCTCCCTAACTCCTTCCGTATTCACCACCTCCAAGTCCTTTTCTAGAAGGGAAAAAAAAATCTGGGTGGAACTGCAGAGTCTCTTAAGACAAGCATAAGGTTAAAGCAACTTCATATTTAAGAGGAGTTTCTATAAAAAAACAAGTTTGTATGAGAGCTTTCAGCAGAAGAGCAAAATAGGTTGAGTTAGGTTTTCCTTTTTAGATCTAATTTTTTTTCTGTTCTTTCTTCTTTTTCTTTTTTTTTTCCTTTTTAACTCCAATCTCTTTTCTCCTTCCTCCAACTTTTGGCACTGTTTTCTCTGTCAAAGATGCCAATAACCTTCCTTCCCCTCCCCCAAATGCATATTAGTCCCCTCATTTTTGCAACTGATATCATTTAAGAAGAAAATAATTTAAATTCATTCACATTAAAGAATGACTGGCTGATAGGCCCAACTACCCCCATAATTATTTTTATTTTAAAACAAGGAGATTATTAACCTAAATTACACTCATTAAAGAAGCAGCTGGCACATAGGACTAAGTTTGCATCTACGCTCTGTCTGTGTGAAACTGACCATGTCCCTCATTCATACCAGGATGCACTTTTATCTTCTAAAAGACAGGTTTAAATTAGAAAATTGTTACAGCTTCTTAAAAAAAGTCAACATCCTACGATTTTTTTTTAACATATGGGAAGATGATTTTTTTTTTTTTAAGATTTTATTTATTTGAGGGAGAGCATTGGAAGAGGGAGGATGAGAGGGAGAAGCAGACTCCCTGCCAAGCAGGGAGCCTGATGGGGGACTCGATGCTGGGACTCCAGGATCACGACCTGAGCCAAAGGCAATCACTTAACCAAATGAGCCACCCAAGCACCTGGGAAGATGATGATTTTGAGTTAGGGTATCTATGGTATATCTTTTCCGGAGCATGCATATGAATCATCTGACAAATTAGGTCTATAAATTCTCTCAACTTTGACCAAAAAGATGGTCATTATAAAGAATAAAAGTATATTTTTAAGCAGGAAAGAAAATTCTATCCCCAACATTTTCTTCTTGGTAATTAACCACCCCAAAGAGTTTTTCAGTTACTGCCACACTGAGAATGGGGGAAAAAATTATGTGGGGGATGATATGTGATCGTTGGATTCATTTATTCATTAAGGACAAACTCCAGTCCTGTCAGCCATCTGACGGGTGTGAAAGATGACAGCTGTAGAAACACACTGCTGCAGGAAGTCCCACACCTGCACATAGAAAACTTGGAACTTTCACTATAATCTATGATGTTCTTTGAAATGTGACTTGCAACTATGTCCTAAATAAACAATGACACTAATTAAGGCTAGTATGCCTCCTTTGAACAAACTCCACTCCAGTTTTAAAAAGGCAATATGTATACACATATTGTCTAGATTTTAATTGGCTAGATTTGCTATCCATCTACTGTTTGTGATGAAAGGTTACCAGATGAAGAAAAGCAGCAGTAAATTCTAGTTATTGCTCAGGAAATTGGTGTGGTGCTTAGTTTTAAATGCAAGTCAAAGTGAAATGCTATTAATAAAAAGGCTCCTGACATGCAAAGTTTATTTTAGAGTGGTATAATGCAATTTAGAGTGCTGGAATTCCAGGGTGGGATGTTACACCACTCTGACTTGCATTGGGGAAACATTGACCATAACTGAAATCAGTGAGGACGTATGGAGTCTAATGTTTTTATATGTACTATGTCCCCCTCAGGATGCTTACTACTAAATCCTTTACATTAGGATAGGTAGCTTAGAAGCATAGGAGATTTAAATTTCATCAGAAACCAATGAATGGGGGCACCTGGGTGGCTCAGTCAGTTAAGCAATTGCTTTCAGCTCAGGTCATGATCCCGGGGCCCTGGGATCGAGCCCCACATAGGGCTCTCTGCTCACTAGGGAGCCTGCTTCTCTCTCCCCCACTCTGTCTCTTTCTCCATCTTCTCCCTGCCACTCCCCCTGTTGTGCTCTCTCTCTCTCTCTCTGTAAAATAAATAATATCTTTTAAAAAAGGAAAGAGAAAAAGAGAAACAAAGAAACCAATGAAAAGCAAGAGCTGTACTGTGTTAATACATTTTTATGGCATTGGACAGTAGTTTGGAACCACATTAGTCTTGCCTAAAACAGAACAACTGACCCTTAACTTTGCAAAGGTTTCCAGTGTGGGTTCCAAATTCTTTAAACCTCCATTGGACATATCCCATGGCATATCTTCATGTTATGTATTTTAAGGCTAGATTTTCAAGCATTTTCCTAAGACCTCATTTGCACGACATAAACATTGACACACCCGAAATATCAATCCAACTCTTACTCCACTCAAGATCTTGTTCCAATTCTTTGTAGTGTAAAATTTAAGATTACCCACTCATTTCAGAAAAACTGGAAGACTTTTGTGTTAGATGATGAGTACACGATACAGGAGGATATAAATACGGGGGGAGACAAAACACAAAAACAGGACCATTCTATTTTTGTATACAAAATTAATTTTTTGGTTTGGCTCTTTAGCATCTATTTGTAAGACACAGCTTTGCAACAGGGGCGACTGGGTGGCTCAGTGGGTTGAAGCCTCTGCCTTCAGCTCAGGTCATGATCTCAGGGTCCTGGGATCGAGCCCCGCATTGGGCTCTCTGCTCAGCAGGGAGGCTGCCTCCCTTCCTCTCTCTCTGCCTGCCTTTCTGCCTACTTGTGATTGCTGTCTGTCAAATAAATAAATAAATAAATAAATAAATAATCTTTAAAAAAAAAAAAAAAAGACATAGCTTTGTAACAGACAGCCCATGTTACCAACCATGTTGAATGCTAAATTATGTGAGTAAAAACGGGGAGGTTTGTCTCCTATACGCACTCAACAGAACCCACAGTAGATATATTTCAAATTTCCAGTGAATTCCTCAGTTCCTTTGGGCATGTTGGTAGGCCCTGGCTTTTTTGTTGCTGTAGAGAAGACCTATTGCCATTTGCTTCCCGTGAGACTCCTCTGTATGTCACCACGTCTCACCATGCTGTGATTTCTCTCCTGGGCTTCAGCATACCCTCCACTTTCAGCTGACTCACAACACTGAACATATCCAGGGTAGCCAGCCCAGAGGAAATTCAGTCTTCTCTTCTTTGTTCACCATGACCTGGTTTTGTTTCAGTTTAATTCGTTGTACTGGCAACCAATCATGTAGCATTTGAAGGAAATGAATAATGGACTTTATAAAATGCAAGCAGCTAATAGGATTGGTCTAAAATACAGGCATCGACAGTGGCCGTTATTTTTGATCTTCAGATCAACACTATTTCTATCTCCATGATGTGAAAAGGGAAATGCAGGAAAGAAACCAGACCTGCCTATGATTACAAAGTTAAGTGTCAGTCAGGAAGGCAGAGGTCTTTACTATCTCAGGAAAATGCTCTTTCTAGCATGTGACACTGCCCATCAGAGGTAGTCAATACTTGATCTTTAGATAATGTTAAATTTATAGCATTTACCTGACCTACGCATTAGTTCATAATTTCATGCACATCTTTCTCAGTAAACTTTATGGGAGAAGTTACTTGCCAGCATACAGTGGTTTCTGGCTTCTTTTCACGCTGGCTTCTGAACACTATTACAGCCTAAAGACTGACAAGTTTTCCAGTACTGAGATTCTTTTCTAAAATGAGTTCCACAGATCCTTTTTATGCATGGCTGAATAAAAGGAAATGGAAATAGGAGATCACCATTCTTCATTCTCTCGCTCAAATTCAGGTCAGTATTTTCTGAGACCCTACTATGTGTTACACTCCGGGATATTCGTGAAATTTTAGATATAATCTTAAGCTAGGACTACTACAGAAAATACCTGATAGCCCACCAACCTCAGACACCCTTCTACCTAACCTTGGGGGTTTGCTATCTTTTTCCAAAAGGGAAGCTTGCTGCACACGTGCTGGGGCTCAGGTTTACTGATGTTAAATGCTTTGTAAATCCAATAAATATAGTTAAGAAGTTTTGATGTTGACCTTTTTATTCTCCTCTTATCTGGAAAGCTGCAGAGATCATGAGCACTATGGTATGTGGGGTCGAAAGCACATTGCCTATCAGTTCCTGCATGTTTGAAGATGCAGTCTGTGGCAAAAAAAAAATAAGATAAAAAATTGGCTCAAGCGTTGCCAGTAAAATACAGACACAGGAGTCTTACGCCACAAGAATCAGCTTTTTGACCCATTTAAGGAAACTCTGTGCTATCTCTGAGTAATGCCTTTAAGGACTGTGATGTATTGGTCTATATTTTAGGAAGATAACTAATAATACTGCGGAGGATAAGTTAACTAAAATAGAAACAATGAGTGAAGTTAGGATACTGTTGCGATAATCCAAACAGAAGAAAAATAAGACCTGAAAGGCTGTAGAATCATTGAGACATTGAGTGGTTTTAAGAAGGAAAAAAAGAAAGAAAGAAAGAAAGGAAAGGAAAGGAAAGGAAAGGAAAAGAAAAGAAAAGAAAAGAAAAGAATTCAGTAGAATTTTTAGATATAGTAAAAGGTTAAAATTTGGGAAACTATTTCAAGACTGCTAATTGAGAGTCTTAATGAAAAATGATATTCTTAGGATAGATAACAAATATATGAAGATCAGTTCGGAAAGAAGATATGTTTAGCCTCCAGAAAGTTTACATTGGGGTCACTTGAAACATCTATATGGGGGGAGTAGTGCTCCTGAAGGAACAGGGATAATGATTTGGGGATCGGCAATGTTTAGACTAAATGAAAGTCATGGGCACACAGAGTGATAAGGGAAGGTGATGGGATGAGATTGGAAACCTGAAGAAATACAACACAGTAGGAGAGCCACAGTAGGATTTATGGAAACATCCTGATCAGTTTGGAAAAGAAGGAGAGTGAGAGAAAAAGAGCTGAAAAGAGATTTTTATTAAAAAAAATCAAATGGGGACGCCTGGGTGGCTCAGTTGGTTAAGCAGCTGCCTTCGGCTCAGGTCATGATCCCAGCGTCCTGGGATCGAGTCCCACATCAGGCTCCTTGCTCCGCGGGGAGCCTGCTTCTCCCTCTGCCTCTGCCTACCACTCTGTCTGCCTGTGCTTGCTCGCTCTCTCTCTAACAAATAAATAAAAAAAAAAAAAAAAAAAAAAAAAAAAAAATTAAAAAAAAAAAAAAATCAAATGCTGCCAAATCCATTTAAGAAAAAAAAATCACTAAAAAGCAGGCTTTGAAGTTTAAAACAGTTTTTCAGGCAACTTAAAGACAATTTAGAGTAACGGAAACACAATTCAGATGACAGGGCACTGGGGAATGGAAGAAGGAAGTGGAAACCACCCACTAGAAACTAATCTATGAGGAAGCTAACCCCAAAAACACAGGAATGAATATTTATTGCTATAAAATAAAGATTATTTGAGTTGAAGAGGAAAAGATAAAGTACAAAACTAAAAGCCATTGTAGTTATCAAATATTCTGATTCTTTCACTCTGTATGTTCTGAACATGTTATAAAATCCATAGAGACCAGTTTTAAAAAGAAACTCTTACTTTGCAGAGGAAAATCTATACCTTGCTAAGTATAGATATTTAGCCTGTCAGTTTTGAAGATTAAATTTATTCAGGACAAGGGGGCAAATATAAACTAAAAATCACTCCAAATATTATTTCCAGAGTTCTTAAAAAAGTAGCACTTAAAAAAAAAAAGTAGCAAATATCAGAATACGGACACTAAAAAGTAAAAGTAGGTATAGCTCTCAAAACAATAACAGTTAAAAAAAATAGTTAAAATTGTTGAAATAAAGTAAAATTTAAATAGACATTGTTATGGCAAGATCTCCAGGGTTTATGTGGGTAGCTTAGGAGGTATTTCTAGTTCTTGGTTTAATTAGATCAATGTAAAATGTCATGGTCAGTACATCGAATATTACTTGGGATAAAATGAATTCTACGGGTCTCTAAGAACAACTTGTACTTGTACTATTATTTTAACAAGCAAATAATTTTAACAAGGAAAATTATTTTAACAAGCAAAATAATATTTGTTGAGTATTTTATATATCAATACACACAGCTATAAATTTTGTAGTTGTCTGACTACCCTTTATTTTGCTTCTTTCCAAGGTAATAAATTTCATGCTGGACATATGGTTTCCAGCTACAGAAAACTCCACACTTCTCTGTGGCCAGGTGGGGCCACTTGACTTCAGTTCCCCAATTAAATTGGAAATTTTAAAAATTGTTTTCTATTCCTTTGCATTCTTTTCCATTGCCACAAGATAGAATAGTGATGGGCTCCAGCGTGTATTGGTTTTGAGGTATATTTTCCATAGCATAAAATGCATATTTTCAGTGGATAACTCTGACATATGTGTGTGTGTGTGTGTGTGTGTGTGTAAAAAATTCAAATTAACATAGACTATTACTCTTAATTTCCACATGTCACTTTTCCATTCTTCTGGTTGTGTGTACTGATACTTCATTTATTGTCACGGCTGAGTAGTAATCTTTTGCATGACTATTCCATAATATATTTATCCACTATATTTTCCTCCATTCTCCTACTGATGGCAGTGTGGGTTGTTTTCAATTTGCAGCTACTATGAAAAGAGCTGTTACGGATACTCTTTTTAAAATTTTTGTGTGAACATATGTTTTCACTTTCTTAAGTAAAACCTAGAATGGAATTACTCCTGGGCTATAGAGAAAGTGTATGTTTAAACTTATATTATAGAAACTTACAGAACAATTTCCAAAGTGGTTGTACTATTTTATATTCCCACTAGTACTATAATTGGACCAGATTTTTACCATGCAGATGAAGACAATGCCCTAAGGGATGGGGAAGCAACTATATGGGAGAAAACTTGGTCCCTGAACAGAGCAATGATTACTACCATCTTTGATCACTTACCTCCTTTCTATTCCATTAGAGTGAGAAACAGTGACATACCAAGCAGGAGAACGATGGCTTCGGTCTCTGCAGTGTAGGCACCAAGGGGGTATATTTTTTGCAGAGAAGTTATAAATCAATCTGACTAAAATCCAACCTGGATTTTTGGTCATCCTAGGTTTAATTTCTAAAAAAAATAACACTGATAAAGTTTTCCTCCATATGAGGCAGACCACTCATATGCCTGCCCTTGGTGTACTACTAAAATGAATGACGATCGTGCCCAAGCCGGTCTACATTTTTTAAAATACTTACCTACTCTTGGTCTTTTTCTTGCAAATACCTAGATTTAAAATGTATATCCTTAGATTATTATACTCTTTTTTCTTTTTTTTAAGATTTTATTTATTTATTTGACAGAGAGAGATCACAAGTAGGCAGAGAGGCAGGCAGAGAGAGAGGGAGAAGCAGACTCCCTGCTGATCAGAAAGCCCGATGCAGGACTTGATCCCAGGACCCTGGGATCGTGACCTGAGCCGAAGGCAGAGACTTTATTTAACCCAGTAAGCCACCCAGGGACCCTAGATTATTATTTTCTTAAAACCATACAAATATTGCACCAACACTTAATGCTACTAATTATTAAAAAAATAGAAGTTTAGAGTATATTCTCAAACATTTTAATTATGAACTGCAACTTAAATAGTCTATCACCTACTTTTTATATTACAGAATCAGTTTTATAGAATGAACACCTTTACAGGAATTTAGAGATACCTTATCATTAAGAATAACAAGACCTGTATTGCATAGAAGTATTTCAGGCCACTCTCCTATCTGTCATCCTTAAGCAGAGGAGCCCACCCCAGCAACCCTTACAGAGAGCCATTTCAGGACTCAGACAGTATGTAACCTCTCTGAAAGTCATCTCTCAACCTGACGGAAGACATATCACCCACAGCATGTTACTTTCTTGAATAAGGACTTGGATGCTTGGCCTCCTTTAACACCTTTACTTCAACCTTATAGAAGAACAGGTCTTCACTTTTCTGGCTTCTTCTAAATGTAGTTCTTCATAACAGAGTCACATCCACAGACTAGATTAGTGCGCTCGCCAGGCATGACACAAATTACATGGACAGAGGAAAGTAGGTCTGAAAAGTTCTCACAATTCCCTCTAGTTCTGGGTTATCAGAACTAGAGGTTATTTGGGGTAGCTCTAATTACAGAGTAAAAATAAATTGCACAAAATACCTAACTGCTTCAAGAAATGTATCTGGATATACTTTTCGTCCATGTATACGAAGACTTCCTGGCCCACACCTATGGTTGGAAAAGTTTCATTTATAATTCACTGTAGAAATGGAAAACAAACATCATGGGAGACTATGGGACATCTCAGCAAGAGGGTATAGGAAAGGACTTACAAGATTTGGGCTGGTTTCAGGTGATTTGGGGAAACTTCAAAGGATGGGGGGGGGCTTTATCCTAGACTGGATGCTGTCATGAAGCAAATATTTGGATTATTTTTCTTTTTTAAGATTTTATTCATTTATTTGCCAGAGAGAGAGAGAGAGGGCGCATGCACAAGCACACAAGCAGGGGAAGTGGCAGGCAGAGGGAGAAGCAGGCTCCCTGCTGAGCAGAGAGCCTGATGTGGGACCCAGGACCCTGGGATCATGACCTGAGCCAAAGGAAGACACTTAAATGACTGAGCCATACAGGCACCCCAAATATTTGGATATTTTAATAGGTCTTACCTACAAGCAAGGACTCAGCAAAGTTAAAGCAGTAGTTGGTAAAGCAGAAGTAGTTTACTCATATACCAAGATGGGGAGATGGTGGGTCATTTTTATGGTTTAAAGGTAATGCTCCTGTCAGTGTTCAGACATGATTATAGAACTTTTTTTCTAATCAAGCCATCATAGTCACAGTGTAACTTTGTTAGCTACTGATGTTCTAAAAAAACTGTTATACTCAACAGAGCATCAAGGTCTACCTCTGACTGCCCTCTGTCTTGTTCTTCTGTTTTAGTTTCTTATATCTACAATAACTTCTGTCCTTACATTTTGGTTTCCTACTGCTGCTCTAACAAGTCATCACAAGCATACAGGCATAATAAACAACTGTCTTACATTCATACAGATCAGAAGTCCAACATGAATTAAAATTGGTTTTGTTTTAGGCATTTCAGTTGGGGTGGAATGGGTGTTTATTCTTTTTTTTGGGGGGGGGTGTTTATTCTAATTGTCCACCTCACTACATAGAACAAGTACTTATCAGCCTCTGTTCCACTGAGCTAAAAAATTAAAGTTCTAAAGATAACCATGTACATGCTTGGGAGTCCGAGTGAGGTATATGGTCAACAACCAGATGATCGGTGGTCAAAATATATCTTTGTGAACTGTCAAAATGTCCGAATCTGGGCAGGATTAAAAAATTAGAGAATTATAGATACCAAGGTTTGGTACAAGCAGTAAGTCAGTAAGTCATAGAATATTTAAAAACTAGAGGACATAGATTTTAAAGAGCAGGACAGATAGTTACCAACAGACTTGATGATCCATAAGAAGAGACACGGCATTGATGAGCCTAGAGGGAAAGTTTTAGTACCAGGAAGTTCTTTATAAGAGATTAAGCTCTCTCCTGGTCCGGTGCCTGGCACATACAAACTACATAAATATTCTAGAATGTAATATAATATAAACTTTAAAGGAAAAACTTACTCCGAAGTGCTAACCTGGGATATGAGGGTAAAATTAGATAAGTGAGATCATCTGTGACCTGTAAACCATGGTTTATCACGCAAGGAAGAATAGCTAGAGACAAATGCAGACAACACAAATGATATAAAGTAACATCAATTTCCCTCAAGCTCAGTGGGAAATACCAGAATCTTGACCCAGAAGATTGTTTTAACTGGGTTATTATTTTCTATTTTAGTTTGCATTTTTTGCTAAAAGGAAATGAAAAAACACAGTAAAGTGACTTCCAGTTTCTGATCTGGCATGTAAAGAGACTAGAGGTTGCCACTCAATCTTAACAAGTAAAAAGCTGAACATATATATATTTTTTTAATCAACAACTCTTTTTAATCCATTTAAAGAAGTGAGGTCACAGGGAAAACCGTTGCCCACAAAACTGGAGACAGGAGGATAGGGAGAATCACAACTTTACCTGAGCATATGAAACCCACCCACAGAAGCTTCTGTGGGAACCAGTGCTGGGGTAGGAAGACCTGAATGGTCATTGTCAAATCGCTGGAGGCTCAGTGTAGACAAGTCTGAGAGCTAAAAACTCCAGGGGAGGGGCGCCTGGGTGGCTCAGTGGGTTAAAGCCTCTGCTTTCAGCTCAGTTCATGGTCCCAGGGTCCTGGGATCGAGCCCCGCATCGGGCTCTCTGCTGGGCAGGGAGCCTGCTTCCCCCCTCTCTCTCTGCCTGCCTCTCTGACTGCTTGTCATCTCTGTCTGTCAAATAAATAAATAAAATCTTAAAAACAAAACAAAACAAAAACTCCAGGGGATCCAGTCATTGGAGGACCCTCACACTTTTGTTGAGTTTTACTCCTAGACTTCTACCAGCCTTCTATTTTTTGTTGCCAACAGTGAACATAGGTGAAAAATTCTCTCCTGCTTCTGGCAGGGGGAGGAAACAAGGAGCCATTTGAAATATGCCAGAGCTCTTTGTTCTTCTTAACAAGGTCTGGACTCAGGAGAAATAGTTTTGCCAGAAACTAATTTGCTGGGGTTTATAGGAATTTAACTGATCTGGATGAAGGGAAATACCCTAACCCAGGGGGGCACAGGTGCATCAACAACTATTCATTGGATTATAGATGCCTTTCCTCCCTCCCATCTTACCACATTACTAAAGACTTATTTACTGTTGCTCCTTTTACACAGTACACCATGTCCACCTTTTAACAAAAAAATTGTAAGACATACTAAAAGGCAAACAAATAAAAAAACACTAAAACACAATTTGAAGAGACAGAACAAGCATCAAAACCAGATCCAGATATCACAGGGATGTTGGAATTATCAGACCAGGACTATATAACTACTATGATTCATATAGTAAGGGCTAGAATGGGAAATGTGGAGATGGAAATTGTAAGAAAGAGTTAAAAAGAAATGCTAGATAACAAAATAAAAGCACTAACACAAGTGACAAATGCCTTTCAGAACCTCATTAGTAGATTGAAGATGGCCAAGGAAATACTCTCTGAGCTTGAGGATATGCCAATAAAAACTTCTAAGACCGAAAAGCAAAGAAAAGACTACTGCAAGGCAAACCAAACAAGAAAAATGGAACAATATATCCAAGGACTAGGAGACAACTACATAAGGAGGAGAAAAAATAAAGGAGGAGAGCAATGGTTGAAAAAACAAAATAAAGACTGATAATTTTCCCCAAATTAATATCCAACACCAAACCATGAATGCAGGGTTCTTAGAGAACACCAAGCAAAATAAATGTCAACCCAACTACAGCCAGCTGCATCAAATTCCAACTGCAGAAAACCAAAGTAACTTAAAGGTAATTAACTGACCCCAAACATTCTTCCCTCAGTTTTAGTAGAGTCCCCCACCTACTTTAATCTTAACCTATAACTCTCTTCCACAAAAGTAGTAGAAGAAATTTTTACTTGAGTTGATTCAACACTTTGTATTTATCATTCATTAGGCCTCAGAGAACCTATTTCACATGAGGAGTTCCACAGTGAATTCTGTTGAAATGAAACTGGCTTCGGATTCAAACACACCTGAATTTAACTTCTTGCTCAGCCTTTAACCACTTTGACATTAAAAAATACCTAATTTTACTAAGGCTTAATTTTGACCTCATAAAAATGACAGTATGTATTTGACAGGGCTATTATGAATATTAGATATTTCATGTATAAAAACCAGTGTAACTTCTACTTAGCAAAATTAGCTGCTCAGTAAATGGTACGTGTTATAATGAGTACTGGAAGGTTATAGTCATACAGAAATAAAAAGAAAGAGAATGAAAAAAATGTTGGCCTGGGGTGTTTTTTTCCCTAGCCATCTAATCCTACCTTAGTTCCATAAAACTCTTTGGAATAAAATCCTGTCATTCCAAACGATCTCCAAACGAGGCAGAGACTAACATCACAAACCCATTTCAGCTGGGACTCTTTCCTATCCTTGATTTCTGTTAGACCTACTTTCTCTCTAGGTTACAAAAACAACAGAATACTTTAGCCTTTCAAAAAAAATTATTTGCTAATCCAGTAAACCAAGGAATAAATACTAAGAGAATAAGAGAGAAAATTACAGAATTAAGAACAGTCCCATCTCTAGTCAAAACTCAATTGCAAAACCTTCTTGGCCCCCAAGACGAGACATTCCTCCTACCTCTGGAAGTAGTGATCTCTCTCCTTGGCCTTCCTGGAAGTTTTCAAGGTCGGTAGCTTCAAGGCAATATGTCTCAATCCCGGATGCACTTTAGAACCAACAGGGGAGTCTTAAATAGACTTCTGTCTGGGCCCTGCCCTAAGTAATTTGGGGTTTAATTGGTCCCTAGTGGCGCCTTGGAAGCAATGTTGTTTTTTAAAGCTCTCCAGGTAATATTAATGAGACTTCAGCGCTGAAAGCCACTGTTTTAAAGCAAACTTTCACATGGTTTTTCAGGCCAATCCCGCTGTTTATCCCAAGGCCCATATTCTGGGCTTGGGGTCAGGATTCACTTCCCCTATAGCTGCCACATTTCCCTCTTGGGATTTACTCTGGTTTCCTGATGTTAGTTTCTTTACTAAGTTGCTTCTGAATTATTTCTCCCTTTGGTTGTGAGTCAACCAAATCAATGCTTCAGTTTATTCCTCAATTATTCACGGATTTTTGGCATCTGGAAACGGCTTCTTTGGCATGTGCTTCTCTGCACAGGTGCAAACTATGCATTTCCAAATGTTGATTGTTTCTTAAAGGAAGATCAGGTAGCTTTGAAATACAGGGTAAAATGTGCACCCCTCTTAATGAGACACATTTCAAGCATTGTGCATACACAGGCGATCGGGAAAGGCCTGGTAAACCAAATTGGCTTCTCTGCCTAATTTTTCCTACTGTGCTAAATTTTTGTGGCTGTGGAGTCCAGCTCACCAGTGCCATAACAAATTACCTCTCCTCTACATTCTTCATATGACCTGTCTACACTTCCACCTGAAAGTGTCAAATCGTATTTTCTTATTCTTTAGTTACAGATTAGATCTTTTAAAAATTAAGAGGCATACGTTCACATATTCACTTACCAATTTCCTTTGTGCCTAAGAGCTGATCCTTTTTGGGGGCTCACAGAGGCCCAATATTATAGCCATCCCTTTCCTTGTACAGAAATAGTTAAAGGACTTTAAACCCAGAATGAGAGCAGGTTGCCTATGAAATACAAAGAGTTGCCTTTATTCAAAAACAATTCATCATCTTTTTTTGAAGATTTTATTTATTTATTTGACAGAGATCCCAAGCAGGCAGAGAGGCTGGCAGAGAGAGACAGAGGAGGAAGCAGGCTCCCTGCCGAGCAGAGAGCCCGATGTGGGGCTCGATCCTAGGACCCTGGGATCATGACCTGAGCCGAAGGCAGAGGCTTAACCCACTGAGCCACAGGCAGAGGCTTAACCCACTGAGCCACCCAGGCGCCCCCAATTCATCATTTTTAATTGTAAATCTATCACCTTAAGATCACTTTTGGATTCAGTCCTTGCTTGGCACTTCATAAAAATAATATTCATAAGTGCCTGAGATTTTTCTGCCCTAACACTTAACACTATCTCTCCCCTTATTCTGTTTGCAAGTTCACTGCAGCATAAACACAAAATTCACATTTGAGAAAAGTCCTAAGAGTCACTACGGATAAAAATTCAGCTCTCTGGTATGTACTTATTTTGTGATCTGCCTGTGAATAACATCCCAAGCCATTTCTGACAAGGTGGTGCATGGTTTCCCCTATGCACATTCTATTATTTTAGGAAACAGTATGTCAGTAGAGAAATATGATTACTGCAAAACCATGCTGTGAAAACCAGAACTGAGTGCCAAAGTAGAAATTTCAATAGCATCATCCTCAATTTGTCTCTTTTTTTATATATACCAAAATTTTAATAATTAGCTTTTTTTGGTGATGTATTGTAGCTTTTTTTTCTAATCCACTCTAACCCTCAATTTCCATGATATTTAAATTATATTAGCTGATAAATGTCACAATTTGAGGCTCCCCTTGTCTCACAGGAGACTCTAGGGACAGGCATCCTGAACTTTAGTGAATTACTGGTTACAGACATTCAAAGAGATTTCTAGACGGAAGTCCTTACAAAGCTTTGAATGTGAAGAGGCATCTTTGCCTATCCATATTTATATCCGTGCATATGGAATTATGGTAGTTTACAGTCTAAGGGTGACTTTTTAGCTTATTCAGTTTCTCTCAGCAAATGACAACAATCTAGGTCTAAGTGTCTTTTAATTCTGCTCCCTGCGAATATAAAATGCTCTTTCTTTGCTCTGAATGACAAAGGTAGCAATGACTGGTAGCTGGTGTCTGCAACTCTAATAATCCTCCCTTAGCTTCTACTCCCTCAATGCCACCACCCCACCACACACACACACACTACAGATGAGGGTAGTATACAGGCAGTCTCTGTTGGCATAAACTACCTACCTAGGAATAGCTATCATGGGTGGCCCCATGGACATGGACCTTCTGTAGAATAAGCCTAACAAGCCATGTGTATTTATCTTAGTCTTTGTTCTGGGACTACAGAGCAAGTTTTTGAAACGGGTCTGGGTCCTTAAAACACAGGGGTTTTTTTGTTACTGTTTTTGAGGGTTTTTTTGTAAGTAAGGCTTGAACTCACAACCCTGAGATTGAGACCTGAGCTGCTGAGATCAAGAGATGGCCACTTAACTGAGTGAGCCACCCAGGTGCCCTCCCCCACCCATAAAACACAATTCTGACCCTCCCCCAAACCAAAGGCTGCTTCGAGGGAGACCTTTGCAGAAAGAGGGGTAGATTTCTGATGTCACGGTCTTCCTTTCCTGCATTTCAAACATACGAGTGATTTCAAACCATCCGTTGGAAGCAACTTCTCAGTGATGAAATACCCAGCCAGCCTTCCCTCCCTCCCTCCAACCCTTGTTTGTAACATTCCCTTGGGGAAAAGCTAACCATGCCGACTGCTTCCCTGACACTGTTGATGAGGCACGGGGGACATGAAGGAGGGAGGGAATCAAGACCTTGCCTGGTAAGTTGTCCTGTGCTTGGTGGTGACTTTGTTCTTTGGGTTTTTTGTTTTTTGGGTTGTTTTACAAAAATAAAGATGGAAGAACTTAAAAAAAAAAAAAAAAAGCCCCCATGGACATGGGGACTTCCCTCTCTCTACTCCTGCCTTGTAGATTTTCCCTCCTTTTTCCCCTACCTTTGCCATGGCCTATTCCTGTGCCTCGTTTTTCTCTCAACTTTTAGCTCCACGCAATCTCCCAAACCTGGGCCCTGTCCCAAACCCACTCACAATCAGGCTCCTACCCCAGAGTGGCCACAGGTGATTCTTTCAAGAGCCTGATCTAGTTTCCCCACACAAACCTAGACAAACCCGTTCCTGCCCTTATTATATCCATCCTTGGCTGACACGCGGTGCCCATGAATTGGGTCTGGATAGTTAACAGATCCCAGAAGAGGGGGATCACTGGTGGGAAAGAAAGGCAGAAAGACAGCAGGCAATAAAATTAACTTGTAGGAGAGGATTTATGTTTTCATTATTGTTTATAGTCCAAACCTCCCAAAACCTTAAAAAGGATTTTTATGTTACGTTTGAAGATGAGCAAGGGTTGGAAAAACTTAATTATACTTATAGTCCATAGATTACGTGGGAGTGGGAGGAGTGGGAGGGAAACCCTGGATCCAAGCTACAGGACATCAAAACAGAGACACCAACTCTTGAGTTCAGTTGAAGAGTGAAGGTCACCAGGAACAAGTCACAGGCTGAGAAGCACTTAAACAGTGCTGCTCCCCAGACCTCTTGTCCCCCTGTCTCAAGTCCGCAATACCTATGATACGCATCTTCAGCATCGAGCATTAGTCTTCCTTCTGCCAGAATCAATCTTGGGAGCCTGGAGCTGGTACTCTAAATTATTAGAAGATGTGATAACACAGATCCAACACATCAGAGTAAAAGGTGTAGCTAGACAACTAAATTAGAAGTTGATTTTTGTCCCTCTTATGATGATTATTTTTACGGGAATTTGAGCAGGGTATTATACTTCAAGAATATTGTGACTTAAATTAGCTTCTGCACACCTGCATTTTTTTTCATACAGCCAATTCTAAAGAAGTCCCAGGTTTGAAGACCTCTAGAATGCAGAGAATTCCATGTTACTTTCCGTAGAAAGGAGAATTTAACCATTTCCCCACAGTATTTTAATACTTAAAGAATAGGGAGGGTTCTTTCTGTGTGAGTGAAACATTAGTCATTGAGTACATTCCTTTATTTGGCTGGGGACGAAGGCTTTATTTCATTCTACAATACCAGTCTGCTCGTGGGGTGTTAGGACAGAAGGGGCTGATCAAGAAACTGTGAAAGATGACAACGCTCCAAGATTGAAAATAGAGACTTTGATGGGGTGTCTACAGCAGTTTGATGAGAAATGCAAGACATCTTCATGGACTTTTCTAAGTGTTAAGTTGATAGAATTGAAATTAGTTGTATTAGCATCAACAAGGGGAGCACCCCCCCCCCCAAATATAGGCACTTCCTTGGCCCTATTACGGGCTAGGCATGGGGATAAGAGTCTACATACACTGTTCTATTTCATCCTTTCTGGAGATCCACGAGGTTGGTTTTCTCATTCCTGTGTTTCATTCAACAATACAGAGACACAAAGGTATTTGTTAATTTATCCTGAGTCTCATCACATCTAAATGGCAGAGGTGGGATTTGGACCTATTTCCAAAGTCCCCATCTTGTTTTAAGCAAACACTGCTACTTTTCAGGGTCCAGGAAGGTAAATGAAATACGTACTTTTTGAAAACGTATTTATTTCTATTTCTGAATAGTTATTGCTAGTTTCTTTTTGCTCTTGTTTTCAAAGTTTCTTTTGGAAAGCTATAACCTTGCTTCAGCTAAACAAAGAAACAAGTTTCTTTCTCAATAAAGATAGTGGAGTAGTACCAGTCCTATAGTGGTTTCTGCTGCTAACGTGCTGTGCGACTTTTGCAAAATGTGTCTTCAGGGGGCCCGGATTCCTTACATGTACTGATGAGGTGGGCCTGGAGATCCTAGAAGTCTGTGATGTTCCATGAGGAGAGTCCTCTGTCTCAGAACCCTGAGAAGTCGGGAAAACGGGAACTGAAAGGTGAAAACTCAGTGGGGAGAGACGGTGGAAAGCCATAAATGTGATCTCCCCTCGACTTCAGTTTCCTTCACAGTTGGTATTCATTTGATTCAATCCCTCAGATCCCACAGGACGGAGCGTTACACAAACAGCATAGTGACCACTGGCTTACCCGTCAGGAAGAGGAGTGGGGGGAACCACATAAATAAATAACCTAACAGCAGAACTGGCAATTTTCTGGCCTTCAAAGATCCCTAGAGATTGCCAATTTGGACCACACAGGACTCCAGGGGTTGTAAAACAGCAAACCACAACATGGTGTCCACTTGAAGCCTTTTACCACAGTGTGGCTGGCCAGAAGCTGACTAGCCAAAACTCCTCCACAGAACACCACAGCCAGGACTGTCTCTGGAAATCCCGACAGCATTCTTCACTCCAGGGTGGGCTCACAAGTCCTCTGGGTCTATCGTTTCCGAAGGCCAGTCTGAGGATTTGTGTCCATCAATGTCAAGTTTTTCATAAGTCGGTTGCAAGATGCAAAAAAGGTACAGAAAAGAAAGCAGGGTGGGTTTTCCTTAAAGTTGAATGTATTCATTTAAAGGACTGTCCTTTATTCTGTTTTTTGTTTGTTTGTTTTTTACTTTTGAACATGAAAATGTCCTTTCTCTTATGAAATTACAGTGATACGAAATGGGAGATTGTACACTGTATATATTTTATGTTCTTTGCTTGGTCAGCCTGTATCAGGTTTCAAACTTACGTTGGAAATTCTACTGACCTGTGAAATAGAATACAGTGGAAACTGTTGTGTTCCGGGCATGCAGGAGGGATGAGATCTCTGGGATCCGCTGCTACATGAACGAGGCTGCAGAGCTTAAACCTGAAGGAGGGAAACCCCTGAATGATCTTACGTGGTTTGGAGATCTGAGCGATTTGCCCCAGGTTTGTGTCTTTAGATCTCACTTTATTTCTACTGTCCCAGTGTGATTCGATAGCCTTAGGGCAAAGCTCAATTTGTCAAGAACTAAAAAAAAATAAAGCAAAAATAAAAAATAGCAAAGACTCATTTACAGATACTCAGATTTAACTTTTAAGGCTCTATAAAACAGAATGCTATTCTTTTACTTCTTTGGAAGAATGTTCTCGACATCCACTGTAACCTGACTTTACTGGGTACTAATAATGATATGAGTAGGAACAGGAAGGTGGTGATAACCGAGCTACCAGTTGCTGAACACAGACCACATGCGTAAGAGTTTTTCATGTATGTTCTGCTACCCTCACAACCCCTGCAATTTGAAAAGGGCAGAAAAACGCAGCTCAAAATGATGTGTAAAATGGTAGGAAAAAAACAAGGATTTTGGCATCCTCTAAATCTAAGAATCTGAGCTCAATGATGGCCTTGGACAACTAAGTGAAGTTTTTTTTCTTTTTTCCCCTCACATATAAAATGAGGCCAATAGCGATCATCCGTGGAGTTGTTATGAGAAATGCGTAGTGTAACAGGTGTGAAGTAGTGCATTTATTGCCTCCTGTGTAGGAGGAACTCAATATTTCACTAGATAACTTCATCAAGTTTATGATTTTTGTAGGTAGCAGAGCTGGGAGCTCCAGGCTCTGGATCACAGTCTATGATCCTTGCCATATAGCAAGAATGACTGGTTCATTGAGCAGGCTGAGCTCAGTGGAGCATAAACCTGGCATTGTTATGGTTTTCTCCCTTCACTACCTTTAAATATTCTGTCAAAGCTCCCTCTCTCCTCCCTTAATAGTATCTCAGGGAGGTTTCACAGCATTAGACTCACAGATATAAAAATGTCCAGTGAATTTAGTCTGGCCAGCTAAAAGTCCCAATAGATCCCCTTCGGACTGTGACCTTGTAGGCCCTCAATGGCCATGTCAATATTTGTTTTCACAGCCAAATGGGGACATGGCTTCCCCGTTCTGGCCAGCCTGCCGTGCGTGTGCCGAGACTTCCAGACAATGCGCTGGAGATGAAGACGAGCTAGAAGATGAGTTGGGCTATGCTGTACTGCATTCCTGCTATTTGGCACAGTTCCTGTCTGAACTGCTGTATTTCTCTTCTCTAATATTAAAGAAGAGGGTTGCATTAGTTGTCTATCGCTGTGCAACGAATTACCACAAACACAGAGCTTAAGACCGAACACACTTGCTATTTCACAATTTCCATGGGTCAGGAATCTTGACGTGACTTGGCTGGATTCTCTGACAGGGTCTGTCAAGGCTGCATTCGATGTGTCATCTGGGTCTGCAGTCTCATCAAAAGTTCCACTGGGAGGGGACATGCTTTCGTTAGTTCAAGACTGAGGCCTTCAATTTTTTGCTGCCCGTCAACCTGATGCTTCCCTCATCTCCTAGAGGTGACCATAGGAGGTTCCTGGCCACATGGGCCTCCAAACATAGGCAGCCTACAACAAGACAGCCTGCTTCTACAAAGCCAACAAGCGAGTAAGAGAATCCAGCGACATGGACCCTAGAATCCTACATACCATACCATGTAATTGCACACATGCAATCACAAGCATCTTATCAATGTTGCCTCATTCTACTGTTTACAAGCAAGGCACAGGATAGAAGTAAATCACACACGAGGGGAGAGAACTGTAAAAGGAAATAATGTCCCGAGGTGGTACCTATGGGAGTGTCCCCTAGAGTTTGTAGGCCACGTGGGCATATTAGTTGAAATACAAAGATCCATTAATCCCTAGTGAAAATTTTGAGCTGAAAAGAAATTCAGAGCTTCAAAATGACCCCACCAAACTATACAGAACAGTTCTGAGGGGATTGGAAATCCCAGAATACCAGATGAATCAGTAACTTTCAATGAGTAAGTCTACACTCATATTAAACCTTGCCTCTGAGCCCACTGGATTATATTTCTTCTTATGGGAAAGGACTAGCTCTCCTAAGGACATTTTGGATTTTCTCAGTCCCTCCACTCGAAATGGTCGTGGTTTGCCAATATTAACATGGTAGTTTTGTGAGAGAGACTAAATAACAGAAGGAGATTGTAATATTTTGGATCAGTCCTGGATATCCATGAAATTTGATAGTTTAATTTTACTACTCAGAGTGAGTGTACAATAAGGAGTAGAGCTAGCGATGAGGATAGATTTCAAAATACCATAAGGAGGTATGGAGTGCTTAATCCTATGAAAATTATGATCACAAACCAAAGAGCATATGCCAGTTATCATATACATGAAATTAAGTGTTCACCCCTTTTTGTAAAAAAAAAAAACAAAAAAACAAAAAAAAAAACACCAGTATTTTCTATGCTAGGACATTTTTCTCTTTTGGCTACTAACATGACAACTACTCACCTATACCATCTTAAGAATTTTTCTACCTATCCCCACTACCCTCCAATATTATCGATGTAATTTTCTATTTATACTACTAAGATAACACACTTCCTCTAAGGTTATTTGAGTACCTATAGCTCTTCTGGGTTACAGAAGGATGCATATTTCTGCTTTTTTAGAATTTTTTGAAGGGATCTTTAGATAAGTGCATTTTTTTCTAATAAATATGTTTATTTAAATGAAAACTTGAATCCAAATGCATTTTTATTCATTTATAGGCTTGTTCCCTATAAATAAAACCACATATCAGAAAAACAAAATTACTGTGTCAAAACCATGCACCGATTCTTGGTTCAGAAAAAATGTGTTCTCTATATTTTATATTATCTAATTTCAAAAAAAATTTAATTCACTTTTCTACTTCTTATTATATGTACTCCTGGCTGCAGATCTTTAAGTCAGATGGTTGAAAATAAAGAATAAGCTCTTAATACTAAATTTAAACTGTCTTCCTCGCTTAGCAGTTTATATAAAATAATGCAGTTAAAATACTATACAAATGTTATTAGTTTAACTATAATAACTTTTTTCCAGAAAGAGGGAATTCTTTGAAATGTCTGAGATCTTAAGAAAATAATACTAACAAAACATAAGAATGCAATATATAAGGATCAAAAACTCAGAGTGCCCTTGCATTTTCAACATTTAATTTTTGGTTAAAGCAAGAAGTTTGATGTGATGTGTTTTTAATTTGTGTTGCTTAAAATTCTACTTTTAGCAACTCAGCTCTGACTTCTATGTTAAGTCCAAATATTCTATTTTATTGTTCAATGATAAAAGGCCCTACGAAACAGCCACTTGAAAGAAGACAGAAGTTACACTGGCATCTGGTTTAATTTACAGCTCTTGTTCATTACCCTCATATGAAAATTTCAGAACACATGTGGCAAAGGCTTCTGAAAAGCAACCTTTAACCTGAACCTGAATTTAATATTCTCAAGTTATGAACTAAGGTATTTAAAGTTAATAACTTTCTCTACAGATAGCTTTTTAATGTAGTAGAATTCTACCATGTAAACTTTATGTACAACTATCTTTTCAGTGTAACAGAACACTTTGGATACTAATTAGAAAATTACAATTATCCAGGGACTGAAAAAAAGTAAGTTTTACCTGATTTGGCTTCCATCCAAATTCATTATTTCTCCCTGAGCTATAGTCATCATTACAAAAAATGAATGTACAAAGGGAATCACGAGTCACTGTATTCTGGTAACAGTCTAAGAGAAGAATTAGGGAAGAAAGAATTCTTCTAAAAATTAGAAGAATCAGGAAGAAAGAGGTCTGACACCTACCCCAGATTCCTAGCTCCTTCCAGGCAGAGTAAGGACAAAAATGCCAGAGGTGTGGGTGGTCAGAAGCGCTCCCGGCCAGGTGTTCGGGGCAATATGTCCTGTAGCATATTGTCCATTCCCTAATACTGTCCATATTGGCTTCCTCTAATGAAGATTTACATCCTGTAAAACCCAGTTAAATCCCCAATCCAGCTATTAGTTATACAGAAATCAATTAGATGGATGGGTAGATGGGTGAAAGAGAGAAAAGACCAACATTTACACATGCATACATATGTATGTACATATACACGGACATGTATGTTCCGTCTGCTTGTCAACTGATGAATGGTAGCCTGCAAAAGAGTATTATATTAACCATTCTTTAATTAATTAACAGAAAAAAAACTTCCCTGTTATCATTTAGCATTCTATCTTAAATCTATTCTGTGTAAATAGGTCTTAATGTATGTTCATCTTTACATATCCATCTTACATGTATTTCTGTACAGATCTGTGTGCTTGAATAGTGAGATAGGTATTTTTTAGAATGAGTCAAATCCAATAAATTTTACATACTGAGGAAGAAAATACTATCCTATTTAATCATTTATATTAATATTTGGAGTGAAAGAGTAATACAACCAGAGTTAGGAGATTTAAAATATTATTAGAATGCTGTTCATAATTGAAATGCTGACTCGTAAAAATCTATGGTACTGCTAGTCCATGACTATTTTCCTAAGCAACCACAGCTCCTCACAACTCACCGAACATGATTACAACAGGCATCTTAATGTCCTTACGTGATCCCACCACTCAGACCACAGTTTACTCATTTAGAAATAAGAACTAGACACAGGTTGAAGCAATTAATCTATCCCCAGGTTTTAGAACTTTAAATTCATAAAGTCAACATCCAGTGGGCTTTCTTCTGCCATTTGAAATGAAAGTCGGTTTGCAGCGACAGAGAATGAAGCCAATGCATGCAGAGAAGAAACAAGAAAAAGGTTCGTGGGCCACCTGGGTGGCTCAGTGGGTTAAAGCCTCTGCCTCTCGCTCAGGTCATGATCCCAGGGTTCTGGGATCGAGCCCCGCATCGGGCTCTCTGCTCAGCGGGGAGCCTGCTTCCTCCTCTCTCTCTGCCTGCCTCTCTGCCTACTTGCGATCTCTGTCTGTCAGATGAATAAATAAAATCTTTAAAAAAAAAAAAAAGGTTCGTTCTGGGTCCATATTTCTTAGTCTCAGTTGCAACCCTGCACATTCTCAAGCTTAGATGTTTAACCCTTCCTTAGATTCCATTAGAAATAAAATTCTTCCTCTCCCAAAATGCACTCAAAATGCATCTCTGTTTCTTGCAGTCAAAGAATCATAAAAGACAATGATATTTTCTGCTTGGAAACAATGTCCCTGCTTTTTCCCCGGTGTAATTCTTGTTTCTCCTCTAAGTCTCAGCTGCAACCACCATTCATCTAGAAAATCTTTTCCAAGCTGCTAGGTGTGGATTAATTTGATGTTCTATGTGCCAGATCCAGTACACTGTTCCTAGAATTCCTATTACCGCTCAGTATCGTAACTGCTTCCTTGTTTTTCTTTATCTCATTTTAATACATTAAAATAGGGACCACATTTATTACACCCACTCTTGTTTCTCAATGCATGACATACCACCAGAGACATAAAAAACAATAAATAATTGCTGAACCAAAGAAACAATAAAGGATAGAACAAGAAAAAAGATGTTTGATCTTACATTTGTTTCCCTCCAATTCATGATTTTTTAATTTATCAATTAAAATTTTAACTCAAAGCATAGACTGCCAAACAACTGATATATATTATATTACCATTATAATAAAGCCAACTTTCCAAGTAGAAATAAGTGAGATGTTAACTTTTTATATGGCTGTTTTAAACACTACCTTTTTTTTAAATAGATGATGCAACTGAAAAATGTTAGTGATAGAGCTCTATATAGTACAACCTCGGTTTTCTTTTATTAAATCAACTGTCTCCAAATGTTACCTACACAGGTGAGAAGGCAAATTTCCTTTGTCTGATACTCTATTTGTCTGAAACCCAAAACATAATTTATGGCTCCCAAGTGTTGGGGAGTTAACTCAAAAAAAGTTATATGCTTTGTTTTTCAAGAAGAACAACACTTTTTTTTCTTTTTTTAATTGAACAAAGTACGCTCAGTTCACATGAGACTAACAGTTGTTCTAGACACCCAGGAGGAGCTGCCCTTTCAGTGAACAGTTTGTCTTGATCTGAAGCCAAGGAAAACACTTGTACTTAAAAATCTTTGCCTCAAATATTTCATATTTTTAGAACCTCTTGGGGGGTCTTTCAATAGTGTTTGGCTTACTATTTGAGCAGTGTTTATGGTGATTCTTGGAAAATAGCTTTATAAACCAAGGTTGTAATGGATGCTTCTCAGTGGTATAATCTAATAAAATGTCATGAGTTTCACTGTGTTGTTAAATGTCACCTGCATTTCTACATACCTGTGTGTATACAGTGATTTGATTTTATTCTTCTTTGGTTCACTATTACTTACTCACAAAGTATAATTAGACATTTATATTCAGGCAAAGAATAACAGCTTGTTATGATTTTTCAAATGTAATATTCTGCACGAAACAAGCTGAGGTGTGAGTTTAATGTAGATTACCTAGATTTATTCACACTTACCTAAACAGTAAGCTCCCCACTTTAGTTACCCTGGCACAAGCTCCTATACATACATCACTTGTCTCCTGCCAATTTCCATAGGGATACTATAAAAATGTTAATTCAGTCTACAAATCACACTGATATGTTTAGAAAAACTGAATTGTGTATGTCAATGTAATGTAGGCCTGTGCAGCCTATTTGTACAAGATAGATTTAAGATATAATGCTAGAAGTATAGCAGGAGGGTATTTATGTTTATTTCTTTATTTTGTCTTTTTTTTTTTTTTCCTTAATACACTGCTTCCAGGCCACTACTCAGCAACTGACAAATTAAGACTATTGTGCCTGAGCAACCACTTTTTCTTAGATTTTAGACTAAAACCACTCCTTGGCACAATTTCATGTTCCCATCAGCAGGAGAAGAGTGGGAACCCCGGGTGCCTTGTACCACAGATGAACCATGTCCACATTCCTCCTTCCCTCACTCACAGCCTCTCCATCATCCCCTGCCAGAGACCATTAGAACTCCTCTCACTGAGCCCTCACCTGTGTCTATGACAGTCACCATACACAGACCCAGACTTCCAGGTCAACCTTAATCCATTGGACTCCAATCCACATACCACTGCTCATCTCCTTTTTTTGATTCTATCTTTCAGTTCTCCTCAGTTACTGAAACCATTTCCATGTGTCTCTGGAACTCAAGATCAACTCTCAGCAAAATTTCCTCTAAACTCAAATTCTCCCCCAATCCACCTATTTTCCTTAATGTTCGAGAGGAAACATTTATCCCCACTGAGGACATTGATTTTCTTGTAGATTTCTCAAATGGTGGCTGTTTTTGTCCAGTGTCTTCACCCCTAGGCACAAGGTTGGATAGATGTCCCCCTCCTACTCTCTCCAATCCCAGATTTTGAATTTCATTTATAAATTGCACCTTTCACCATCCCACTTTATTTTATGATTTACTATACCAACCCCAACTTTATATTTCAAATATTGTAAATCCACGGCGTTTACAATATTTACAGTGGATTGTAAATCCATTGTCACTCATTCCATTGTTATTCTTCTCATAATTCTTAATGATTTCAAATTCATGGAATGATCCTTTCAGTGGCTTGAACTCCTGTTTACTTGACCTTTTCCCCTTCTATCTTCTCTCTCTTGCCATAGCCACTCAATCGCAAGCACACATGATCATTTCTTTGAACCTGTCATTACTAGTAACTGTAATTGCTTCATAATATCAACCTCAGCTAATGTACTATCAAATTCAGTTTTCTCAGCTCACCATTTCATATTCCAAACACCAACTCCCAACACTCCTTCAACCCAAGGACCTTCAATCTATGAATACCAAAACTTTTCACTATCTTCACCTCTATCTTGTCATTGGTTCCTCATTTTTAATTAGCTGGCCAATCATTTTAACTACTTCTTTGATTATACTCTGCTTCCTTGTCCTTGTTCTGCTGTTGAGTCCTGGTGTGGCTCAATGATAGCCCTGATTAAATCCAACCCTCTATGCACTGCATGCCTGAACCCATGCTGGTGAACTTAGCGGAGAAAAGTAACGTCAAACAAAACAAAACAAAATGAAAGCATGCATAAATCATGCAGAATAATGTTCGTTTAAAACTATAGCAACTGATCTGCCGTATTTCCAGGAAATCATTCATACAAGTTCTTAGACCATTCCCTCACTTTCTCCGCTAGCTATTTCAGAGATTTTCCTCTCAAATCTCTCTGCAATCCTCACCTTTGCTAATTCACCTGTGTGTTAGTCTGAGTTCTTCACAGCAACAGAACCAATAGCATACCTGTATGCATATTTATTACAAAGGAATTAGAGATCATGCAATTAGGGAGGTTGAGAAGTCCCACAGTCTGCAGTCAAAAAGCTGGAGACCCGGCAGGGTTGATGGTATTGTAGTCCTTGTCTGAGTCTGAGTCTGAAGGCAGGAGAATATTGTCTCAGCTAGAACACAGGCACAGAGAGAGAGCATTCTTTCTTACTCAGTGTTTTATTCTATACAGATCCTCCGTGGATTAGATGAGGCCCACCCACATTGGGGAAGGCAACCTGCTTTACTCAGTCTACTGATTCAAATGCTAATCTCATCTAGAAATACCCTCAATGAGACATGCAGAAATAATATTTATCCAATTTCTGGAAACCCCATGATCCAGTCAAGTTGACATGTAAGATTAACAACTGTACTTTGTTTCTTCCTTCAGGAAAAAATGGAAACAAATAGAAAGAACCCCTATAAACTTCTACCACAACATTCACTCACCAACCAGACTTTGTGGCAGAAAACTCTGTCTTTATTTCTGTCACATTTGGATGCTACGTGTGCTATAAACCAAGGCAAGCCCTTGCCATTGGACAATAAATCACATCTACCCTTGCCTTCTGAAAGGCATTGCTTCAGCAATTTTCTCTGTTTTTTTTTCCTCAGTCATGTCTTTTTCTCTCTAAAACGGATCATTCCTATACTCATTCAAACACACCCTTATTTCTCTCTTAAAACAATAACACAAAACCCCTTTAGCCCCATTTCCACAGCAGTATCTGAAATCCCACTCATTTCTGTTTTTTCAAGCCAGAGTTGTTAATCACCATCTCCAGTTTCCTCCTTTCCATTCTCACTTAAATCTACTTTAATTCTCACTACTCTAATTCTCACTTAAATCTAAGATTTTTGCCCCTACTTTTTTGCCCCTCCACACTCCAGTGAGTGAGCGCTGCATCGGTAAATCCAACAGTTGGTGCTTGGTCCTTGCCTAGTTGTTCCTGAAATACTTGTTCTTCCATAGATCCTCACCTTCCTGGCTTTCCTTCTACCTCACTTCTTATTCCTTAAATGAGATGTGGGTAGTGTGATCCATCCTCCAGCAAATCGATTTTCAGCAGTGAACCTGTGAAACCAACATGTTTATACAATTTTGAAATACATGGCAGGACAGGCATAGAATGGACATTCCCATTCCAAAAAGGAAGAAATAGGAAAGAAGAAAGAAGTAACATTTTCCAGAAAGTCCAAAACCCAGTAAAGCAAATTCCATTAGAACCTAGAGCTTAAAACTAATCCTCTTGGGCTTGGTGCCCCTGGACCTTTGCTGGGCAGGGACTGGACTCCTAAGATTTTGGGCAGCCTGCACCTATGGCACCTCTGTACCTGGGATCTGCCCCTGTGGTAGTTCTCTGCCTGGGCCTTGTAGCTCTCTGGGCTCCTGAGTACATGGCTCTGCCAGAAACTGTATTAAAATCAATGAGGCACTTGTTAAAAATGCAAGTCCCAGAAGCCCTCCTGAAGCAGACTCTTTGAGGACCAGGAATGACAATCTGCATTTTTAATAAACATGATTCTTTTATTCCTAAACATTTCAAAAACGCTGACCTATAGATTTTTAGGCCTGTAGAAGCTTCCCAAGCTTTGATATCTCACTCCAGCATGCCTCTCCTACACGTCTTCCTTAGTTACGGGCAACCTTACTCTTACAGGTGCTTGGGCCACCAACCTCAGATTCATCCCTGGTTCTCCTCTTTCATACTCTGTATAGCCACAAAGTAACTACTTATCTCCTCCATCCACGCCCTCCAACTTTCCAAAACTCACCATCTCTTGCCTAAATTTTAGCAAAAGCTTCCTAAATTGTCTCTGTGATTTTTCTCTCGCCCCTTTCAAAATGAACCCTGCTCAGAATGCTCGGTTGACTTCCCTATTCACTCAGGGCAAAGGTAAATTGCTGATCACGACCTCCTGGGCCTTATGTGATCCCAGTCGGCCGTCCACCTCTGCCCCCTGCTCGCCTTATTCACCTCACTCCAGCCGTGCTGGCCTTCTCCCCTTGAACTTGACAGGTTCTATTTTCCCTCTGGGTCTTCACATCTGCAATTTCCTCATTTTTTTTTTTAAATTTTAAAAGATTTTATTTATTTATTTGACAGACAGAGATCCAGATAGGCAGGCAGAGAGAGAGAGGAGGAAGCAGGCCCCCTGCTAAGCAGAGAGCCTGATGCGGGGCTCAATCCCAGGACCCTGGGATCATGACCTACACCAAAGGCCGAGGCTTTAACCCGACGAGCCACCCAGGTGCCCCTGCGATTTCCTCATTAAGACATCCTCCAAATACCTACATGGCTAGTTCTCTCATTTCTATATGTCTCTACTCAAAAATCACCTCCTAAATATGCCCTTCTCTAGTCACCCCATTTAAAATGTTAACCCTCTCCCCACCTATCCACAATCCAATTCTTTACTTACTTCCTCTCCTAAGCACTCATCACTATCTAACACAATGTATTTATGTATTTACTTACCCACTGCATTTCTTGTCTATCTTCCCCACCGGAAATAAAGGCTCCAGAAGAGGAGGGATTTTGTGTGTTTTGTTAACTATTTTATCCCCATTATCTAGAAACACAGTGGAGGTAATCAGCAGCTATTCGATGAATGACCTATTAAACGAGAGAGTAAATAACAGATGTTAAGGTATTACCTGACTTTTTCTTTGAGGAAACCATTGAAAAGAAAAGTTAGAGACTCATTTTATTCCCATGTTCTATATAGAAATCTATGACTCAAACAGCTTAGGAAGCTTCCATAGTCCTAAAAATCTACAGGTCAATGTTTTCGAAATGTTTAGGAGTAATAGAATCACTCCTTATTAAAAATACAGATTGTCATGTCCTGTCCCCAAAGAGTCTGCTTCGGTAGGTCTTTGAAAGACCTACTGGAATTTGCATTTTTAACAAGTGCCTCATTGATTTCAGTACAGTTCTTTAAGAAACTGCTGTGGATTCAGAAGTGATTCAAACTGAGTGACTTATGTAATTGCAGAGTGGATAAAAAAATCTTCATTATAGTTAACATGCTGAGTTAAAGAAAATAGATCTGGTCTACATTTCTGGTATGCATTCTTCTCAGGAGAGAGTTTAAAGTAGAACAGCAATTTGCAAAACACTACAAAAACCCAGTTTGTATTCATCCTCAGGGGACATGAAGATTTGGCCTTTAAAAGTAAGATCTATGCCAAAGCTTTCATAGAAAAGCAATTGTTTCTTTAAAACTTTTATTTATGAGCACTGTGAAAAACTTCAACTCACTGGCTACAGAAAAGATTCTTGGTTTCTAGTGCCCATGAAGAGCTAATTCTAGTCAGATGTAGCATTCCATTTATAGAGAATAATTCCTTTATCTTGGATCAATAAAGAACTAACCTCATAATAACCACCATAATTGTGACACTCAGTTTTTCTCATTGCTACCTGATTTCCCATGGACTTCTGCCTGTAGCAGGTATTTTGTTATATGTTTTGTTCTGAGGTAATTACCTAACTCTGATAGATGGCATTGTAATAGATGTTGTCTCATCAGCATTCAGAACTGTTCTCTAGCTTGAAAAGAAACAGAGTAAAGAAAAGATTTCTTAATTACACTCCGTTCCCACTCATTAATTGACCTTTCTTTCAAATAACGATAAATCAACTAATGTGGTATACACTGCAGATAAATTAACAAATGTCCACATAGCAGTGTGTCCATCAAGAAAAATTTATCCATTTGTAATGAGTTCAGTTCACCTCCAGTATCAGAGGGGTTAAGTCCTATTAATATTACAAATAGAAAACCTTTATTATTTTTCTTATTATTTATAAGTATGTTAATCCAAAATAAATAATCTTTTCCTCCAAAATTCCAAAGTCAATATCCCATTCCTCAATAGTTCACTTAGTCTAGATCATTTCAAATACAAGAATGAGATTAAAGATAGATGAGGAGGGTCTTCTACTCTATGTTTTTGTGGTTTAACCAGTTCTGACATTCTGAACTTAGCAGAAATACAAGCTGAGACATATACTAGTTTAATATTCACATTTTATTTTAAGAGGGACTTCTAGAACTCAATATAGAAGGAATCTGTTTTCAGACTGAGTATCTTAAGGTACCAGATTCTACCTACTAAGATTTGAATCTTAGGCTATTAGTCAGCGTATCATTGATTTTAACAAAATAAATAAAAATAAATACTTCTCTTGCCTTCCAGATTAAAAAAAAAAAACTCCTACAAGATAGGGACTAGAGAGAAGAAATCAGTGGGGAGAATAAACTCGACATCAATGAGATTCTCCACGCAGGTGCTTCTATGCCATTCTCCCTGCCTAGCAAGGACATACATGGGAGCAATGAAGGTAGAGAGGTCAGTGAACTATTTCCTGTTGCCTTGGGGAGATAGAAAACCAAGAGAGAAACATCTCATTTGAACAAATCAACAAATCAAGACTTTTTTTGTGTGTCTATAACAAAAATTTAAATATGGAATTAATATGTTGTCATCAAGTAATACCCCTTGTGTCTTTAGACGCACATACTGAGATACTTAGGGATGACAATAGCATGTTATGATGTTTTTAAACATTTTAGCTGAAAGGTATTAGAATAAAATACAACAAAATGTGAATCACTGTTAACCTAGGTTTAAGGAGGTTTATTATACTCTGTTCCCTTCCTTCATATAGAAACTATATCAAAAGTGTAGGGGTAGAAAAGTTTTCCCTTCGACCTTTTTAAGTTCTTTTGGTTGGTCTAATAATCAAAATGACATAAGACAAATTGACAGGAGAAAAACAAATTTCGTCCCTTAAAAATATGAGACCCAAAGGGCAGCCAGGTAATTGAGGTTTATTAACATCCTGAGCTAAGGAAAGGATTAAGGATCTGGGGATACAAAGGAAGGCCAGTCACAGCAGGGCAGACAGATTTGGAAATCAACGGTTGCTCTACTATGCAGATACAGTTCTTGTTTCCAGTGGAATTTTAGGCAGTTAAAGGAGAGGTAAAAGAACTTTGCCTGAATCTGCGGGGTTTTGATTGCCTTTAACTCAAAATAATTCTTACACCACAGACATATTTTGGGGTGGTAAAATCTGCTTTCCTTCAAAAACATGAAAAAAAAAACAATATAAAACAAGCCAGCAATATTTAGAACACGGTCTATACTTCTATAGAAAAGTAATTTATTCCATGTAAACATCCCTGTATGTACTTGGCTACTCTTTTGCTTTGAGTAAAATGATTTGGTACCCTGACAAAGTTCTGTGTAGAGGTAAATTTTTATTTTTCCAGAAGATCCTTTTATACGTGTGTGTGTGTGTGTGTGTGACATCACGTTTTACCTTCTCTATAGTGTATTGGAAAATCAATTTTTACCAAAAAAAATTGTTCTTTGGGGCCCCTGGGTGGCTCAGTGGGTTAAGCCTCTGCCTTCTGCTCAGGTCATGATCTCAGGGTCCTGGGATGGAGCCCCGCATCAGGCTCTCTGCTCAGCAGGAAGCCTGCTTCCCCTCTCTCTGACTGTCTCTCTGCCTACCTGTGATCTCTCTCTGTCAAATAAATAAATAAAATCTTTTTTAAAAAAATTGTTCTTTGATTCTTCATACATTTTCACTTTCTTCCATCTTTAGCTCATGGGATAACATCTAGTTTATTTAGGTCATGCCTCTAATCTTCTGAACTCTAATATCAGTAAACACAAGAAAATATTGCACCAGTTCTATTTGAAATGTACAACTTATCTATCTATACAGCAATATAAAATTAACAGCCATATCTTTATGTTGAAAATATACACATAAGAGTAGAGACAGTGCAGGTTGTTAAATTAGAAAGAGGGCTCATTTATGTAGTTGGATTTTTATGAAGGATGTACACATTCATCTTCATCCAAATCCTTAATTAGCTAATATTGTTTGGTACAGTTTCCAAGTATTAAAAATTGTTAATTGTTTTCCAGAGTTAAAAAATTCAAGTAAAAAAAAGAAAACTGGCCAGGTCAAATTAATTACAAAAAGTCTTGGGGATACCTGCACATATTTACATTTATAATGTAAGTAATGCCCATGAGCATTAAACAGAAATAGTTGACATTGTCTCTGAGGGGAGCAAAATATACAACCCTCAAAGTTGCTACTTTGGCATGTGAATTATTTTGAGCTGAATGTGATCAACTCAAAAAACATTTTACCTCTCCCTAACTACTACAAAGAACTTAGATCGGGGGCTTGACTCACAGAGAGATCTATTACCAGAGAAAACTTTTTATCTGGAAGACCTATCTGCATGGCAGGGCAAACATCTAATTACCAAACATCTGCTTTTTTTATTCTCCTGTGAATTACCCTTTTTCCCTTTGAAGTCTTGGGCTCTATCTCATTCCTTATTTCAGGATGGTATCTATGTCTTAACTGACCAACTTTTCCTTGGATCTCATATTTTAATGGGATTCCCATACATATGTCACTAAATTTGTTTTTCTCCTATTAATCTGCCTTATGTCAATTTAATTAATAGTCCATCCAAAATAACCTAGAAGAGTAGAGGAAAAATTCTTTTTCCCTACAACTCAATATAATTTAAAGTAAAAGGCGTATGTTTTTGTCTCATCCAAACGTCACTCAATTATGTATACTTTTAGTGAGGGAATAACAGAAACTCATTAAAGGTAAGAGCTCCAGAATAATTCAGAATTGAATCTGTCAAATACTTCTAGATTGGAGCTATTTTCCAAGAACTAAAGAATAAGATGAGCTGTTCAGAAGCACATGTCATTTATGGTTTAAACAGGACCAATGACAGTATGTTAGGCTGAGGATAAGAAGGAACTGAAGTCTCACATATGCCCCTTGAAGAGGGAAAAAGTTGCTTGTAGTGAATTGATAACCTTAAATATTTTATAACTGAAATCAAAGAAAAACTTAAAGAATCAAATTTTTAAAAAGTAAAAGGATTTTTTTTCCATAAACTTTCCCATAAAGATCTTAAAATACTGTGAAACTCTAATTTTTCCTCCACAGAGAAAGGAAACACCTGTCCCTTTGGGTAAAATAGTGTCTAATTCTCACTCTGTTTCTCTGAAAAAACTGTCCAAAACATAATGCAATTATATCCCAAATTTTCAATGGCAAAATGAATTTCTCTGAAGCTAAAAAAGCAGTTAAAAAAAAAAAAACTATATATGCCAGTTTTGAAACATGCATTTAAAACATTTTAAGTGATTTTAAAATCAAATAGATTTTAAATTTCCACTCACCCCTTCATATCCATGCATATATATCTTGCTCCATAAGTACTTATAGTTTTATCCATCTGATCTTTTTATCTCTATAAATAATTAAGGGTACAACTGGGAGATAAAATAAAATGAACAATCTTTATTCCAAATGTGGGTTATTGAACATTTCAAAGTATTATGTCCATCACATATGGCTATAATTGATTATAATGGAGCTATTCACAGTTAACACTTTGCCACCACTTCCATGCTTCAAGAGGTTTATATCTCAGCTATAAACATTTGCTCTGTATTGAACTAGATGTTGAAGATGTCAGCCTTTGAGAAATCACTTTTGAAATAGAAAAAAGAACAATCAAGAAAGAAGGGTAGAACAATCATCCTAGACTTTCTTTTCTTATAACATTATATCTTTACAAAAAAGTAACCAATATGTTTGAATAAAACATTTTTTAACTGTATGAGGAATTTTTAAAGCAAGATTTGGTGTGACAGTACTGCACCAAAAAGAAAAAAAAAAGTGATATAAATAGTGTTATAAATGCAGAAACTACTTTTTCTGTGTGGTTTCTCATGGTTAGTTTGTCATACCATCCCGTAGAGACATATTCATATCTGTCACAGTACCCCCTAAAACTTTGATTCTTTCAGTTACCTTATTTCTAATTTGCTAAAAGAGCTTTTCTTATTAATCACATATTGGCTTTCCATGTATATATGTTCAACAAGTATTTAATTTCTAGTATAGCTTCAACACTTGGGATAACAGTTTAATAAAACAATACCCTTATTTGTTTAGGAGATGGATAAATAAACCAATATTTATAAAATAAACCTTAATGCCTGCTATGTGTGAGTACCACAACAAATGTTTGTTACACACACACATATACTATATTATATATGTAATATATATATATATATATATATATATATATATATATAATGACATGATGCTCTGTGGAAGTAGTTGTTAAAGTCTGATTCAAATATCAAATATTAAATAATTTTGAAGTTTTACATTAGTTTTTGTAAAGCTTAGATGGTTCAAAATGATCTATATTTATAGACCATCAATCTCAGCAGTTTTTGATGCAGTTTCTAAGGCTAATCTATAAACCAGAGGTGGCAAAATCAAATGTTCACAGAAAACATGTACATAACAGAAATATGAGATCTAAGACAAGGAAAAATCTGGAGCTGAGGGTACTGGTGGAGAGGTTTCTGAATAAACCTGAAAACACCTGTCCCACTCAAATTCATTGGTAATCTGAAAACTTTTAAAACTTTATATATGCCAAACCAAACAGGTCCACGCAAACAGGTCCACGTGGCTGGTTTGGCCCATCTGCCAACAACAAGCCTTGAATATCTATTAAGAACAATACAGGAAGAAGAAGAAGAAGAAGAACAATACAGGAAGAAGAAGAACAAGAAGAAGAAGAAGAAGAACAAGAAGAAGAAGAAGAAGAACAAGAAGAAGAAGAAGAAGAACAAGAAGAAGAAGAACAAGAAGAAGAAGAAGAAGAACAAGAAGAAGAAGAAGAAGAACAAGAAGAAGAAGAAGAACAAGAACAAGAACAACAACAACAACAACAACAACAACAACAACAATATAGTATGGTTTTAGATATTTTACATGAAATTCACCCTCAATTTTAGTCTTCATTCTCCTTTTCTTTTCAGCAGCTGTTATCTGCAACTTATTTATAGAGAACTATATCCATTCGCCAGTTTAAGCTGAACATTTATTTTTAATGTAAGTAATCACTGAGGGAGTTAGAAAGGTGGTGTTAAAAAGTGAGATTTAACAGACATGCAGACGTGGCCTCATTAATAGTAATTTATTGGTGTTCATGGTTGACGGTTCAGAAAATCAATTTACTTAGTTCACTTAAATCCACCAGATTCCGGGACCTAAATAAAATTAACCATACTCAAACTAATAGACAGCAATAAGAATAGCTACTCTTAATTGGTCACCAAATATAAAGCCAGGCACTATAATAATTACTTTAAAAACAGTACTTTCATTTATTTTTGTGTGTGTGCAGTAAAACACATATAACAAAATTAGTCATCTTAACCACTTTTAAGAGTATAGTTCAGTAATGTTAAATATATTCACATTGTGCTTCCAATTTCCAAAACTCATTTCATTTGGCGGAACTGAAACCCTACTCATTAAAAAACAGCTCCACGTTTCCTCTCCACCCCCCCCCCCCCGCAACCATTATCCTACTTTTTGGTTCTGTGAGTTTGACTCTTGTAGATACCTCATTTTATAAAATAAATAACTTATTTTATTTAATAAAATATATTTAATAAATATAAAATAAATTTTAATTTATTCTATAAATTTTTATAAATTTTAAATTTTTTTTATTTTAAAAAATTTTAATTTATTTATTTAATTTATTTTAATAAATTTTATTTATTTTTTATTTTAAAATTTTTATAAATTTTAATTTATTAAATTTATATTTAATAAATATAAAATAAATACCTTATTTTATTTAAAAATAAAATAGCCAAGTATCTTACTAGCAAATGAGTTTATTCAGGAATAGCAGAGGAATTTCATTTCAAAACAAGCAAACCATGGGGAACAAAAGTCCAAAGAGACAAAGGAAAGGTTAGCTTTAATTAGGTATTAGGATGAAATCGGGGAGGGCTGTCTTGAAAAAAAGTTTATTGAAGAAGAACCAGAGTTTGAGGTTTTGATGGTTTTTCATTGGCTACAAACTGTGGTTGGTGCATTGCTGCTGGGGTAGGGAAAGATCTTCCTTTTCATAAAAGCAAGAGATTAAAATTTCTAGATGAAAAAAAATGTCTTCCCTTGTCAAAACCATTCTTCTCTTTCTTCTTTCTCCTAGGTACATAAGTTGCAATGAGTGTATGTGCATGAGCACTCTTCTTCCAGGGCTTCCAACTCCCATTTGAAAGTTTACTTTACCGATTTTCACACTCACAAGTGAAATTATGAGTACTGAATTATTCCACTTAGCATAAGGTCCTCAAGATTCATCCATGCTACTACGTTTGGCAGGATTGTTTCTTTTTTTAAGGCTGAATAATATTCCATTGTGTCTCTATATACCACATTTTGTTTAACCATTCATCTACTGATGGACACAAGTTACTTATATTTCATGGATATTGTGAATAATGCTGCTGTTGGGGGCAGCAAAATCGGCCACCCCCAAAAGTCTTTTTGGCATACGATTTTTGGGGCAAAGTGCGGGGTTTATTTATTTATTTGTTTGTTTGTTTTGAGGCACAGCAGATACAGAAGAAGCTCCGAAAACAGAGGAGAACTTAACCTTTAGGGAGGGAAATTTATATTTATAAAGAACATCTCCATTTGTAAGTGTGTACCAGGAAGAGAAAGATGATTAAAGCAAACAAAATGAGCAAACAAACAAATAAAAACAAAACAAACCCGAACTCTTAATGGAGAAGAGTGGACTTAAATCTGCATAACAAATCCTACTCTGGTTTAGCAGTTTTTCTGTAACTGGCCTGCCTCCCCACACATTTTTCTTTTTAGTATTTAGCTGAAGTCGGTATTTAAGCCTGAATCCTAAATGAGAGTTACTTATCTGTCCTGGGGGGTCTCCCTTTTATGTATGTATACATGTTAACAGACTTGTGTGTTCTTCTTTTGTTCATCTGTCTACGCTACAGCTGAGAATGAAAAAAGATATAGAATATCTTTTTTTCTCCCATATACTCTGAACATGAGTCTACAAATACCTCTTTGAAATCCTGCTCTCAATTATGTTGGGTATATATGGAGGAATAGAACTGATGGATCGTACTGTAATTCTACTTTGAATATTCTGAGATATTACCATACTGTTTTCCATAGCAGTTCCATCATTTTACATTCCCCTCAACTTAACTTTAAAATAATGATGTAAGTCTGTTGTCCTTATGTTACCGTTGAGAGATTGAGGAACAGACAAATTAAGAAACAGCTTTCAAATTTAGTCAAGGACAGCTCCAAGATAGGAAATGAGCTACTTATTAAGAATGGAGACACTGTGGGGACACCTGGGTGGCTCAGTTGGTTGAACATCTGACTCCTGAGTTGAGCTCTGGTCATGACCTTAGGACTGTGAGATTGAGCCCCTCATTGGGCCCCTCATTGGCCTCCATACCACTCAGCATGGAGCCTGCTTGGGATTCTCTCTCCCTCTATCCTCCTCCCCCCACCTCTCACTCATGTGCACGCTCTCTTTCTCTAAAAAAAAAAAAAAGAAAAAAAAAAGGTGGAGACACTAGATCCCATGTATACCTGAGTTCAAATCCTGGGTCAGTTCCTGAGGGCTAAAAATCCTTGGACACATTAAGAGTATCTGAAGTCTCAGTTTGCTTAGTTATAAGTGAGAGTGATTACTTCATATGTTGGTTATGAGTGGATTATATGAGACTGGTTATGAAATATATTTATATACATGTTAGGAAAAACGTGTTTTTCTTTTACCTTCTTTAAGTTCTTAACTGAGACCCCTGTAACAAAAGACATATCAACAAAAGAAAAGTATACAAATGTATTTAATTAAGTTTTATATGACACAGGAAACTTCATAAGGAAATGAAGATCTAAAGAAGCAGTTAAACCTGGGTATTTTTGTGGTAGGTCTGATGAAAAGTAGAGAGTTGTGAGAAGATGTGACAGGACAAAGGGCCTGAGGTAGTGTAGTGAACTGGGGGAAGCTTATCAAGGCCTCTTTCTTCAGATTCTGCTTTGTGTCCCTTAGTCTTAGGAGACAAGGAAACTCCTTTACCTTTAGATATAGGCAGGCACCGTTCACATGAGGATCTGAAGACCTGCTTCAGTGGACAGTCAGAAAGTCCTTCCTGCACCTGCCATTTCTTGATTTCTTCAGCTTAAAATACTCAAATTGCCAGCATGCCGTATTTTAAGGTTACATGTCCTAAATTTTATCATATGCTTATTATACAGTAAGAATTCATTAAGTAAGTCCTGAGCATACACATTAGGCTCCTTGAACAGTTTAAATACAACGTTTATTCCTATAGATTCTTTCTGTAGTTGGCTAATTTAAAATATTTTGTGCTGACTTTAGTTACAACCCAAAATTAACATCACTCTCTAGTTGTTCTGTGTCCATGATTGGTTTCTCTTATGCTGATTTGGGCTCTAATTGCTCCATGATAGTGATGAAGGAATTCTCATTCTTTTTCTGCAATATTAGAAACTGTCCTGCTTGTAGGGGCACCTGGGTGGCTCAGTCAGTTAAGCAGCCAACTCTTGGTTTTGGTTCAAGTCATGACCTCAGGGTCTGGGATCAAGCAAGCCCTGAGTATGGCTCCTTGCTCAACACAGAGTCTCAGATTCTTCCCCCTCCCTCTTTCCCCTTCTGCTCCTTCCCCCCTACTCTCCCTCTCTCTCTACTTCTCTCTCATAAATAAATAAATAAAATCTTTTTTTTTTAAGATTTTATTGATTTATTTGACAGAGATCACAAGTAGGCAAAGAGGCAGGCAGAGAGAGAGAGGAGGAAGCAGGCTCCCTACCGAGCAGAGAGCCCGATGCAGGGCTCGATCCCAAGACCCTGAGATCATGACCTGAGCTGAGGTAGAGGCTTAACCCAGTGAGCCACCCAGGTGCCCCAAATAAAATCTTTTTTTTTTTTTTTAAATTGTTCTGCATGTATTTACTGGTAGAATTTCTCCCTCCTTGTTGTCTTCCCAAAAATAGCAATCTGATTTTTCAGGCAATAGGTGCTGTTTCAATAGGCTTTATGTGAACGGTCACTCAGGATTTTTTGTTGTACTTTGGACTTTGGAATAGCACCAATGACCTTGAGGTTCACAAGTTAGATGGTTAAAGCAATGAAGCAGGAGAAACAAAGTGTTTATCCACGTTCCATCTCAGGTGTAATATCTTTCCAGCCTGACCCGAATCAGAAACGGAGCTGCAAGTTATTAAGGCAGTGTGGAGAAGCACTTGGGAGTTTTACAAGCTTCTTTGCAACCTTCCCCTCCCCACCAAGCTTGTGGCTATGCTTTAGGCTCCCCCTACCCTATGCTTATACCTCAAGGGAAGAAACACAAGGGAAACACTCAGGTGGACATTCTCAACAAATGGAATCATGTGCTAATCTGAAGACCTTATTTTCATCCATTCACATATCTTGAGGCAGTCAATTTTAAAATTTGTCTAGTGATGCAAGCCACTTGCCATTAAAAAAAAAATGTTACCACATTGATTTTTTAAGTTTTCTCATAAATGTGTTTAGGGGAACATAGATTTATCACTATGTTTGTAGGCTATGAGAACATAAGTTATGTGACTAGCGAACTACCCCAAGAGAAAGGTGAGATATGGCAGTGTCTCAAGTCAAGTGGCTATTGCTAATCTAATTTAACCAAAGCTACTCAGATCTAATCCAACTGAGAAACTGCCAAACATGAATGAAAGTCCGAATGGAATGCAACCTCTCCTGTTAACTCTGTCACTCAGGGCAGATCAGGAAAAGTGCAAGGATAAACAGAGATATGCAAGGGATTTTTAGTAGGAGACAGAGTCTCACAAGAGAGAAGCCAGGAAACTATAGTCCCGAACAAATAAAAATTTTAATTTATTTCTAAAAGGAAAACACACACAAGATAAGCAACTAATATTTTTGCAAAATGTACCTTGGATCCTGTTTAAGTTATTGACAGGATTCAGGACATATTATCCTAAAATTATGGTAGCTTGGCACACTGAATATCTTAAACTGAAGGATTTGAGAAAACTGCAGAAGTGGGAAGGTCTCTCTGACCCTCCTCTATGCCTCACTTTTCTTCCCTGAAACAGGTCATAAAACTCCTTTGTGAAAGGTATCTTCTCTGTACCAAGAGGAAGGCATTTTTCTCCCCAGAGATGGGAAATTTGGGGCTGAGAAGTCTATACAAACCTTGTTAATTGAACCCTTATCCTCCTAGTTACTTCTTCACCATTTACTACTCCTCGCCCAATCCCATCTGTCATATCAATTCATAACAAGTTTATTATTTCTTTGCTAAAAGATAGAACAGCTTCCTAATCTGCGCACATCTTCAGGGACCTATTCTCTCATGAAGGCTCCCACGTACATGCGAAAATCAGTAAAACTGGAACGTTTTTTACCTGTTAATTCATCTTTGTCAGTTTGATTTTCAGGCCCAGTCAAGAACTTCAAGAAGACTGAGGAAAACTTTTTCCTCCCCTACATAAGTGGTCAATGAGAACAGGAAAAATGATCAACATCATTAGTCATTAACAAAATGCAAATTAAAACCACAAGGAGATAATACTATTATGTACTAGAATGATTATTATTTAAAAAAAGATTATCAACACCAACATTTTTGTGAGGAGTTGGACAACCAGGACTTGCGTGCATTACTGGTAAAGATGTAAAATCATACAACAATGGTCTATTTTGTACTTTGCATAAGACATGTTTTTTGCAAACTGAGAAAAAACTGATCAACAAGAGTGTCCAAAATAAACATGTGTGAAAACAATATAGGGCAACATAAAGAAAGCTGGTAAATTATGTACCATTAATTTTAGTTTTAAAAATCTAGTTTAATGTTACAGTCTGAAACTCCTCCTTCCAGTTCAGAATGAGGAATTTTACTCAAAACAGATTTAAATGGGGTATGATAATGCAAAATCTGTATCACGATTATGATGGGGTTCAAGGCACACTACCCCAGAATTTGGCACCATACCATGCTGAATATTTTAACCTGAAGAAGTCTGAGAAAACAGCAGAATCAGGAAGGTCACTCTGACATTCCTTCTGCCCTTCTCCCTTAAGACGGGTCATTAAGCCTTCATGTGAGAGATGCCCTCCTTCAGAGGAAAAAAATATCCTTATCTCTGAAGACAAAAGGATGCTAAGAAAAATGACAACAAAAAGGCATTGCTAAGTTTTCTCCAGTTTACTACATTTAACTCATACTCCCTAACCTATTATATTTATCCACAACTGCCCACTATATCAACATAGCATAAATATACTCGGGTCTAACCATTTCTTCACTTTCTTAGGGGTCTTCAGTTTCTTGTAAAGGGACATATGTCATGTATAACATATTAATAAATATTTCTCCTATTAATCTGATTTTGCCAGGAATTTTTAGACCCAACCAGGGACCTTAAGAGGACCAAGGAAAAATTTTTCTTCCCCTACAGTTTCTTAAATTTTAAATTTATCTCCCTGGAAGGATTCAAATTTTTAAATATTTCCCTTTACTAAACTGGGTAAAGGACATCAATCACTTTCCCATTGATACTCACTTTAGGGAGAGTCTTCTGGGTGCTCTCCTGAGTGGTAGTGCTGAAAATCTGAGCAAATATAAAAAAGACAAGTTATTACCCCTTTTCTCCATAAGCTTATAATCTAGTCACAGAGGCAATGATCTGGAATTCTACCATTGGATTCTACCATTGGATTAATTCTTAGGCTTCAGGTGTTTTTTCCAGGGGAAACCTGTTAAAAATACATCCTGAGATGTGGGAACACATGGGGTAATTAGAAAGCCTTAAGTGGTATGTTTCACATCAGCAGAGGCTTGGTTATTTTCTATATTCTCCTTGGATATTGGAAAGGATACACTAAAAGACAATTGGAGAGAAGTGTCATATGCTTTCATTGTTGGACAGAAAAGGAACCCATTAAACTATATTTTCAGATCCTTAAGGAAAGGGAAAAGAAAAATGAAGTAAGCAGAGAATTAGCATTTATTTATCATCAACTACATGTGAAGGATTTTACATGCACCACTAAGGAGCTTGTACCTTTTTAAGTTCATTTGGCTAGAAAGGGAAGATGTGACATTGATTTCTTATTTCTGTTGTTTCCACCACGTAATAAATTTTACTGATGTTCATGTCTTCCAGCTGTATCTAGAAAATCCAAATCTTATTGTTGGAGAGTGGAAACCCATAGGAAATACTTAGTATCTTCTGAAAAGACTGTAAATTTAATGAGACACCTCTTTATTTGATGAAAACAAAAACAAAAGGAAAATAAGGCAGAAACTGAGATATAATATGGGAAAAAATACTTTAAGCCCTTGTGGGATCAGATTATACCCTTCTCCTTATGATCTTTGTCTCTAAACCATTTAAACATATATTATACCTAAATTTATATTTCAGTAATTCGAAAATAATTTCCCAAGAAATGACAGAATTGTGATTTACCCCATGTATACCTGTATCACACTAAGGTGAATAGAAAAATCCTATGTTTGGGTAGGTAAACTTACATTACCATCTAGTGGTAAAATATTAGAACCATGGACACAAACTCCCTGAGTCCTGGAGAGGAGCTCATTCATGAGCGCCAAAAATGCAAGACATTACACAATGATAATGTCAGAGGCAAGGACTACAATGTCTGTTAGGATCCTGTGGTCTAACTGCATTTAAATGGGTTCTCAGATGTGTAGATACAAGGTTAGATTACAGTGAAGCTTTAATGCCTTATCAGGTGTTAAACAATACTACCTTCTAACATGGATGGGACGTGGTTTGTTATTTTTATTCAAATTGTAGACAATAGTTTATAAATATTCTTCCCAAATTAGCACTGGAAAACCACTAAGCCTAAGAGACAGCGATGCCCAGAAAACAATGGGGGTAGGGAGAATAGTATGAACTATGAGTTGGATACAAGTTCAGAGATGATTCTCTTGGGAAGAAGAGAACACTATAAATTACATAGTCTCAGTCTTGGAGGAGTCAGGATGGCGGAGAAGTAGCAGGCTGAGACGACATCGGGTAGCAGGAGATCAGCCAGATAGCTTATCAAACCATTGCAAACACCTACAAATCCAACGGGAAATTGAAAAGAAGAAGAGCAACAATTCTAGAAACTGAAAATCGATCACTTTCTGAAAGGTAGGACCTCCGGAGAAGTGAATTCAAAGCGACGGGAAGACAGACCGCGGGGGGAGGGGCTGGCTCCCAGCAAGTGGCGGAGCAACGGAGCACAAAATCGGGACTTTTAAAAGTCTGCTCCATGGAGGGACATCGCTCTAGAGGCTAAACCAGGGGGAAGTCCAGGCAGGGTCAGCGTAACCCCAGGTCCCGCGGGGCCACAGAAGGACAGGGGTGTCTGAGTGCCACAGAGCTCCCAGGTATTAGAGCGGGGAAGCCGGCTACAGCGACAAAGCCGAGGAGTGTGCTCTCAACCCGGGGTTACCTTGTGCCGGTCGCAGGTTGGGTGGGCTCAGAGCGCAGCTGGAGGCCACGGAGATGGAAACGAACGGGCGCTTTTCTCTAAGTGCCAGCAATTGACTGCTTCGCTCCAGGGGCGACCGCAGGCCAGGGAGGTTGGGTGGTTGGGCGCTTTTCTCTGAGGACGCACTGAGGAGCGGGACCCCAAGCTCTCGGCTCCTCCGGGCTGGAGAGTGGGAGGCCACCATCTTCATTCCCGTCCTCTAGAACTATATGGAAAGCGCTCAGGGAACAAAAGCTCCCGAAAGTGAACCCAAGCAGATTACTTAGCCCGTCCCCTGGCAAGGGCGGTGCAATTCCGCCTGCGGCAAAGACACTTGAGAATCACTACAACAGGCCCCTCCCCCAGAAGATCAATAAGAAATTCTTGGTTCACTCACCAAGAACAGTGGAATTCTAGAGGAGGAGAAAGCAAATCTTATCTGGACAAAATGACAAGGCAGAAAAACTCACCACAGAAAAAAGAACAAGAGGCAGTACCAAAGGCTGGGGACCTAATCAATACGGACATTGGTAATATGACAGATCTAGAGTTCAGAATGACGATTCTCAAGGTTCTAGCCAGGTTCGAAAAAGGCATAGAAGACATTAGAGAAACCCTCTCTGGAGAGATAAAAGCCCTTTCTGGAGAAATAAAAGAACTAAAATCTAACCAAGTTGAAATAAAAAAAGCTATTAATGAGGTGCAATCAAAAATGGAAGCTCTTACTGCAAGGATAAATGAGGCAGAAGAAAGAATAAGTGACATAGAAGACCAAATGACAGAGAATAAAGAAGGTGAGCAAAAGAGAGACAAACAACTACTGGACCACGAGGAGAGAATTTGAGAGATAAGCGACACCATAAGACGACACAACATTAGAATAATTGGGATTCCAGAAGAAGAAGAAAGAGAGAGGGGAGCAGAAGGTATATTGGAGACAATTATTGGAGAGAATTTCCCTAATATGGCAAAGGGAACAAACATCCAAATCCAGGAGATGCTAAGAACGCCCCTCAAAATCAATAAAAATAGGTCCACACCTCGTCACCTGATAGTAAAATTTACAAGTCTTAGCGACAAAGAGAAAATCCTGAAAGCAGCCCGGGAAAAGAAGTCTGTAACATACAAGGGTAAAAACATTGGATTGGCAGCAGACCTATCCACAGAGACCTGGCAGGCCAGAAAGAACTGGCATGATATACTCAGAGCACTAAACGAGAAAAACATGCAGCCAAGAATACTATATCCGGCTAGGCTATCATTGAAAATAGGAGAGATAAAGAGCTTCCAGGACAAACAAAAGCTGAAAGAATTTGCAAACACCAAACCAGCTCTACAGAAAATATTGAAAGGAGTCCTTTAAGTAAATAGAGACCATAAAAGTAGTAGATCAGAAAGAAACAGAGACAATATACAGTAACAGTCACCTTACAGGCAATACAATGGCACTAAATTCATATCTCTCAATAGTTACCCTGAATGTTAATGGGCTCAATGCCCCAATCAAAAGACACAGGGTATCAGAATGGATAAAAAAACAAAACCCATCAATATGCTGCCTACAAGAAACTCATTTTAGACCCGAAGACACCTCCAGATTTAAAGTGAGGGGGTGGAAAACAATGTACCATGCTAATGGACATCAGAAGAAAGCTGGGGTGGCAATCCTTATATCAGATCAATTAGATTTTAAGCCAAAGACTATAATAAGAGATGAGGAAGGACACTATATCATACTCAAAGGGTCTGTCCAACAAGAAGACCTAACAATTTTAAATATCTATGCCCCTAATATGGGAGCAGCCAACTATATAAACCAATTAATAACAAAATCAAAGAAATACAACAGTAATACAATAATAGTGGGGGACTTTAACACTCCCCTCACTGAAATGGACAGATCATGAAGCAAAAGATCAACACGGAAATAAAGGCCTTAAATGACATACTGGACCAGATGGACATCACAGATATATTCAGAACATTCCATCCCAAAGCAACAGAATATACATTCTTCTCTAGTGCACATGGAACATTCTCCAGAATAGACCACATCCTGGGTCATAAATCAGGTCTCAACTGGTATGAAAAGATTCTGATCATTCCCTGCATATTTACAGACCACAATGCTCTGAAGCAAGAACTCAGTCACAAGAGGAAATTTGGAAAGAATGCAAATACATGGAGACTAAACAGCATCCTTCTAAAAAATGAATGGGTCAACCAGGAAATTAAAGAAGAATTGAAAAAATTCATGGAAACAAATGATAATGAAAACACAACGGTTCAAAATCTGTGGGACACAACAAAGGCAGTCCTAAGCGGAAAATATATAGCGGTGCAAGCCTTTCTCAAGAAATGAGAAAGGTCTCAAATACACAACCTAACCCTACACCTAAAGGAGCTGGAGAGAGAACAACAAAGAAAGCCTAAACCCAGCAGGAGAAGAGAAATCATAAAGATCAGAGCAGAAATCAATGAAATAGAAACTAAAAAAACAATAGAACAAATCAACGAAACTAGGAGCTGGTTCTTTGAAAGAATTAATAAGATTGACAAACCCCTGGCCAGACTTATCAAAAAGAAAAGAGAAAGGACGCAAATAAATAAAATCATGAATGAAAGAGGAGATATTACAACCAACACCAAAGAAATACAAACAATTATAAGAACATACTATGAGCAACCCTACGCCAACAAATTCAACAATCTGGAAGAAATGGATACATTTCTAGAGACATATAAACTACCAAAACTGAACCAGGAAGAGATAGAAAGCCTGAACAGACCCATAACCAGTAAGGAGATTGAAACTGTCATCAAAAATCTCCAAACAAACAAAAGTCCAGGACCAGACAGCTTCCCAGGGGAATTCTACCAAACATTTAAAGAAGAATTAATTCCTATTCTCCTGAAACTGTTCCAAAAAATAGAAATGGAAGGAAAACTTCCAAACTCATTTTATAAGGCCAGCATTACCTTGATCCCAAAACCAGACAAGGATCCCATCAAAAAAGAGAATTACAGACCAATATCCTTGATGAACACAGATGCGAAAATTCTCACCAAAATACTGGCCAATAGGCTCCAACGGTACATTAAAAGGATTATTCACCACGACCAAGTGGGATTTATTCCAGGGCTGCAAGGTTGGTTCAACATCCGCAAATCCATCAATGTGATACAATACATTAATAAAAGAAAGAATAAGAACCATATGATACTCTCAATAGATGCTGAAAAAGCATTTGACAAAGTGCAGCATCCCTTCCTGATTAAAACTCTTCAAAGTGTAGGGATAGAGGGCACATACCTCAATATTATCAAAGCCATCTATGAAAAACCCACTGCAATTATCATTCTCAATGGAGAAAAACTGAAAGCTTTTCCGCTAAGGTCAGGAACATGGCATGGATGTCCGTTATCACCACTGCTGTTCAACATAGTACTAGAAGTCCTAGCCTCAGCAATCAGACAACAAAAAGAAATTAAAGGCATCCAAATCAGCAAAGAAGAAGTCAAACTATCACTCTTTGCAGATGATATGATACTCTATGTGGAAAACCCAAAAGGCTCCACTCCAAAACTGCTAGAACTTGTACAGGAATTCAGTAAAGTGTCAAGATATAAAGTCAATGCACAGAAATCAGTTGCATTTCTTTACACTAACAACAAGACAGAAGAAAGAGAAATTGAGGAGTCAGTCCCATTTACAATTGCACCCAAAACCATAAGATACCTAGGAATAAATCTAACCACAGAGGCAAAGAATCTATACTCAGAAAACTATAAAGTACTCATGAAAGAAATTGAGGAAGACACAAAGAAATGGAAAAATGTTCCATGCTCATGGATTGGAAGAACAAATATTGTGAAAATGTCTATTCTACCTAAAGCAATCTACGCATTTAATGCAATCCCTATCAAAACCCCATCCATTTTTTGCAAAGAAATAGAACAAATAATCCTAAAATGTATATGGAACCAGAAAAGACCTTGAATAGCGAAAGGAATATTGAAAAAGAAAGCCAAAGTCGGTGGCATCACAATTCCAGACTTCAAGCTCTATTACAAAGCTGTCATCATCAAGACAGTATGGTACTGGCATAAAAACAGACATATAGATCAATGGAACAGAATAGAGAGCCCAGAAATAGACCCTTAATTCTATGGTCAACTAATCTTTGACAAAGCAGGAAGGAATGTCCAATGGAAAAAAGACAGCCTCTTCAACAAATGGTGCTGGGAAAATTGGACAGCCACATGCAGAAAAATGAAATTGGACTATTTCCTTATACCACACACGAAAATAGACTCAAAATGGATGAAGGACCTCAATGTGAGAAAGGAATCCATCTAAATCCTTGAGGAGAATGCAGGCAGCAACCTCTTTGACCTCAACCGCAGCAACTTCTTCCTAGGAACATCGCCAAAGGCAACAGAAGCAAGGGCAAAAATGAACTATTGGGATTTCATCAAGATCAAAAGCTTTTGCACAGCAAAGGAAACAGTGAACAAAACCAAAAGACAACTGACAGAATGGGAGAAGATATTTGCAAACGACATATCAGATAAAGGGCTAGTATCCAAAATCTATAAAGAGCTTAGCAAACTCAACACCCAGAGAACAAATAATCCAATCAAGAAATGGGCAGAGGACATGAACAGACATTTCTGCAAAGAAGACATTCAGATGGCCAACAGACACATGAAAAAATGCTCCACATCACTTGGCATCAGGGAAATACAAATCAAAACCACAATGAGATACCACCTCACACCAGTCAGAATGGCTAAAACTAACAAGTCAAGAAATGACAGATGCTTGCGAGGATGCCGAGAGAGGGGAACCCTCCTACACTGTTGGTGGGAATGCAAGCTGGTGCAACCACTCTGGAAAACAGCGTGGAGGTTCCACAAAAAGTTGAAAATAGAACTACCCTATGACCCAGCGATTGCACTACTGGGTATATATCCTAAAGATACAAACGTGGTGCTCCGAAGGGGCACGTATACCCGCATGTTTATAGCAGCAATGTCCACAATAGCCAAACTATGGAAAGAACCTAGATGTCCATCAACAGATGAATGGATAAAGAAGAAGTGGTATATATACACAATGGAATACTATGCAGCCATCAAAAGAAATGAAATCTTGCCATTTGCGATGACGTGGATGGAACTAGAGGGTATTATGCTTAGCAAAATAAGTCATTCGGAGAAAGACAACTATCATATCATCTCTTTGATATAAGGAAGTGGAGATGCAATGTGGGGGGGTTGGGGGGAGGTAGGAAAATTAAAAATGAAAGAAGACGGGATCGGGAGGTAGACAAACCATAAAAGACTCAATCTCAAGATACAGACTGAGGGTTGCTGGGGGGAGGGGGGACGGGAGAGGGTGGTGGGGATATGGACATTGGGGAGGGTATGGGCCATGATGAGTGCTGTGAAAGGTGTAAACCTGGCGATTCACAGACCTGTACCCCTGGGGATAAAAATACATTATATGTTTATTAAAATAAATTAATTAAAAAAATACATAGTCTCAGCACTTCTCTGGATGTTTCCTCATAATGTGATGTGAACTTCCCAATCTAGCAACTCTCTTCCATCAACCCACGGGAACACTGATAAAGGGGAATAATATCAATAGGTAAGTTGTACCACATAAACCCATGAAGGCAGATTGCTTTGGATCAGGAGAGAATACAAGGGATTAAGATAGGGGACAGATGCACTATTCATCTATCTTACATACACTTTTCTGAGAATCTGTCATATGCCACGTCCTTTGCTAGTTATAAGAGCTACAGTGAGTAAGCAATGGTCTGATGGGAAGAAATTTAACTTATAATGGCAGTCCATAATAAGTGACATCACAGAGACCCACACAAAATCTTGTTGAACAAGGAATGAAGAAGAAACTGACAATGGGGATCAGAAGAATCTTCATGGATGAGGGATCAATTGAACTTGATGCTGAATTATGAGTAGGGCCTTAACAAATGTTTAAGAACCTCAAAGGCCCAGAAACATCAGAAAACTCTCCTGCTTTAAAAACAGTAAGAAACTTTAGACTTTCTGAAGAAGACAAGCTTGTGTGCGGTGTTCCAGTGAAAGATATTAGTAGCCAGAGAATAATAGATGGTGGGCAATAGGCAGAACAATGGAAATCAGTAACAGAGAACAAAAGTAGGAAATCCATTTAAAACACATGCTACTGACTCACTAGGTGCTGTTTCTGTATTTCTGTGTTTTGTAATTTTATTTGGCATCCACTAAAAGAAATCAACCACCAAAAGTTAACTTCTGTGAAAGCATTTTGTCTATTTTTATTACTGCTAAATTCCCTAGTGGTTGGAAAAGTACCTGGCACATAGTTGCAGATAAGTAAACAAGTAAATATTTGTAAATTGAAGTTTAAAGCTATTTAGTAAACATTTATTGAGTACTTGCTGTGTGCTGGCACTGTGACAGGGTATGTTGTGTTGTCTTTTTACCCAAGAAGATTAAATTATAGGCAAGTGATAACTATAAATGGTGAGAGACAGGCTTTCTCAAATGACTGGGAAATCTATCAGAACAGAAATGTTCAATATGGCAGTTGCTAAGCATCTGTAGCTCCTGAGCAGTTGAAATGTGCCTAGTCTCACTTGAGATGCGCTCTAAGTATAAAATGCATTCCAGAATTCAAAGGTTCGGTACAAACAAAAAAGAATGCAAAAGTATCTCACAGAAGAATTTTGTATTGATTGTATATTGAAATATTTTAAATGCATTGTGCTAAATAAAATACATCATTAAGATTAAGTCACCTCTTTCTTTTTTGGTTACTAAAAATGTAAAAAATGTAGTTCACTTTGTGTTTCTATTGGACAGCACTTTGTTAGAAAATAAAAAATAAAATTTTTTTTTTTAAATGTGTGGGTTGGAAAACCTCTATACAGTGATTTCCTGATTTTATTAATTTTGAGTACTAAAGGGAGGGATGAGTAGTCTGATAAACAATTTGAGTGACTTATGTGAGTTATGTGGTTAAAAAAAAAATTCTAGGCAGTGACCTAATTCAATGCTTTATGATTCATGTGCAGATAAAGAGCCAATGTTGATTCTCCACAAAGCCTGGGATTCCTTACTGACTGGAAGAAAGTAAGAAACTTCAAATAGTTTTCTGGTAGGCATTCAGATTTGACCTACTGCTCCAGCTTATTCATGGAATCAGGTTCTTTGTGTTAAGTTCCACTTCCTGGATGGAGTAAAATAATACAGTCACTGAAAATGGTAGAATTTGGGAGTTTTATCTATGAGTCTAGCCAAAGAGTGCTGGGACCTCCCTGTCAGAGGCATACCATCATGACCCAGTGTGTGCTCCCTGCCTGGAAATGCCTCCCCTCAGCCAACTTGCTAGTAATTCTCAGAAAGCTATTGGAGGTATGTGTTCCTAGTGAAATAGCAGTATAATGAAAATTCAACTCGAAATTCTGCACATTATGAGACCAGGAAACAAATACCTCAAGAAACTGGGATGCTGGAGCATGGATAACAGCAAGGCTTGCTGGGCAGTGTTCCTCTGGCATGGGGAAGTTATGAAAAAATTTGGCATAGGAAGAACAAGTTGCACTTTAAGGAGCATGCAGGCACCAGGCATTAGGAAGAGAGGAGGAGTCAGAAATCAAACAAGTTGTTACATAAAATGAGAAAAAACTGGCGAATAACCTGGCTTTTAAAACTCTGCCAGTGCAACTTGGGTTCAGATATGGACAAGGTTCAACATAAATCTCGGGCAGTGGAATGACTGTAGGTGTGTTGTCATTATTGCTCTTTGTCAAATAGTCCTAGTTCTTTCCACTTTCTAGCACAGAACAGGATTTTGCTTTCTGGCAATCTTGTATTTTGATGGGAGCATGGAATTAATTATATTCAACAAGTCATTTGTGGAAGCGATATAAGTCCCTTCTGAGCTAGAGTGTTCTATTATCAGTGCAAAACTGTCAATGCTCTGTGGGATCTAAGACCTATAATTAACTGAGTCACATTTAAACTACCTTTAACAAAATAAGTAGAAACTAGCCAGAACTAGCCTTTCCGTAACTTATTATAGGGTTAGTTGACATAACAAAAAAGCTATACAACATAAAAAACCTATCCAATCTACCAGACTTAAAATATTTAATCTTCTCTGTCTCTGTCTCTCTCTCTCTCTCAGGCTGTTAGTAAAAGGAATACAGGGTCCTAACCCCTAGGCTTCATTCCCCCCTCATCCCCAGTCCCCAACCAATGGTACATAGTTTCCTAACGGTATAAATGCTATGCTTTTCTTTCTCTTTCTCTGGCAGCCGCCTACGTTGTCATTGTCGATTGTATTCAATATGAAGGCTCTCATGTATGTGGCAACCAGATTTGAGTTCTTTCGAATGTTAGAAGAATGAGGAGATAGCATTCACCTCTCCAGTAGGAGCAAGAACTATCAAGCTATGAAAGTTCAAGGTTTATATATCTGAAATGAGAACTTCCATTTCTGAGATTGGGTCCCCTAGAATTAGTGTTGTTTTTTCCTTTGCTATGATTGGTTAAATGCAGAACAGTCAATATGATGTTTTAATCCCAGATGTAATTTATGTATACACTGGCTTTCAACCCTACCCATTTGGTGCTAGATTTTATAAATCATCAAATTAGACAGTACTCATATGTTGATGCTATGGCAATACCTGAAATTTAATGCACATTTTAACACTTGGGCACATTAAAAATACTTCCAGAGCTTTCTTTCACCTCTGGTGTGATGACTGCTAAGGTTCAAGATGGTGGCTTCTCCATCAACTTTTGTATTCTGATTGACTGTAACTAAAGAGTTCCATCATTAATAATCAGCCAAATGTTGAAAAAAGAAAAGAATATCAAACCTGTAGTTACTAGGTCTGGATTATAATCTCTGTTACATTACTTACTAGCTATGTCACCACAGGAAAGCAAACCATCTTCTTTAAAATAAGGTCAACAATGCCAACCTAACTGAAGGCAATGCAGAACAAAATGAGCTAAAATAAATGAAAGGGAGTCTACAGATAAATAGTAATTCACACTATAAGAAGTAGTTACATTTGTCATTTTCTACTGAAACTTCTCTAAATTCTCTTTTAAAACCCTGGCATGACCAGCAGCATTTGAACAGTGGTTAAGTCAAAGCAAAGCCAAAGATCATCCTTTAGCTTTCCAGGATAGATAGTGCTGACATCAACTGAAATAGAGATCATGGAAGAAGGTTTCCTGCTATGGTCTCAGAGAATAGAATGATTTACAAGTCTAATTGGAAAAATGTGGGTATCTTTTTTCTTAAATCTTTTACACATACTTTAAGAATGAAATTTCTCATTTGCATGTTAGGAGCTGAGCTCAATCACCTTTTTTACCCCAATACATAAGCACTCATATTAACTTCTCATGCATGTCTAAATAAGATAGAACACTTTTTTCTGACTTTATCAGTCCTTCTCATACAAGTACTTAGTATTACTTACCACTCTTTCTCCCTTCCAATAGATTTTGGAGTTTCATTCCCAGGACTCAATGTATTTTGCCTCCATTTCTTTATCTCTCCCAAGGCTACATAGCAAGAATATAGAATCTTATTCTGGCATCTCCTTTAGTCTGTTTTGTTTTGGTACTACTAGATTCCTATTTTTTTGTTTGTTTGTTTATTCTTCACCTAGGAGAAGATCACTCCTTGAGCCACTAAATAGTTTGGGTCTGTTGGTGCCACGTTTGTCAGCTGTGACTGTTCTCCTATATTTTGCCTCTCTTAGCATAACTGCTGTCAATCTTGCCCACCTTGAAGTTTGAGCAAAAATACATAGTTATAGTTTATTGATATTTTGACTTTGCAAGTATGCAAAGTAGCATTTTAATTAGCATTTAGATAGGATTTGGGTTTTGTGAACAGAAAGAAAAATCTTCAATCTATTATCCAGGAGATCCTTAATTCATTCTTCAAACAAGTATAGTTTACTTACTAAATACCTATACTATAGATACTCCAGGAGGCATCTAAGAAGAAATAAAATACATCAAATTGTCCCTCAGTTTACAGTCTAGTTGAAGAAAAGAACTACATCTATCAACTATTTTAGTTTTGTTTTTCTAAAATATTTCAATTCCCTTTTGCTTTTACCTACAGATAAAATGGATTTGGCAACTGCCTTACATATCTGGACTATGTATAGAGTCCACCTAAAAATAAATTAAGATTTCAGTGAGGCACTTTTTAATAACAATTTTTTAACGAGAAATCCTTAATAATTTCCTTAAAAGTTTACTTGATTTTGTTTAGGTAGCAGTCTTACTTAAAAATGTTTGCCAGTCTAATTTGTACTTAAGTTAAAATCTACTCATATAACTTCTTATGTTCAGAATGCCAATATATAAATGAATAATTGAGGGAATTCACAAAGAATTTAAAGAAAAAAACACTTAGATTTATTAATTATATTCCCAGGCTAAAGTTAATTCAGTTCTCAACTTAATTGTCCCATGGAGACCTACCCTTTATCACCTATACATATACCACACACACACACACACACACACCATGCAATACATATTTTAATTTAGTCCAATAGGAAACTATTATTCGCCAAGAGCTTTGTTTGATTTCCATACTTTCAAAAACCTCCTCAGATCTATTTCCCTGCTGTCCTATTTTTTTTTAGCTCTATCCTGAAGAAAGCCTCTCTCTGTGATTTGAAACATTTCCCAGTGTCTATTGCAGTGGCTAATTTTTCATCTTATTAATACCAATAATATGATGCATTCAAGCACTCTGCAGTGTTTTGATAAGATTCCATGGGGGTCTAGCCTTTTCCAGCTATATAAAAATGTTCAAAAAAATAAAGCATCAGGGCAAAAATATATGCCCTGCTGACCATTTGTACCAAAGGAGATTAGAACACATGGTGGAAGCTTGTTCTATAGAAGTATTTTTTGAAGACAGGAGCCATGCAGAGGGCTTCATTACCTTCCGAACACTTCAAAATGAAAAATGGGAGGAAAGTATCTTGGGAAGACTGGACAACAAGACATCATGCTAAATAGCATACCCATTATGTTAAGTAAAGGGGGGTGTATAATTTAGACAATACTGATTTCAATTTCCATTTCAATAAAATGAGGGAAAAAATGATGGTTTCAAGAGGGGAAAATAAAGTATTATTCTTTTATCAGACAGGTCACTCTGAATTTGCTTACTCATTCCTTCCATCTCCCTCAATCTCAACACCAAAAAAAGAAGAAAAAGAATACTGGCTTAACAGTGTCATCAACAAAGGAACTAACGGATTTATTTAATTCACCATAAAATTTCAGGAAAAATAATTTATAACATTTGAATCATGCAGCATTTTTTCATATGTGATCCATATGAGAAATTATAGTGAGCCTTGGAGCATATATATGTTTCAGGAAATTTTGAAATTTTGGTAAACCTTAATGTATCATAACCAATTTGGCATTTCTGAGTGCTAAATTTCCAACTTGCTCTTGAGAAGTAATGCTATAAACTATTTGAAGAGTAACTTTGTTTAATGTGTTAGAGATATGAACTAATAACTAATACTAATTAATACTTCCAGTAATATTTTATTATAAAAGAATAATAGCCCAACTGCAGAAAAGAAAAATATTCTGTTTCCTACCACATTTGCTGTGACAAAGGGTATTAGTATTATGAAATCTCTGCCCCAGGAACTGCCTGGAAGTTATTTCTCATGTCCTCATTTGGCTGTCTTATACTAAGTGAGGTTAAATAAAAGATAATATGATCCAAACAGCATAATAAAAATAATAACAATAAATGAATAAAAACAAAAACCCTCAAGAGCTCAAAAAAATCTTAGAGACAATAAAATGACTATATCAATTTTTGTATAAATAAAAAAATCAACTTTCTATTATCTTAGCCCAAATGGCTCAATTTTAGCTTTCAGTTCTCTGCTTCATTTATTTCAATTGGTGACAGAGCTTTTGAATGTGCTGGGAAAGCTTTGATCACTATCTCAACTATCCACACATCAAAGAGACCGCTGTATGTGAGTCTTCTGTATTTCTCTTGGCACTGTATTCACCAGAGATTTTATTGGACATAACATTTTTATTTGTGTCACAGAATCCTTCAAAATTGATTCAGATTTCCTTTTCACTCTTATTAATGGAAATTAACTATATCATACTCTTTATAATAGATAATTTGATCTAAAAGCTATATATGAAATGTTCTTTTTTTTTTTTAAGATTTTATTTATTTATTTGACATGGAGAGAGAGAGATCACAAGTAGGCAGAGAGGCAGGCAGAGAGAGAGAGAGAGAGGAGGAAGCAGGCTCCCCACCGAGCAGAGAGCCTGATGCAGGGCTCGATCCCAGGACCCTGGGATCATGACCCGAGCCGAAGGCAGATGCTTTAACCCACTGAGCCACCCAGGCGCCCCGAAATGTTCTTTTTTTAAAAAAGATTTTATTTATTTGGGTGAGAGAGAGAGAGAGAAAGGGAGGGAGAGAAAGAGAGCACAAGCAGGGGGGGTGGGCAGAGGAAGAAGCAGATTCCCTGCTGAGCAGGGAGCATGATGTGGACTTGATCCCAGAACCCTGGGACCATGACTGGAGCCAAAGGCAGGTGTTTAACCAACTGAGCCATCCAGGTGCCTTGAAATGTTCTTTAAAAAGCACATAATTTCTTTAAATATGCTCAATTAAACTTTGAATGGATTTGCTTCATTACAATGCAAAAAAGAAAAATATAGCAAAAATGAATTACTTGAAGTTATTGCCCGTTCCCTTTTAACATGTTAGTTGAACTTCTACAATGGAGAAATTTAGACTTATAATTCAGTTATGCGAAATACAAATGACAATGACTTTGGAGGAGTTAAAAATACTGTATAGTTACAGTTTTTCAGAAACCTTCTTCTAAAAGCACAACACAATAACAGCATTCTCTCTTATGATGGAAACATAGATCAAATGATTTGGATCTGGAAAAACAGTATCTACCGTTTTTTACAAATGTGCTTTTCCTACCCCTCAGTTCTTGGTATTGTACCATGGGGCAAAATTAGGGTCCACATTCAACTCACTCTACCTGCTACATTTTGTGAATAGATTGAATAAAAGAAAATACAGTGTAGCAATTAATGTGGAAACTGTAATATTTCTGATGAGATACCAATGTGTTAATACATAGTTTTGTTAAATTCAACTTTTTAATTAAGTTGTTGACATACTGAGATTGTCATTTGTAATATATGTCAACAGGTAAGTCAAATAGAGGACAATGGGAATTACCCATTAGCAGTCATTAGATCACACTGGAAAGACAACTTTCTGGAAAAACTATAAACAAAGAAACAAATAAAATAATTCAACATCTTCCATTGAGCTTTAGGGCTATAAATCTGCTCATAATTATTTAAGGTAATTGTGAGCAAAGACTTGAATGCATTATGACAATTATACTGTGCTTTAAAAAGGTAACATCAGACGGTTTTGACAGCACTTCACATCAACCACTGAGACACTTAAATTGCAAGTATTCCCAAAAGAAGAAGAAGTAATATTCTGTGGAGTTGCACACAAGATGGAAGCCCTCTGAACTACCTGAAGGGTTTGAGGTGGGTTTAGCCCTTCTGGTCTCTGACTATGTCTACAAAAGCAAAGTGAAGTGGAGATATAAAGCAATTATCCTGATTAACCAAGCAAAACAATAATTCTCTGCAAGTCAGAAACAGGCAATTGTTGAGGCATGAATTATCCAGACTGTCTACTATCTATGTTGATTGAATTCATCAGGTATTACCATGCTACTTTATCTTGTTCGTATGGACATAAAAAAAGTAATGTTGTGAAGTACATTTAACATCAAATGTTGTGCCTTATCTCTTTAGCACATCAAACATACGCTAAAGGAAAGGTTTATTCCAGGAGATCAAGTACACATTAGAATAAGATGAAGATGAAGGAAAATTCCAATATTTGAAATGAGAATTCTATGGCCCTAATGACCACATAGTGTCCATAAACACCTCAGGCCAGAAATATACAAAAAGGAAGGCTAGATCATGGATAATCCAGTGATATATACTTCATTTCAACCTCAGGGACCTCACACCTATGTAGAAGAACCTGGCCAAATAAAGTATGCAAAGAGATAACTAGACAAAACCAATTCAGGTTTTTAATAGGTGATAAGAAAACTAAATAAATGGTTGACATAGAGGGTGATCTATGTTAGGGTACTCAGTCAAGACTTCCTTGAAAAGATGTATCAAGTACTTATTTTTTGGATCGATGGCTTAAAACAACACACATTTATTATCTCATGATTTCTTTATATCAGGCATTGTCTATAAACTTAGCTTGCTCTGCTTTGGGGTTTCTCACAAGACTGTCATTAAGGTGTCTGTTAGGGCTAAGATTACATCTGGAGGTTCAACTGAGGAAGGATCCTCTTCCAAGCTCTGTTATGTGGTTGTTGGCCAGATTCAGTTCTGTTTCATTATTGGTCTGAAGACTTCAGTAGATGGCTGTTGGTCAGGGGTCTGTTTCCAGTCCTTGACATGTGAACTTATCAACGTGACAACTGATTTCATCAAAACCAGAAAGGGTGAGGGTCTTCTGGCAAGATGGAAATCAGAATCTTTATAATCTACTGATGGAACTGACATCTTCTCTAGGTTGAGATACCCTCCTGATTAGGAGAAAGTTATTAAAGAAGAGGACATAGAACAAAGCCATGAATACCAGAAAGCAGGGTCTCCATCATTGGAGGCCACAGTAGACATTATCTACCAGAGAAGATGGCACTGCAGCCTAACCATGAGACAAGTATGGGGAGGAATGCCCCAGTCAAAAGGAAATGCTGAGGGCCCAAAGTGGAAAAGCCAAGTATTCAAAGAAGGAAAATAGAATAAATAGAAAATTACGAGTGTTGGGGAGAATGTTAGAAGATAAACTGCAGTTTAGGTCAGGTAAATCCTCATAAGCTACACTAAGTAGCTTAATTTTATTCCAAGTGTAAGAAAATCTATTCATGGTTCTTTGGCAGGGAAGTCACATCATTTCATTTACTCTCTAAGCAGGTAGCTGAGCCTATTTGGAGAATGGAAGGATATCATAGTAACGGTAGTGAGGCAAGACAACTGACTATTCTGGATTGAGGTGGTGACAGTGGCAACAGAGGAAATACAGCACATTCAAGACATATTTTAGAGGAGGAATCAACATGGCTTGAATGTGGAGGGTGAGGAAGAGGGATACTTTTAAATTATCTAATGCTAAATTTTATGGCTTACATACACAACAGGGTTGAGGGAATGACTGTACCACTGACTGAGATGAACGAGACTGTGGAGTGGGAATAGGAAAACAATCTGAAGAGAAAAAAATTGCAAGTTTAGTTTGTTAAACTCAAGATGTCTGTGAAACATTAAGTAGAAATATCAAATGGGCAATTGGAAATAAATGTCTGGAGCTCAGGGGAAAGACTGGGCTAAATATTTAATTACACAAAATTAATGGAGTTTGGACATAACCAGACACTCTAGAAAACGTATGCTAATAAAGAATATTATATTTAGGTTTGAACCCCAGATCTGCCATCAAATAGCTGTGCATTTCTAGGCAAACCATGTTATCACTTTGAGTCTTTCTTTTGTCGGTTGTAAATACATGTATGATTTAACATGTGTGAAATGTAAACTCTATCATGTCTCCAGGAATTATTATTCAATTAACTATGTGGCCTTGGTTAAAATATGTAGCTTCTCTGACCCTTATTTCTCTGCATGAACAGAGAGACCCTATGAAATCTGAGGTCCCTTCCAACTTCAAAATTCTATGATTAAAATACAGTGTATATTCACAATTACACAGAGTGATTTTCTATTTAAAAAAATTTCAAAATGAACATTTAATTTAGCTCCTAATTAGTACATTGGATAAAGTATGCATGAATTTTCAAATATTTTAATATAATCATTTTATGGAGAAAAACCAGAACTGAAGTAAATATAATCCACAGGAGTTTTATTATAGTATCTTAGCAAAATAAATATTCAGCATTAGATAGCAACTATCTAATTTCAACATTTCCTTACCATCTTCATGCCCACAATAATACACAATCAGATTTAATAAGTTCTGCAAAAGAAGGTAAGTGAAAAGAAATCATCTTTTTTTCATTTTACATTGGGCCAAAAGAATCCAACCCTTCTATTTAAAAACAAAAATTATTGTATTGGCCTAAATTATCCAAATTGGCTATTTCTTTTCTTTAGCATTTACCTTTGTTGCTTTCTTTATCAAAACCAGTCTTGATTAGCCCTATTATGATTATAGAGTTAATGTGCCTTTTACCAAAATTAACCTTATTGTAAAATAGACAATCATCTTAACAATATTTGCATATCTGTTTAGTATGAGAAGTTGCAAGTTGAAATGTTCATGACTTTTCAAAAAGCAACAAATTCATTATCTAAGCATTATAATTCACATTGTAATATATAAACATTAGCAACTGCTTAAGCTATTAAGCAAATACTCTGATTTGAATTTAATTTCTTTTTGTTTCTTTCATCACAATGCTTCGTTTTCCACAATAGTTCTTATGTATGTAGATATTCTTCTTAGGCAATTAAAATGTAGTCATTTTTAGGGAATGATTGCAAAATTTCCACAATGAAATTCCATACTTGTTCTCCCTCAATGATTCCTTAAACAAAATTTTTGTTTGTTTGTAGTTTTAGTATAATAAACAAGACAGAATCTAAAAGCATCCTTTTTTCTCATTTCGTCTCTCCTACCCCACAACAATTTGTTACACTTCTTTGCTAAAGTACTGAAAATTAATAGATGAGATTAAAATTAATAGATAAAGCTTGCCCCCATCTCCCCCATCCACATAGTGCTATCACTACCATAAAAACATTAGCTGTGGACTCCTAAGAGTAAAGTGACAGTCTGCCTAGGTTAGCCTTCTTCTTTCAACACTTCTTCTTCTTTTTTTTTTTTTTTTAAAGATTTTATTTATTTATTTGACAGAGAGTGAGAGAGAGCGCGCAAAACCCAGGGGAGGAGCAGAGGAAGAAGCAGATTCTCTGCTGAGCAGGGAGCTGGACTTGGGACCGGATCATGACCTGAGCTAAAGTCAGATGCTTGACCGACTGAGCCACTCAACACTTTCCACTATTCTATGAAGCTTTTATAAAAGAGGGATTTGGTTTTCATTATTCTTAGCCAAATAAACCATGACCCAAAGACCCAAACAACTTTTCTCACACTTTCATCGAATTTTAATTAAAATGATAAAAACATCAAGGTGATATCAAAAGTGCGAGGTAAAAAACAATACTCAGTTGTCTATTTAGTATGATGTGAGATTCCATGGAACGCTCACCCTTGGCTGTGTCACTACCCTGGAAGGCAGAGATGAGCACAAAGGATACGATGACAGCTAAAGAGGAGGTGAGTCTGACCTTTATTTCAGTTTGTAAAAACTAGTGAAACCTTCCTTCTCCATGAGAACACTTCTTCCGTGGCTTCTATATCCATGTGGGCATATGAATTAGAGGAGCAGACTCATGAGGAAAAGCTGGAATGCTAGAAGTTAATACTTGTGTGAGCCTTGACCTCAAGTGTTTTTATAATTTAGTATAAGTTTTCAGCTTTCACTTGCCTCAGTACCTGAGGCCGCTCGTTAGCATCCTCCCTCTGCTGATCCTTCAGATACTGGTCATCGCAGCTCCTGGAGTCTCCTCCACCTTTATGTCTTGCAACCAAGCAACAAAGCCACAATTTGACTCTGGTATCGCTGTGAATTGCTCCTCCAAAATCTTCAACCTGGGGCTCCTGGGTGGCTCAGTGGGTTGAGCCCCTGCCTTTGGCTCAGGTCGTGGTCTCGGGGTCCGGGGATCGAGCCCCACATCAGGCTCTCTGCTCAGGGGGGAACCTGCTTCCCCCTCTCTCTCTGCCTGCCTCTCTGCCTACTTGTGATCTCTCTCTCTGTCAAATAAATAAAATCTTAAAAAAAAAAAAAGTCTTCAACTTAAAATTTTCCTACAATCTGTCATAGTTTAAGTATTATCTTTATTTCACATTTTAATTAAAGAATCAGCAGGCTGTTCAACTGGGAAACGTGTTAACATTATGGAAGTATCCTGAATTATTTGTTTGATAATATCTTCCTCTCCTTTTATTGGTCCTCTCTTTCTGGAACTTACATTATTCAGCTACTAGGCATTCTTGACCAATCTTTTACATTTCTTTTCCTTTTATCTTTTTGGTTCTTGGTCTCTTTTATTTTCAGTCTCCTTTCTGAGAGTTTTCTTCCACTTTACATTCTATCGCTTCTGGAAAGTTATTCATTTTTTGCACTTGCATTTTTAATTCCCAAAAGCTGTTTTTGTTTTCTAAGTCATTTGTTAGTTTTCTTTTTTGAGTATCATATTTCTTGTCTCCCTAAATTTATAAATAAAAGTCCTCTTCTCTTGAGTTTCTTATTGTAGAGTCTCTCTTAAAGTTGCTTTTTCTGTTTGAATACTTTGCGACACACTGCCCATCAGATTCTTCCCTTAATTATCTGATGTTCTTTGACTTCCTGATCACATATATTAAGTACAGCACTAAAACAATGTTTGGAAATTTCTTTAGCATTTGGTGGGTTGAGGGGTAGGCTTATTCAGTGCAGTTTTTCGGTAGAGTGCATTATTTGAACCATTTCCATATAGAATCTTTGATTTTAGTTTTACATTTTTTAACTCAGGCTGATCAGAGTCCCTAGAAAAAGCTCAAACATATCCTACCTGTGGGGTCTGTTCTCATTGCCGGATAGTAGAAAAGGACTGAGGGGTACTAACACTCAGTTTATAAACTTTGAATTAAATCCATCATTTTCAGTAAAATCCCTCTGTCCTCAGCTGTGCTTGGGGGCTTTGGTTTATAGCCATTCCAGAGAATGAACTAGAGCTTTAGTGTTCTGCTGGCTTAAACAGAAGCAGTTGTGGAAAAGCAGAGGAAGGGATTTGGTGGTTTGGCAACTTCTTGGTCTCCTAATGCTACTGAGATTAGACCCCACACTTGTGCTTTGTATCTTTAATATAAATTGATTGCTTCTAGGCTTTCTGAACCATTGGCTAGGTTTCTGCTTTCTCAAGACTGCTATGTCATTTACCAATCACCCAACCATCTGCTTTATGGTTTCAATGTGTTTTGCTATTTTCTTTGCTTGCATTATCGTTTTGTTGTAGATTTAGTTCTTTAAAATATTCATTTACTATTATTTTAATGGAGTTTTGAGAATGAGCAAAACTAAAGATATCACTCTTTCAGTCTTACAGAAATTCAAATTCACTCACTAATTTGATGATATTTACCTTCTTGATGGTTTTATTCTTCCAACTGTACATGTTCTACCATCCCAAACCTCAAGCCATTACTAGCCATTTCAGTGAGACTCAGTGTAGCAATTTAAATCTTCCACATCATTAATTTACTTCCATTTACAAATTGTCAGTTTCATAAGCTAGAATGCTTCATCCTTCCCCAAGGTCCCTATCCCAATCTGTTTTCCTCTTGTGACAAAGTATTGCTAGAAAAAGTCACGAAAGCATATAATCAAATTTTATTCCAAACCTGTAATTATGATAGGGTTTCTTTACTTACTCAAAACTCATTTTGCTATATAATCAAAGCCCTGAATCAGCAGCAGAATTTTTCTAGTCTAACACTCTCAAAACTACTCTGATCATAACCTCATCATTGCTGTGAATAAGTAGAGACAACGCAAAACAGGTTTCCACATTTCTTCTCTTCACCTCAATGCTACTTCTTCAACCATCATTTCTTCTGCCTTGTTATCTTCAAACTACAGCAGATTTTCTTATTCGTTTTCTAATGCCATCATGTGCCAAATGCATATTTTATCTGACTTTCTCTTGTTCTAACGCCAATTATTCAATCTTCTCATTCTGGTGTCTGTAACACCTCCTAGAATGTTTAGATCCATCCTATACTAAAATCAAAACAACTATAAGCCTTTACTTAACAGAATATCCCTGGAGTTTACTACAGTAACTCTCCCTTTTCCACTATGACCAAATTTCTAGCAAAAAGTATTCAATAGCACTCATGAAATCTTATCCCTATAAAAATCTGTATTCCAGGCCAGTACTTTACTAAAGCTGGCTTTCAAAGGTAAACGGTAGTGACTGCAGTGATTTCTGTCTCTTATTTCACCTTCCTTCCTATCTCTATAGAATTTTAAATTGTTCGTTACGATGTCCTTCTTGAAGTTCCTGATGTTTTTTGGATTCCATACCACTACATTTTCTTTGCTTCCTCTCAGACTTCTGGATACTCTGTGCTTGTAACTTTTAATCTCTTTCCTGACCACCGTAAGCATCTTTTCAATGTTTATTCTTCAATCTATTTCAGATTATCTCCGTCTTAGCACTTTTTCTCTTGATTTTAAGTTTCCCATGGCTTTGGCAATCATTTTGAGTAAATGACTCCAGAGCTTACATTTTCATTGCTAATGAAATAACGCACTGCTGCATCAGTATTATGATAAATAATGTAAATGATTTCCAGTATTCTATGATTCTAATATTTGATAGCGAAAACACTTATGGATGCTCTGAATTTACCTTTTTTCTTTCTTACATGACCAAACATGTAACAGCTTAAAACTCCCAGTCCTACTTTATATCTCCTTATGCAAGAGTAGAGACATATCTTCATTCATTAACTCCACGCTGGAAGCTAACTCATCAAGAAATACTACTCCCTTGTTTCTGCTGTCTGAACATTAAAGGATCAAAGAGAAATATATTACACAATCTGTAGCAAACTAATATTTTCATATCTCAAACTTGGTTGCTGGTATTTAGTATTAGTTCAGAGGACAAATACAAATATTAATAAGGATTCTTGGGCATAGTAGTTAGCCAGGAGTTATCTAGTCCTATAACTCTCTACCTAATCACTTTAGGAGAAATTGTACATTCATAAATACAAAGTGAAAAAAAAATTGGAAAAACTTTTTAAAAAACATTTTATTTATTTATTTGGCAGAGAGGAAGACAGTGAGAGAGGGAACACAAGCAAGGGGAGTGTGAGAGGGAGAAGCAGGCTTCCTGCTGAGCATGGAGCCTGATGCAGGCCTTGATCCCAGGACCCCAGGATCAAGCCCTGAGTCAAAGGCAGACTCTTTTTTTTTTTTTTTTTTTTTTTAACGAAGGCAGACTCTTAACCCACTGAGCCACCAAGGCACCTCAAGAAAATAGTTTCCAAAACAATAAGACTGACAAAGGAGTAATAATATCCTACAACACACACATTCACACACATATAGGGAGACAGAGAGAAAAAGTGATTTAAACAATTAATAAGTAAACAAAGCAAACTACTCATTAAATGGACAAGAGACATGGACAAGCAACTTGCATATATATATACACACATACATATATACATACACACATATATATATATGAATAATCAAAAATATAGGTATATTAAATCTTCTGAAAATTAAAAAGCTTAAAAGTAAAATAATGCATTTTAATTATATACTTATGAATTTGCAAATTTTAAAAAGAATTTTACTACCAGTATCAGAAAAGGTCCAGAGAAAGAGTCACGCAATTTTGGGAATTTGAAAATTGTCACATGTTTTTGGACAGGCAATTTAATGACCCAGATCACTAAACAATAAAAGACAAACATATTAATTCATATATGAGTATACTCTATGAAAAATTTTTACAAATGATCTTTTAGATTAGATGTGTGCTATTCCACAGGGAGGTTAAAAGCTATTTTAGCAATTATATGAATTTTTTCCAGTAATAGTCAATATTCATCCTATTCAATCTTTGAAACTATAATATTTTACTTCTTATAATTGAAAATTAAAATTACATGATTATCAAATCAATAATTTTTTTAGTATATAGCTTTCTTTTTCATTAAAAGATTGGTTTTTATATTTAATAAAATTAAGAGATATTTCTGAATTTTTTATACATGATTATTTCTTAACTATGTTCCAAAACTTAACACCAGAATTCAAAATATGTATATACATAATTTATCAAAGAAATATCATAACTTTATCATAATTTTTGCCTCCTAAATAACTGATAGTTTTAGCTTTATATGGCACTGGATTATTTGAAATATCAGTAAAGAGTGGGGCATCTGGGTGGCTCAGCCAATTAAGCCTCTGCCTTGGGCTCAGGTCATGATCTCTGGGATCTTGATCTTAGGCAGGAAGTCGGCTTCTCCCTCTCCCTCCGCCCCTCCATCCTGCTTATGTTCTGTCTCACTCTCTCTCTCTCAAATAAATAAAATCTTTTAAAAAAAGAAAATTCAGTAAAGAATTAGCAGTTAAATCTATGACTGTTTTATAACTTATAAACATGGATATGAATAGGTTCATTATGCTAGATTACACTGATTGCCGTTAGTATTCTATTACACATGATGTTTTTAATATATAACTTAGCTTTTGGTATTTCTGTAACATTCCTTGGAATATATTTCCCATACCTATTTGATATTAAAATTATATCATGTGTTTGTTTGCTTATTTTGTTTGATTTTCTTTTGGTTTGGTTTCTTTCTTGGCAGGAAGTTGAGTGTTATCGGTTAATCTGACATCTTAAACTGGCTTCAACAAGTAGGTTACATTGAGGACATTTCCCCTAAAATTACTGGGGTAAATCTTAAGATTCAAAATTCTGACAAATATCTTTAAGGTACATGATAAGATAAAATATTTTATTTAAAGAATGGCATATTGCAAAGATGTACTGAAATTAATATATTTCTATTTTTCATCAGTTTCTGGCACTACTGATTTAAATACTGTGTCTCTAAGTAAAAACAGCAAATAAAATTAGTAGTTATTTGATGTTTCAGAAATAGTTTCTACATTTCCTTCAGAAAATGAAAAAATAAGCGATCAAAATGTAATATTTTCAATTACTTTCTTTCAAGTAAAATTGAAAGAGATCCTAATATAATTATTAACTAGCAGGTCATTCAAAATAATTTTTATAAGTAACACATTTTTACTTTGGACATAATAAGTAAAAAGAATTTAAAGAATTCCCATTGATAGCAAAATTCCTTTATCATAGTTTTACCTATTTAAACAAGGTATTTCAGTGCTTACCTTTATAGACAGCAATAAAATAAAAACAAAACAAAAAGGAAACAAAATTGATGCTGAACTTATCTCATTCTAGATTTAAGTAACATCCATCGGCAAATACAAACTACTTGAAAAATAATCCTCTTTTGTCTTATTGAGATACATTTCAAATACTCTGTTTAATATATATTTATCAAAATTACTAATGTATTTACAGTTTTTAGTCTATTATATAAAAATGTTAATTGAAACAAATAACACAATTCAAAATTTTAAATTTTTTTTAACTTTCTCTTTTGAGACAATTTTATCAAGCATTACAAAAATATTATAAACAGAAAGTAGAAACCCTGCATATTCTTCTTGAAGTTCCTGCAAATGTTAACCTCATACATAACCACAAATACAATAGTAAAAATTAAGAAATTAGCATTGATTCAGTGCTAATCAACAGATCTTATTCAAGTAGTTGCAATTGTCTGGTTCATGTCCTTCTCTTGGTCCAGGATCCAATTCCTGATCACACATTGCATTCAGCTGTCATGTGTCCCAGTCATCTTTGACAGTGTTCTTCCATCTTCCTTGTCTTTCATAATCTTGAGACCACTGACAAGCCCTGGACAGTTATTTTGTAAAGTATCTCTCACTTTGAGTTGTATGATATTTCTTCACAAGTAAATTCAGGTTATTCATTTTAGGCAAGAATACAACAGAAGTGATGTGCCCTTCTTAAGGCATCATACCAGGATATATCAACATGCTGTTGATATATCCAATTCCCAGTGATTATTTTAAAATGTCTACATGCAAATATTATATTCTTCGCAGTATTTATCCTTACAGTGAAAAAAATTCAGTTGAAATATCTACAAGAGGATATGCAGTTTTTCAAAATTCTGTTAAAAATGTTTTAAGAATATTTAGGTAGACAAGTGTATTGAAATGCTGAATTATGAGAAACAGTGAAATTGGGTGCATGAAGGTATGTAGTCAAGAGAGATTTATTTTTTAAGTATGAGAGACAGAGCATATTTGTTTTCTAGTAGGAACAGTCCAATAAAAGGCAGAAAGTGCATTATTTTAGTCACAACTTTTAAGAAAGAAAATTGTCTATCAGCCACATAGTGGAATCCTATACAGCTTTTTAAAATGCTGATTATTATTGCTGATACACAATGTTTTTTACTATTTTCTGTTTAGTAAGAATATCAAAATTTAAAATAACATGTAGAATATGAGTATACTTTTGAAATGTGTATATGTGTCTATTTCCTCAGAATAACCTCTAGAAAGATGTGATTCTAAATGCGATTAAGCCTAAAATTGAGTCTTTCTGCTTGGTTGACATACATTTTTATCATGGAATTTTGTACTCTTATTTTAAGAATTCAAAATAAAAAGCAAAGTCTTAATGTTGGTTAAAATTAATTGCATACTTATGCCATATGGGGAGGTATGTCTAGATGGTTTCAGGGTTCCAGTAAAAGTGCAACTATTTTTCTTTTTTTTTTTTTTTAAGATTTTATTTATTTATTTGACAGAGATCACAACTAGGCAGAGAGACAGGCAGAGAGAGTGGGGGGAAGCAGGCTCCCTGCTGAGCGGAGAGCCTGATGTGGGGCTCGATCCCAGGACCCTGAGACCATGACCTGAGCCGAAGGCAGAGGCTTAACCTACTAAGCCACCCAGGTGCCCCAAAAATGCAACTATTGTCAAATAATAAGCTTTCTCTTCCTTTAAAAAACATTAAATATTTGGATAAATTGTGAATTTTCACTTTTAAATGCAAGCTTACATAAAAACAATGATCAATAGACTGTTTTTAATGAAGCATTAATTATATATTTATCAGGCACGAAGACATATGTAGGTGCTGAGAACACAAAGGTGAATGTTACTGGGTCAGACTTCTATGGAGGTTCCAACTTTCATTACACACTATACTGCAATGTAAAAAGGTGCTCAAACAGACTTAAAATTTATAACCATAATTCATATAGCATTTCACATGGATTTCACACATATTACCTTACTTATTTATTTTTTGTTTTTTTATTTAAGTAGGCTTCAAGCCCAGTGTGGAGCCCAACGTGGAACCTGAACTCACAACCCTGTGATCAAATTCTGAGCTGAGGTCAGGAGTCAGACGTTTAACCAACTGAGTCACCTCCATGCCCCCATATGACCTTACTTCTGATGATGATCTTAACCAGTGGGTAAGAAAATAATACTTAAATTTGTCAATCAGAAAACACTTTACAAAGTAATGTTCTAGGACTCATAAATTGTTTTAAGATTATAAAAAAAAACAAAGAAAAGCTGAGGAACTCTCTCAGATTAAATAGTTCAGAGAGCTTAAGTGGTTTTCGTAATTTCACAGACTGGTAAGTATTAAGTTATAATCTTAACTAAGATCTTCAAATTAAATCACACACACACATTTAATTAATATTTTATCTACATTTCTGGAAACTGGCTAGTCTTCACTGGAACGAATGATAATTTATATGGAAGATTAGCTACACACTATATAATCAGATTGCTGTTTCTTTGTATCTTCAACATGAAAGTTTTAAATGTCAACGTGAAATAATTATCAACATTTTAATAGTCAAAAATAAATATGTGAAATTATTCTTCTTATCCTTTCATTTTTAACCTTACACTGTGACTCCATTCTGTCGTAACTATCATCATAAATTCTATAATATTTTCTTATATTATTTGTTTGTTAATCTATAAGCTTTTTGAGGTACGGTTTCTTCATATTAATTCTTCCAAGCTCATTCTCTAGGTTACTTTCTGGCATGTATCATAGGCTCAAAAGTTGTTTGCTGAACAAATGAGTGGATGGATGCCCCAGACCTTAACATTATTACATACAAGAAACTAAAGGCATGATAAATTCCATTATGTCTAGTTAATCTTCAAATATGTGCTTTATAAGAGAGAGACCTACAACTTACGTTTCTTGATAGGTTTTGCTTGAGTTACTATTGAAATTTTTATTTCATCAATCATTATGTTTAATAATTTTATCCTTATCTTATTACCTGTATTTTTGGGTAAATTTTAATTATTACAAATGTTTTGTATATTGGAAAATTACATTAGAATGTAGATGTTAATGTATATCACAATCAAACTGTAACTATGAAATAGGCCAACTGCAACTGAAACTGAATTTAGCCTATAAAATCCCCTTAATACTGTATTTACAAAGGGGTAACAGTGTAGCCACAAGCACATTTCTATGGATTCACATGATATACTCTTTATCTAATTGGCAATTGAAAATGCAGTTACAAATATAGGTCCATGGAGATTGTAATTTTGGAAATCCATTGCAAAATATAACCCTTAGTTATCTTCACTGCTAAAAAGGCAACCCGGTGTATGCCAACACATATTTTTCCCCTTAAGTAAGGCCTAGAAAAAGCAACTGTATTGACCTAAAAGTAGGATGTGTCTATGAGGCCAGAAAATAATTATTTTTTTTCCAAAGGTGTGTTCAGGGAACAGAGAAGAGATTAAATTTAAAACTCCTTTAAATGGTTCATGGAATGGCATTAATAGCTAGTCCAAAGGGATTTATGTTAATCTACTTTCTTGGCCAAAACTAAGGATTTAATGAAAGTGATTTCTATAATTGGTGGGTAAAACAGAGTTTATTCTTGCAATTTGTTTTGGTAGGAAATACTGGTATAGGTGATGTTACATAATATAACAACCCTTTTATAGTGTATTGTCATAACAGAAGTAAAAAAACAAATATATTTGCTTACTGAGTCATAGGAAATTCAGTTTTCAACTTTAAAAAATACTGCAGACAGAAGTGGGCTAGTTTGTGATACCCCTTCTTCTCCATGATATATGGGAATTACAGGCCCCAGAGCCTTCTTCCCAGGCCTTAGTACAACATTTCTTCCTGTATCTAGTTGCAAACACCGAGTGAAATTTTGGATAACTGGAATGTAGGTACCTGATCATATCTGCTTCAATTCAGTAACCCTGCTGAATCCCTTTCTGATTCTCTTGAATTCTGCTCCAGCTCCACATCCTTCTTTTTATCCCTGCATCATGGCTGTGCTCTGATGCAGCTCACATTTTCAGCAAAGCTCTTCCCTCTGCCTGGAATTTCTTCACTAATTTTTGGGTCCTTGATTCCCTTCCTTATCTTCAGGTCTCAGATTAAATGTTACCTCTTCATTAACTTACTTATATTCATTATCGTTACATTGTCCTTAGCTTGATCCTCAAATCTTTTACTTTTCTAGGATGGCTCTTCACACTTTGTACTCATTCATTTCTTTGTATAAAAACACACCCCCCTTTTAAACACCCAGGGACTGGACTAGAATCATATTTGACACATAGCTGGTGAGTAATAAATATTTATATGTTCAGGGATTTGGATTGCTTAAAACCTTTATTTATTTATTTATTTATTTATTTTTGGCAGTAGCACAGTTTAGAAGAAGAAATCAAATCATAAAAATAAACTAAAAATATGAAGTCTAAAGTGCTCCATACTGTCCCTATCTAAGGTGTGTGGTTCAGTTCATATTATAACACGGTATACACCTAATATTTACTATAATGACAACTGACACATATGATAATGACCTTGAGATACATAATTTCTTCAGATGAAAAAGATTAATTAGTATAATATATAATATATATAAAACATATATAATCTCTATACCACTACACCCTCAACCTCCCATGCTTCATGTGAACACATCACTTTACAAATGGCATTGATTATCCCTATTGTGAAGCATTTGGTGCATAGGAGATGTTCAGTGAATATTTTGCGAGTGAACGCATTACTAAATAAATTGAATAAATAAATAAACAAACAAACAAACAAATAAAACTGTAGAATTTAAGGCTGGGAAACAAGCAAATAGTTTGAGAAAATCTCTAGCCACAGGATTAAAGCAAAAATTAATTAATTAATTTCACTTGGGAATAGCAATTTCACTATATCAGTTTTAAAACATACTGTAAATAGAGGTAGTATTGTGATTTTCAGTGATGTCTTAGTTATGCTGGTCAGAGCAATTCAAGCAGAAAATGTAAGGCAGTGTCACCAGGAGAAAGTTTTCACTGCGGTTCAGTGAAAGAAGGTGTGTCGAGTCCTGCTGCATTCAGTTTGAAACTGGACAGTTCTGGCAATATTGGCTAGGTCCCTGGGCAAGTTACTTATTTAACTTGAATCTGTTCATTTTCAAAATGGAAATAATACCACACCTGGTACATCCGATTGCTGGAAATTGCTTCAAAATCTCAATAGCTCCTGAATGGCTCTCTAGAATGGTAAGGCTAGTGACGTTGTGAATATTGTCAAGACCTACACACCAGGGAATATGAAAGTTTAATGTATAATTAATGGATAGCAACTTTATGACAAATATTTGCTGATTTTAAGACTAATATTTTATTAAAATGGTACTGAAGTAACATCATAACAAGTACTAGTTAGTTAAAAATTTAAACTGCTGGGGTGCCTGGGTGGCTCAGTCGGTTAAGCATCTGCCTTCAGCTCAGGTCATGATCCCAGAGTTCTCAGAATGAACCCCAAGTCAAGCTCCCTGCTCAGCAGGGAGTCTGCTTCTCCCTCTCTCTCTCTCTGCCCCTCCCCCCACTCTTGCTCTCTCGCTCGTATTCACTCTCTCAAATAAATAAAACAAAACCTTACAAATAAATTGCATAAATAAATAAATAAATAAATAAACAAATAAATAAAAATTTAAACCTCCAAGTGAACCAATAATAACTACATATTGCAATCACCTTCTGAAGTATTGGTACCACAGTTATGTCATACTTAAGAAGCAAAGGAGAGATGTCACATAATAACACTAATTCCATGTGATGGGATTTTGAAGACTAAAATAAAAGATCCTCATCCCCTAAAATATCTTTTTCACTGACTGCTGTGACTCTAATTCCCTAATATCGCCACAAAAAACCACTAGAGTTTTGTCATTACAATGCAAATTCAGAAGTGGTAAGACTAAACCATATTAAACTGCTCTTCTATGTCGAAGAAAACAAACAAATATAGACAATTTAATGCGGCTCAGTTGTTCTATTTAACCCGTTATCAAGCATGTGAAATTATTTATCAGATTATCTACCTACTAGGAAATGAAGGAATGGGATGCCCAGATGAGGGAGTGCATAGATAGGAAAAGGAAGTTCCAGACTCAGGTAACGGGATGACCTTATGAGGGCATCATAATGCAATCCCTGAGCAAACAGAAAAATAATGGAGTAACTTGGGTTTGGATGAGTTACAAAGAGGAGCAAAAGCAAATTCAGACTTTGAAAAAAAAAAAAAAAAAAGGAAATGGGGCACCTGGGTGGCTCAGTGGGTTAAAGCCTCTGCCTTCAGCTCAGTTCATGATCTCAGGGTCCTGGGATCGAGCCCCGCATCGGGCTCTCTACTCACCAGGAAGCCTGCTTCCCCCTCTCTCTCTGCCTGCCTCTCTGCCTACTCGTGACCTCTGTCTGTCAAATAAATAAATAAAATCTTTAAAAAAAAGAAGAAGAAGAAAGAAAAAGGAAACCAAGAAAACAGACTGCTAAGGTCTTCGTAAGTCTGTGGTGATGAGAACTTAGCTCGACACAACATCCATGGAGCTACTCACCACAGACTGCTGCATTTATCTTTGATGAGTTCTGTCAGGTAAAACGTGCTAAGGAGAAGACCATGAGCTCTGTAGCACTAGGATATACACAGAGCATGAGGACATTTTATTAAGATAAAATTGACCTATAATGTATAAGTTTAAGGTGTAAAATGAGTTGATTATAATATAATTACTACTGTAGCATCAGCTAATACCTCTATCATGGCACGTAATTATCACTACTTTTTTGTCATGAGAACACTTAAGATCTAGTCTCTCAGGAGCTTTGAAGTTTATAATATAGTACTGTTGACATAATCACTATGCTGTACATTAGATCATCAGAACTTACTCATCTCCTATCAGCCGTTTGCTAGTTTTACAACCAAGGACTGCCTTTGTCTAGGACCTGGGAACCAGCCCTTTAAAATGTAATCAGCAAAAGGATAGTGCCCCTATCCTCCAGTCCCTCTGAGGGGGTAGGAGCCTAACTTCAATAAGCTGTAATTAACAAACACAGAGAGCCTAATCCCATTAACCAATTTCACCCCTAAATTTGCCACTAGCTCACCTCAGTGCTTAAAAACTCCCTCCTCCCTTTTGTTTCAACAGAGTTGAGTTTAATCTCTCTCGCATATTGCAATTATCTGAATTTCTACTGCACTAGTCTCAAATACATATATACATATGGTTTAAGGAGAATGCCATGAGAGTGCCATGGTATATATATTCCATACACAGACACACACACAGACACACACACACACACACACACAGCTGGCACTTCACACACACACACACACACACACACATCCACAAATTTGATTAAAAAAGAAACAGCAATTTTTGACCATCGAGGCTTCCTAGAAACAGCAAGCTATAAGTAATATTAATGATTCACATTTTCATGAAAAGAAAAAAAAATTTAAGTACATTTAAGATTGGGTATTTCTTTCCTCTGCTTAATTTCCTGGGACTTCCCTGTTCTGCTTATAAGGGGCAAAAATATGGAATTGTTTTAATACACATTATTTTAAAATAGGGTGAAAAACTGCTGTACTCAATCGTAGCAACAAAATTCAAATAAGCCAAGTTCAAATAGCTTTCTTCAGTTTAGTAATAAAAATTTTGCTCTTATTTCAACTCAGTACATCATGTCTTTAAAAAAAAATACACACACCACAAAATTGTTGCAATGTTTTCATCTTTTTCTGTGAGAGTTATCAATGCGAATTCCTTTCTTTCTCTCCAGCCACACATCCTCTGTCCTACCACTGCCAGATTCGAAGGCTGGAGGGTATACATATCTGCCCTGGGCAAATACAATCAGTGTTTCCTCCACAAACACAGATTCCCATGACAACCAAACAGAGAGGGGAAAAAGAGAGAGAGAGAGAGAGAAACCAAGGATATTAAATTTATCCTAGACCCACCACCTGATTCTCATTTGACCCACTGTCTGGGTCTTATTAAGCCCACCCTGATCTCTTTTATTCCCATAGCCTTTTTACAAGATGGGCATATGGAATCCTAGGCCTCCTACTTTTCCATGTTACTGAACAATAATCCGAGTAGGGCAAGAGAACATTGGTGAAGCCATTTTATTTCCATCCTTTTGAGGTTGCTGGGTTCTTCTGCAGAGGCATCAGTTAAGGCTGCGTAAGGACACCTGTCCACCTGAGCGAGACTGAGATTACTAATTCACTTCACATGGGTCACCAAACTGGTATCAAATAGCAGTAGCTCTTGTTTATTACCAGCTTAGATCAGATTCAAACTGGAGGCTCAAAGCTAAAAGGCTTAACCTCCAGCCCCTTCACCCTGGGTCACTCCCAATCTGTCTCTGGGGCACTTTTAATTAATGGCAGAGTGAAAAGGATTATAAATTCCAGAATTCCCATATACTATCCCTTATGGATGCCCAACTCACTGACCGCCAAGAAGGCTTTCCATGAACACATATTTGTTCATATGATTGTACCTCCACAAACCAAATTAGGTGGAGACATGAGGAGGCAATTATCTTGAAAATTCAGGCTAAAATATAAATACTTCAACTGAGGTTTGGGAATTTACCTTTCCAAGATTGGGAAAATCTGCCAGATGATGTCCTTGCATTAAATTTAACTTTGAGTGTGCTAGTGCCAAAGGGCAGAGAAAAGTGGAAAGCACAAGTAAATACCCAGACTATGAACACCCAGCCGTCCAATAATGAGAGAAAAAAAGAGAAGAGAAAGCCTTAAGAAACCAAATTGATCTAATTCACCAATAAGCCCCAATCCAGGGCTGCCTTATGGTATACAGATAGGATTATTGGAAAGTATTGGCAACGTATTGTGAGACACTAACTTTGCAAGTTTTCTATATATTTGTTTCCTAATAGAATACTCCAAGGTTAAAGAAAGTTCTAGGACAAATGAATGTCCTTTCTGAATCATGTACTTCTTTTGGCCACATACATAACACCTACGGCTTTGTTTTAAACTGGTTAAATCTAGTATTTGGAAACACTTGTATAGAACAAAAGAAAGATTCTTTTTTAAAGTTACTTCTGGAAATAGGTACCTGAATTAAGTGTCCTAATACATGCACCAACCACATATGTAAGCCTGTCCCATGCTAGGCTCTTTCACATATTAAATTTCATCTTTTCAGCAATTTTATGAGGGCAATATTATTATATCTATTGCATAAAGAAACGAGATTTATGCCTAAGAATATTAATTCTTCAGCATATATATTATTTCGGTTATTTATATATTTGGTGGATAGATATAGATATAGATATAGATAGATACAGATACAGATAAAACCACCTGTTATGGATTGAACTGTGTCCCCCTCAAAAAAAATATTCTGAAGTCCTAACCCTCTGAACCTATGAATAGAACCTTATTTGAAAATAGGGTCTTTGTAGGTTTAATCAAGGTAAGATGATGTCATTGGCATGGAGCTTAATCCAATACAGTGAATGTCCTTATAAAAAGAGGGAGGGGCACCTGGGTGGCTGAGTCGGTTAGGCAATTGACTTGATTTCCACTCAGGTCATGATCTCAGGGTCTTCAGATGAATACCTGCATCGGGCTCCGCATGGAGTCCGCTTGAGATTCTCTCTCTCCCCCTCTGCCCCTCCCCCAGCTTGTGCATGCTCCTTTTCTCTCTCTCTTTATAATAAATAAATAAAATCTTTTTAAAAAGGCGAGGGGGGGGTTTGGACACAGAGATCCAGGGAGAGTGCCATGTGAAGATGGAGGAAGACTGGAGTGATACAAATACAAGGTGAAGAATGCCAAGTAGTGCCGGCCATCGCCAGCAGCTGGGAGAGAGGCAGGGATCAGAGTCTCTCTCAGAGCCCTCAGTAGGAACCAAGCCGGCCAACACTTTGCTTTTGGATTTCTGGGCTCCACACTGTGAGAGAATAAATTTCTATTGTTTTAAGCCACTGGTTGCTGGTACTTCGTTATGGAAGCCCCAGGAAACTAATATATCACTTGATAAAGGAGAGAGAAAATTACCATAGAGAAGTTAATTTTTTATATTAAGCAAATTCAGATGATGCTGATACATATCTCTTTCATGTTTCTTTACATAAATATCGGTAGAATATTTCCAACAGAAAAAGATAATATCTCGGTGAGAAAGAGGCCCTCACAAAGTTATCATTTTGTGTTCCACTCTAAAAATTCTGATCATGTAACTGCCTTACTCCAAAAACAATATTTTTTTTTTCAATAAAGGAGATTCCATTACCTATAGACTAGATGCCTAACTTCTCAAACCGGCAGTGCCTTGCATGAAAAACATTCTTAAAGATGCCTGATAATTACACATATGGACTCGCCTGCTTTTCTGGGCTTACCTTGCCCTGCTCCCACGGAGCCACCAGCACTCTAGCTAAATGGAATTCCTGTTTATTTGCCCAAACATGCCTTCCTCCTTCCCACTTTCTTCCCTTTAGTCATGCTGGGGCCTCATATTAAAGGCCTGCTCCTCTCCCCGCTTCCCTCCCTCAACATATTTAAATCCTTGATTACATATCTCTTGTATTAATTCTTTACTAATTACAGTGACTTTGGGGTTTGGCCATCCCTCTTCTCTACAGCAATTCGTGGGTCCCCTGTGACTTCCAGTTGTGTGCTCTGCCATATAGCATTGCTGATCTCGTCTCCATTACTTGTTCAGAAATCTCTTGGATCAGGTGGTATTCCCGCTCATCTGTCATGCTCTGCGCCTACCTCCAGCACCTAGCGTAATGCCCTATACAGAGTTCGTCCTCTATAAATGTTTGCTGAATTGATTTTAAGTTTGAATTAAGCAGCACGGGTTCTCTTGGGCTGAAGAATCACACTGCAGATGGTAGGTTTGTATTGCTCAATATTGCTGCACCAACGGAGCAAGGCATATGCCGCAAATTCTTCATCTAAATGGTAGGAGATCGCAAAGGAAAGGTTTTTCATAAAAGGTTTTCTACAACCAAAAGTAACAAGAGAAACAGGCCAATACTATAGAATTTTTTTTTTCCAGTTTATTCTATCCATCTGGGGCAGTTCATTTGTCTGGTTAGTATATCTGCTAGATTCCAGTGTTAGATTCAAAATAAAGCTAATTTGCATTGGCATAGTGACTTAACTCACTGGTGTATTATTACTATGTAAGCAGGTGTACATGCGACTACAAATAAATGCTTGCTGATGGAATCCCAGCAGGGCTTCTGATGAGTTTTCATTTTGTTGAACCTTACCCAGGAAATTACTGTGTAAAAAGCTTTGCTATTAGTTCTTTGCCTGAAATATCGTTTAGCTACACCTGGCCAAATTCATGGCAATTATACTAACTATATGAACAGGACATTCTAAAATTCTCATCAGCTTTTTATATTCATTTTCTCAAACTAATTACTGAAATAATAACAAAAATAAAATACTCATACTCAAATCCTAAACAGCATGCATTAAGAGATACTTGGTATTTGAAAGGCAAAAAAACTTATAAAAAGAGGGTAATGTAAGTCCATCTTTCCTTACAATAGAACCCACACTACAAATTATCAACTCCAAAGCTTCAAGCCACTGTTTACTAATGATACATACAATATAAACCTTATGTGTGTCGATCATAGCCCTAAACACGCTTAAATGGAAATAACAGAAATTTTTCAACTGTATCATGTGATACATTAAAAAGCTGAGAATAAAAACTGGGGCTCTTGGTGCCACAGCATATGACCATATATATCAAATATTTATCTTAACAAGTTGCATGGCATGATCAAACCCACCATACCTTGATAGCTGTGTTATAATGAATTTTAAACTTACTAAAATTTGTCAGTAGGCTTTGGTTTCTAAAATATTTTAGTCAACAAATATTCACTCCGTGTTTCCTTTACATGAGGTTCTCCGGGAAATGTTCAGTTACAAAGAATGTAAAAAAGTCTGTGATTTCAAAAATCTCACTTTAGTTTGAAATGAGAAATGAGACAAATATCCTCACAAAACAAGAGAACCAGAAATATAAGACAATGTATGCCAAATGGCAAAATGCTTGGGGTGCCTGGGTGGCTCAGATGTTTAAGCGTCTGCCTTTGGCTTGGGTCATGATCTCAGTGTCCTGGGATTGAGCCCCTCATTGGGCTCCTTTGCTCTCCCTCTGGCTTGCTGCACCCACTTCCTATGCTCTCTCTCCCTCTCTGTCAAATAAATAAATAAATCTTTTTAAAAAGTGCTTACTAGGCAATCAGTGCTATATACATAACCCAGTAGTGGACAGAGATCGCCATGAGGAGAAGATGTTGGGCAGGTTCAGTAAGACAGTGACCGTATGTGCTAATTTGAATGGGAGAATTCTATGTTCTGCCTATATACCTGGTGTGGTAATTAATGTGACCCACTGTCACTCTCAGAAGTATTTCAATTTAAATGAAAATTATATGTTCAGTCTGCCACAGAAGCAAATGTGCAAGTGTGGCCTTGAAAGAAAGGTAGAATTCAAAGAAGCAGAAGTGCATGTTTCTAGAAATCTAAGACAGGTAAAGAGTATATGCAAAGGAACAAAAATGAAGTATGGAAATCAATAGGCTGGATGAAGGAGCGTTTTGTGCAATGAGGCCTTGTATGTATTGTGAACTGCAGATAAAGGTACACTGGACATCTAGCCTTCTCAATTTGGTCCTCTTAGCTTTCTCCTGAAAAAAACATAGGACTTTTTTTTCCAGAGTGTGTTTCAATGACTATTCTCCTATTCTGAATATGTGGCAGGAAGAGGAATCATTTGGGGACACACCACAATCTCACACGGTATCAAGTAGCTCCAGCCAAGGTTAACCAGGTTTCACACACACACACAAAAATAATAATAATAATAATAAAAGAGGGGCGCCTGGGTGGCTCAGTGGGTTAAAGCCTCTGCCTTCAGCTTGGGCCATGGTCTCAGGGTCCTGGGATGGAGCCCCATGTTGGGCTCTCTGCTCAGCGGGGAGCCTGCTTCCCTTCCTCTCTCTCTGCCTGCTTCTCTGTCTACTTGTGATCTCTGTCAAATAAATAAATAAAAATCTTAAAAAATAATAATAAAACAAATAAAAGCAAGAGGCCCAGTTCAGTTCAGATTTCCTATTATCACTCAATACTTTTTTTTAGTATATAATGTCCAAAATATCACATGGAACAAAAAATCACACACGCTTTTTCAGTATGTACCCATTACTGTATAGGGTACACTTACATTCAAAAAAATACTGCTGTTTGTTGGAAATTTAGCCTTGATTGGGTATCCTGAATCTTAGCCGCAACTATAGCCCTGCCTCATTTCAGCACCTGAGGGATCTCCCTTGCCTCCTTCTTGGGTTGATGAAACTCTCCAATCCCTGGCTCAGGAGACCAGGTCCTCCACTCTCAAACGTAATTTCTGTTTTAGGCTTAGAAAGTTTGTATGAAGAATTTCACAATGATTTAGGGATGCTTTCTCAAGTACGTCCTCAGGTATACATTTATTTTTTATATGTTATGAATGAAAATTCAAATCTCAATTTCTAGCTTAGATTAGTCCTTTATGATAAGTAACAATAAGTATGATAAGTAACAAAGTACTTTATGATAAATAAGGTGTTTAATGATCTCTTAACATGAGTTCAATCCATACTCTTTTTCTCAACATTGGCAACTCTAAAATTTAAGACATTATCCAAGCAGATTGAATCATGTACTATTTACCGAACTCCTATAGTCCTTCAGTACCCATTCACCATGGCCACAAGAGGCCTCTCCACATCATATAAGTGAGAAAAGGTAGGCTCAAGGCAGTTTATAGAGATACATTTCAAAGTCTCCATGACTAAAAGTCTCCAATACCATGGTAATGGTATTTCCTTTTGAACCAAGAGCTCATGAGGCCACATTAGTCAATTTATTTATACTATAATATCATTGTTTCCAACAGAGCAATGAACATTTCTTGTCATTATTTCATTATTTTTAAATGGCTCTCATAATTTCCTGAAATGCAAATGAAATGTGTTGCTGCTCTCTAATTAAATATGCAAGTACTCTCCTCCGGTCTGTTGTCTTTTGATTAATATAATAATAATAAAAATAACAGCAACAACATGTAATGCTTGTGTCAAGCACTGTGTTGAGCATCTTACATGTTCTATTCTACTCAATGTTATAAACTGTCATTGAATGATTTCATTCAGTAATCAACAGCTCTTTAAGCCATTTGAACCTTGAAAAATGACATAGATTTACAATCTTCTGACACATGGACATAACCTTTTGACAGATACCACAGGAGATAGACTTTTACATCTTAATATTGTCTATCTGATGGACATACAGTTCTTTATGAAGGAACATACTTTGAAGACGGAAAAAGAAAAATTCACAACAATGAAAAAAAAAGGGTAATTTCTCCATAAGTAAAAATCAATACCAAAACATATCCAAACATTGAGGCATCAAACTTGCTGTTGGTAATTCAAGACATTTAAGAATAGCTACTTTAATGTTATAATTAATAGGAATCCTAGAAATTCAATGAACAAAAACATTAGCAGCAGCTAATTACCGAAATTGCTGAAAACTTGGAAGTCTTGTTTTCAGAGAACAAGCTCTGGTCCAACATCTGCTGCCTTCCAGCCTTGAAAGTCTCTTGCATCTTCATACACCCCTCTCTTCCAGTGTGGTTGCCTGCCTATCTGCAGAGAGCAGGACACATTTTCTCACCATTCAGAGCTCTTCTTTGGTTTCACCATTTCTTTTGTGACCAACACCTAGCCCAAAACACCCATTTCAAATCTCCTCTTTGTTCCCGTCTTTAATCTTGACTGATCTTAATCAAGTGCAACAGACTGTATAAGGAAGTATAATGACCAGTAAATCATCTCACTTGTCAAGCAGGGCTCCCCTCCCGTATAACAACAATATAGCAATATTGGTTCAGGGCAGTGACCTCTTTCCAGTCGGATCAACAGCTTAGCAACACAATTATAATAGTACTTAAGCCAATTATATGCATATGCAGTGACAGGAAATCATGTTCTCCCATGTACACTGAGAAGAAAATGAGAAGAACATTATATGGGATATTTTCGATTAGAGGTAGTCAAATCTTAGCATGACCTAAAAGCAACGTAAAAAATAATGGCATTTGCTGACTTATTTGTGAACTACTTAATAGAATGGCCCAAATAAATGAGAAGAGCATGCAACAAATAAGGAGAAAGTCAAATATAAACACCCTTCCCCTGAATTATTTCTATATAGAATTTCTAATTTTAGAATTATGAAGTAAAGGAGGACTTCATTTTATAAAAATTGAGATCTTAAATAAAGAATTTTTAAGCTGCCATATATACTTATATATATGGCACAGCACAATTCTATAGGGCATCATAAAGACTTAAACAAAACCAAGTCATGTAGAGGTAGGGAATCCTTAGAATGAAAAATGTCTATTCTCTGACATGTGCAAGACTCAATTTCTCCATGTACTAGAGGCCTTGAATACTTCTCTTTGAAATGGTACGAAATGGCTGTGCTTCGAGGATCCTCTAGTTTTTTCCCACTTACTTGCTGGTCTTAAACTCTCTAGCTCCCCATTCCTGAAAGTGTTCGAAGAGATACAAGGTGACTACCCATCTGAGACATTGTCCGAATATTTCTGCACTGGTTGTGAGTGGAGTTAGAAATCTTTTTTTTTTTTTTTAAGGTTTTATTTATTTATTTTAGAGAGAAAGAGAGAGAGAGAGAGAGAGATGAGAGGGGAGAAGGTCCGAGGGAAAAGCAGACTCCCTGCAGAGCTGGGAGCCCAATGCGGGACTCGATCCCAGGACTCCAGGATCATGACCTGAGCCGAAGGCAGTGGCCTAACCAACTGAGCCACCCAGGCACCCCAAGTTAGACATCTTTTAAGTTCATTTCAAACTTCAGGGGCCTATAACTTTCTTGTGACTTTGCTCTAAATAATGGATGTTTTTGTCAAAGCACATTAAGACTGTGGCTACACAATGCAGGCAAGTAAAAGAATTATCTTTATAGAATAACAGCTTTATAGAATGTTTGGTTTATATAAACCATCATGATCCTAAGGTTGAGCTTCCATTAACTTAAATGCTAATTCCAGTTTAAGTGACAACTTCTCCATACAGTTTTTTTAAAAGCTTAGTTTTAACTCATCAAATCCAGTCTGAAATATGTAAATTGCACAATTCCTTGATTTTCCATTCCAAATTAAGTATGGTAGCAGATGTGAATCTTGGTCTATGTACTCAAGTGTTTAATACATATTTATGTTATTCTTTCTAGGAATATAAAGACCCACATACAATTCAAGTTCTCATTTATGGTTGTGCAAAGCTTCCTTGGCTTCACGTAGTGTTAAAGCATAACAGCGACCACCCCGCCATGCTCATGGTGACTCCTCTGTCTTCAACGTTGTGATAACAATGCCCAGTGGCCCTGCTGATTTCTTCTCTGCTCTGATTCTGCTGCCTCTGCGTTTACGGCATGAACTTTTTTTATAATGCTGGTAACGACTCCTAGGGCTCTGCCTCCTAATGCACCCAAACATGCAGCAATACCAATGCAGCCTTCTGAGGGCTTACCATCTCACTAGAGGATATCACCAACTGGATCAGGAATCTCTGCTTCTACTGAAACCAGTCTGACCACTAGTCTCTCTACAGAAATCTGCTATCCACAATTTCCTTCTTCACCCCTCCTCTCAGGAGCCCTGTCATAATCTCCTCCACAGGAAGAACAATTCACTTCAAGCAGCTTCCTTTTTTCTGTTCTGTCTCAAGACTTCCATGCCTAGTTACTTGCTTGAAGAGGAAAAAAAAAAAATAGAGAAAAGACAAATATACACTAACATCTCAAGAACTAATTCTTCACCACAGGCATTTTAGGTCATTTACCTCTAATGAGCACATGTTACTTCCCTGTAAAGAACATAATAGACCACTGTATCGATTCATCTTTCACCTGATGTTTCTCTCTACCATCTCGAGAGCTAATACGGTAATATCTGTGTCAGTGTGTATGTGTAATGCACCAGTGCTGGGTATTCATCCTCTAAGGGTTGGGGAGCGAGAAAGGATTCAGTAGTTCCCTTTGTACAACATTTATATCTACTCCTCTCTAAAACTGTTAAATCAGATCCTTAATTCGATGAAGGATTTCTGTGATAATAATCTGTTCTACTGAAGAAGGAATGACCTCAGAAGAAAATGTTGGTCACTACTGTTTCTGGTTTCTACACAGGCATTACCATTCCTTGACTATAGATACACTCTTCGGTTTAACCACTAGCTTCAGCTTCTCCAAAAGAACTTTGTGACTATCGTAAGAAACCATTTTATAAATTGATTGAATCTCTCAAACATACATATAATGTATTTTCAGAGTAACTTTCAGATTAGATTATTAAAACCTCGATAAAGCTAAATTTCTAGACTCACCTTCAATTGGTGAAAAAGGACTAGTTACCTACCTTTGAAGTCTCATCTAGATACAAGGAGACAAAAAATTGAAAAGGAAAAAAGAAAACAAAAACTTGGCAGTGTCAAAACCCAATATTTTGGAAACTACTTTTCTCACCAGCAACATTTACTAGCATCCATTTTGTATAAAGACCTACACTAAATGTGGTGATGAAATCTTATTCATGAGTGTGTACTCTAAACAGTGTTGCTGAAGTAAAATACAGGTGCCAGTGATAGGGCAAATATTTATCCAGAAGTCTACCCAGATGCAACTAAACAATGGAATTCTTCTTCTTATTCTTCTTTTTTTTATTAAGATTTTATGTATTTGAGAGAGAGAGAGAAAGCATAAGCGGGGTGAAGGGCAGAGGGAGAAGGCAAGCTCCCCACTGAGCAGGGAGCCCAATACAGGGCTGGATTCCAGGACTCTGAGATCATGACCTGAGACAAAGGCAGATGCTTAACCCACTGAGCCACCCCAGCACCCCCAAACAGTAATCATTCCAAAAGGTTTTTTGGGGGACAACATTTATTTTCAAAAGTTGACTAATCTAAAAATTGAGGAATAAGTTGAAACAGTGTACAATAATGCACTGGGTTGCTACCGACTTGGGTGTGATGTCTTGACAGCCTTACTCTAGTAGACAAGATAGGACATTTTTATCTTAACAGAGGATAATAATGATGCAATGGTGTTCTTACTGATGGCATAAAGATTTTGGTGGTTCTTCATTATTTATATATTTTGTCAGGTAATAATATTTTAATTTTTATTTTAGAGTTGAGTTTCTCCTGGGACATATGTACATGTCCCAGGAAAAACTGTGGGAAATGGGATATATAAATATATCCCATTTCTTAATATATAAAGTGGAAGGGAAAAAAATCAAGAGAAAATACTGAGGTAGCCTTGCTAGATGTGGAATGCTGTTTCAATGCTGTTTGAATGATTTAATCTTTCGGAGTTAAGTTATCTACATTTCAAAAAAAAACCATTGATCCACATCAGTTCAGGTCAGGTATGCAAATTAAACCATCAGCTACTACATTAGATCTGATTTGTCTTATATTGAGAAACATATTATGTAGTATATAATATAATACATATGCACCCGGCATGTACATGATCCATAAACTATTCTGGCCTGCAGATGTGTTTATAAAATAAACGACTACAAATAGGGTGCAACCGACCTGCCACTGGTGGAACATTCACACTGTTATTTTCTTTGCAGTTTCAATGTTGAACATACTCGGACTTTTCAAGTCTTTTCATTGAGGACACATTAGAAACACATCGGTTGAGGGGATAGTGTGAGAATAAGAACCAGATAATGTTATTTGGTTTAGAAGTATCAAAAATTATCATATGGTTTCACTTATTTGTGGAGCATAACAAATAACATGGAGGACATGGGGAGATGGAGAAGAGAAGGGAGTTGAGGGAAACTGGAAGGGGAGGTGAACCATGAGAGACTATGGACTCTGAGAAACAACCTGAGGGTTTTGAAGGGGTGGAGGGTGGGAGGTTGGGGGAACTAGGTGGTGGGTATTAGGGAGGGCACATATTGCATGGAGCACTGGGTGTGGTGCATAAACAATGAATTCTGTTACACTGAAAAGAAATTTTAAAAAAAGAAAAAAAAAAAAGAAGTATCAAAAAAGCCTATACAGATTGATAGATTCAGTATGTTTCAAACAGAAGAGTGAAGACAGACATACCGCCTGACAGACAGAGAAATCTGGGTCTGACGCTATTTATTGTAGTAAATCATCACCCCCTGAAGCTGGAAAGGACGCCCAACATAGTTTTGTCCATCCTATTCTCTAACATGAGAAAGCTGACACAGAGTTAAGTTAGGTAATTCATTTCAAGTCCAGCATAAACTTGGCAGAATCAGGCCAGTCACTCTTACTGTATAAATTCTGGGGTCTGTCTGAATTACAGGAGGGACTTTAACGACGTATCACGGCAGTGAAGCATTTCGTGCACATTAGAGACTTATATGCATTGAACATATGCATTAAAAATTAATTTTCTGAGAACTATTCATAAAATGAAAGACAAAAGTACCATCATTTACTGAAAATGGTAGCATTTTATGCATATAATTTCAGATTACTGAACACCAAATCAAAACTTCTCTTTTCATTCCCGTCTCCCAGTGTTCACGGTCTCATAACTTCATTTTTTTCTGTACCCTGAAGTACTTATTTTATTCTTGTCTCTTTTTTTTCCCCCATTCACTCAATTAGCAAAACAAGAGGTAATTCAGATTCTTAAGGTGAACATTGTTTCATTTTCTTTTGTTCGAAAGCACTTACACTGACACCTTTCAGAGTCTGTTCCTCTTATTTAAGACTCCCTTGTGCTCGTTCTTTGTCTTTTAGGAGGAAATTTCCTGAGATTTGCTCTGCGCTGTGAAACAAAGCCTAGGCAGCTGCGTGGATTTCCCAGCAATTCGGGCTCCTTTATTGCTGGTCTCTTGTTTGTTTGTACTGAAATGGCCAGAGGGGACCTGCCAGGAGTCCACCCGCAACGCCTGAGCCCTCAACGTCCTTCTCAACAGGAGTATAAAACTCAGCACCCTGCGGTGTAGACACAGCACACCAGTCACACAGGTTCCCATCGGGCCGTTCCGAACCACTTTAAATGGCACTGCCATGATACATGGAAGACATTTCGACATTTCTGAGGCAAGGGAAACAAGATACTGTGGTGAGGAATTAGACACAGGAACACCAGTTGCCTTGAAGAAATGCCCTTAGAGACATGAGAAACCAAAAAAAAAAAAAAAAAAAAAAAATTCAATTAATAAATCAGTCAGTCAGTCTTCCATGCAGATCCTTGTAAAGTAAATGAGGCTATTTTGTCAAAATAATAATCATGTTTTCTAAGGGCTGTCCTGCTAAAAATACAGCTTCTCTAGAGAAGCAGCTACATGCTCCCTTTAAATAGCTCCATTTGGCTTGTGTCGTTGCTTGTCCTTATCTTAACTGAGTAAGAACTGTCTAATATCCTTCTAAATGAAAGTAAGTTTTGGGCTCCGTCACACTGCACATTTGACAATCCCTTCCAGATGTGATTATGTGGAACTCTCCCTCACGTTTACAATGGCATGGGCAGAGGGGGTTTGGAGATGTTACATAGAAAATCACTTTTTCTGGCCCTCTGGGATTGAAATAAGAGGGTGGTCCCGATGATATTGAATATAGGTGAGTCACATGCTGAGCTCTGAAAAGAGAAGCATTCTCCCAGGCTGTGAATGGGAGCCCTGCATCCCCCTTTGAGGCTAACGGATACCCTGTGATGAAAACCACCGTCTAAATGCAATGTGCCTTTGTTCACAGCACCAGCAGGTGTTGTTAAAGCCTTCTGTCCTAGCTCTGACAATGTTCCAGAAACCTGACCTGCCACAACCCTGTTATTCCCACAATAGAAGGCCCTTACAGAATAGTTAATTGTGCCAGATTGTGCAATTCCATTGTGATACTTAATAGGCAAGCACAACAGATTCTTATGGTTTGATTTTATACTGATAGACTAGATAATCGGACATGTCTGGGTTTGTGTGTGTGTGTATATACATTATTTTTCTGCACGCACTCACACACACACTCCCCATGATAATGCTGGACTCAGACTTCTATCTCAAAATTCAGTGGCTCTTAAGATGTTGTCACGAGACTGTAGTGCACTTTGAGGAGAATGTTCCGACTTAACCATGACTGTGAAGTATCCAACTTACTTTGTCAATATTCAGAGTTTTATTTGTACACTTGATTTAACCATCTCAACAATTATGCATCCGGGTTTTTCACTTTCATCATTGTCAGCTTGGAACACAACGTAAAGCTGTTCATTGAGATGACAGAAAATGCTGGTTGCAAAAATTAGGTCATATTTGATAGGCACAGTTCAGGGAAATGAAGAATTAAGACAATCACTTGGAGAATGTAGGCCAGTGAAGACTATCAAAGCAAATATGCAAATAATAAAAAAATAGCAACTTAGGGGCCCCTGGGGGGTTCAGTTGATTAGGCATCTAACTCTTCTCAGCTGAGGTCTTGATCTCAGGGTGGTGAGTTCATGCCCTGTGTTGGGCTCCACATTGGGCATGAAACGTCCTTAAAAAATAATAAATAAATAAATAAAACAGCAATTTAATTGATTATTTTCTAGAAAACAGCTTTAGCTATCACCCAGCCTAGAATGTTCCTCTTGGGCTCCACTGTTTAAATATCTGTAGCAAAGGAAGTTGTACAAAGTTTGGACCTCACAGACCACCTAGGTTATGATTCTAGAACCAGAAATATCTGGGTTCAAATCATTATTCTACCAGTTAGTATGTATGTGACATCAGATAAGTTACTTATCTGGTATAAGCCTCAATTTAAACATCAGATTCCTGTAAGTGTGTTTTGAGCATTAAGAGAGATAATGTATATCTGTGCTTAGCTCAGTGCCTCATGCATCAAATGACAAATTGTGGCTATGAAACTATTTTCGGGGAATTCTGCTCTGATGTGAGTGTTGCACATAAAGAACTCCTAGGGTATATTTTAATGCACTTTTACCATTTTCTTTCATTCACATGCCTTTGTACAAATGATTTTTGATTCTAGGATAAATACACTTTGATTGAAGAGAATACTGGTTTGGTTTAACAGAGAAAAATACAGCAGTGACAAGTAAGACAGAACTTCTCTCCTCCACAGAAGTCTAAGTCTGGCTGACCAGAGAGTGAAAGTGGCTCTCATCTGTGAGATCATTGAGGAGTTCAGACTTCTTTGATCCCATTATGCCTAGACTATCACCCTTACCCATATACATGATGGAAGGAATCACCATCTCCCTGTCTGTGCTCTGGCCAGCAGGAAGGAAGAAGAAAAGGTTGGGTGCCTGGGTGGCTTAGTCAGTTGAACGCCTGCCTTTGGCTCAGGTCAAGATCCCAGGGTCAGGGGATCTAGTCTTGCATTAGGCTCCCTGCTCAGTGGGGAGCCTGCTTCTCTCTCTACCCTTCCTCCCTGCTCATGATCTCTCTCTCTCTCTCTCACATAAATAAGGTCTTAGAGACACCTGGGTGGCTCAGTCAGTTAAGTGTCTGCCTTCGGCTCAGGCCTTGATCCCAAAGTCCTGGGATCGAGTCCCACGACGGCTCCTTGCTCAGTGGGGAGTCTGCTTCTCCCTCTGCCAGATGCTCCCCCTGCTTGTGCTCTCTGTCTCTCTGACAAATAAATAAATAAAATCTTTAAAAATAAATAGATAGATAAGGTCTTAAAAAGAAGAAGAAGAAGAAGAAGAAATAGAGGCCAACTAGCTTTTCTTAAAGGACACTACCTAAAAATGTTTCACTTCCCTTCAGCTTACATCCTATTAACCAGACTACCTGAGCATACCTAGCCACAAGAGCATCTGGAAAATAGCTCACTGCAATAGGCCCAGTCGAAACTCAGTAAGCCAAATCGCTAAAACAATCTGGAAGACAATTATGGAGTTATTTCCAAAGGTATATGCATCAGTTATCTATCCATTGCTGCCTAGCCAACCATCCCAAACCATCCCACCGCTTCGTGACCTAAAGCGATAGCCATTTATTTAACTCATGATTCTAAGGACTGGAAAAGGAAACAGCTCTGTTGGGTAGTTTGAGCTGTCCATATGGCAGAGATCAGCTGCAAGGTGACACTGGGGGGCAGGCTGAGTTGGCAGCTGGAGCGCTTCAACCCTCCTCTCGTCCTCCAGCAGGCTCCATGTGGTCTGTTTGCCCAGCATCTGTGCAAGAGCTTTCGTGATCCAGCCTCAAGACTTGGCAGTTTTCACTCTGCTCCATTCGGTTGGTCAAAGAAAGTCACAAGCCACACACAGACTTAAAAGCTGGGGAAACCCACTCTACCTATGAGGGGAGGATCTCACAGTCATGATAAGGGAGGGGAGGAATTTGCTGCCATTTTTGCAATCCACCCCTGAGGGTAATCAAATTAGAGGTACTATTTATAAATTTACTGTAGTATAAATATGAAAGATTGTTCTTACTGTAAAATAAGAGATGTTAATTTGAGACAGATTAAATTGCAAGTGAAGGGAGATAGATACAAATGTTAGGTCCCTAAGTCACACATAGTGAGGAAATACATGCACATACTTGCATGACATTTAAATTAGATTTAGGCCTTCTACAGTGTACACCCAAGCCATGTGCTAGGGGGTAGCTGATCTCTGTGTCGGTGGCTGTCAACTCTCCAGTGATCTGACAGAGAGGAAAGAAAACATGGCATCATCCAAGGACAAAATAAGAAAGGTAAACATTACAAATCAGTGCTGAGAGAATTAGCCTAGTATCAGAATAACTGAGTTCTAGTTCAAGCTAGGATTCACAATTCGTTTACCTTTCTATGTATAATTTTAAAAGGTTGGACTAAATGAAATCTCATATCCCTTCCTGTTTTGACTGGTGTTTGGGTTACTAAGAATGGCAAGAAGAGCCTTGTTCTTTCCAGTGACGACAAAACTGTGAATATATGAACCAAAAGGGAAATACAAATGATTAGGTCACTTAGTGCCAAATATCAATATATTTGGAAACTTTCAGATACCAATCCAAATTATGTATACAGAAGCAAAGCTGAAAAATATATCTGATTGCAAACCAACTCCACAGATAATTTCTTCTTCAAAAGAGACCAATTGTCGATTAATGCATGGCAAATAATCCTGTAACAATTACAATTAAAATGTAAATATAGATCTAGAAGAATATGATAGAGAATCTTAAGTGAATTTGTTTAATAACTGAAACAATAATTGATCTCTACATATGATCTTATGATTTCATATTCGCAGGCAATATAAACTTAGATAAGAATTTTTTCTCCTCAGTGAGTCTGGGTGGCTCAGTCGTTAAGCATCTGCTTTCGGCTCAGGTCATGATCTCAGGGTCCTGGCTGGGACTGAGGCCTGCATGGGACTTCCTGCTCAGTGGGGAGTCTGCTTCTCCCTTTGCTCCTCCCCCTGCTCCTGAGTGCTCTCTTTCTCTCTTTCAAATAAATAAATAAATAAAATCTTTAAAAAAAAAAAAAAAAAGAGAGTCTTTTTTTCTCTCACACCATGTGGCTCCTATGTATCAAGGATTCATGTTTCTTCCTCAAAACAAACACTGGAATGAAAAGTAAGTTCTTAATTCAAGAAGAAGTGTTACATAATCCACAAAGATGACAGCTATGCAACAGTGATAGTGGCCTTAGGCTATGGCTCCTAACACTACATCTTAGCCACAAAATTGTAAAGAACTCTACAGATTGACCAGCCCAATGATTATCAGAGTATGATCCCAGGACCAGGACCAGCAGCATAAATATGGCCTATGAACTTGTTTCATAGGGTAATTCTCCAGCCATACCTCAGACATACTGAATCAGAAACTGAGAGGAGCCTGATATTTCAACAAGCTTTGGTTTGTTGAAACCCTAAGGTTTCAGAACCACTGGACTAGCCAACATTACCTAGTAAATCATCCAGGCAGTCAATCTGGAGACTGAATAGAACAAATCCATCATCCTGCTGTCTAATTATTACTCTTTTCTGCTTTAAATCTATCAACAAAAGTTACCTCTGTTTGCTACATGAATGATGTCTCTGGAAACATTAAGGTTCTCTGGAAGAATTCATGTGACTTAACTTCATCAAAAGACACGACATGTTCTTGGTATGTAAGAGAAACCCAACAATTATTTGTTACTTCATTTATTCTAATTTCATAAAAGATACAAGGGGACTTTAAAAAAACAATTTTTTTAAAAGATTTTATTTATTTATTTGACAGAGATCACAAGCAGGCAGAGAGGCAGGCAGAGAGAGAGGAGGAAGCAGGTTCCCCGCTGAGCAGAGAGCCCGATGCGGGGCTTGATCCCAAGATCCTGAGATCATGACCTGAGCAGAAGGCAGAGGCTTAACCCACTGAGCCACTCAGGCGCCCCTAAAAAAACAATTTTAAGAAGATAAACAGTCCATGGAGAAAGGAACTGCCCAAAGAGTTACACTATTTTCAAACTGGAGAGAACCATATGGTTTTCTTTCTTTTTAGAAAGAAAGGAGCCATAGCTCACAGGGCATCAGGAGAATTTTCCAAAGTTAGACCAATTTTTAGAAACAAAATCAGGATGGGAACTTAGGTTTCTAACTGAAAGCTAGTATTCTCTGTTTTAAAATCCACCCCTCCAATGAATTAGAGATCTATGAAAGTATTTTAATGTTTAACACCATGACAAAATAGTAAGACAAAAATCAAGTAGAGAAGTAAGCCTTTACATGCCAAAAATAATGGCAGAAGATGAAATTAGTCTATGTAATATGGAAGAAATAAAAATTCAGATTCTCCACAAAAGACCTGCTCCTTCATTGTTTTTTTTTTTTTTTTACAAGAGATATCAACTTTTTCATTTTAAATCTTAAATAAGACATGACACCCTGGAATGTGGAGGCTTTCACTAGAAGCTTTTTTTTATTTCTTAAAAATCTTTTAAGCATAAAGAAATAAATTCTTTACCTAGGAAAACTCTTTTTGTAACATCAAAAAGAGATAAATCCACAAAAAGGGGGGGGGGGAACTGTTGAAGGAGATTGTCATAGCAACCAGATAAGAACAAATTTGGCATAGAAAGCAACCTGATTATTTCTTCTTTTTAATCAAAATTACATATCATCAAGTTCGGAAACAAAACAATTGGGAAAACAGTACAAGAATTTCCAAGTACATCACATGCACATTAATGTTTATTAACTCTCTAAACACCTAAAGTAGGTGCAATTATTCATTAATACAGGAATAATTTATATTCCATGGGATTGCCAGCCTCATTTCTTTCTACTCTATAGACATTTAAAAATCAGCAAACATGGATTTTTCTTTTCCAGAAATATTTTTCAAATTCATTTATTGCTTATGTTTTTATAAAAACTCAATTCATACTGTCTCAACATATTTATGCTGATTTTATTTTTTACAATACCCATTATCCCCAACCGATGCCTTATGGGCGATTAATACTGACTTACATAGCTTTCAGAAATGTTCATATTTTCTTGCTTTCTTGACAACAGTAGGATGGTTCTGAGTCCTAATTCGGCCTCCTTATTCTTTATTTTTTTTCTTTTGAAGATTTTATTTATTTATTTGACAGACAGAGATCACAAGCAGGCAGAGAGGCAGGCAGAGAGAGAGGAGGAAGCAGGCTCCCCGCTGAGCAGAGAGCCCCATGCGGGACTTGATCCCAGGACCCTGAGATCATCACCTGAGCAGAAGGTAGAGGCTTTAACCCCCTGAGCCACCCAGGCACCCCCAGGCCTCCTATTCTAAGTGAACTCTGTAACAAGGCATACAGCGGAAATCTGTATGATACGCACTCAAGCCAGGCCAACTTTTTTTCCTTTTCCACAGTTTCACATGTCTGGAGGAGTGAGCTGATGAAATGAAGGTGCAGAATAGAATGATCCCCAACAAAACAGACTCAGCAAATTTCCATGAGGCCAGGACCTATTAACCGTATTTCTAGAGCTGGTAGATCATTGCTACCCTTTTCAACCCTGGGAAATTGTGAAAGATGCAGGTTATCCTAAAGGTCCTGCGTAGATGCTTATAAATTCTCTGAAACAGAATGCTCCTGTTGCAAAAAAGAACATGGATTCTTTCAACAAAAATTTAAACGGGGCATCAGTGCCCAATTAACTGCAAGCTGCTGCAACCAAAAGGACACAATCGCCTGAAGGCATGAACAGGGAATGCTTGAGCCAAAACAAAAGGGAATATTCATTGTTCTCCTTAGCGCACACGCACACCCACTGTACCTTTCAATGACCATGGAAAAGTTCTCTGCAAAATAAACTTGTGGCTACACAGAGCCAGTCAGTCAAATGGCTAAATTAGCAGATCTTCTTTTTTTTTTTTAGATTTATTTATTTATTTATTTATTTGATAGACAGAGATCACAAGTAGGCAGGGAGGCAGGCAGAGAGAGAGGAGGAAGCAGGTTCCCCGCTGAGCAGAGAGCCCCATGTGGGGCTCGATCCCAGGACCCTGAGATCATGATCTGAGCCGAAGGCAGAGGCTTAACCCACTGAGCCACCCAGGCGCCCCTAAATTAGCAAATCTTATTCCGGAATCCTAACTGCAAGTCTGAGAGCCTTACTGAAAAGGATAAATAGGGAACTAAATCAATATGAATGTTGACTGCATAAAAATATAATATCAAAGTTTATCTTACATCAGATTTTATAGAAGTAGAGCCTGAAATGGAGATTCTTATGGAAGTAATTTATTGAGGAAGACTTCAACATGCCTCTGTCACTGTCTAATAGAACGAGCAACACAATGATATGGATAAGGATATACATCTGAATAATAAACAGTATTAAAGTGCATACAAAATTAAGACCGAATGAGTAAGAGTGGTTAGTCAGTTAAAACATGTTCTAAATTACATACAATGTTGTGTATTTTAAAATTATTATTTAATAAAATTAATTTTTAAAATGTCAAATGCCTAAAATTATTAATGTATTTAAAAATCTCTAGATGACCACACTAAGAGTAAAAGGCTGTGTTACTAATATGTACCCTAAGAGAGGTCTTAGGTTGAAATCCCTAGAAATAGAGTTTCCAACAGGGATTTTGGACAAGTGATTTATTGAGAAATCAATTCAAGTAACCATGTGAGAAAATCAGGGAAGCAGGCTACATGGGGAAAAGCAAAGCAAAGTTTAGTGTCAGAAATACTCTTGGCCTCAACTTGATCCTACAGGGTGTTCCTAAGCATTAATGGTGACAGTCTTTTCCCATCATTAGGCAAGGGGACCAGGTTTTTGTACCCTGCCATTTCAGTCAGTTGTTGGTTGTCACTGCCTTAAAGGTAATGTCCAAGGCATTCCCAGCCATATACACTCTGGTGGCAGAGTGGTGGCTTCTCTTTTGAGAAGCGTGCAGCTCTAAGCCATTAGAAACCTACACTAATTACAGATGGGGGTTTAATGTACCAGAAGGGGATAACTGGGTGGGGTAGCAACCATGTCTAATACTAAAGAAAACAATAAATAAGAAACCATTTAATTTGGAAAAGGGCAGAAAATAGAGGGGAAAAAGAAAATAGAGCAGGTGGACAAATAAGAAAAAAAAATAAAATTTAATCCCAATTATTATTATGTTAAATATAAACATTAATTTTTCCAATTAAAATACAAAGAAGAAAAGACTGGATTTAAGATATATAAGTCACTTACAAGAGACAGGCTTTAAAAATAAGGGTGAAGGGGGCACTTGGGTGGCTCAGTGGGTTAAAGCCTCGGCCTTTGGCTTAGGTCATGATCTCAGGGTCCTGGGATCCAGTCCTACACAGGGCTCTCTGCTCGCAGGGAGGCTGCTTCCCCCTCTCTCTCTCTCTACCTGCCTCTCTGCCTACTTGTGATCTCTGTCTGTCAAAAAAATAAATAAAATCTTAAAAAAAAATAAGGATGAAGAAAAATTAAAAGTAAAAGATAGGGCGTAAAATAGTAAATACTTGCCAGTAGAAGATGGGGTAGCTGTGCGAATAGAGAAATAGGCGTAAAGTGAAGAATTACCAGATAAAAGTAGCTATACTGTAATAATAACTGAGTCAAACAATCAGAAGGACATGAAAAATAGTAACATAACCTTGATATATATAAAGTAAAAGTTGGCAGAACCAAAAAGAGAAACAGACAAATCTCTAAAGCTCCCTATGACCACAGAATACAATTTTAACATGTTTCACTCAATAGCTATTAGAATATGCAGAACAAAAATATCAATATGGATACAGTCTGACATCAAAACTAACATATTTTCTTTATCAACACATATAGAATAATGCATCCAATTCACAAAAGAATTCAATTCCTCTTCAAATTCACACATAACATTGATCAAAAATGACCGTATGTTGTGTCAAAAAAGCAAAAATAATCAGAAAACTCCAAAATTTGGGGCATAAAATAATAAACTTCTAAACAATTTTGATTCAGAGAAGAAATCAAAATAAAAGAAAGTATTTTAAATGGAATGATAATAAAAATTAAGCACAGCAAAAACTTATGGAATTATGATTAAAAGAAATGTATACCCTTCAATACTTAGGAAAAAACCAGAATGAAAGTCAATGTTTTAAGTATCTATTGCAAGAAGTTAGAAAAAGAACAGCAAGTTAAAAACAAAGGAAATAAAGGGAAGGAAATAATAAACAAGCAAAAGGAGAAGGTAATTAAATATAAGAATGTATGATAAAGAATATAACAAATCTAAAAATTGGTTATTTGAAAAACACAAGTTACATTTACCAGCAAGACTGATGAAGGGCAGGGGCCCCCGGGTGGCTCAGTCCTTAAGCATCCGCCTTCTGCTCAGGTCATGATCCCAGGGTCCTAGGATCAAGCCCCGAACTGGCGGGCTCTCTGCTGGGCAGGAAGCCTGCTTCTCTCTCTCCCTCTCTCACTGTGTCTCTCTCTGTCAAATAAATAAAATCTTTAAAAAAAAAAAAAAAAAAGACTGATCAAGGGCAGATAAATACACTACACAGAAAGAGAGAAAGGAAATAACATCAGAAATAAGGACATAACTAAAGAAAGTACACATTTTAAAATAAGATATTTGAAACATCTTTACGTTAATTAATTTGCAAATTTAGATGAAATCAAGAATTCTTTTTAAAAACCCATTATACAAAATAGGAAAAGAAATGGAAATTTTGACTACTACTATATCTATTTTTAAAATTGATTCTAGTTAAAAATCTTCCCATAAAGAGATCTCAGATCCAGATTCATTTATTTATGTATTCTACCAAATAATAAAGAAATAACACAAATTTTATGCAACTCTGCTGTACTCTTTTTTATGAGGCCAGGACAACCTTTTCCCCAAAACCTAAAAATAACATCACAAAAAGGAAAGTTGCAAGATGATCTTTATCATGAATACAGATGCAAAAATCCTAGACAAAAGTTTGATAAACAGTATGAGTGGAGTGTGTGTGTGTGTGTGTGTGTGTGTGTGTGTGAATATATCAATGCCAAATAGGTTTATTTAAAAAATGTAAGGTTAGGGGCGCCTGGGTGGCTCAGTGGGTTAAGCCTCTGCCTTCGGCTCAGGTCATGATTCCAGGGTCCTGGGATCGAGCCCCACATCGGGCTCTCCGCTCAGCGGGAAGCCTGCTTCCTCCTCTCTCTCTGCCTGCTTCTCTGCGTACTTGTGATTTCCGTCTGTCAAATAAATAAATAAATCTTTAAAAAAAAAAAAATGTAAGGTTAGTTTATTATTCAAAGTTTCAAATTCTAATGATTTAATTCACTACATTAAAAAATAAAGAAAAAAAATGTCATCTCAAAATACTTAGAAAAAGTGAATAAAATTCAAAATCTATTCATGATGAAAAACAACTGTTACAAAACATCTTGAATCTGATATATGGCACTACAAAGATTCCCCAGCAAACACACTTTCAATGTTATGATATGACAAACTTACCCTTAGTTTGGGAACAAGACAAGAATGTTTCCTACTGGATCTATATTTACATGGAATGGAAAAGCCTAGATTGTCTAATAACGCAAAGAAAAAAACCAAAACACACAAAAATTGCAAAGAAAAATTTTGACAGTATTTGCAAATAATATGACTGAAGATATAGACTATCCCAAAGAATTCAAACTATTCGACTTAATCAGTGAATTTATCAGTGCTGCTAGATTCAAAATCATGTAAAACTCTGTATTTCTTTAAAACAGCAGTAAACAATTGGCAAAGCAAATTATGAAATTTACACCATTTTCATGGCATGAAAATTCACCAAACATTTAAAAATAAATCTAACAAAAAAAACGTGCAAGATTTCTACCTAGAAAACGCCAAATACTGCTGAGAGAATTAAAGAAGATTCGCTTACAGGAGTTCCCCCTTACTTGTGAGGGTTTCTCTTTCTGTGGTTTCAGTTACCTCTGTCAGTCTGAATCTGGAAGCACGTGATCCTCCTTCTCATCACGGGTCAGAAGGTCAATAGTTGCCTGACACTACATCACAATGTCTTTGCCATCACCTCACTTCATCTCATCACAGAGGCATTTTACCATCTCACATCATCCAAGAGGAAGAAGGATGAGTACAGTACAGTAAGATATTTTGAAAGAGAGAGAGACCACATTGACATAACTTATTACAGTATATCATTATATGTATTATTTTAATATTATTATTCCTAACCTCTTAATGTGCCTAATTTATAGATTAAAATTTGTCTTAAGTGTGTATGTATAAAAAAATACATAGTGCATATAGGGTTCGATACTATCTGCAGTCTCTGGCATCCACTGGGGGTCTTGGAATGATCCCCTGTGGATAAGAGGGGACTCCTGTAAATAGTATTAAAGACAGGCTAATAGAATAGTAAGTTATATAATGTTTATGGTTTAGAAAAATGAGTGTTGAAAAGGTATCAATTCCCCCCCCAATTAACCTACAGATCCAAATTCCAGCAAGCTTTTTTAAAAAACAAAATTAGAAGACTCATAGCTAGATTATAAACCATATCTTAACTATAGCTTCATTTATGGTTCAATTGGATACTGTCATATCTTACTACCTTATATATTCTGTTGCTATTTAATGTGCAAACATGAAACAGTTAATATGTGTTTCAATTTCAATCAATAGTTCCCTAAATATTTATATACACCAGAAAAATTTAAAAAAACTTACAGAATCAAACTCTTTCAAGATATTTAAATACTAGTAATTTTTAAAACTCCCCTGAACATAATTAAAATCTCATGTGTAATATATTAAATTCTCTTAGGTTAAACATTTTAAAAAACAGATAAAAATATGTAAAATATCAAAGGGATTATAGATGTGTAACCAATCCAATATTCAGGTGAAAGATCAGAACTAGATATATAATTCTGTGATCATAGGATCTACTTTTTGTTATTTTAAAATCTATAATAGCTTTATTGAAATACAATTCAAATACCATATATTTCACCACCTTCTGTATACAATTCAATGTTTTCAGTATATTCAGAGTTGTGCAACTAACCCCACAGTTAATTTTAAAACATTTGCTTTACCTGAAAAAGATACCCTGTACCCATTAGCAATCACTTTCCATTTCTGCCCAACTTATGGTCCTATACTGACACTAATCTCCAATCCATCTCCAGTTTTGGATTGTCTGGAGAAAGGATACTGTGAGAACTCACAGAACGTACTGGGAGGAGAAAGAGGGGCTGTGAAGAGTGCCTCCAGGGAAAATGAGGGAGCTTAATATGTTTAGTTCCACCATGCGAAATCTAAAATCTGAAACCATCATGGGAAATCTAAAAGACCAGAGACTCACTTACCAACTGTTTTGGAAATGGAACCAATAGCATATAGTTAGGTTGGGATGATCCTGTTCTCTCAAAATTTATTAGAACAATGGATGCATGAACGTTGCCCACAGACGAGATGTTCCACATGCATGAGAGAGCTTGAATAAAGACATCCTACTTACGTCTCTAATAAGACACCTGAGGGACAGATGGACCCACAACCACAAGATCTTGGAAGAAACTCTCGGACTGAGGAAGCAGTTATTATGATGCACGTAATCAACAGACAGATATATACTAATATTGGAGAAACTGCCAAAGAGAAAACGGCCAGCAAGAAATCTGTCAAGATCCTCAGGAGTATCTTTCCAAGAGAAGAGTCAAATGGAAACAACCACCAGGCTCAAGGCACATGAAGCCAACTGACCCTAGTGCTCTTCCAAGGAAGGATTTCATGACCCTTACATCTACTTATCTAAATAGAAAATATGAGGAACAGAAAGGACACCAAACACTCTCTACACCCCACCTGCTCATTCAGTGAAGTGTTTTGGATGGAAGCAGCCTGAGCTGAAGGAGAGAAGATTAAATTTTAAATCAAGTCCAAAATTCAGATATTTATTTACTTATATATTTATGTATTTATTTATAAATTTTTATTGACTTTAAATGGAAATTGTAACTGTGTACAATTTAAAGTGACAGAAGAATCTAGGTCTGCTCTATCTTCAGAGTGAGGAGATAAGCCAGTGCCCTGCCAGAATTTTCTTCTAGGGCTAGGGAAAGGCCACCCTCACTGGGTCAAGGTTAAAGGCATGATGAGAACAAAAATAAAGTTGTTTTTATTATTACATGAATCATGTTTATCCAATGATACTCAATAAGATGTTATATCACCCTCACAGAAATGTTGAGGAAAATTATGTAATGGTATGGAAAACTGTTCAAAGTTTTTTCTCAATTTATAAAAAAAGCAAGTTGAAGGATACGAGAATATGCCATTCCAAAATATACCTCTTTGGAATATAGATTTTTTTTTTTGAGCTAAAGACAATCAAGAATTAGTAGGCATAGGTAAAGCTGTTTACCTCCCCCTAACTGCATTAAAATAGAATATAAAATTCCTCCTTTTGTAAAGGAAGTTCCCATTTATAAAAGACATTTCCATTTGTAGATGTCCCTACCAGGGAGAGAACTACTCCCTGAGACATCTGCCCTCACCTGAGAGACTCTTAACTGCATCACAAAACATCCCTTCCTTCTCTCATCTTTCCATAACTTGCCTCCTTCTCTCAGAACCCGCAAGCCCCTTTTCCTTTGTTTAGCGTAAGATAGTATACAAGCGTCAGTCATTCAGCCACCTCCTCAAATCTTATTTCTTTGTGAAACTCTTTTGGGGGTGTGTGTGTGTGTGTGTGTGTGTGTGTGTATAAAACTAAACCATTTTTCCCCTTCCTGTTAACCTTTTATCCATTTGATTTATGGGCCCCAGCTATTAAAACTAGAAGAGTAGAGGAGCACTTGGATGACGCAGTTGGTTAAGCAACTGACTCTTGATTTCCGCTCAGGTCATGATCTCAGGGAGGTGGGATGGATCCCCACAGTGGGCTCCATGCTCCGTGCGGCATATACCTGAAATTCTCTCTCCCTCTACCCTTCACATTTGTACTCCCTCTCTGAAAGAAAGAAACTAGAAGAATATAGAGAAAATAACATTTCCCCCCATACAAAGTTAATGAGTCTTTGTTAGAGGAATATCAGAATATTTATAATAGATAACATTCTGTTTACATGTATATTCTAAATTATTGGCACTAAACTTTTGTATAATTGTAAGGAAAATATAATTTTTATAGGTCTTTAAACAATTTTTATTTTTATTTATTTACTGTTTTATAGTTTTTTATTGAAGTATAATTAACATACAATGTTACATTAGTTTCAGGTGTACAACATGATTCAACAATCCTATACAGTTCTTAGTCCTCATCAAGATAAGTATAATCTTAATCTCCTTTATCTATTTCACACCACCCCGTTCATCTCACTTGTGGTAACGGTCAATGCATTCGCTGTATTAAAGAATTCTTTTTGCTTTATCTCTTTTTTCTTTTGTTTTGTTCTATATTTTAAAGTACACATATGAGTAAAATTGTATGGTATTTGTCTTTCTCTGTTTAACTTATTTCATGTAGCATCATACACTCTAGATCCATTCATGTTGTTGCAAATGGCAAGATCGCAGTCTTTCTTATGGCAGAGTAATATCCCATTGTGTATATTTATATACCACATCTTTATCCATTCATCTATGGATGGACACTTGCATTGCTTCCTTATCATGGCTACTATAAATAATGCTACAGTAAGGACACAGGTGCCTATATATTTTTTGTTTAGTGTTTTTGTTTTCTTTGAGTAAACAGTAGTGGAATTACTGGATCATATGGTAATTCTCTTCTACCTAAAACATAAGTTTAAAGTACATGCACTTAGAAAACTGACCCGGTGTTTGTGAATTGTTTTGAGCCATTTCCCCAATTCTACAATTTTCTTTATGATATTGGGTTACTTCCTAACATTATCCTGTATAATATAAAGGATTTACATTTTATTTTTTTTTAAAGATTTTATTTATTTATTTGTCAGAGAGAGTGAGCACAGGCAGACAGAGAGGCAGGCAGAGGCAGAGGGAGAAGCAGGCTCCCTGCTGAGCAAGGAGCCCAATGTGGGACTCGATCCCAGGATGCTGGGATCATGACCTGAGCCGAAGGCAGCCGCCCAACCAACTGAGCCACCCAGGCGTCCCAAGGATTTACATTTTAAAGATGCTTTATAGTTTCCAAAAAAGAAATTTCACATAAACTATCTCATTCTAGCTTTATAACAATTCTTCAAGGTATGCAGATGAAATAGCACAATGTCATTTACATATAGGCTCAGAGAAAGTAAATAAATATACCAGAGTGAGAAAAGAGTATAAATGAAGACCTTCTGAATCTAAATTAATGTACAGTTGACCCTTGCACAATGTGGAGAGTGGGGTGCTGACCACCTCCACAGTCTGAAATAACTTTTGACTCTCCGAAAACTTAGCTACTAATAGCCCACTGTAGACTAGTAGACTTACTGATAGCGCAAACAATGTATTAATATACATTCTGTATGTTGTATGTACTGTATACTGTATTCTTATGATAAAGTAGGCTAAAGAAAATATTAAAATCATAAGGATGAGAAAATGCATTTATAGTAGTACTATACTACTAGTTATCAAAAGACATGTATATATACATGTGGACCCACACAGTTCAAACCCGTGTTGTTCAAGAGCCAACTGTACTTTCCAACAGAGTATATTTTCTCCACTTTACAATTAAATTACATTCAAAAGGAATATCACATTTAAGAATGTATTCACATCAATTTCCATCTATTTCATATCAAACAAATTCAAAATATGCAAAAGTAAAATTATGTAGTTTAGTAGAAAGACATTGATGGAAGTGTCAACAATTTTACCACATGTTCTTGAGATTTATGTGGTCTGTAAATTTTGAAATTAAGTATAAAATATATATGCATAATGAGTATATAATATAATATATAATATATCTAATATATAAGATAAATACCCATTACATAGAAATACCAGGTATGGGAAGTAGTTTTCACCAACATTGTCTTAATGGGAATAATAATAATTCTTTGTATTTCAAAGCACCCAATGTTAAAGAATGGGCATATAAATGTATATACATATATGTGTGTGCAAATATATATATATGTGTGTATATATATACACACATATATATATATTTGACTTATATATATGTATATATAAATCAAAACCCCAGTGAAAACTATGTCAATAATCAATCTGTAAGTTAAAATTAGTTTACTCAAAGGTATATATGGGGATGACTTCTAAATTTTATTAGTAACTACAGTATATAGGATTTTGCCACAATACTTTATTTCTCAGAATCTGGTCCCAGCAACACAAGACAAGTCAAAACCGCTTCAGTGTGCATTGTCAGGTGATGAGGTTACTATCCCCACTTGACCTCAAACTCAGCCTACTTCAAACCTCACCACCTACCTGCCTTTTCTTCTGACAGAAAACAACCAGGGCTTTCCAACTCAGTTAAACTCAAAAAAGCCTATTGGGTGGGACAGGGAATCACCAAATAGCTGTCTAGCGGGTTGAATGAGAGTGCTTGGAGGAAATGCTTACATATGAACAGCATGTTTCTCACACCCACACCCCAAGCTTTACAGACCCAAGAGGAAGTTTTGCTCACTGAAAGAGCAGTTTCAAGGCTCCTGAAGGGATCAGGACAAGCTAACCCCAAAATACGCCACTTTGACATAGGATTATTTTGAGCTGAAGTCATTTGAGTTCTGGAATTCCGTATCTGCCTGACAGCAGAGACTCCCAACAGAAGTCAGTTGTCGTAAATCTCCTTCTCAGGAGCAATTCTAATCTTATCAGACAAGACTGAGCCACACCCAGACAGACATTGTCACAAAGAATCATATCTCCCATGTATTTTCTCTAAAGGATGATTTATTTTTCCAAAAGGTCATTTGCATTTTCATAAGTGCCCTTTTGCACCCGCCACTCCCCCTAATAAGTTTAATACATAGACTCCAAGTTCTAACCAGCCCACTGAGGTGCTCATCATTGGGTAGTCCTGTGTATATGCAAATATGCACAGGGTAATACACTATTTTTCTCTCATTAATCTGTTCTTTGGTAATCTAATCAACAGAGCTTGTGCCAAAGAACCTAAGATGGATAGGAGAAAAATAGTTTTTTGCCTCTTTTACACTCTCTACAATAATTTTCAATGATACTATGCCATTCCCCCCTAAACTTGTCCTTAGAATGTATACACCTCACAGCATTTTAGGGTTGTTTTTGTTTTGTTTTTTTGTTTTGTTTTTTATCTTTAAAGTGGTGATCAAACCACATTCTTTGGGTAATTAATGGGTATTCTGTCTGAAGCAGTATGTGTAAATGGCTTTGTTTTTTACACGTAAAAAGTATGTTCTTGCTTTGTTATTATTGTTGCTGTTATCATTTCTCCAGCACTATAAGAAAACATGGCGGTACTTAAAAAGAGGGCCTCTTTAATCAGACTAGTCGGGTTGGAATCTCGGCTCCATCTTTTGCTAACCATGTTGCCTTAGGCCCATTATTTTATCTCTCTCAGCTTTTTCCTTCATCCATAAAGTGAGGATGAGATTACAGCTCTTCTCCGAGGGTTATGGCGAAATGAAGCGAGCTGTCCAGGAAGAGCACTCAGTAACTGCTAACCAGTTATTGAAATGTTAGTATTCACAGAAGCTGCTAGCAATACAAGCATGCTTCTCTACTTGGGGCCAGCTAAGCCTGACTGGAGTGACGAATATGGAAAGGGCAAGTAGCCAAGATTATGTGTAACTAGTGCCCTCTTGGGATCAAAGGAAAGAATCAAATTTGTTTTTGAAAATTACGAAGAATTTGGAAAAGGAAGGAATACGAAGAAGTGGAAACACTAATCCCTCAAGGGCTCTTTATCATGGGCCCCACTGGAGGTGCAAAATGCTTTTTTGGAGGCTAGTGAGCTAGATGGTTTAAACTGCAAGTGCTTTTTTGGTCTAAAAAAATAAATCGTTTGAACGGAGTCTCAGTGTGATTTTTCACGAGGGTGGGGAAGTTGATTTGGGTTATACTACGAAAAAGAAAACAAAATTTACAACCACAAAACAGAGTGCAAAAACCAACACTGGCATAAGGAAACCAAGAATGGTGTAAATTGTTCATGATTTAGCTCTGCCACACATCACTCAAGCCCGCAGGGCTGAAGACTGAAATGGCTTCTTCCTCCCTTCTACCTTTCCTTCTAAATAATTGCTGTTTTTCCCTTTGGATTTACCCACCTTTTAATCTAAATAGCATATCCATAATTGATGATGCTACTACTGGGCACTTTTTGCTTAAGATCGGATGAGAATTTTCTGCTTACTAGTAATTTGATGTGAACGTCATTGTTTTATTTAATCAAATCTTGGTAGACTCTGTAATTTTTTTTAAAGGAAAGAAAAAAATATTTTCCTGTACATTGCTCTTTCAAACAGTATCCACAATTTTAAATTCCTTTGCTCTAAATTGTTTTTCATTTTTCCCCTTAGAAATGTACTGCAATCTAATAGAATTATATAGCATTTATACATGGTAAAGTAAAATCCTGATTTAATGTAGGTATACTGTAATTGTAGGACTATAACATAACAGGCTAAAGTTGTTCTTAAAATATTTGCTTTAGTGTAGTACTGACATACAGAGAAAGCAGAATAAAGAACTCAGAAACAAAAACATGTATATGGTCAGCTGATATTCAACAAGGGTGGCAAGAATACAAAATGGGGAAAGGATAGTCCCTTTGTTACTGGTGGGAGAATCTGTGTTGTGTGAATTGAGGTCTCGGTTCTTGAATTCCCCATGAAAAAATTTACATGAGGATCTGTGCTCAGAATAAAGACAGTGAGAAGTAGCAAGCATGCACACACACACACACACACACAGAGGGGAAAGTAGCAAGCACAAAGCAGTTTACAAAAGGAAAGTACACCCCCAAGGTGGGAGAGCAGGCAAGTTCTGCGAGGTGGAAACAGTCCCTAGGTTGTTTTGGGATTAGATATTTGTTGGGTCTTCCTGGGCTGGGAGAAGAGAAGTGGTGATGTACAGTGGGTTGGTCTCTAATGGCGACTGCTTCCAACCATTTGGGGGGAATCCCCCCACAGGTTGGGAGGGGGAGTTTTTGACCCTGTAAGGTTTGTACCATCATGGTGGCCTTTCTCCATGATGGAAGGCTGTATCTACAATGCAAATGTATTATAATGAGTGTCGGGATTGCCCTGGGGCAGAGGTAGGGGAGTGTATGATCTGCACCTGTGGCTCTTGGTCTGTCAGTCCCAAGGTCTAAGAAGCCACAGAGTCAGGATGTTGTATCCCTTGGCTTCTGAGGCTTAACCTATTTATCACAATCCCACCACATCGCTATCATTCCCCTCCTCAAGGACTTGGGACTCTGCCTCAGACCATTCCCTCCACTGTTCATATCTAGGTTCTATCTAAGGTCTTCAACAAGAGGTGTTGGGAAAACTGGATATGCACATTAAAAAAAATTTAACTGAACTCTTATCTTATACCATACAAAAAAATCGACTCAAAATAGATTAAAGACTTAAATTTAAGATCTGAAACTATAAAACTCGTAGAAGAAAAAAAAAAAAAACAGGAGAAAACATTCTTGACATTGGCTTTGATAATGATTTCTTGGATATGAAACCAAAATCAGAGGTAACAAAAGCAAAATTAGACAAGTAGGACTACATCAAATTAAAAAGTTTCTGCAGAGCAAAAGTAACAAGAGAATGAAAAGGCAATCCACAGAATAGGAGAAAGTATTTGCAAACCATGTATCTGATAAGGGGTTAATATACAAAATATATAAAGAACTCATACATCTCAATAGCAACAAATAAAAATAAATAAAAAATAACCTCATTACAAAACATTACGAAACATTACATTACAAAACAGACAAAAGACTTGAACAGACATTTCTCTGAAGAAGACATACAAATGACAAACCAATATATGAAAATATGCTCAAAATCACTAATCTTCAGGGAAATGTAAATCAAAAACACAGTATTACCTTACATGTGGTAAGACAGCTACTATTTAAAAAGCAAAAGAGAATACTTGATTTAATGTTTTATATATACGTGTGTGTGTGTGTGTATATATATATATATATTTTTTTTTTTTTAATTTACTAGACAGACAGAGATCACAAGTAGGCAGAGAGGCAGGCAGAAGAGGAAGGCAGAGAGGAGGAAGCAGGCTCCCCGAAGAACAGAGAGTCCGATGCAGGGCTCAATCCCAGGACCCTGAGATCATGACCTAAGTCCAAGGCAGAGGCTTAACCCACTGAGCCACCCAGGTGCCCCTGTTTTATATTTTGTAGGAACTCTAAACTGCTCATTTCTTTAAATATCTGCTTAAGTTTACCTATATTTTTTACACAATTTGACAAATGAAGGAGAATTATATCTTTGCAATATTTTTGTTTCAGAATATATCATTACCACATACTACATTATTATAATAAAAACTTTGACCTTTAGAGAAGGAAAAAGTATTTTTTCCTCTACTCTCTTAGGTTCAATAGCTGGGGCCTGTGAATCAAACCGATAAAAGACAAATTAAAAAGAGGGGAAAAAAACCAGTTTTAATGACATAAGTATGCATAGAAATTCAGAGAGGAAAATGTGGCTCAAGAGGCAGTCAGATGAGTGAGGCCTACATGCCATCTTAGGATAAAAAAAGGAAAAGGGGTTTGGGCTTCTGGGTGGGACAGGCAAACTTTGGGAAGGTGAGGGCAGGACATTTATAGTAAGGGATGCCTTATTTGTACATAAGAGTCCCCCAGGTGATGAGCACTGTCTCAGATAGTAGCTCTCTCCCTGCTAAGGGGACATCTTTATACAGGAAATTTCTTTTATAAATGCAAATTTCCTTTACAAAAGGAAAATTTATACTTTATTTTAAAGCAGTTAGAGGGTAGTAAAGAGTTTCTCCTGTGTCTACTGTTCTCAATGGCTTTTAGTTCAAAATAATTCGAATGCCAGCAGCATACTCGGGGGTGGAGTATTCCAGTGCCCTTCAAGCCCAATGGTAGATCTTGTCCCAAATAAGTGTATATTTGGGGATTATAAATCCTACTCTTGGGTCATGACATTAAAATCAAATGTTGAATTGCTTTATGTGAACTACAGTTTTCTAAGTTTTTTTGTTTTGTTTTGTTTTGTTTTGTTTTCATTTGGTTAAGGCAGTGCAGCGGGTAGGACTTCTACCCTCTCCACTAGCCCCACTCCCATTTGAAAGTCGTAAAGGTCTGAGGGCAAAAACAGCAAAGACCACCCCTCCCTACTACAATGCCACAGTCTGGGACTTCTCCACTGCCGTATTTCCCTCCTGCTGGGCATATTACACAATATTTTTCTTTCCTTTAAATTACAACTCATGGATCGTCTCCTTTATGAGAACCCAAGAAACTCACTTAACCCCCTTTTTTTTTTTTAAGATTTTATTTATTTATTTGACAGATAGAGATCACAAATAGGCAGAGAGGCAGGCAGAGAGAGAGAGAGGAGGAAGCAGGCTCCCCACTGAGCAGAGAGCCCGATGCGGGGCTCGATCCCAGGACCCTGGGATCATGACCCGAGCTGAAGGCAGAGGCTTTAACCCACTGAGCCACCCAGGCGCCCCGGGACTTAACCCCTTCTTTATGCCAACAAGACTCCCCCCCAACCCATCCATCCATTTGGTGTTTCTGTATTTATAATTATGATTTTCACTGCAGCAACGTGTGTCCCCTCCTTGTCATTCTGTGTGAATTCACAAGGCAGACACTGTACCTATCCTTTACGGAACACCTCAAATGCATAGTTAGCAGGTACTCAATAGATAATAGCTGACAACTGACAGGCAGAAATGTGCAAATTTCAAATAGCAGCTGGATTTTTTTTCTTTTCTTTTTTTTCCCCCCCTGAAAGCCTTTCATAAGAGTATGAAGAGACTCAGCCTAAAACAGAGTACGCTAGAACTGGGAGGGCAATTATTAAAAAAAAAAAACCCTATAAACAAAGGACATTAACCCTAGGCCTCCTATGCTCTGGCAAATTTTTTTTCTTATGTCTTTGTAGGGGCAGAAAATGTTTCCCTTTTTCCCTTTTAGGGTCTTCAGCTGGTCTAATAATGAAGTCAGCTAAGACAGATTGACTGGAAACAAAACAAAACAAATTTAATTTTAGATATATGAAAGCTCCACAAAAATATGAGACCCAAGGAAGTCAGACAATTGAGGCTTATGGGTCACCCTGAGCTAAAGAGGGAGATAGGGACCTGGGGTTTCAAAGGGGTGGAGGGCAGTTCACAGGACAGTAAGAAGAGCAGGTGTTAAAATTAAATGCTTGCCCTGCCACACAGGTAAGTCTTTTAGATACAAAAGTTATCTTTGGTACTAGCTCTCCTTCTGGACCAGACCCCCTATCTAAATTCTTTTAGTCAGTTAAGGGAGAAGTCAAAGTTTGTTTGCTTGTGTGTTTCTTCGGAGTCTGCTGGATCTTGACTGCTTTCAGCTCAAAATTAATCCACATGCTAAAGTGACATATTTGGGGGTCACATATTATGCTTCCTTTCATCTTTTTTTTTTTTTTTTTTTTTTGGAATGGCTATTTGGCCCTCAGCTGAAGTCCTTCTGTTCACCCACTCCTTCCCCAAAACCACCGTTTCCGTACATCTGCTGGGGCCAGCCATCATCCCCCAGACTTCAGGCAGTGCACTTGATCAATATCCTCAGGTTTGTGTGAGGTTTTTTTCCCCCCAATAATTTCATTACACTTGCTTTTGAAAAAAAATTCTACACACCCATAAATATACCTCATTTTGTAAGTCAGCACATGAGCTCGATACTAAAATAAATTGAAAAAATTCCCTCTAAAACTTGCTACATCACTGTAATGGGCAGGTTACTGGTAAGGAATTAGTATGAAAATAGAATATCAACATCTAAATTTGGATAAAGGAGATAAAACAGAAAAAGCAACATAGCCAGGGATATAAAACCAGGAGTGCTAAGCCAAACTCATCAATAACTAAGAAAATCAACGAGGAACTCATGAACCAGGCTTGCAGAGACTAAATCCGGGCAGGACCTACAATGCAAGTAAACGTGGACAACGAGTTGACTTTGGCTTCTAGTAACTCTGGGTATTTCCACATGACTGGAACCTGCCTGCTCAACATGACTGTGTTCCCAGGAATTCCTGACTGAAAAATAACTGTATTCAATCCTGGGTGGCCATTTGGACCTCAGTTTCCTCAACTGAAAAATGGGTACAGTGATAATAATGATAGACCCTATTTTAGAGTATTTTTGGGAAAATACATTGAGTGTTATCTGTTTTCTTCCTAGATCCTTTGCTGATACATATTTCTCCTAATTTCTGCTACTCCTTCAGAATGTGTTTATTTTCATGAGGGACAATAACCTCTACCTAATTAATTACACTGATAATGACAACATTTCAAATTGGACAACATTTTGAGAGGTTAATTATGCCTTCCCAATAACTCTCATGTTACAGCCTGTAACTGTCTCTACACAGGACAGCCTTGAATATGGGTATTAAAAATTGAAAAGGCTCATATACAGTTTAATTAGATAACAATGCCTGCAAAATTTTGTTAGTGGTATATTATGTATTAAACATGGTATATTATGTATTATGTATGGTATATTATGTATTAAGCTCCAACTAAATGCACAATTATATTTTAGATTTAAATATACAAAAAAATATATATATATGAGAAAATCCGAGTCGTATCTTCATGAAGCTTGGTCAGCTAAAAATCTGCCAGAATGGAAACAAAAAACCCCAGTTTTGGTCTTAACTGGTCACTACATATTGTGACTTGCAGCTAAATCATATAGTCATTAACTTTAATTAAATATCTTGAGAACTAGCAGAAAAATATATTGTCTTTACCTTCAAGCTTATCTTGGAAGACTGAATTAGAGAAGACTTGCATAATCATATTCTAAGATGCAAATCAAATTTAAAAAGGCATTATTATTATGAATTTTACTACCAGTAATAGGGGTACCTTTACATTTAAAAAAAAAAATATCCTAAGCCATCTATACCCATTGATTGAGTTAAATCTCTGACGGGAGGAATGAGTAAAGCACAATGACTTTCATATTCTTCTTAGTTTTAAAATTGTAAGATTTTAAATAACTATTCCTTGAATTGCAAACTGGCAGAATTCAGAGGAAAGAGTATTAATTTATGAGATATTGGTACTAACAAATAATTTTGAGATTTCCAAGTAAATCACATAGCATATCGAATGAATTAAGAACAATTTATTTCTCAGTTGTTGGGGTTTTTTTGTTTTGTTTTGTTTTGTTTTTTTAGGAACAAATCAAAGTGCTCTAAAATCCCAATGGAAAGATCTTTGTATCCTAAGGGAACATCTTACTTGGTGTCAGTTAGGAGCTTTAATTAATTGTGAAATTCATCTTAATCTACTGGCCAAGAAACCAGTAATGTAAAGAAAAGCAAATACGGATAAATTAATAGTCTTACACTGGTAACAAAAGCCATAAGTAGAGTATTTACATAATATTCTTAAAAGAAAGGCTGACCTCTTAACCCTTTGAGTAGTTACTTTTAATTGAGTGATGATATTGCAAAGTGGCTGAAAGCATATTATCACAGATTCTAGCGTCAGACTGTCCAGGTTCAAGTCTGAGCACCACCACCTGCTAGACGTGCGGCCTTTGGCAACATGTCTAATCTCTATGGGCATCAAGTCCCTTACCCACAGAATGAGGATAACAAATATAATAAGGCCTGTGCATAGTGTCATGAGGATTAAATGGGTTCAGTTATGTAAAGCACCGAGAACAGCACATAGCATATATTGCCTTACTTTTTGTTGTTATTGTAATGAAATGCTAATACTACCTCCTCTTCTGTACTCTTCCAGCATACCCCCAACCCCATTCTCCAAAAAGCATACACTCATGCGGACAGTGGTCTAACACTCTGTATCCCCTGCCTTCACCCTTTTTGTTTAATTAATCTTTAGACTTACCCCTTACATAAGCAGTATACACCTACCAAACACTGTACTAATAGTTTACAAATGACATAATTTAATCTTCACAAATATCTGTAATGTAGGTATATTATTGTCCTGTTACAGAAAGAAGAAAAGGAGGCTGAGTTTAAGTAACTTGCTCATAGTCATATGTGTGGTGTGTGTGAAGCTGAAATTTGACCCCAGATCAGACGATTCAAAAACCTATGTTCTTTAAAAAATATATATATATATATATATATATTTTTTTATTTAGCTGATGTCATTAGTTTCAGATGTAGAGTTTAATAATTTATCAGTTGCATATAACACCCAGTGTTCATTATATCACATACCCTCCTTAATTGCCCATCACCCAGTTACCCCATGCCCCTATACCTTCCCTTCTCTTTCTGTAAACCTTAGTTTGTTTCCCAAGGTCCAGAGTCTTTCATGGTTTGTCTCCCTCTCTAATGACTTCCCATTCCTATGATCCTCTGCACTGTTTCTTATATCCCACATATAAGTGGGATATAATTGTCTTTCTCTGTTTGACTTATTTCACTCAGTGTAATACCCTCCAGTCCTATCCACATCAATGTAAATGGTAACTATTCATCCTTTCTGATGGCTGAGTAATATCCCATTGTATATATATACCACATCTTCTTTATCCATTCATTAGTCGATGGACACACCAGCTCTTTCCACAGTTTGGATATTGCAGACATTACTGTTAAGAACACTGGGGTACAGGTGCCCCTTTGGATCACTACATTTGTATCTTTGCTGTAAATACCTACTAGTGCAATTGCTGGGTCATAGGGCAACTCTATTTTTAACTTCTCAAGGAACCTCCATATTGTTTTCCAGAGTGGATGTACCAGCTTACAGTTCCACCAACGGTATAAGAGGGTTCCCCTTTCCCCACATCCTCGCCAACATTTGTTATTTCCTATCTAGTTAATTTTAGTCATTTTGACAGACATGAGGTGGTGCCTCATTGTGGTTTTGATTTGTATTTACCTGATGTCAAGTGATATAGAGCGTTTTTCCATGTGTCTGTTGGCCATTTGTATGTCTTAGTTTTGTTGACTGTTTCCTTCGCTGTCCAGAAGCTTGTTGTCTTGAAAATTCCCAACAGTTCATTTCTGCTTTTGTTTCCCTTGCCTTTGGAGACGTGTCTAACAAGAAGTTGCTGCAGCCGAGGTCAAAGAGGTTGCTGCCTGTGTTGTCCTCCAGGATTTTGATGGATTCCCATCTCACATTGAGGTCTTTCATCCCTTTTGAGTTTATCTTTGTGTATGGTATAAGAAAAAGGTGCAGTTCTTCCACATGTGGCTGTTCAATTTTCCCAGGACCATTTATTGAAGAGACTATCTTTTTTCCATTGGATATTCTTTCCTGCTTTGTCCAAGAATAGTTGACCATAGAGTTGAGGGTCCATTTCTGGGTTCTCTATTCTGTTCCATTGATCTATGTGTTTGTTTTTGTGCCAGTATCATTCTGTCTTGATGATTATAGCTTTGTAATATAGCTTGAAGTCTGGCATTGTGATTCCACCAGCTTTGGTTTTCTTTTTCAACATTCCTCTGGCTATTCAGGGTCTTTTCTGTTTCCATACAAATCTTAGGATTATTTGTCTCAGCTCTGTGAAAAATGTCGATGGTATTTTGATAGGGATTGCATTGAATGTACAGATTGCTCTGGGTAGCATAGACATTTTAACAATATTTATCCTTCCAATCCATAAGCATGGAATGTTTTTCCATTTCTTTGTGTCTTCCTCAAATTCTTTCATGAGCGTTCTGTAGTTTTTAGAGTACAGATCCTTTATCTTTTTGGTTAGGTTTATTCCTAGGTATCTTATGGTTTTGGGAGCAACTGTAAATGGGATAGATTCCTTCATTTCTTTCTTCTATCTCGAGAAATGCAACTGATTTCTGTGCATTGCTTTTATATCCTGCCATGTTGCTAAATTGCTATATGAGTTCTAGCAATTTTGGGGTGGAGTCTTTTGGGTTTTCCACATGAAAGTATCATGTCATCTGCGAAGAGAGAGATAGAGTTTGATGTCTTCTTTGCCAATTTGAATGCCTTTTATTTCTTTTTGTTGTCAGATTGCTGAGGCTAGGACTTCTAGTACTATGATGAACAACAGTGGTAAGAGTGGGCATCCCTGTTGTGTCCTGACCTTAGGGGAAACGCTCTCAGTTTTTCCCCATTGAGAATGATATTCGTTGTGGGCTTTTCATAGATGGCTTTTATGATATTGAACTATGCTCCCTCTCCCTACACTGTGGAGAGTTTCAATCAAGAAAAAAATGCTGTATTTTGTCAAATGCTTCTTCTGCATCAATTGAGAGGATCATACGGTTCTTGTCCTTTCTTTTATTAATGTGATGTTTCACACTGATAGACTTGCGAATGTTGAACCACCCCTGCAGCCCACGAATAAATCCCACTTGGTCGTGGTGAATAATCTTTTTAATGTACTATTGGATCCTATTGGCTAGGATCTTGGTGAGTATTTTGGCATCCATGTTCATCAGGGATATTGGTCTGGAATTCTCCTTTTGGTTGGGGTCTTTGGTTGGTCTGGGGATCAAGGTAATGCTGGCCTCATAGAACAAGTTTGGAAGTTTCCCTTCTATTTCTATTTTTTGAAACAGCTTCAGTAAAGTAGGTATTATTTCTTCTTACATGCAAAAACCTATGCTCTTAAACTAAGCTATGGTGATGGAATCAGAGCAGCAGTGGCCTGCAAGAGGTAGGAGAAGGACCCAATTGGCTCAAAAGTAGTAAGAGGAAACTTACTGGATTAATGATGTAGAGGAAGAAAAATAATTTTCCCTGTCCCCTTCTACTTCTTGGCTGAGACCACCTAATAAAAGACAGATTAACAAAAGAAAGACAGAATTTTATTAGCATATACAAACCTCTTAAATACATCTGAGAAATACCCAGAGGAAAATGAGTAACTCCCGAACGTGGCTTAGAATTCAGGTTTAAATGCTATCTTAATTGGGAATGGGGAGAGCAAATGATTTTTAGTAAAGATGAATGGGCCCTTTAAAGGATAGATAGGAGGTAAGACAGTTTGTGACACTTTGTGTGGGGTGTGGTATCAATTTCTTATCTCCTCTCCTGTGATAAGAATCAATTTTCCTAATAAATGAAATTCCCTGGAAGAGAATTTATGACAACTGAGTTCCTTTCAGAGAATCTGTCTTTAGGCAGAAAGCCTCTCTCTACATTTGCTATTTTTCAAATGCCCGTAGCTAAAAATAATCAACATCCTAGAGTGGCACATTTTGGGGTGGCATGTCCTAAATCTTACAGTCATAATTTGGCATGGCATATTCTGCTACTTTTTAATGAAAATGATACGCATTTTGATTGGGGAGGTGGTTACACAGCATATATATTTGTCAAAATTTATCAAACTGTACACTTGAAATTTCTATACTTTGTCCAACTGCACACTTAAAATTTGTGCATTCCATTGCATATAAAATATATCCCTCCAAAACCTTGTTCTTTATACTATTTGGTTTGCTTACCCCAAGAAGTCCTAGTAGTTATCCAAAATAATTGTCCTCTTACTATTTATTACTGCAGTGATTTTGAGGTTAGTGTTTACTTATGTTCTCAAGGTTTTTTCAATATGTATGGCTCTTTCTTCCAGAATGAACTTCCCAATAGCTATTTAACTTTCTTTCTTCCCCAACAGTGCCTAGTTATATATAAACTCATAGAGAAAGATGATGTGTAAGGGAAGGGGGAAAACATTTTATATTTTTGGTATCTTTTTATTCAACTTTATCTATTTTTAGCTGGTAAATAAAGTGTTAACAGGAAATATTTTTATATTTTCGTAGGAACGAATATCATTAATTTGGGGGTGAAAATAATTTGCGCTAATTTATAAAGAACATTTTATTTTTTTTCTCCCTGTAATTTTAACTGAAAATGCAAAATCTCCCTAGACATGCACATGTACACACACACACACACCCCTGCATGTACATATACAGATACACAACAGCAGAGGCTGCCTTGATGGAAGAATAATAGTTCCTCACATTGTCTTCCATTTACTTATGAAATAAGAATGCGCAAAAGCCACTGCTTTTAGATGTGGCCCTGCTTTAAACATAGAAAAATGGTCATGTTAAAGCCTGGGACAAGTCTTTGTTTAGCCAAAGGAAGGCCATCAAAAAGCAGATGGTCCTGCTGCTTGAAAACAAAGTGCAGCATTAGGCCTTATTTTTTATGCACCTGTAGATTTCTATGCACAGTTTAGAAATGGGAGGATAACAACAACAAAAAGGTGGGTGGTGTTTCCAACATTCCCTTTAAAAAATATATAAAGCTTTATCCTCCGTGTGGCAAGGGTCTGTAATGATTACATGGTATTTAAAAAGGGATTCTGTTTAGCCTGGGTCTATATTTTGCTGTCTCTGGGATTTAATGTTTGTTGTTGGGAAAATGTGTGTGTGTGTGTGTGTGTGTGTGTGTGTGTGTGTGTGTGTGTGAAATAAAGAGGACTACACAAAACTTGCATTGACTAGAATAAATTAATAAGGTCAGAAATCAGAGTACTAAATTTCACCCTGGACCATATGAGATAGATAGATAGATAGATAGATAGATCTAAATTTCACCCTGGACCATATGCGATAGATAGATAGATAGATAGATAGATAGATAGATAGATAGATATAGATATCTATCTATCTATCGCATATGGTCCAGGGTGAAATTTAGTACCCTGATAGATAGATAGATAGATATCTATATCTATCTATCTATCTATATATCTATATATCTTGCCACCCCCATTCTATCCCATGTATCCTAGAATTAATAAGTAAGTCTTTAGCTTATAAACAGCTGATGGTCATTTTGTTCAGAGATTTTCAAGTGAAGGAAGGAAGATGAAACCTAGAGCAAAACCAGCCCCTGTATATTCCCTTAAATCTTACAAGGAAGAGATGGATATTTATAACACAGAGTTTTGAAGAATGGGAGTGAGTGGACCTGGGCAAGGCGAGGATCTCAGATACATGTCTTTGAAATGATCACTTCCAATGGGTTTAACTATTCCCCCCTTGGATTACAGAAGCCGACTCACTTGGTGGGCAATTATCTTCACTTTTCACTTTGTCTTTCTCTTCCAGCAACTCTCAATTCTTCAAATGAGTCTGATCACTTGGATAGTCTTGTACAGTGGTGGTGTGTGGAATTAAGGGAAGAGACATTGAGGGCAAGTGTGGGTGACTCCACTTTTGCCCACCCACTGGGGAAATTTAAAGAAAATTTCCATAGTTTATCAATAGTAGAGGAGGCAGGAAAAGCCCACTGTGGACCTGGAACTATCTGGAAGAATAACGCTTAGAGCAACTACTGCCATGTAGCAAGTCAGAAATGAGCTTTCAAGCAGCCCTTTCTTCCCAAATACACTAAAGAAAGATTACCTTTGAAGGTGATGGGAAAGGTAATGCTAGGGTTACAGGTCTGAATAAATAAATGTGGTCAATATACAATATTTCTGTCCCTTAAAAAAAAATCCCAAATCTTGTACAGTACTTTGGAATAAAAGATACAACTATTCAGAGGCTGGTCCACAATGGGTTACTCTCCTCGGGAATGTCTAGGTAAGCCCGGTAGTCAGCTGTGAAGAAGTACAGTTGATCCTTGGACAACATGGGTTAGAACTGCACACATCCAGTTAGGCACAGGTGTTTTTTTTTCCCCCTCCATAAATGCAGTACAGTACTGAAAATGTATTTTCTCTTTATGTTTTTTAAAAGATTATTTATTTATTTATTTGACAGAGAGATCACAAGTAGGCAGAGAGGCAGGCGGGGGGCGGGGGAAAGAAGGCTCCCCACTGAGCAGAGAGCCTGATGCAGGGCTCCATCCCAAGACCCTGAGATCATGACCTGAGTGGAAGGCAGAGGCTTAACCCACTGAGCCATCCAGGCTCCCCTTCTTTATGGTTTTTCTCTAGCTTACTTTATTATGATACAAATGCAGTATATAATACATATAAAATACAAAACATGTGTTAACCAACCCTTTATGTAATTGGTAAGGCTCTGGTCAACAGTAGGCAATTAGTAGGTAAGTTCTGTAGGAGCCAAAAGATATATGCAAATTTTTACCTTGTCGGGGGAAGGAGTGGTCAGTGCCCCTAATCCCTGCATTGTTTAAGGGTCAACCATAGTTGTGTCTGTGGGATTTTCAAACAGAAATTGGTTTGTTTGCTATTAAATTTGGTTTGTTTGCTAGTAAATTTGCTATTGTGCTTATTCAAAATATAAAGTGTCAGTATTGCTACCATTTTATTTTTATGACATGTCATCTGACAAGAAAATCACATCCTTTCAACTCAACTGATGAATGAGCATTTGAGCCATACAAATGTATTTTCCATTTGAACTTTTTATTTCTTTATTGTTTCAAGTAACTTTGGTTTTGCTGCCCTCCATATAAGTAAGTCCCATAGATTTCATTCAGGGGGAAAAAAACTTCATATATTCATGGTCGATTTGTACTGCAAAGGAACCAATAAACCTCTAAAAGCCCATTATCTTCATAAAGAAGTCGAGAGCCTATTGTGTGCAGGGCATTAAACATCTTTGCTCTTAACTTGCTGATAATCTAGTTAGGGAAGTAAGAAAAAATAACAAGATAAAGAACAGTAGAAGGAAGGTAGCATTTGCTAATACATTCATTAAACTTAAAAACATCTTTCAAATTAATGCATTTCTCTTCTACCGTATATAAAGAAGCATGCTAGACATTGTAGAAGATTAAAAGATTTAAAGGTCCAATGAGGGAAAGATGTGGAGAATATAAATGCAAACAGTGATTTAGGAAAGACAGAATATGAAGACTCGCTAGTGACCCTCAGAGGTAAAAAGTAAACCATTGGTTTTATTGTGCTTCCTTGAAAATCCTTGTCAAATATCATGTTAGGAAATCCTTCATATGTGTCTTGCCATGGAGAACAAGCCAAATGAATACTGACAATGACAGCTTATATTTATTGAGCATCATCTACATGCCAGGCACATTAGCACTTTCACTGCCTCTTCGACCTCCAAGGTCTACATGCTTCTGGCAATTACAATGCAGCCTCTCTAAGGAACCTCTTAATTGCTTCAGGAGTATAAAACCCTAGAACATCGTGTTCCTCTTCCACAGAATCTAAGAAGTGCCTCAGTGGATGAAAACAGTAAATGAAAAACTAAATTAGAAGCATTTGTCCTAAACTTCTGAAGGATGTCACAAAGTCCTACATAGGAAAGAGAGGTCTGGACTGAATGCTTCAGGGAGGACACAGCATTTTGTCCAGCTTTGAATGACGGGTAGGATGGAAGGGTAGGGCAATGGGATTCGTTTCAAGAATGGCATTTGCAGAGGCTCTGAGAGTTGGGAAGCGGAGAGTCAAGAATATTCAGCAGCTTTTCTAACAGTTTCGAAGTCAATTTCTACTTTAAACCTGCAACTCACCTTCTGTGTTTCCTTACACCTCTAGTCCCTCAATTTCTTCATCTATAAAGTGAAAAAATATTGATAGCATCTTTTATAAAATTAAATAAATAAAATATTCATCAAAGAACCTTCCACACAAAAGGACTTAAAAAAATAAAAATAAGAAATTGGTAAGTTAATTTATTTCTAACAATCACACAATGGTGGGAAAATGCCAGTGGGTACAACTTACGGTGATAATTCTCCTTCAAGAGTGTGTTAGCTATTGATGCCTTATCATACCTTATAATTCCGTGAGCTTTGTTTGTATGGAGAGGTGTTTGTACTGTTTTACAAAAATGCTATCATTTGGAGCACAGGGCAACTTGACCAGTCACTTGATACCTGTCAAATTTTGGCAAGTAAAAATATGCCTGTCATTCTTAGATGCCCAGTGAATGTTATTTTACTACTTTACAATGGCTTGTTTCTGTTGGTTAAAATATGGAGCCCGGATATAAGTGGGAGATGGAGAAGATAGGAAGGAAGAGGCATTTGAGAGTAGACTTAAAGAATTTTTGTACCAGAGTGACAGATTTTTCCTATCCCAGCCACCTACTTGCTCACCAAATGAGCTACTGGCTCATTTGGGCCAGTAAGTAGCTTTATCTTTAAATCACTATATTCTCTTATATAGTAATTATAAGTGATTATCTTACAATCACTTCATATCCTCTATGAAGTCCTGATTCTTTTAAGTAAAACTTATCAGTGCCAGTCTATGACATGGCTAAACTCTATGACTTTTGTCATAGAATTTGTACCATTTTTTCACTTTGTTTACATTTTCTCCTCCTTACCCTGGCTTGTGAATTCTTCTTTACATAGATTGTACTTTATTCATGTTTTTATTCTTACATTTATATGAAATTTCACATAATAGCTTCTCAATAAATGTTCTTACATTTCAGTTGTGCTATTCAACCTATTTTACTGTTGAAACTCCTAATGACCTCTCGCTAGACCACAAAAATATATATTCTCTAAACAGATCTTAAAATTACACAAGTCTGGTTTATATGACAAATGAAGTGCACACACACATTTCTTTCTCACATAAATTTCTGTAAAACTATGAAAACATTATTGTAAATGTTACTGAACACAAAGATCAGGGTTAAGGCATTAACAGATGAGAACTTTTAACAAGTTTCTTAAAGATTAATCATAGGAGGACAAGTGATAATGATGAAGCAAAGAAGAAATTTCTTAGCACACAGGCAGAGGGAGCTATAGCAGAAGAGAGAAACCATGTGCCAGGGTATTGTCTTTAGAATGGGAGGATTCTAAGACAATGATGCTCAAAGACGCAGAGAGGAGAACTGGGGTTGAAAACATGGGAGAAGTTGACGGTCCCCATAGGGAATAATTTTCTTTAATCTCCATCCCCTCCTGTCTCCCAGATAATAGATAAGACACTCATCTGCAACCCCCAAATTGTACTGTTCTTCCCTAAGTAAACTGAACAAACTTTCTGGGTAGAAATAGGGCAGTTCGAAGGAAAGGCTTCTTTATCTTGGCATTTAGGTGTCACTCAGAATTATCTCGCACCTTACCAACTTACCCAAAGTAGTTTAACAAGGTCTTCCCTGTCATATAGAACCCAATACACCTTTCTACCGACTTTATTCTCAAACATAAATAAAAAACAAAGGTTAACCAGACTTTCAAGTGAAGCATGCAACATGATTTTGGAATAAACAGCTATACTTCACGCACAGAGAAACAAATGTCAAACTGATGTCAGATTTCAGACTTTCAGGATAAAGCACTTTCAAAGACCATAAAGCAATATCTTCAAAGCTATCAGAGAACATGTTTTTCAGTCTTAAATAATATATACAGCCAAGCTACCAGTAAAGACTAAGGCAGAATAATGACATTTTCAGACTCTTAGGTCTCCAAAAACTTATTGCTTTGCTTATAAGGAAAATAAGAATCCTTAAGCAAATCAAGGTAGTGAAAAAAGAAAAAAAAAAATACAGGAAAAACAACAACAACAAACCCTCCCCAAAGCAAGAGAGTAGTCAAAGAAAGGCCTTCACTCTGTCCTTACTTTCTCCTGTTCCAACCCAGCTCTTCCTGATTTTAAGTCCTGCAGACCCACAGCCACCGTAGTCCCACCACAAGATGTAGAAGCAATGCCTTCCTTCCACAGACTTCTCCACTGGTTCACCTTTATAACCCTCCCCTGAAAGCTGCAGCACATGGCTGGCTTCCTAAATCCTCTGCAAGGTCCAATCTGTCCATCCATGCCAGTGCTCTAGGTAGGCTGGTCAGGAATTTTTCTAGCATCTTCCTACTCTCCTTTCCAGACCCCATTCCTTTTGCTCCTCTAACAACTGTATAAATTCTAATTTCTGTAATGAATCTCTTATTGAATAATACTCATAATAGATTGACTTCTCTAATTCAAATTAGATTGATACAGACCCTTTGGAAAGGAAATGTAAGCCTAGCACACTGCTTGGCTGTATAGCAAACATTATGTATAGTCTCATGATAAACTAGACAGACATTGATTGGTTTTCAAATTTTAGAATAAACTTGTAGAAAAATCATAGGGAGTTGAACTATGGTACCACAACAAACATAGCTTTCAGAGTCTGGAGGTAAAACAGAGCAAGGAAGGTACAGTGGAGACTGGAACCACGGACACCTTCTACACATGATGGAGAAACTGAAGCATGCTCTATCCAGTTGCAGAGTGGATTAGTAAAAGAACTTAGAATAGTGATATAATTATTTGGTAAAAGAGAAAGGAAGAGAGCAGAGGGCAGTATAAATAAACAAAGCCTCATAAGTCATAGTAGAAAATCAATATAAAAAGTCTAAAATTGATAAATCAAGAAACTGCAAGGCAAGCATACTATTTAAAAGTATAGATTTGGTGACTAAAAGACCAAATATAGAAATATGTAGAAGTGGCTGCCTCCACAAGGTACACAATTATCTGATAAGATTGTTTCCTTTGGAAGAAAACCAGAAGACCGGTTGGAAAGACTTTTCTGGAGTTGGAAAGACTTTTCTGATTTTCCATACACACCCGGTAGTGATTGAGTAGTTTATCATACGTGTATTAGTTTGCTAAGACTACCAGAACAACATACTACAGACTGAGGGCATCCCTTAAACAACAGAAATTCATCGTCTACAGTTATGGAGGTGAGAAGTCAAGATCAAGATGCCAGCAGGGGGGTACCTGGGTGGCCCAGTGGGTTAAACATCTGTCTTCGGCTCAGGTGATGATTTCAGGGTCCGGGGATCGAGCTCCATGTCACACTCCCTGCTCGGTGGGGAGTCTGCTTCTCCTTTTCTCCCTGCCCCCACTCATGTTCTGTCTATCTCAAATAAATAAATAAATAAAATCTTAAAAAAAAAAAAAAAAGATGCCAGCAGGGTTCGTTTCTTCTGAGGTCTCTCTCACTCCTTGGCTTTCAAATTGCAGCCTTCTTGCTGCATCCTCACTTGGCCTTTCTCTGTACAAATTCATTCCAGGTGTCTCTTCTTCCTATAAGGACACCAGTCCTTCTCCTCTTCTTCTTATAAGAACACCAGACCTCATTTAACATTAATTACTTATTTAAAGGCTCTATTTTCAGATACACTTACACTGGGGGTTAGGGATAGAACATATGAATTTAGTAGGACAAAATTCAGTCTATAATAATGTGGAGGCTGAATTTATTTATAATAAATAAATTTGATTTATAAAATAAATTTATAAAATAAATTTTATTTATAATAAATAAATCTTTTAATTTGGTGAAAATAATTATTTTTTTAAAAAGCTGTACCTACAGTGCAAAACTGAGTGTGGTAAGTGAGACAGGGAACGCTTTCATTTCATTTTAAAGCCTCGAATGCTATTTAGTGATCATAATTAGGTATAAATGGCTTTATATAAGTGAACCATAAGGGGAAAGAGCTCAATTAGCATTGCATTCTAGCTAAAACACGAAGAGTCGCTATTCACAAACTCTATTAACACCTAGCAAAAGTTTTCCTCCTTTGTTTACTGTCATGAGTTTTTTTAATTTTTTACCCCTCTTTTATTTCCTCAGTGTGCTGCAACTGTGAGACAAAGAAACACAAACTCCTTGAGGACTGGAATTCTATCATAATCTTCCTGGTGCTCTTCACAACAGGGCAGTGCTTCGCACACAGGACAAAGTCACAGTAGGTGAGAAAATGAAGAAGAAATCAGGAGGAGAGAAGTGATAGTGCTAGTGAAGAAATTTGCCAATGATATAATTCCACCTTCCAATTTTCTTTCCATGTTCTAAAAAGCCACATATACAAAACACAATATATTTCATGGTTAGGCAACCGGATCTGTGGAGTGAGCAAGGGAGAATACGTTGTCAGGACTATCCAGAGAGGCAAATAAAAACAAAGCTCAAGTGCAGAATCTGAAATCAATCATTCAACATTCAGCGGACACAAATAAATAAGCAAGGGAGAAAAGCACGATCAATGCTGCTAAAATGCAAAATGAAATCAGTAATAAACCCTTGGGTCTAGTTAGACCTTAAACAAATCTGATGTTCATTTGGCTGCCGGTCAGATGATTCTGGGAGAAGAGAGAAGGTTCTATGAGTCCTGAGGAGGGGCATAGAGAGATCAAAGGTCTGAACTGTTCAAGCCTAAGGGAATTGCTCTGTTCCATCTGATGCCCTATTTATAATGTGGAAGTGTCAACTCCATGCTTTTGGGTAAAGCTTAATGTGTATTTATTGTATTTGCGTTCAAGGACTACTAACACTATGGTCTTGGTTGATACTGGTATCAATTTCATTTTAATTCTAAATTTACAGGAGTCAAAGATGAATGCATACTTTATCAAGGGGAGGCCTTATTTCATATTTAAATATTTATAGTATTTGCCAGTTCATTGTGCATCGAAGACATTGATCTAACTTCAAAAGTCTAGCACAGAAACTGAACTGACTGCTGAGAACATATTTATCCTTAACACAACACAATGAATAATATCATGCTGTCATTATTTGGTCGTTTTGTGGGTACAAACTGCATTAATTCTACTTGAGTCCATGTCAAAACAGTTATTATAGCTTCAAACTACCAATCAAATATTCAAGGTCATTTTTTCCAGTCTGTCATTGAATAGATATTTACTGAGATCTGTATTAGGAACTGCAGGGAAAGAATCCACTTTCAAGAATCTGATCTACAGAGGCAAGACTTACATGTATTTTAAAATTGAATAACAATCCCAAGAACATTGCAAGTTGATTCAGGACAAAGTGCTGACCAACCAGGTCTCTTGCTCTCCTCGCCCTGCTCCCCTTTATTATAATTTAAGAACACAGGAATGATATATTGGAAATAAAAAGGAATATTAAGTGTTAGGGCCGATTTAATGTTAAAACCTGTTTAACTATTAGGGCCTGCTTAGCCAGAGCGACTCATATTGCCTAGGTAGCCATATTGTTGTTTACATCCACGGACTTCATTCCAGGAATAAACGCCCCAGTAGTTTCTGGTATCGGTTCTGGGTATCGATTCTGGGAGTAAACATCCTAACAATAGAAGCCACGTACCTTGAGGTCTGCCGTTATGCTCTATAAAACCAGCCTGTGAGATCAGGACAGGGTCGCTCTCTTTGGAGGCGGCCCTGGCCGGTCAGTCTGACTTCTAATGCTTGGCATAGAATAAAGCTTTGCATAATTTTCACTTTATCTCAGTCTCGTTCCTTTGATCACAGACCCCAACATTAAGAAATTTTAATTTTTTCCTTCAAACATACCTTTCAAATGGTACTGCTCTATATCAAGCTTAAAAATGGTGCAACATGTGTTTCTTTACAATTCTGAAAGACAATCATTTGCAGCTTCTCTCTCTCTGTATGTGCGTGTTCATCAGCTCTCCACAAACTGAGTTCAAATGAGATCATGTGTCTAAGAGCAAATTGAAAAATAACAGCAACAAAACCTGAGGGTTCTGAGTGGCACATACTAAAAGACTTCTAAGCTGGAAAACTATTTGTATTCTAAGACTCCCATAATCTCCAGTTCTCCAAAGCACTGGAGCTAAACATCCCGCAGATGCAGGATCTTCTGAACGTCCACACCAACCAGGCAAGTGCCTGGCCTCCTTAGGGTCTCCACTGCCCTGCAGTTTGAGATGGTCACTCAGAACCCCAGTTTTCTGTGTAGGCGTGCCTTGCGCATCCAACTTCCTACACAGCCTGGCATCTTTAAAAGGAAGAACTTCTCACTCTACTGGGGTCACAGTTATTGGATATTTTGAGTTTGTTTGCCAAATTATACGCCTGTGGTCAATCAAGGGCCCCCCCAGAAAAGGAGAAGCACTGCAATTGGACAGCTCCATCTAGGGAAGCCTCCAGTACCAGGCCCATCATAAGCCAAAGGCATCTTACCTTATTCAGCTCTTAAGTCTTCTCCCTTTGTCTCCTGTCATCTACTCATCAGCCCAGATTCCCAGTTTTGTTTTGTTTTTGTTTTTTTTTTCCTAAGTTTAATTTTATTTCAAAGTGCTCACAGCCATTTTCTGGAACCTAACAGAGATAGTTAGGACCTTGATCCTATTAGTCCAGAAAACTGTTGTGTTCCTATGCAAATCTGAGCCACTTTTCCACCATCTCCTACACACACACACACACACACACACACACACACACACACAATTTTACATACCAGGAGGCTCCATGGGTGAAACCTTGACTGAATCACTAAAGTTTTCTTTTTCTTTCTTTCTTTTTTTTTTTTTTTAAAGACTTTATTTATTTATTTGTCAGAGAGAAAGAGAGAGAGAGCACAAGCAGGGGGAGTGGCAGGCAGAGAGAGAAGCAGACTCTGCTGTGTGTGTCTCCATCCCAGGACCCTGGGATCATGCCTTGAGCCAAAGGCAGATGCTCAAACTGACTGAGCCACCCAGGCATCCCTAAAGACTCTTCTGAGTGAGGCCTCTCATTTGCCTTTTTTAAAAGATTTATTTATTTATTTTGAGAGAGAGAGAGAAAGAGAGAGAGTGTGTGTGTGTGTGAGTGGTGGGAGGGGCAGACAGAGAGTGGGGAGAGAGAGAATCTCAAGCAGACTCCCTACTGAGGGCAGAGCCGGCAGGAGCTTGGTCTCGGGACCCTGATCTCATGACCTAGCCTAAAACAACAGTTGGATACTTAACCAACCAAGCCACCCAGGGGCCCCTCACTTGTCTTTTATTTGATGAACAGAAAGGGTACTCAAACTGACCTATAAAGATAAAATAAGGTTAACCTAATTAACTTAAAATGATTCTGGTAGACAGACTGAACTGAAGATACTCAGTTAAACTTCCCAACACAAACCTAACTGCTCCTGAAAATTCATTCCTTTTATTTCAGAAATGCTGTTATTTTATTCTGTTTTCTTATACTGATCCCATCTTTTAAGCATAAGTGTATCTCCTATCCTTCACCTTTGTACTTGTGCTAGATTAAAAACTCTATCATTTTCTACCCCTTCCAATGAGAGATGGAGTCTAATTCTACTTCCTTTTGGCCAGCCTTACTTGTTTGACCAACAAAATGTGGTAGAAATGTTTTTATTGGTTTTTGTAAACTTCCAAGCATTAGTCACGAGGAGCCTTCTGCCTGGGGGAGCCAACTGTCAGGTAAAAAGTCCAACCTCCATGAGACTGGCATGCTTTGAGGAAATCTAAGCAAGGCTGCATGAAGACTGAAAGGTTCCCAGCCAGTCCCAGCTTTCAGCCATCTTGGACCTCCAGTTTTAAGAAATGCAACCTGGGGGCACCTGGGTGGCTCAGTGGGTTAAAGCCTCTGCCTTCGGCTCAGGTCATGGTCCCAGGGTCCTGGGATCGAGCCCCGTATCCGGCTCTCTGCTCAGCGGGGAGCCTGCTTCCCCCTCTCTCTCTGCCTGCCTCTCTGCCTACTTGTGATCTCTGTCAAATAAATAAACAAAATCTAAAAAAGAAAGAAAGAAAGAAAGAAAGAAAGAGAAAGAAAGAAAGAAAGAAAGAAAGAAAGAAAGAAAGAAAGAAAGGCAACGTGGAAAACCAAGGAGCACAAGTGACAGGATCAAAGACTCATAATCTTACCACAAATATCTAACTTAAATCCATAGTATAAGAGCTTCCTGTGGCTGCTGTAACCAATTATCACAAACTTGGTGGCTTAAAACAATAGAAATGTATCCTCTCAAAATTCTGGAGGCCATGTATGTGAAAGCGGTGTAATAGAGACAAAATCAGGTGTCAGCAGGGCCATATACTGCCTTCTTCCTTGCCTCTTCCTGCTTCAGAGAGCAACGAGCATTCCTTGGCTTATGGTCACGTCACTCCCATTTCTGCCCCCATCTTCACAACACCTTCTCTCTCCAAGTGTCTGTATGAAATCGCCTCAGTCTTGCTCTGATAAGAACCCACACAACTACATTTAGGGCCCACTCAGATAATCCAGAGTAATCTCCGTACCTTAAAATCCTTAACTTAATAATGTATTTTGCCATATAAGGTATCATTTACAGGTTCCAAAGATGAGGGCCTGATATTTGGGGGGACATTTTTCATTCTACCACTAAACACGTTATATCCTTTATTCCCATTTACATCATGCATCACAACAACCCTCAGACTCGCAACTCACCCTGCCGCTCCTATATTCTATAAGATTCTATACCTGCCCCCTTGCTTCTGCTTCTTTCTTCCAGCCTCCACAACCTCTATAAGACTTCCACACTGCCTTCTGGAATCCATGGATGATTATCAGCAATTTCCTCTCTGTATTTGGTCTTTGCTTCGAAATTCCCATTTACCTTTTTGCTCTAATGGAAACATGGCTATCTATTAAGACCACTGATTTCCCACGTCTTCTCAAGTGGTCACCGATCTGTCTCCTATCTTCATACCACTGAGCATTGAAATGTTTCCCTTTGCTACTCTTAGATCATGCATCTTCCTTCTTCCTCAAAATTCATCCTCTGAATCATCACTTCATATCACTGACTACTTTTCATTTTTTGCTAATATCAACTGATCTTCTATATATTTTTCTTAGTTTCTGCAATGCTACTGCAGTCTTCAATACTGGCCATTTCAACATGTACATATGTGGTCTTCCAACACATTGACTTCTTAGTTTTATAAGCCTCATTTGTTCAATGACCTTGTCTTCTGCTCTATGTCAGGCATATACTTTAATATCCTTAATCTTGTTTTTATAAATAATTGCAACCTTTCCACAGTCTCAATTTCAGGAATCCTACTCTTTCAATATTATGCCTTCTCTTTGAGCTCATTCCCTTCAATACTCTAACACTAAGCTCTTTCAACTACACAGAGACCTGCAATTTATTGATCTTTAATGTTTCTACTGTCACTTACTCTTAACAACACTCATCTCCTCAGCCAGTTTAAATTCTGGGATCTAGGGGCGCCTGGGTGGCTCAGTGGGTTAAAGCCCCTGCCTTCGGCTCAGGTCATGATCCCAGGGTCCTGGGATTGGGCCCTGCATCGGGCTCTCTGCTCAGCAGGAAGCCTGCTCCTCCTCTCTCTCTGTCTGCCTCTCTGCCTACTTGTGATCTCTGTCAAATAAATAAATAAAATCTTTAAAAAAAAAATTCTGGGATCTATCTCTTACATCCTCCACTTATTTGATCCTCTCCCTCTTCTTCATTCTTGCTTGGCCAAACAAATTTTTCATTTTTTTCAGGCTTTTATGAAGGTGGCTATAGGGAAGTTCACAACCACCCTGACTGCTGGTTCTATAAATTCCTGATGATAAACATATTGTATACCCTTAATGCTAACAAGCAATCAACTAGTCTATTCAATCGCCTACTGTTTAAAAAATTGTTTTATACCTTCCCTCTCTTTTCAAAACCAAAACATCTTCTCCTTCCTGCTTACCGTCAGCCAATAACTTTCTATATGACTCAGAAAAACAGAAGGCATCAAAAGGACTTCTATAAATTGATAGCACCATATCTACCGATGAAGCAGCATCTATACCCACATACTATCTCTCTTGGTGTTATTATGGATTTTGCATTCATGTCTCTATCTAAAATAAGTCCCTTGACTTGTGTTCTATGTTCCAACCTCTCCCAAGTTACTCAAGGACTTTGCTTTAGCAATTCTTTCCTCTCTCTTCTAACCATCAATTTTTCTTTCTCTGTTGGATCATATACCACCACACAAACCTACTGTTAGTTCTCCCATCTATATATATATATATACACACACACACACACACACACACACACACACACATATGCATATATATGTGTGTATATATATATATATATACTCTTCTCCTGCTTCCCAATAGCTATCGTTTGATTTCTTAAGTTCACCATCTCAGCATACTTCCTCCAAAGAGCTGCCTAATTTTGTTGTCTCCAGATTGTCTCCTCTCCTAAATGCATTTCAGTCATGTGTTTAATCCTGCCACTCCACCAACACTGCTCTCATTAACATCATAAGTGCACTTCATATTGCTAAAGTCAGGTGTAACTTCTCAATCCTCTCCTTACTTGACCTATCAGTAGAATAATCCGATGTGCACTGGAGAGTCCTGGTTTACATGTGTTGTTGTTGTTGTTGTTGTTGTTGTTTTTCTTTAGTATAATCTATAGTGTCTAATTTCATTCTCAAAGCATCCTGATTTGGATGTTAATTATATAGTCACCCTACCTGTTAATAGCATTGTACAGAGCTGATTGGTCTTTTCATCCTCTAAACCTTTTCTTCACTTTACTTCCATTCTTTTTGTATTCCTCCTTTCTTCATAACTACTCTTTCTCAGACTCATTTACACATCTCTCCTCTTCTCCACAACCTCCCAAAGGGGGAGTCTTGGGCTTAGTACACTGATGTTTTCCCTTCCAGTAGGTAACCACTGCTGAAATATTTAATGTAAGTACCTTAAAAATGAAATGGCGAAGTACTTTAGACAATGATTTATTACTAAGGGAGTCACTTCTCTATGGTAAATGAACCTAAAGCAGAGATTTTTAAAATATTTCAAAGGGTTTGTGAAAGTATCAAGAATTATTTTTGTGTATTTCTTTCCTGTCTTCCCTCCTTTTTTTTTTTTTTTAAGATTTCATTTATTTATTTGAAAGAGAGACAGTGCACACAAGAGTGGGGAGGGAGAGGGGCAGAAGAAGGAGGAGAAAGAGAATACCAAGCAGGCTCCCCACTAAGCACAGAGCCCCACATGGGGCTTGACCCCACAACCCCATGATCCTGAGTCCATGACCTGGATGGAAACCAAGAGGCAGAAGCTCAATGAACTGAGCCAACCAGGGGCCCCATCTTCTTTCTTGACCCATCTATCTTCTCATTTATTTCTTTCCTGTCTCACTTCTTGGTCCCTCTTCCCATTGCCAGTCATAAAAATAAAATATTTCTGACATTATTGTGATCAAAAACAAACCAAAAAATAGGGCACTCAGTTCAATCGAATGGACATATGAGATCTTGCCCTAACTTGGCCAATCTCCTGAGAGTGGAGTTATTAATACTAAATTCCACTGCAACTTTCTTCAGCATAATAAGGGATAAGCACACAGCCTAAAGGGAAAAAAAATTATATATGTATATGTAAAATGCAGATTGGTGCTTTGAATACTATGTATAATCTGCAACCTCATTCTCTCTATCCAGAGCTTTTCATATAATGAAAAGAATACTGTAGAGCTTTGATTGCTCCAATTCTAAAGCAAGTACTTTTTTTCTTTTGTTTATTTTGTTGGTGAAAGGGTAAGGGTGCCTTTAAGAGAGAGGCATGTTGGAAAGCAACCCTTGATATAAATGTAAATTACAACATTCCCACAAATTGTAACATATCATTATCTCGCCCATTCTTTAAAGAAAGAAAAACAAGGCTAATAATCATCCAGTTACATATTGCAATAGAATAGTTTCGGGTTTTTTTATTAGACTATTATATTCACTCATTTATGAATCAAGATGTTTAGAGCTGGAATGGCCCTTTCTGACCTTTTGGATGCCCTAACATGAAGGTTGTTTCTCATTATTGGACAACTGTCTTGTCAGTAGGCTACTCCTTGTCTACATCTTTTATATTGCTATTTCTGTATATTTGGAGAGTAAAAGTCTTGCTTTATTACTTTAATGACTTCGGTTAGTTTTTTCTCTTCATATACTGAACAATTTCACCCAAAATTGGATGATAGGAGTTTGATATTCATTTCTTCCATAAATGTCTCCATTATAGATCAGGACACCATATGGATTAGATGCTTCTTAATTCACAAATGTGGTCCATTAGCACCAGGACTGAAATCTCTTTATATACATTAAGTCTTTCTCCCTCAGTAGTACGTGATGTTTAACTGATCTGTCAAAGTATTTCTTTTATCACATTCTCACTGTCTATTTTTTGTACAAGACCTCATTGTTGAGCAGCCTTTTACTCATGCAAAGAAACCTTATATGCAATTTCCATCCCATTAACTGTTTGAAAGAGATAATCCACATCCTAATGGTGCTGAACAGTAAACCACAGCCAGTTCTGAGTTGCTGTCTGATCTTTTGTGCGGCTATCTTTCGACCCTTTCTGATATCTCAGCCATCTTTCTCTTTAGACCTTTGACCATTTGCCTAAAAAGATTCTGGACTAGCTGTAACTTGTTTGGATGGAGAGGTAGCTGCCATATTTCAAATTATTTGTTATAAAAAGAGGTAATTCAAAAAAAGGAGAGGTAATTTTAAATAGGATTTTAGTGGATAACTCAAGTATTATGAATGTGAAATATCTGTACTTATTATCAAACTTGTTGATTAAGACTTTATAGATATCATTAAAAATATAGGACCTGTTGTTGAATATTTAATTTCTCAGCTTTGACATCAGTCCCACATTTATAATTTAACACTTCTAAGTTATATGTGTGTGGGATAACTACTTAACCACTCAGTGTTTCAGCTTCTTCATCTATCAGTTTATATCTACATTATAGAGTGCTTATAAGAGGAAAATCAGTTAAGGCATACAGAGCTGAAAGCCTGGCACACAGTGGGACTATCTAGTGGCATTTATTCTCAGTAATTAAAACATCTAGGTCATGGAACCCTAATACTGTCCTTCAGAATTGCAGTGTGGACAGTATTTTAATTGCTTCAAGTATTACTCATTGTCCTTCCTATTTGACCAGTTTTTATGATGGTATTGATTTATCCTGGAATGAATGGAGTTGTTGACATGAGGGTCTGGGCCACCCAGGCTATGACTTTGTAACTGTCTTTGTCCAAACAGGGACTTCTTGGTTTCCATTAGTATCCTCTCCATATGGATTTCTGGTCACATTTCTGATGTAAAAATGCTTGCATACATCTGCTTGCCAACATTTCATATTGTTCAGAGTAAATTTCCAATTATAATCTTATAGTGCCATAAATATATAATATGCTTGATCATCCAAGGATATATTTTTTCTCTTAAAAATAGAACTGAGAACTTCACAGCCCATAGTATGGTAGATCTCATCTAGGCAGTGCAAATATTCTGGTGACTTCAACTGTCACCGTGTAATATCTAAATTCACATTGCCTTTATTTGATTTAATTTTTTTTTTTTTACAAAAGGTAAATTACAGGTTAAATGAGTCCATTCCTAAGTAAATATATTTTATAGTTTTAGATCTCAAATTACCTACCAAATATTAGTTTAAAATTGCAAATACATTCAAGGTATATTAGAGAATTAGCTCTTTCTTTGTACTGCTGCCAAATTTTCAGTTTGTAGTTCATGACATCACTAACACCTAAAACTGTGTGGAACATATGGAGTCAGGATGTAGTCAGAAAGAACAGAAGCAAAATAAACCAATTACAAAGCTAGTCCTGAGTTCCATTTACATTTGAAAAATTAAATCCTATACTAGCAGACTTCTGAAATCACTGAGTGACCTTGTAGAGCTAAAGCTTTCAAAAAACAAAATGAGTAAGACAGGCAGAGAGGAAACATAAAAGAAAAAGAATGAGAAAATGCCCAGAAAGTAATAGACACAGTAAAAGCAGAGACCAAAATGTGCTTTTAAAAACGATTTTGAGATTAAGAAGTTGTCAATGAACAAAAAAATCGAGTTTTTAAAAGCTTGGAGAATACTATATACCTGATTTATTTCTTTCAACTTCAAATGTATCTAATGCTGTTAAGATAAACAAAAGTTATAATCAAAAGCAGCAAATTTCAGATCTAACAGGAACTTAAATTAGTTTAGGCTCTTTTGCAAGTAAGAAATTAAATTATTTAAAACTGAAGTTACTTGCATAGATAGGCTGTGAAAGCTGTTGCTTGCTGGTTCTAGAACATTCTCTCTCCACAACTTCCTTCCTCCTGACTTCTGATTCTGACCCCCATTTACAGCAATGCCATGTTCCCCTGGATGTAGCAATGGTCCAAATATCCCATGAAAATCAATCAGAACTTTTCTTGTGCTCTCGCTTTGGACACTGAAAGAAAGAAGGTCTTTCCCCTTGAGTTATAATCTTGGATTGTAAGAATGGGTTAGCATAAGAACGGCCATCTCAAAGGCTGGGAAGCCATTTTACTGAGTTGAGGGAAGAGGGACTAGGAGAAGCTTGAAAAACAAGTTTTGAAAAAGAAGCTTGAAAAACAAGTTTTGAACAACAAGTTTTGAACAAGTTTTGAAAAACAAGTCAATCATAAGCACCAGAATGAGGACGGCTGTGACACAGACCAGATGCACTGGTAAAGAGCTAATCTCACTAAACCACCAGTGAGTGACGCAAAAGTAAACCGTCAGAGTGGGGAGCCAGATATGAATGTAGCTATGGAAAATTACTGTGTGTTAAGTGCTTTGAAAATGCTATATAAACCCTTGGCTTTGAGTACTTGGGGTCCTTGCTGAAACCTGCTGTGCCGGGCAGATACTCGGACCCCAGCTAGCTGGAAATAAACCTCCCTGTGTGACTTGCATTATCGAGAGTATTCTCTGTCTAATTGAGGGGTGGTCGACTCCGTACCCTAACAGGATCTGTCAGTATTCTTAAGTTCCTAATCACAAGAGGTAACTCCCCTGTAAAAACATTTTTTGTTGTTTTTTGTTTTCCATTTTTTGTCCTTGAGTCCCGCTATGCTTAAAGTCAGCTTCAACCAGAAACTTCCAAGAGTTAAAGTCCATTAGTTCTCTATTAATTTGTACAACTTTGTAATGAGTCTCTGTCAATTGCAACCAAAAGTGTCCTGTCTAAATGCATGCCTATATTAGTGTATGTCCTTCAGAAGTACAGTCTGGATAGCATTTTTATAGCTACAAATAAAATTTCTTTGTCATCTTTCTTTTGACTCATTTTTATAATGGTATTGATCTATTCTGGGATGTCTGTGTGGCCACATAAGTGTTTCCAGATCTAGTTTGAGAACGTAGGACTTCTAAAACCATTATCCTTTTATTATAGAGCAAATAGTCTCTTTCCTCATGTTGCAGGGAGGACATCTTTCTCTACACTTCTAGTTAACTGGCTAAACCCATGAATCATACTGATAAAAGACAGATTAGCAACAGGAAAAAAGAAAGTTTTAATTATTACACACACATGAACATTTCGCAAAGAGAAATAAGATTCAAGGATACGGTAAGATGATTAAGGCTTATATATCATCTTAAGCTACATAAAGAAAAAGGGTTTGGGGGCTTCTGGGTCAGAGAGGCAAGTTATGGCAGAGTGAAGGAGGAAATGTAAGGTCAGTAAGAGTGTCTTAATTTGCAGACAAGAGTCTCTTAGGTGATGAGAATAGTCTCAGGAGTATTTCTCTTCCAGTCAAGAAGACAGCTTTACAAATGTAAATTTCCTTTATAAATGTAAATTTCCTTTACAAAAGGGGAAATTCATACTTTATTTTTAGGCAGTTTAGAGAAGATAAAGAGATTTGCCTGTATCCTCCTTCTTTATTGTCTTTAGCTCAAAATAATTATTGTTCCAAAGTGACACATTTTGTGGTGGCACATTCTGGTATCCTTTAACGTCTTAAATGCATGAATTTGTTGAGTATCCTGAATCAATTTCAAAAGTTGAACTTGTTCAAAAATACATAATCCTAGCTCTGTACTAGGTTTTGGAGGATAAACAATTTATGTAGGTATTCTTGGCTAATTTTAACAACCACCTTATTATATAGATTGATCATCTCTATGTTTAAAGGTAAAATAGCAGGATTAAACAAATTAGAGTTAAGACTGACAAAAATTCCTTCCACTCTAGCATATATAGATCTATAATTTCTATTTTCTATGTTATTATAGGAAAAGAAAAAAAATTTCCTCTACCCGTCTTAGGTTCTCTGACTGGAGCCCTATAAATTAGAACGGCAAAGACAGATTAACAAGAGAAAAAACAGAAATTTACTAATATTGCATCATGTATATACACATGAGATCACCCAGTAATGAACAGAGTAAAGGGGTGGATAGAATTTTCACCTGCATATCATGTTAGGTTGAACAAAGGAAAAGATGTTTTGCGCTTCAGGGCATAAAGGCACATTAAAGAAAGATGACAGGGAAAAGTTTGGTAAAGAAGAGTTGTATAGCAAGATTTGTTACATAGATTTAAGTCACGGACTTCTTGATGAGTTGCTAAGAATTCTCCCCTCCCTACTGTGGGAGAGGAAGACATCTCTACAAACGGAAATTTCCTTTATAAATGGAACTTTTCTTAAATTCAATTTACTTTGCAAAAGGAAAACTTATTTTGGTTTTTAGAGATTTTCTTGTATCTTCTGAGTCTCAGTGGCCTTCAGCTCGAAATAATCATATGTCAACCAAGGCATATTTGGAGTGCATATTCTGGTATCCCTCAATATGATATACAAATATGAAGATGATATTATAGTTGAATCCAGAAACTATTTTCATCATCTGGAACACTGATTATAATTGTATCTATATTATTCCCTCCTTCCTATCTATAAGATGCTTGTAAGTTCTACCGCATTTGATCTTTTTATTAAGTTAGATAAAACTGTACTGGACTCTTTAAGTGTTGCACAGTTCAAGTGTATTCCCTAAAATTCTAAATAAAAACCTGTCTCATTCTGAAATTTGATTCTATTCTCCCAGTATTTTACCTATCATATTCCATTGACATAGGTTTACAGGATATGCCAGACTAAAAATCATTTTTACAGATCTTTTCTTAACTCAAATTTATGTCCCAGAGAGATCATTTATTATATTAAATTTATATTTATTCCAATGATCATATATATGAGACCAATTTTATAATTTGTGTGTATAGATATATACACACGTATACATATGTATATACACACACACATACATGTATAAAATATATAATGCATAAAATTATATATTATGAGACACTTTTTATCCTGTAGAGTTTTATCACATAAACAAAGTAAAGAGAATTTTCTATTAGCAGATGTCACTGTCAGTAAGCCCTCTTGCTTCACTATAGAGCCCAACAGTTATTTCTTCTTGCACTTTCTTGAGACATTGACAATGACTAGAATATTCCAACTACCAGACCAGAAAAGCCCTGATACCAGGAAAATGCCCCACCCCACACATCCCCTTCCCTGGCCATGATCATAAGCTGAACACATACGGCTCCTGACTCATGATCATGTGCTCTCTGCCTGTTCTCCTCCACAAACCCCCTTGAACCTCTTTCTATAAACTCTAGGTATCCATCTTGCAGGCAGAGAGATCAGCTGTTAGGGCGTGAGCTTGCCACTTCCCCTAGCTTCTGGTATCTAAAATAAATTTCTCCCTTTCTCTTTTCCAACCTTCCTTGAGTTATTGGCTTCTCTTACAGTGAGTATATGTGAGTTTGTTCAGCAACAGTGTCGACAAACTCAGTTAGGAGCTATGCTTCTAATTTGTCCAGCCTCCTCTGGATTCCCTGGGATGAAGCAGTTAGCAGGGGAAGTGCGCCAGGGCTCACCCATTCATTTCCTAACCTAGCAGCTATGATAGATCCTTCAATAATATCACTTTTCAGCTGTGTTCATCTGAAAAGTAATGAATTAATATTACTTAGCCACAGGCCATTTTCATTTTTTAACAATCCATAGTTTGTATTGAAGAGGAAGAATTTCCTCTGCCCCTCAAGGTTCTTCTAGCTAGACGAAGAATCTCATTGACAGTGAAGAAGAGAGGGAGGTTCTTTCTCACAAAATCGAAGAATTAATTTCACAGACAAAGGAGAGTGAGTATAGAGATAGAATTTTAAGGAAGAATACAGAAAAATCTCTCAGGAGTGAGAGGGGTCTCAACAGGGTTGCCAATGTGGGCCTCCACCAGACAGTCTTTTATTTAGAGCTGACCAAGGAACTTGTGGCCTTAACATTCTTGTGGCGTCTTGGTTTGAGTAAGGACTGGTGATAATACCTTTAAGGCTTACTTCTTCTTTGGGGTCTGGTTATTCTTTGTAGGTCACAATGTGACTGCCATAAAAAGACCCTACCTCTGACACCCAGGGCAGGGTGGTCTGGTTTGTTATTTATCTCTTAAGTATTCAATGATACCCTTCAGATATATATCAGTGGGTCAGGATGATTGCCAACATGTATCTTGGGGTGGGGATGGAGGGGGGAAGGGTTGAGATAAAGGAAATTTCCAAAGGAATTTTCATATGTTAAAGTAGACTTACAGGATCCTGAGTGTCAGGCTAAGACTGCCTTTTGTCCTTAGTAAAGTATCAACATCCAGCAGTTGGGTCCCTCAGGGAATATCACTCTGTTTCAAGGACTTGTCAATGGGGTGTAAATAGTATGGAAATTTAATAATTTTTCTTCTTCCTTTGTTTCCCACATCAACAGGAGACAGATTAACAAGAGAAAATCAAAATTAATAGTGTATGTATGAGGAATCCACACAGACATGGAAATTCCAGACAAGCAACATGATGCTTATTTGAGCTAAGGAGAGGAGGAGGGGGCCTGAGCAGGAAGATGAAAGGAGATGTCTAGAAAACAAAATTTGCCCTATTATGCAGATAACTTTCTTAGGTAAAGAGGCATCTTTGTTAATACCTCTCTTGCTGGTATAAGCAGGCAGTTGAGGAGGTAGAAAAGAGCTTTCTCTGAATCTGCTGGGTTTTGGATTGTTTTTAACTCGAAATAATGCTCATGTCAAAGTGGCCTATCTTGGAGGACATGCCCTCAGCCCCTACACTTGTAAAAGTGAGCAAGTATTTATTGCACAATCTCTAGGGATCACTGAATTTTACTAAGAATTTGAAGTGAGTTTCCCAAATCAATGTGTTATTTGTGCTCATCCAATAACTCAATTCTCAGCCCTGAAATAAATGTTTCTTTTTTTCTAAATAGAGAAAGTGAGTATACTGATTGTTGGCATTTGAAATAATCTGGTTGTTATTAACGTTCTCCTTTAGATTAACATCCTTGTCATTATTTTTCTAGAACAGACATAAACTAAGTCCTCTTTGAAAGACCAAATGTTTGTCTAGATGATTAGGTTTAAATGTGAATTCAGTTTAATTACTCTATTCAAATTCTAATGAAAATCCTCTTTGATTTTTTCTTTTGTTTTTAATTTAACCCATGAGGTAAAAGTAGATGGTTAAGCATAAAATGTTTTTCAAATTTTCTACTACCTATATTATTTAATTAGATTGGAGAGAAGAGAGAAGGATGTTCTTCCAGCTCCAGAAATATTACAAACAAGATGATATAAACACCTAGAAACTCTAAATCACATGTTATAATTATTATTTCAAAGTAATAGTGAAGTTTATAAAAAATAAGGAAAATACCCTGGGGATATAAATGCATATAAATGTTGAACATCATATTAAATCTGGTAAGTTGGACTGATGAGCCATCCAAGTCTAGGTAATCTTGGGCTTCCACAAGGTAAAAAGTTAGAATTAACATTCCCCACAAAAATTCCAGACTCTCTCACAACTCTGAGATGGGCTCATCCTCAGGAAAAGTTGTAACTAGTAAAAAGAAAAGAAGCAACTGTGTGTAGGTGAGGAGGGAGATGGGGGGGGTGGGTGGGAAAGAGAGAGAGAAGAAAGGGAGGAAAGGATGAAGGGAGAGAAGAAAGTTAGTTTGCATGCAAAGGGTTTTGTCATATTAGCCTGGGCTTATAATGAAGAAAGGTTTCTCAGCTGGGATGCCATAACCAGAGATCTGGTATCATACAAGTCTTCAGGGTTAGAGTTTATGTTATCTACACAATTCAGAGATTACCCCAAGAGAGCAACCTGGGGAAAAAAAAAAAAAAAAAAAGTCTTCATCTGGTAATACCTCAAGGGCACTTGGCAGAAGCAAAGACAAAACTCTTTGAAGGAAAATGCATTCAACCCAAATTTATGAATTACAACAGATAAAGTCCCACTTAGAAGAGCATACATTAATTTAGTCCCATACACTGTTCTGGTATTGAGAATATACAACGAACAAAGTAGACCAGAAATAAGTTCTGATGGAATAAACTGATCTTTTATTTTAAAATATTCTGCCTATATTGTAAATGTTTTTATATTTTATTTTTCGACTTCTAGGTGTTCCAAGTTTGATCATGTCTCTCTTTTATAGTTATAAGAAAACAAATAATAAATGTGATTTTAAAATAATGATCATAAAAAAAATAGTGATCCTAGATTTTATGTCCTAAATACACTGGAGAGAAACAGGACAAGAAGAGAGATGAATTAGGGGTTATTTCAACAAGTCAAAAGAAAGAAGACAGTTTGGAACAGACTGGTAACAGTATAATCTTGGAAAATATTTTAAAGGTAGAGACAATGGGATTTACTTACTATCATATGTGGGACATGAAAGAGAAATTATTTAAAGAAGAAGTCAAGAATTTGACTTGAAGAAAAAGCGACAAAAAATTAAGTAATCATTCACTTGAATATGGAGGATGGAGGGGAAGCAGATTTAAGGAAAATAGAACTGAGTTTCAGAAATACTACATTTGGGATGCTCAGTGACTTCCAATAAAGATCTTGAATAAGTATTTAGATATGCAAATTTAGTGTTAGATGTAGAGGTTCAGAATGGAGATACTGAATTGGGAGTTGTCAATGTGCAAGATATTTGAAGTCTGAATGAGATTATCTGGGAATAAAAAAGGTAGATAAAAGACTAATCCTTGGTAAGTAGCCAGAAAAGTGCAGGGGGAAAATCCAATTTTGGAGCCTTGGAGGAAAGAGGAAGTTATCAACTAAAGCCAACTCTGCCCAGAAGTCAAGTAAAAATGGGTACTGAAAACAGATCATTGGATTTAGCAATGTGAAAACAACTGATAACCTTCACAAGAGCTGTTGCTTTAGAGTGATGGGTGAGAAAGCCTTATCAGAACAGGATCTAAAGAAATCTGGAGATGAATTAAGAAAAAATTAAATGTCAACAAATCTTTCAAGAACTTTTACTGAAAAAAGAGAAATGGGGCAGTAGTTGGAAAGAAATGTGGGTCAAAGACACCCTTCCTTATAATGGAATATATTATAGAATGTTTCTATGTTGATAGAAATGATTTAGTAGATAAACTGATTAATCAGCAGGAACATGAGCAATTGCTAAGGCCATATCTTTGAGTAGACAAGAGGAGATGGAAAGTTTGGTCTTAGCTAGGAGCATGAACAATTCAACCACACTATGAGGAAGATCAGGCCAAAACATATGGACCCAAACATACAGAAGTTCTCATATGTAGTGGGGAATCTTGTAAAAAAAAATTTTTTTTAATTGATTACATTTTCACAGTGAAATAGAATATAGTGATCAGCTAAACTTAGAATAGATTGGTGGGAGCTGGTGGAAGGGATCGATGAACGTTTGACAAAAAAGAAGAATATATAATAGTAGCCTAGAAGAGTAAGTATGTAAGAGAAATATGTTGGGTATCTTTAGGGGCCCACCGATTAGTGGTATAAATTATAATAAGGCCATATAACATGATTGTGGGATTTTTTGTCATCCATTTTAGCTGCATGCTGCAGGTGCAGAATATGTAGACAGTTACCTTAATCAAGGGTGTGGTTTTACCAGGCAAGTGTAATTAAGCAAGAGGGAACAAAATAATTGAGGGTATGGACAAGGGAGTAAGTAGTGATTACAATGATACACCGTAATTTATGCCTGGGTAAACAGAGAAATGAGATTACAAGGAAGATGAGAAAAAATAAAAAGGTTATAAAATCAACTTATTTAAGTCCTGGTGATATGGAGCAATTTTAAGAGTCAGTATAATACATCAGTGAGTTGGAAATTTAGGAGGTGATCATTTCAAACAGGATGACTGAAATTGAGATTATGGAGTTCTTATGGTATTAGTTATGGTGAAAATCAATCTATGGTCATGTGATGGAGTTGGGTAGAAGATGAAATCAACACAGAAAAGGAAGTCAAGAATGTAGAGTACAGAATTTTGGAAAAATCATCTATAGGAACAGTGAAATCACCAAGAGCACAACATGAACAATGATGGAGAGAATATGAGAGTCACAGGAATTAAGTTCATTGACCTAAGGGAAAAAAAGAAGATAATAGCAAAAATGAAAACACTGGGTTTCAGATTGCCAGAAAAATGTAGTATACCAAGTAAATTTGAATTTCAAATAAAAAACCATATATTTGGGCAAACTTATAACACATTCATTTATCTGAAATCTAACTGTAACTGGGCATCCTATATTTTTGTTCACTGTATCTGACAACCTTAATCAGGTAATATAATCTAATGATATAAAATTCAAAGCACGAAGTTTTTAGGGGAGAGAAAGCATGAGTTATAAGCTTTCCATGAGTTGTAAGCAATCATGAGAAGCAAGGAGGACAATTTCCCCACTCTGGCCCACTACAATGAGTGTGGGTGACAAAATAAAACAGCTGGTTTTCATTTAGAGTAAAGAAAACCTTCAGAGAAGAACTTAATGATGTAGAATATTTGGGGAATGATAAATCATGAATTCTAGAAATCAAAGTGGAAGGGTTTAAAGGGTTAAAAAGAAGTATGGAGATGAGTCTAGTAATAAAGGGGATGTCTGAGCAAAACAGATTTTAATCTAGAAAATAACTTCAGAGTCCTGTGTTTCTTGCAATAGGTACAGGAGATGTTAGAGAGTACAATGGTTGGTCTCAAAGCGCTAGTGGATACTGTGCATTAAGGAGAAGGAAGATTCTTCCAAGAAGTATACAGTGCCCAGGGGCCATCTCTTCACTTGTGCTAGTGGGGAAACTGGGGTGAAGGTGGAGATTTTGAGCTTTGGCTCTTGCCAATAAAAATACAGAGGTAGAGGAAGGGGTGATCCAAATGAACTCATGAAATGAAAAAACAAGATGGACAGATCTGTTTCCAGGAATCAGTCTACTCCACACAATACAAAACTGGAATTTACTCCCCAATAATTCTGGATCATAGAAAAGTTTACTAGTGACACCTAATGATTAATGTGAGACACATGAAGTTAAGAGGTTCACTGTCTCTTTCCTGACTAGAAAGTATGCTCCATGACAGTAGTGGCTATGTCTGATTTGCTCAATGATTTATCCCTTATCACTAGAACAATGCCTTGTACTTAGTAGATAAGAGATAAATAACTGTTTAGTGAATCAGTCATTGAAAGAACCAATTAAACAATCAATCAAATAAATAAATAACAAGACATGAGGAGAGATGCAAGTCTGACATTGTACCAGAAAGAACATGTAAAAATGAAACAAACAAACAAACAAACAAGTAGAGACAAATTTATAAACAATTAAAATTTAAAGAAAGGAAAACCTAACAGAAAGAAAAGATTGGGCACCATTGAAAAAAAAGAATCGGTAACCTGGTAGCTAAGCCTGAGGGAATGATGTAGTTACAACACAAAGAGATGGATAGATGAAAACACAGAGGTGAGGATGAGAGGCAAAAAGAACTGAAATTTCCTGGGACGCCTGGGTGGCTCAGTTGGTTGGGACGCCTGGGTGGCTCAGTTGGTTAAGCAGCTGCCTTCGGCTCAGGTCATGATCCCAGCGTCCTGGGATCGAGTCCCGCATCGGGCTCCTTGCTCAGCAGGGAGCCTGCTTCTCCCTCTGCCTCTGCCTGCCACTCTGCCTGCCTGTGCTCGTTCGTTCTCTCTCCCTCTCTCTCTCTCTGACAAATAAATAAATAAAATCTTTTAAAAAATAAAAAAAAAAAAAAGAACTGAAATTTCCAAATCACATAAAATAGATTTTTCAGAGGAAGAATACAGAATGAAAGAGATACAGTATCTAAATATACAATGTTTAAATTTTTCCCCAATTGGTTAAAGACAGATCTCTAGATCAAAAAGTAGATGCAATCTTGAACAGTATAGTAAAATATATCCCACAATCTAGACCCATGGTAGTAGGACTACAAAATATAGGAAGAAAAAAGAGTAAATTTTAAAAGAAACCAGAGAGAGAAAAAAAAAATAACCAAAATCATTACCTACAAAGAAAAGATAACTATAATGACGATGGATGTGTCAAAAGCAGCAACGGAAGTCAAAAAACAAAAGATTTATAACCCAGAATTCTAAGCATCAGGGAAATGCAAAGTAAAACATGACACCATTTCACACCCACACATTGGGAAAATCAAAGTGTGCCAATTTCAAGTTAAAAATAGAATGTGGGGGCACCTGGGTGGCTCAGTTGTTTAACTAGCCGACTCTTGATTTTGGCTCAGATACTGACCTCAGGGTCCTGGGCTCAAACCCCACATTGGGCTCCATGCTCAGCAGGGAGTCTGTCTGCTTGAGGAATCTCTCTCTCCCTCTGCTCCTCCCCCCATTCAGGTTCTTTCTCTCTCAAATAAATAAATAAATCTTTTGAAAAAAAAAAAAAAAAAAAACAGAATGTGGAGAGGGGTGCCTGGATGGCTAGGTCAGTCAAGCATCTGACACCTGATTTTGGCTTAGGTCATGATCTCCAGTTGTGAGATCAAGGAACCCTTAGGTCTCCATGCTCAGCAGACAGTCTGCTTCTCTCTCTCTCTTTCTCTCCTTTTCACTCTGCCCCTCCCTCATACTCACTCACAGGCTCTCTCTCTGTAAAATAAATAAATCGGGGCGCCTGGGTGGCTCAGTGAGTTAAAGCCTCTGCCTTCGGCTCAGGTCATGGTCCCAGGGTCCTGGGATCGAGCCCTGCATCAGGCTCTCTGCTTGGCAGAGAGCCTGCTTCCTCCTCTCTCTCTGCCTGCCTCTCTGCCTACTTGTGATCTTTGGCTGTCAAATAAATAAATAAAATCTTTAAAATAAATACATCTATCTTTTAAAAAAACAGAATGTGGAGAAAAACCAAAGAATGTGGAGATATTGAAATTATAAAAATATAAATTAATTGTGTTAGTAATTATATTACTCAGCAATCTGAAATTAAATTAACAACTCATCTAGGTGTATACTCTATAGAAATTCATGTACATATACACAAAGATTTGCGGACAAGAATCTGTTTTGCATGACCACTGTATTAAGGGAAAGCTAGAAGCAACATAAATGTCCACTAACATGCAACAGGATAAATTAATATACGGATATTCATACAATGGAATTACATGATGCAGTTAAAATGCATGAACTAGAGCTATTCTATGCATCAAAACAAAAACTCAGAAATATCATGTGTAGATATATATGTGCAGGATTAGATCATTTATGTAAAGTCTTATGATACAAAAAAAACTACTTTTTTTCAAATATACACATAGTATGTAGTATATGCATATAGTAAGAGCATACAAGCATTCATAAGAATGACTCAGAACATCAGTTATCTGAAGGGGTAGAGAGGAGAGAAGAAGGAAGGGACACAGGAAATTTTCACTCTGCTTGTAATGATTTTTGTGGAAGAAAAAAATCTGAAGCAAGTATGACAAACTAGTAAGTCAGCAAAACAGGCTGGTGAAAGATTTACGTAGTGGTTTTATCACTTCCTATAATTTCTTAAAGTTTGAAAATGTTTATTACTTTTGCTTAAGGTCTTCATTATGAAAATAATGTCACAACTATTTTAGGGAATTGTATGCATCAATTTTTTGACCTTTATTGCTTCTCCATTTGTAGTTCCTAGTCTATGGAAAATGAATTTTTCTTTGTTTGTTTTTGTCTGTTGGCTATCAAGATTTCAGTTAGATTAGGTGCTTCTAGATAGTAAAAATTACTCTCTTTTATCACTTCAACTATGACCCATTTTTTTCTCCATTTTTTAGAAAGTTATGTAGTTTATAAACACAGTTAAGTTCATGGACTAATTTTTGCATTGGGTCAATCAATATATCATAGAGCCCAGAAACTCCAATCACTTGCCATGCTGGATTCCTCTTTGAAAGTATCTACTTTAAATAAGGGCCTTTGGGTATAAGGGTAATAAGGGTAGGGATCACTGCGATAGATGCCTAAGGGCAAGAGATCATTTTATGGCATGTGACAATTTAGAAGTTATTTGGTGTCAAGGTCTGACAGCTCCAACTTCATCACTGTGACATACAACATGCTTTTAATTTGGATTGGATAAAGCTAAGCAGGGTCAGCATCAGGATCTTTGCCACATTTCTTGAAAAACAAACTAAAAGAAAATAAACAGGAATATTTAAGGAAAAAAACAAGTGATTTCCATGCTCATAGGTCTCAGATAGAACGGTAATCTCTAGAACTGCTTCCAGAAGGATGACTCTTAAGACAATTAAAGCAGATGACAATAAAGAATTAATTAGCTGCTTTACAATTGTGACAGCTAAAATGCCCTTCCCAGGGAGACCTGTCATCTCTCCAGCACTAAGTCGCATTACTTACTGTTATCAATAATTTATAAACAAAAGAGAACTCTCTTTCCACTATTTTATTTTCCTATTTTTCCCTCTGCTTTCTCTCCAAGTGATTTTTGTTTCTTTTGTCATTCTATCTCCTTAAAACAAAGTTATGTAATTTATGTTATTATGTAAGTTTTTATAGACATTGACATGTTTATTCTAAAATTTATATGGAAAGGTACCTGCCCTTGATAAAGAAGAATAAAATGAGAGAAATCAGTTGACCTTATATATAAAGGCCTACCATAAAACTAAAGTATCAAAGTAAGATGATATTGGCCAAAGGACAGACATACAGATCAATAAAATAAAACAAAGAATCTACAAATAAACACACACAAATATGACCAACTGATTTTTGACAAATATGCAAAAAAACTAGTCAATGGAGGAAGGACAGTTTTTTAACAAATTATGCTGGAATAACTGGACTTCCTTAAATGCAAAAAGATGAGTATTAACCTGAACTTTACGCTTCATAAAAAAATTAATTTAATATTAATCGTGAACTTAAATATAAAACTATAAAATTTAGGAAAAAAGAAAAAAATAATCTTCAAACTTCAGGGCTAGCAGAAGTGTTTTAAAGATTATTTATTTATTTGATAGAGATCACAAGTAGGCAGAGAGGCAGGCAGAGAGAGAGGAGGAAGCAGGCTCCCTGCTGAGCAGAGAGCCCGATGCGGGGCTCGATCTCAGGACCCTGAGACCATGACCTGAGTTGAAAGCAGAGGCTTAACCCACTGAGCCACCCAGGTTCCCCTAGCTGAAGCGTTTTAAACTTGAAACCAAAGCACAATGAAACAAAAAATTGACAAATTAGATTTTATCAAAATTAAGTACTTTTGTTCTTAAAAAAAAATTTAATAGCATGAAATGACAAGCTAGAGACTGAGAGATGATACTGGCAAACTACATGTCCAACAAAGGAATAATATATAGAAAACCAAAACTCACTGTAAGGAAAAAAAAAAAAAAAAAGGCAATTCAAATAGAAAATAGGCAAGGTAAAAGATCCAAGTAGATATTTCACCAAAAAGAGGATATAAGATGGCAATTAAGTATGAGAAAAAAGGTTCAAGATCATTAGCCATTAGGAAAATGCAAATTCAAGCTACAATGAGGTATTTATCATTAGATACCTCTCAAATGGCTCGGATGAAGAACAGTGACAAAACAAAACTGGATTAAAAAAAAAAAAACTGGATTAGCCATGCAGTGCTTGGTGAGAATGTAAAATGGTATAGGTACCAAGGAAATCAGTATGTCTATTTCCTACAGAACTAAATATGCACTTAGCATATGACTCATCATATTCTTGGGCATTTATACCAGACAAATGGAAATGGATGTTCACACATAAAGCTGTAATAGCCCCAAGCTGGAAAGATTCGGTATTTCCTTCAATGGGCAAATGGTTAAACTGTGGTATACCCATGCCCTGGTATATTACTCAGTTATAAAGACTACTGGCACATGCAAAAAACTTGGATATATCTCCAGGAACTATGCTAAGTGAACAAAGAGGAACCCACAGCTTTACATACTCTATCATTTCATTTATATTATAGTTTTGAAATGACATTTATATTATAGTTTTGAAATTTGAAATGAAAATTTAGTAATGCAGATTAAGTGACTGCCAAGGGTTAAGGATTGGGGTGCGTAACTTGAGCAATCTTTGTGATGATAAACTGTTCTACATCTTCACTGTGGTGATGGATACAAACTTAGATATGTGATAAAATTGCACAGAACCAAACACACACAGAAGAACACAGATGAGTACATTGACCCTCGAACAACGTGGGAGGGAGTTAGAGGCATCAATCCCTCTGCAGTAAAAAATCTGCATATACATGTTGACTCCCACAAAATTTAACTACGAATAGTCTACTGTTGACCAGCAGCCTTATCTATAACATAAAGAGTCAATTAACACTTATTTGTATCTGTAGTACATAATGTATTTACAACACAAAGTAAGGTAGAGAAAAGAAAATGTTACTAAGAAAATTATAAGGATGGGAAAATACATTCACAGTACTATACTTAAATTACCTATACATAATTTATTGAAAAATATCTGTGTATAGGGGTGCCTGGGTGGCTCAGTGGGTTAAAGCCTCTGCCTTGGGCTCAGGTCATGATCCCAGGGTCCTGGGATCGAGCCCCGCATCGGGCTCTCTGCTTAGGAGTAGGTCTGCTTCCTCCTCTCTTCTCTCTGCCTGGATCTTTGCCTACTTGTGATCTCTGTCTGTCAAATAAATAAATAAAATCTTAAAAAAAAAAAAAAAAAAAGAAAAAGGAAAAATGTCTGTGCATAAGTGAAGCCACGCAGTTCAAAGCCATGTTGTCCAAGGGTCAACTGTACAAGTAAAATTGGGGAAATACTACAAAGATGGATGGGTTTTATCAATATAAATATGCTGGTTGTGATACTATACTACAGTGTTACAAGATGTTATTATTGAGGGAAAATGGGTAAAGGGTACACAGAATCTCTCTGTGTTATTTCTCACAACTGCATGTGAATTTACAATGATCTCAAAAAAGGTTTAAAAAAAAAAATGCCTAGGGGTGCCTGGGTGGCTTAGTCAGTCAAGCGACCAACTCCTGATTTAGGGTCAGGTCCAGATCTCAGGGTCATGACATTGAGCCTGGAGTCAGGGCAGGCTCCGTGCTCAGTGAGGAGTCTACTGGAAATTCTTTCTCTCTCTCTCTCTCTCTCCTCCCGACACGAGCTCTCTCTCTCAAATAAATCAATCTTATAAAATAAAATGAAATAAAATAAAATAAAATGAATGTCTAGTGCCATAATTAAATAACAAAGTCATTTTTCTTTCATAACCCAAAGTTGCCAACTCTAGGGACAACATCATGATGATTACTTAAGATGTTTAAGAACACTTCCTTATGTCACTCCCTTCTATGAGGTCAAGTATAAAAACAGAATTACTGAGAATGCATTCAGCGAAAGAGAGACAGGATTTGACTGTGTTGACAAGAATGAAATAAACTTGAGGCAGAATATTGTGGTTCCTTTGAAAAGACAATCTATGCAAACCCAGGCGATAATATCTTCAAATTTAGGGGTGCTACCAGCAACTTTTGATAGTAAGGGGAGTTGATGAAAGGGAAATTAGAATTGATGAAACTTGCTAGAGGCTGTCCAAAAGTCAAGATCATTTTATTAGTATTAAACTACTAAGACTTTTCCTTCCCCACTTCCAATTCACAAAGGAATTAAAGTGCCTCCAAAGACAAAGTTGCTTTTGTGATTACCAGGGATCACACCAAACCTATGGGTCATCTGTCCTCAAAATGAGCAGATATCTCCCACAGGAAGCCAAGAATTACATATTTGTGTGATTGCAGTCAACTTTCATGGAAAAGGATCTGAAGATCATTGCTCCAATAAATTCTGATGCCAACTGTGAGACTGACAAGGGCACTGGGTTTAGTTTGAATATCCAGTGTTGGTTTTCCCAGATAGGCTAAGGATACTCCCACTGATTTCAGGGCATTCATAGGCATGCCAAAATGCCTTCTATATAGTGAGGTCTGGCTTCAATTAAGATAACAAAGAGACATTTACATGTAATCATATATATGATTTCATGTCAGTGTCTCTAGATCATATACTGTGGATGAAGACGGGAATTCCTAGTGAGCTTGGACTTACTTTTATAACTTATTTCATTAGGGGGAGCTGAAGTTAATTTGTAACTGTTTCCTACATTTTTTTTAAAGATTTTATTTATTTATGACAGAGAGATAGCAAGAGGAAACAGAAGCAGAGGTGAGTTGGAGAGGAAGAAGCAGGCTTCCTGCCCGGGGCTTGATCCCAGAACACTGGGATCATAACCTGACCTGAAGGCAGATGCTTAACCACTGAGCCACCCAGGAGACCCTGTTCCCTACATTTAAAAAAAGAATTGTTTTTTGCTCTGACTTTATTTATAAATGAAACAGCTTATAGGTCCATTTTTTAAAAAGATGTATTTATTTATTTTGGAGGGCAGAAGGGTGGAGGGAGAGAAACTTCAAGCAGGCTCTCCCACAGAGTGTGGAACCCAACAGGGGGCTCAATCCCACAACCCATGAGATCATGACCTGAGCTAAAACCAAGAGCCAGTCACTTAACTTACTGAGCCAGCCAGGCACCCCTTACAGGTCCATTTCAAATAAAGAAAATAGCATCACTTTTTATTTTCTTATATGATCCCTTAGTAACTTTCCATTCAATAAGTCAGTGCCCCTTTATTATAAAAACTGTATTTCTACCTTTAGCACACACATTTCCAAATAATCAATTAATATTTGAATGTAATTTAATTAGAACTAAATAAGGGGAAACCTTATTTTAAAATATCTTTGCTATATTCTCGGTATGCCACATGAACTACTTTTTTTTTTCTGAAATCTGAAATCATGCAAATGCTTTTCTTTAAAATATCAGAGATTTTACTCTCCTGTAAAATTTGCATTGTTAGGAATATATAGCACAAAAAGAATCCAAATGCTATTAAGGTTTTTAAGCTGTCAACTGAATTCTGCACACTACACTTATTCTGTTCCCATTTGCTACCAAGGAAAAGTGCAAAGTCAAACATGTTCTTACAAAAAGCACTATAAGCTGCATGTAAATGAGCTCACTTTTCCTGAGGGTCTATCTTCAATTTGATAGTGCGTTTAAGTGCTTGCTTTCACTTAGAATAGACTGAAATATACAAATAGAAATTGAGAGCAGTGAAAATGCCATTTATCCAAGATTTTCCCCAAGAATGAAAGAATCAAAACAGATTATGCCATCTCTTTATAGCAGCTACTTGATTAATTAAACAATTACTTTCTATCAAGAAATGCAAACATTAAATATAAAAACAAATGCTACAGTCTATAAGTAACCAAAAGGAAATACTAAATTGGTAATTTTATTGAATAATTTTGCTGTTAAGTGATTCAGTGTATTTCTTTCTTTCTTTTTTTTTTCTTTCTTGGTGAAAATATGATAACTGCAGATGGGCTGTATTTACAGCTATGCGTACTTACCATAAATTTGCCATTTTCCAAATAGTAAGAGCTCTGTAGATACATAAGCCTACTAATTTGAACCAAAAAATTCCACTCATTCTTTCTTCCTCACTTCATAATTTGTAGACACATTCTAGGGTTGTAATATTAGTTGTCACGGCCTATTTTATCAACATTACCCACATCATAGTTATTTCTGCAGTGGTTTCCCAACTGAAACCCATTTTGTATGAGAGTGAATTGGACAGACGTGGTTACATAGTGGTTAAAATGCGTAAGTTCTATTGTCAAAACACACCTAGCCTTAGATCCTAAGTCTCCCCCTAACTAGCTATGCTACAGACAGTAAGTCATTAAGCCACACTGAGCTTGTTTCCTTTTCTATATAATAGGTGTACTCTTACCTAACTCATTAGTGAATTAATACTTATAAATTTCTCAGACTAGTCCTGAAATTTAGAAAACATAATAAATATTAGGTCTTATTATTTTGATTTGCTCAACCATCTATGGCATTGAACAATCTCTGAAGAGCAACTCTGTCCATGATGGAAATAATTTTAAGTGATATTAAAAAGAGCAGGTCAACTTAGTTTTGCGTATCGGATTGCAGATGGCTTAAAAAAATTCACTTGCCTCTTTCCTTTAGGAGAGTAAGTCCTCACCCCCTTGAATTTGGGTTAGGTCACTTGACATACTTAGGCCAACAAATATGAGCAGAAATGGCTTAAACTACTTTCCCCAGAAGCTTGAAGGGCCGTCAAAGTTACCATGAACGCTCTTGAGCTTTCCTTAAGACATGAGAACTGGCATGTCCCCCATACAGGGGCTCCTTCGGCCTGATCCCTGAAGCCAAGCTGAGCAAAGCAGAGCCAGAGATAAGCAGCAGCCATAATTTGTGTGAATGAAAAATAAATGTTTGCATTATAAGGCACTAAGATTTAGGGTTTATCTGTTATTTCAGGATAATTGACTACTACAGAAACTGATACCTAAAAGTAAGGGACATATCAAAACTCTAAACTGTGTGGCTTTGGCTTTGGGTGTCTGTACTGAGAAAACTGTTATTGGAGTCTGGAAAAATAGTAACTCAGAACATGCGTGGCAAAACAATTTTGGTGGCAAATGATACATGTAAAAAATCTGTGGCTTTAGGCAAGGAGTTTGCAATGTTGCGAATATCTCTTGGTTGCTATGGGTTGTATTTCAGAAAGCATGACAAGAAAAAGGTATTTTCGGGGAGCCTGGGTAGCTCGGTCAGTTAAGCAGCTGTCTGCCTTTGGCTCAGGTCATGACCCCAGGGTCCTGGGATTGAGTCCTGCATCTGGCTCCTTGCTCAGTGGGTAGTCTGTTTCTCCCTCTTCCCCCCACCCGCATTCATGCTCCTTCTTGCTCCCTTTCTCTCTCAAATAAATAAATAAAATCTTTAAAAAAAGAAAAGAAAAAGAAAATGGTATTCGTGCACCCATCATTTTTGAGGAAGGAGTAAAAGGAAAGAAAGAATCTAGGTTATTTCAGGACCTGCTAAAAGATGCAAATATTCATCTTCTGAGCAATAAAGACTAGTTTAGATTCAGTCTTTGGACAAGGACTAAATCAAGGTGAAATCTTCAGGGCCTTTGTTAAAGCTTCTGATTGGATTAAGCGGCCTCCAGGAAATTCTTTCAGTTAGATACAATGGCTGAGCAGAAAGAGACAAAATATATGGCCCTACAGAAGCAGAACAAATTCAAAGTACCCATAATTACCTTTAAAAAGAAGAATGTTCCAAAGAGGCTGTGGATTGGCCATTGGCCATGAAACTGACTGGAATCAAATTGATAAATGAAACAAAACAAAGAGAGACAGTAACTGCTTGAAATGTAAAATGATCTTTGGTTTCTAAATTTCCTTAGGCAAGAAGTAGCCTTGGACAATTGCTCAACCTGTAAAGAGCATATTCTACTCTACCCTCTTACCATGCGGCCAAGGAAAGTCATATTAGAAACTGCTCTTAGGATAGAACCAAGCCATATGGAAATCAATGGACTAGGGGCCTACTCCCAGCTAAGAGAATCAGGACCCACTCTGTTGTACCCAAGTTTTCGCATCCAAGAGACCACCAAGGAGCCAACAATGACGATGCAATCACACGAGGATTTATTTGACAAGCTTAAGCTTGGGCCCAAGTATACCCGACACAGACGAGTAGGGACATGGACCCCGAGCTTAGTTAAGGCAGGGTTCCTGTTACTAAAGCAGGGTGGGGGGGGGTCTCTGGAACCAAAGCAGGGTGGGGCTTCCAGTTACTAAAGATGAGTGGGGGTCCTTAGAACTAAAATAAAGTAGGGGAAAGTTCAGCCCTTGGGCTGCCGGAGCTAAGATGGCTGTACTTATGCTAAGGCTAAACCTGAGGTGGGATGGCCTTTTTTCTCAGCCTCCACAACTCAAGAAATATCACACACTGCCACAGTAAGTGGTCCCTATAAGTTTTCCGGCAGTGGGGCGGGGGGGGGGATTTTCTACAACGGCCCTGTCTCAGCGATTGCTACGCATCTTCCTTCCCTCCTCTGTGAAAGGGAGTACTTGTTGTAGTTAACCTCTCTGTTCTGTCACTGGATATGATGTTGGAGTAGGAGGAGGGAAATAACTTGTCTTTTTGGGTCATGAGATTCTAGATTGTGATACTAGATGTAGACAGAGGCTGTCATGTGACCCAAGAACCGGAGCCTGAGCTTGGAATCAGATGAAACTTTGGGGAATTTTTCTTTGGGGAAAGTGGGGTGTGTTTGGAGCACAGAAGGGAGAAAAGTGAACACTTGTGACTCAGAAGACAGATTACGGTGGGCTTCAAATGTTCAGTCCCTTCCTCCGTGTGAGAAAAGAATGCCCTGATGCTGCGGACATGTACTTGGACACGTGACACGCTTTAGCCACTGAAATGTGAGCAGACATGATGTTTATCACATCAACACTGGAAAGTATGAGCCTGGATTTTAGGAGAAAACACATGGAGCAGAAGTTGCACGGTCTGGGTCACCACCTCAGCCTGCGCGCAACACGAATACAAAATCAAATCTGCTCTTAAAGACCACTGAGTTTCAGAGTCATTTACTACTACAGCAAAGCAAAACCGGTTTATCTGAAAACTGTCATTTTCAAATTTCGAATTTTGCTTTATTTTCACAGACCAAGGAAACCATAAAGTGTTTGTTTCTTTCCCCACCAGAAAAAGTGTAACTGGGGCGCCTGGGTGGCTCAGTGGGTTAAGCCTCTACCTTCGGCTTCATGTCATGATCTCATTGGGCTCTCTGCTCAGCGGGAATCCTGCTTCCCCCTCTCTCTCTGCCTGCTTCTCTGCCTACTTGTGATCTCTGTCAAATAAATAAATAAAATCTTTAAAAACAGAAAGTGTAACCTTTCTTCTGAAGATGAATTTGTTATGCATCCCTCAACATAGGGAAATGGGGGAAAACTGTTGGCCATATTTACAAAGTTTAACTGTTAATCTATGCTTCTAGTCATAAAAGTTTTAGAAATCGTCAAGTCTAGGGACGCCTGGGTGGCTCAGTCGGTTAAGCGGCTGCCTTCGGCTCAGGTCATGATCCCAGCGTCCTGGGATCGAGTCCCACATTGGGCTCCTTGCTCGGTGGGGAGCCTGCTTCACCCTCTGCCTCTGCTTGCCACTCTGCCTGCCTGTGCGCTGGCTCTCTCTCTCTCTCTCTGACTAATAAATAAATAAAATCTTTAAAAAAAAAAAAAAAAGAAATCGTCAAGTCTAGTTGAAGAGAAATCTCAGTACCTATAACGAGTCTCGTGTATTAATGGTATTTTAGGTGCTTTCTGTGTATCTTTTCTAGTCTTTACAGCAATGAAAGGATATAGAGATGACTATCCATATTTTACATATGAGAAAACAAACACTCAAACACATAAGAACTGTCCCTGAAATCACAGTGTCGAGAGCTTCACTAAAGCTACTCCATTTTATTGTTACCTTGGCATCCATTTTGTTTGGTCAAGCAACCCCTGGGACCTAAAATGACACCAGTCCGTCATGTAAGCACATGGCCTAGAAAGTAGCCACAGAGCCATAAGCAAGTGTATGGCCCTGATATGACTCCCCAACAGCCCTTGTTGATGGAGCCCTTGTCCATCCAATGCCTGCTTTCTCTCTGTGCCCCTAGCTAAAATCCACATGAGGCTGACCAAAACCCAGCTCTTTTGGTTTGAACTGACCCATGTGGCCTTAGCCCAGGAACCACAAGGCACTCTCTACCCCCCAGACTCTAATAAAACCATGTGCACCAGGTTCTGCGCCTCTCTGTCTGCATTCTGACTTGACCTCCCCATGCGTCCCCTCCAGGCACGCTGTATACTTCCTCCAGACTTGTGAGCAAGCTTCCCTATTTCAATGTCCCTTGAGGTCTGCCGCTGAACTGGCTCACCATGCAGCACCCTGTGCTCCCAACAAATGTGAATTTACCAAAGTGGTAACACAGAGCCAGTAACAGGGAAAACCAGAAGTTCATCCTAGCCTTGTCTCATCATCATCCTAGTACAGCCAATGCTCTTTCCATTAATCTAAAATAACTGACTATTAAATTTTTCCATGTGTCATCATCACATTGTGACAAAAGTCACAGAAACACTTCAAAGGTCCCATTTTGGCTTATTTATGTATATCTTGCATAACTACAAAAGGAGTAAAGCTGGAACAGTCAATGAAATATTGTCTCTTCATTACTGGCTAAGCCAATCAAAGTTATATAACGTGGAATTAGGGAGGTCATAGAATGGACCTTAAAAAAATCTAAAGAGATTATTAGACCTGAAAAGCACTTTCTAATATATGCCTGGTAGATTAGTCATGAATTTACAGAAAATTTATACCCCTGAAAAAATTCATCCAAAGGCTTCCCATTTTACTTATAATAAAATTGAAACATCTCACATCACTTGGAGTTCTACACTATTTTTGCCCCTTTTTCTCTCTCTGATCTCCAATTTTTCCATTCTGCCACATTTTTTTTCCCCCTGGGGTAGACACACTGAGATTGCTTGCCTGCTTTTTCTTCAAATCTACTGAATTTCTTCTCGTCTTAGGGCCTTTGCACTTCTGCACGAAACACTTTCCCCTCAAAACTCCACATTGCTCACTCTCAGTTAACATTAAGGTCAGAATTCTAATGTCACCATCTCAGGCCCTTCCGAACAGCCCCTTCAGTCATGATTTGTTATGTTATCCTTTCTTAGCGTCTTTATAGAATGTTAAGTGTTTGTCTACATGTATGTTTTTCCTCCATCCACTAGAATGGAAGGTTTATGAAGACAGGGTCCTTGTCTTACTCACTTTCATATCTGCAGTGCCTAAAACAGTGCTTGGCATATAAGAGACAGTCAAATATGTATCATGGAAATTTCTCCATCACAAATGCATCCTGTGTTAAATTTACAAATTCCCTAAGCGCAAATAATGCGGAAACAATTACTCATTCCCTAAACCTCTGAGTTTATTAATCTCCTGGCATAGTATTCGCAGCACTGTTGGCTATAAATACACCTGCTGGGAGGTGGAATAGCTCAAAATAATAGAGAAACTGCTGTCTATGTTCGTTTCCTTACTCAAGATATATATTTAATGACTAACAATTTTATTAATTCTCAATTTCAGTCAGTATTGAATAAGTATTCCAAGAGATGAAAATATAGTAGTAGCAGATTTTATTTTATTTAATCCATACAAACAGAATGTCTTACCATACTATTTTAATATTCTTTTAATGGAAAATAAAGGCAGAAAAATTCCACTAAATGCCATATTTATTAATATATATCTTTAACAAAAACTATTCAAATAACTCATCAAAACAGAAAAAGACATTAAGTTAGGGGCAGAATAGGTAGTTAAAGCTACATGAAATTATATAATTTTCCTGAAACTACAAATTATATATATGCAAAGAAATGATGAAAATATTGCACTTAATGTAAGGTCTTATACAAAAATCTTTTAAAGTATGATGATACCATGGTTCTATTGGGGTTAATCCATTAATCTCTATGCCTGGACAGAAAGAAATTTTTAGTGTTTCTTATATTTGACCTCTGAAAAAGGCCCAAGGTCATGGTAAATGGGAAAAATTATGATGAAATCAATCTTGGCTTTCCCATCATACAGCATTAAGCACCTGCCTTCCTTATATATCATAGCTGCTCAATAAATACTTGTTCACTCAAGGGTAAATGAATGACTAATGAATTATCTAAAAACCTAGTTTCAGGAATTCACTTTACTCTCTTTGTGAAATTGTTGAACTAGACAGTTAATAAATAGCACAGAGGGTATTTTTCCTCTCATAACAATCCTAAGAAGTGGGAAAATAAATCCAAATGTAGTATCACTTATAGATTCAGGTTCAAAATCTCTCCTATGAGTTTAATCTGACACTAAATAGGTCTTGATTCCAGCATTCCATCTTTTCTCCTCAATGACTTGTGCATAAGCCTTTTTTTTTTCCCCCGATAACTTTTTCAACTCACAGCTCACAATACGCATTTCTTTGGGGTTTAGGCCATCTGTACAGACCCTTTCTCACTGCAGATAACCAACAAAACTTCTCTCCTTTTCATTCACTGAAGACTTTGGAACCAGCTCAGAGCCTGCTAATCCTTTCTACTATCTCTCATAGAGATTTCTATTTCCATGTATACAAAATCTGATAAACTCACCTTGATATTTCTGGACCTTATTAAATTCAGTGACCTCATCTGCCCTCTCCATCAATCACATCAATCCCCTGGGCCGCCTTCATGTAAGAAACTGTTCTAATACAAAATCTGAAACTCTAGTAGCAGACTCTCTGGCTGCTATTCATTTGTCTTCCTGTTCTCCACCTGAGTTCCTCCACCCAGGCTCTGACCTCATAGGGACCTTTAGTGTTTTGACCCCTCCGTCTTACCCGGTTCTGTGATCCCTCTATGAGTCTATGATTCTCATGTTTATTTTAGCCCTTGTTCCATCCCTATTCAGCCTGGATCTCAATTTGATCATACAAACTATGAACCAAGTTCTCTATACGCATGTCTGTTGTTTTGCTGGTGGTAGTGGTGGTGGTTTAGTTCAATTTTTACACCTGCCTACATCTTTTAAATTTTTTTTTTTCATCCTCAGAAAAACTGCAACCAAGGTGACTAACACCACTGAGAAATCACAGCTCTGGAGATAGGGACTTACATACATTCTTGTCTCTAATCCAACCTCAATGGGGCCCTCACAGGGTTTTTTCATTGTTAATCCTAGACATATTGTACGAATCTTCTCTTCCTGGGCTTTTCTGCTTCCTTTGACTCTTCAAATTTTCTATTCTATGGACATTTGATATTTAATCTTCAGATTTTCTTTGTGCCTTCCAACTCGTCCTACTTTTCCTGTTTAGTACACGTCTATAATTTTATCCATACTTCTAATGATGGTATTTCTTTTTCAGTTCACTGTTCTACTAAGTTCTCCATAAGTTCTCTCTGAGCAAACTCATGCATTTTTTACATAATGGTAAGTCTAGACCTGTATTTCCAACTGAGATTTGCCCCTGACTTTCAGACTCATGCATTAAAAGAGCATGCTGCTTATCTACTTTCATCTAGAAGTTCTGTAGTGCCTAAAACTCAACATACTTTATCTGGTTACTCTTCCAATATCTGTACAATATTCCTAGTTAGTAACCTGTAGACATTTATGATTCTTTCTGCTCCCTCACATCCCATATCCAAGAAATCAGTAAGTCCTACTGAATGATCCCCATAAATATTCCCCTAATCTTTTTCTTGTCCATTTCTACTGCCTCTACACTGTCTTGGGCCTTCTTCTCCAGCCTGGTAAACTGCCACTGCTTCTCTTTGTTCAGAACTGTCAAAGTGACATATGGAAAGAATAGTGTCTGTCCCAGTCACCTCTCCTCTTAATACCTTCTCTATGGGGTAAAGTGCCACACCGTATTTTCCTCCTGCCTAACTTTTCAGACCCTTTTGTCTCTTGTTTTTACCTTGTACACTACATAGATCTATGCCAGGAATATTATTATATATAACCACATACCCTTTCCAGTCCAGTTCTGGCAAATTCTTATTTAGACCTTCTAACTCACCACAGAAATCATCTTCTCCAAAACATCTTCTCTGACTTCTCGATGGTTTTGTCTCTGCCACAAGGATTAGGTGCCCATTTGGTACGCTCAGTGTCCTAAGTATATGTTTGTTTCTGCATTTGCCACACTATCCATAAATATCTGTTTATCCCTAAATATCTAAGTAGAAAATTCATTACTTAAGGGTAGGTACTGTTTTTTATTCATCTTTATAGTCTCAGCACTTAGCATAAAGTCTGGAAAAAGTAGAAGGCTTTAAAAATACTTACTGAACTATTTTATACTTCTGAACATTTTATCTGGACAGTCTAACTTCTCTCTCTCAATGAATACCCTCCACATTTTGGAAAAAATTTGGACTGCTTGGCTTGTTTTATTTCCCATCTTAACTCTTTTGTTCCCAAGGCTGAAGATAATTCCAGCCTGGCTAGTCATGGAGCCCATTGCTTTGGACACGATGTTTAGTTCAGAGATGGATGCTTGAGCAAAGCAAGGCCAATATGAATTTTTCCCTGGGCCGAGATGTGAAAGTAAGAGTGAGACATTCTTTTCCATATGGGTTGCTAAGTTGGAGGAATGTCAATTTGTGGCTGATGGTAGCAGCCATCACCACTAACCACATGGAGGAAATCTGTCTGTAGAAGGAGATAGGAAAGGCAGAATCTGAGAAGGGAGGAGAGTTCTGATGATCTTGTATGAACTCTAAAACCAGGTGTGTCTGAAACTGTATCCCACCCTGAAACCTCTCTGCTATATAAGCCAATATAATTCCTTAAGCTGAGTCTGTCACTAATACTTTAGAGTGAGAGTGACATCTAGAACATCATTCAAAGCATGCACTGATCATACAATACATAGCTCTTCTCTAATACATAATACATACATACATACACATATATAATACATACACATAATGCATACTCTGACTTCTCTCAATCTATTTTTTTTCTTTTTGGCATTCATACATAATAACCAAGCTCCTCTCTCTCCTCTCCCTTCTTTCTTCCAAACACCACCCATAGTGTATACTAAATACATGTTTATACTTCACCTCAGTTGGGTTACATTCTTTTTAAAGTCATGTTGTACTCTTTTGGCCTGCCCCAAAGAACGAGTTTATGTAATTGTTGAAAAGTCAAGAAAATGTTTACCTCTTTTCAGTTAGCAACATTTTTTAAATATCTACTACGCTTACACCAGTGTTAGAGTTGCTAATGGTTTGAGGTAGATTTTATGTGTTTAATGTTTGTATGTTCAACATCCCTTCCTCTGGGGAGCCACACAGCCCCTACTTCATCATTCAGAGTCAATGTGCCCAGAGTACATGGTTAAACTGGAAGTAACCCCAGTGGAAGTGAAGCTAGTCCAAACGGTAGGCAAGTCATGACTCAGGAAGTAGGCAATGACATGAAACCTCCTTCCGAGCGATTAGACAGAATGTCATCTTTTTGCCTCACTGGTATTGCTAGGTGTGTATTTAACACATGGAGGTACCAGTAGGAAAGTGAACCCAGGTAGAGGCAGAGTCAAGGTAGGAAAACATAGACTTTTTTTTTTTTTTTTTAAGATTTTATTTGTTTATTTGACAGAGAGAGAGATCACAAGTAGGCAGAGGCAGGCAGAGAGAGAGATAGGGGAAGCAAGCTCCCCGCTGAGCAGAGAGCCCCATGCAGGGCTCAATCTCAGGACCCTGAGATCATGACCTAAGCCAAAGGTAGAGGATTAACCCACTGAACCACCCAGGTGCCCCGAAAACATAGACTTTTATAATCTCTTGAACACTTTATTCCATTTATACCAGAAACAGTTCATACACCTTGGTCTTCACCTTAAGTGAGGCAAAACTTGCTAATTTCTTCTACTCTTCTTTCCTAAAATAATTCGAATTGCATTTTGGCTTCTCCCTTCCAACTGAACAAGCCGTGATTAATATGCATGGATCTCAAAAGCCAGAGCTCTGCTCTCAAGGCAGTTTTAGAGCACTGGCAATGCAGCAGACGGGCGTGCCCAAGGTACTGGTCTGTACGAAGCAGCACATAAAACGCAATGAGAGCCCAGGAGAACTGATTATTTAGAATAGAGGAACTATAGATCTATGGATAAAAGTTAAAGTTTAAACATGAAGAAACACATGAAATGTATAATTAATAGTTACTGAATTAATAAATAAAACCTGAAAACTTGATTTCAGAGCAAATTATCTGGTTTTCTTCCAAAAATCATTAAACCGTTTTCACGGAGAGAGAATAAATGCAGAGGAAAAACCTTCCGTTATACAAGTCCTTTTCACAGATTCAAGTGAGCTTGTTTAGGTCACTGACGTAGGGGCTAAGGAAATGTGCTACAAAGATATCAAAGTCAAGTAAATATCTCATCATGAGTTATTGTTTTAGGAGTGACCATTCTTGCCCTACATAAAGTTCTTTTGGGAAAATAAAAGGCATAATGAATAGTTTATCTTGGATAACCTTGCTATATTTCTAAGTTCAAGGAACACAGAGCTTCATAAAATGCACATAAGCCGATTACCTCAAGGAACAAAGCTCTGGGCATAGAGTGGGTCAAGGAGAGTCTGCCCAAGTGAGTTTCTTTTGCAGTTTTTCTACCTTAAAAAATAACAATGCCCCTGTAGAAAATATATAGTTCTTAGTGCACTCAGGGACAGGGACAGTTGTAGCTGAGGCGGGAGACAATGCAAACCCATCTATTCTCATAGGTCAAACCTAAACTAACCATCTGCCCCCTCCTAAATCAGTTCTTTCTTTAGCATTCCCAGTTTCGGAAAATGGCACCATGGTGTAGCAGGCACTAGAGCTAGTCTCCTGGAAACTATTTAAAATTTTTAAATTTTCCCTCCTTCCTCATGCCTGTTTTCTAAGTGTGGTTTATCCATTCCAGTACATTATCTTGGAAGCACCAGCATTTTAACCAACCCATTTTATATCTATTGCCTTAATTCAGCCGTCATCATCTCTCTTCTTTGTTTAAGTCTACCACTAGAGACAGAGGCTGGCAAGAACAAACATGGATTATTTGTGAGCTAGATTAGAGGGTAAACAACAACAACAACCAAAAAATAACAACAACAACAACAACAACAAACTGAAAGCATTTGTTTAGAAAGAAAGCACCTGGGTCAAGTTGGAAAAACAAAACACATTTTCCACCTTACTGAAAGTCTTTTTCCTCAGTGATCTGGTTAAGACCAGGGGCTGTTTAATGGCCATGCTCAGCATGACAGCCATGCTAATGACCATCAACTGATCTTGATACTTTGGTGCCAGTGAAATAGAAAAGAAGGCATCAGTAATGTCCAAGATGTTAAGTCTATGAAACACCATCCCAGTATGCAACAGCTTCAGTTACAATCACTATGTTTAGAACAGCCAAGTCTATGGGAGAAACAACTGAATTCAACTGACCATAATCCTCCAGCTTCCTTTTACTGGCCATACAGGGCCGTTGTGTTAACACACTGAATCTCCTATTACCCTTACTACTTTTTCTCTCTCCTCTCCTCTCTGGTCCTTTCCTCTCCTCTCTTTTCCTCACCTTTCCTTTCCTTCCCATTTCTTTCTTCTCTTTTCTTCTTCCTCCCTCCCTCCTTCTTTTCCTTCCCTCCCCCTCCCACTCCTTCCCTTCCGTTTCCTTTCCTCCCTCCATCCCTCCCTCCCTTCTTTCGTTTTTTTTCCTTCCTTCCATACCTGGTAATAGATGCAAAACCTCTGTTACCTTTATGTCCTTAATCAAAGTTCTAATTTTCTTGTCTCTACCTAGGATTCTACACATCCTGTTGTACCACTCAGAAAAGGACTGAAAGATGGGCTAGGAAATGACAGATATGGCCAACTACCACTTCCTACATGCAGCTCTTCAGATTGGGAGAATCATTATACATTCCGCAGTGGAAGTCACATGGGGACACTGAAGAAGCCGAATCGCTTTGTCCACAAGTCTCTTTAGCCTCCTTTCTGCATCAGTTGAAAGAGGGTAACTCGTCTATAGGGCACACTAGGATGATGACTTTGGCACCTTCACCCAAAAGAATCTTAAGAATTTGAGTATCTCCGCTGCTAAAAGTTCTCCAGCATATCTGGATGGATGATTATGGCCTTTGTTGCCCTTTTGGGACAGGCAGATCTCAGTCTCAGTCCAAAGGCCTTCCTCCTTAAAGCAGCTAAAATTGGATTAGAGAGTAAAGGAGGGAGAAAGTGACCTTGCCACCAAGCAAGTACTATTGTCTGAATGTTTATGCCCTCTCCAAGTTCCTATGTTGAAAGCCTAATGCCCAGTGTGAGGGTTTTAGGAGATATGAGAAGTTACTGGGAGGTGTTTTAAATCTTGGAGGTGGAACCTCATAAATGGTGTTCTTTTAAGAGAACCCACAGAGCTGCCTCACTCCTCCCACTGCGTGAAGACACATCAAAAAGTCTGCAACCAAAAGAAGCCCTCCTCTAGCCACACTGGCGCCTAACCTCATACCTCCAGCCTCTAGAACTGTGCAAAATAAATTTCTATTGCTGTAAGTCTGCAGTATTTTATTATCTCAGCCCAAATGGACTAAGACGAGGAACATTTACTTGTAGTTTCTTTTTTTTTTTTTTTAAGATTTTATTTATTTGACACAGGGATACAACAAGAGAGGGAACACAAGGAGGGGGAGTGGGAGAGGGAGAAGCAGGCTTCCTGCTGAGCAGGGAGCATGATGCAGGGCTCGATCCCAGGACCCTGAGATCATAATCTGAGCTGAAGGCAGACACTTAATGACTGAGCCACCCAGACGCCCTTACTTGTAGTTTCAAGCAAGCTGGGACAGCTTATGGCTCAATCTAAAAAGCTTCCCATACTGTCTGTCCACCCAAAGCCCATGGTCACTGTTACTGCCACCCTTTGTGTCAGCCCTGGGGACTCCAACTCAACACCGACAGCCATACTACTTTCTGTCGGAGCTGCAGCGTTTGCCCCTTTGGGCCGACTCAAGCTCCACTCGTGCTTTTTCTTAGGGAGCCCACCTTAATTGAGGGTATTTGCTGCCACATTATCAAGATAACATTTCTTGGATCTCATCTGATTTTCATGTAAAATCTAGTGGGATTTTCCAGGGGCCAATGCTGACCACAAGAATTTATCTAGATCTATTTGGGTCATTTCTCATCCTCTAGTGAGGGACATGCAGCAATATTACAGACCCAACTCTCCCTGTAGCCTCAGAATACTGGGCAGAATGTCATTTACAGAAGAAACACCATGTGTCTCAGGAAAATCTCTCTAAGAAGGCCAAAGCTCCCCTAGAGCACACGGGATCCACTACAGAAAACCTTGCAACATTATTTCAGATAGAGAGGTCAGGGAAGGCTTGGCCAAGGAGATGATATTTTAGAAGGACCTGATTAAAGTATAAAAGTGAGCCAGGATACGTATTTGGGGGAATTGTTCAGTAAAGAGACAAGTTCAAGGACCCTGAGGGAAGAGCCTGTTGTGTATAATAGGGGAACAGTAAAGAAACCAGCAAGACTGGAGTGGGATGAAGGTGGCAGGAAGTTGTTGTTTCCAATACAGTGTTTAAAGGAAGAACTATTAAAATACAATAATCCTATAATTCATGATTATACTTCAATATTCACGCATCAAAAAGTCTTAATACTGTATGTTTCCCCATACTTCCCCACATATATCCCCTCACATTTATTTACATGTTCTGCCCTCTCTGCTGCTTCTTACTGCTGTTGGTGTCGGACTTCACTCAACTCTCTTCTCAGTAACATTGGCAGGGTATTAGGCTTTATTAAGTTGAGTATTTATGGAGCATTTGGCCCCAACTTTGCTCACGGAGTGCTAAATACATTTCATTCTAATAGTGAAGCCAGAAGGAAAATGTCCACTTCCTTTCGGGAATGTGGAAGAAGATGTCAGGTAAAGCAAGGGTTAACCATGTATGTGAATTTGAGGATGATTATATTGGCCTCTGCGTAAACAAAGAAAAGGAGACAGCTCTGCTCTCTTATTGTAATTGCAAATTTATTTTTTATAGTTTCTACAGTTTCTATTTTCCTTTAAACTGCCTTAATCTGTCTTCCTGCTGTGACCTATTTCCAGTAATGCATATTCAGTATAAAAATAGTAGATCAAATCATATCCGAACTCAAGCTACTCCTTGTCGAGCAGAAACGTGTACTTTTATATAACACTGAAATCAATTCCCCTCATACTAATTATTTAATTTCCATAATACGCTGACAGTCTTCTGCCATTAAGTGTTCACATTTAAAACTTGTTTTGTAATGTTTTCATAGTTCTTTCTTTAAACAACACAGTGAGGAAATATAGTTACCATTTTATAGATCTAGCAATTGGGCTGTCAGAAAGTTGAAATATCGATCTAAGACCTTACAAGGAGGTTACACTTATGCTTATAACCAGAGTATCATTTGATTTAACTTATCTTTCAGTTCAAATGCGTTGATTGAATGAAAAATTAATCAGTCAAACTGACATGTGATCAAATTGACCAGCAGTTAGGATGGATCATTCCAGGCTGGTGTTTCTCAGACTGTGGCCCACAAACTGTCTTGCACTGGAATCTCCACAATGCTGAATAAATGTACACATTCTTCTTCTAATCCCAAATCTGTGGTATGAGCATTTCTCAGGCTAGGGCATGTTAAATAAGTATCCCAGATGATTCTCATGCATGGTCCAGTTGGAAAACTATAGTTGGTGGTAGGCAATGTTAGTGAAGGGCAATCGAGGTGTTCCTGAACCTCACATTTTGGGGAATAACATTATAATAAGACCTGAGGTCTAGAATCCAGATAGGTGGAGATCCTTGATGCAAACTAAGCCATGGAGGAGTGGAATGGAGCGTGCTAAAGGTTTAGTAATTCTAGACGTTCTTTCACACATTATATGCAGCCCTGCGTGCATTTACCTGAAGAAGTCTTAAGATTTTCTCTATTTTGACTTTACATATGTAAAAAGTCATCCCCAAGGAGCCAAACGGTGGTGTACATAAATGTATGAGGAAAAATTAAAACATTCTATTGTTTGTGATTCAGCTATTAAATAACACTATAAAATGTAAAAAATCAAAAACGATTTCAACAACTTTCCTTTTAACCCAGATAAGCAATTAATACCAATTAGAATTCTACTGATGCAAAAACTGCTCCCCTTTCCATTCACCATAAAACCACCTTTGTTTACTCATTTATTCACTCATTCAGTAAATCTTTACCGACTCCCTACTTAGTACCTAAAGTTTCTGATACAGACCTCCTGTCCATCACTTTCCTTTTCAGCAGATGAGCTAGATCTTTGAAAAGAACATGGATGAGAGCAGGAATTAGAATTCTATCTACCTCGTGCCATAAATTTAAGCACAGTTATTTCTGTTTTCAAAATGGTAATCTGTTTTGGAGCCCCTGGGTGGCTCAGTCGGTTAAGTGTGATTTGATTTCAACTAGGGTCACAATCCCAGGGTTGTGAGATCAAGCCCTGCGCTGGGCTCCACACTGGGCATGGAGTCTGCTTTAGAGTCTCCCCGCCTCCATTCCTCTCCCACTAAAAAATATTAATAATAATAATAAAATTTTTAAAAAGGAAACTTATTTCAACATGGTTGATACATTAAGAAACAATTTAAGCATAACTCAAATTTGATACTGGTTTAGCCATGCTTCACCCATGGGAAACACTAGGTAAACACAGAAAGCTGAACTAAATTGAACTGAGTTGCCCAGAAGGAAAAAAAAAAATGCACTCACAAACATTTACCAGCTCAGTCCCCCAGTGTGTCACAAGCCACACCATCCACACCTGGCATTGCCACTTTCTGGACAAGTTTAGCTAATCCTTCTTCCACCACTTCCTGGTAACTCACAAACTACAATCTTTCCAACACCCACTCCCACAAGTAAACCTCTGTTTTTTTCAGGTGAAGTGTCATCTTTACTGCAGTATTTATATATTACTTACCCATTTAAGGAAGGTATAAAACTTTGCTAGCATTTAATTAACCTGGCATCAATTTAAACACACACACACATATACATCAGTTGTGCGTGTGTCATTGATGAAGGTTCTGAATGTGGTCCTCCTAATCCCACTTTTTCCGTAACTCCTGTCGTTTTGATTGCACGCTTTTGCATATCCTGGAGGGATGGTTAACTTTATGTGTCTCCTTGGTTAGGCCACAGTATCCAGATATTTGTCAAACACCAGTCTGGATGTTGCTGTAAAGGTATATTTTATATGAGAATACCGTTTAAATCTGCGGACTTTTAGTAAAGAAAATCACCCTCCATAATGTGAGTGAGCGTCAATCAATCAGTGGAAGGCCTTAGAAGAAAACAGACTGATTCCCAGTGGAAGAGGGAATTCAGCCTCCAGACTATCTTTGGATTGAAATTGCAAAGTCAACTCTTCCCTGAGTCTCCAGCCTACTGACCTGCCCTATAAATGATGGACCTGCCAGCCTCCATAATTATGTAAGACAATTACTTAAAAATCTCTCTCTCACTCACTTTCTCATTAGACAGATGAAAGACAGATTCTATTGGTTCTTCTTCTGGAGAATCTGTACTAAAACAGCTGGTGATTTTTAGGGACCTGTAAGTCACATTATAGTGACAAGGCTATACACCTCTGAACTCATTCTTAACTGTTTTCCAGCCATTTAGGAACAGGGCACTTCTGTATCAGACAAATTTGTTCACTTCTTTTCTATCCTCTATTTCTTCCTATTTCCCCTGGAATCTTGCTATTTTACTTTTTTCTTTGTTCTTATACTGCCCCTTCTCTCCTTTCTAGTTCCTTTCCTTCAACATGTATATTCAGATCACAAGGGCCAGAACTTAGAAAGGACAGACGAGTGTCTAAAAATGAGGACAGTTTTATGCTAGATCATAAGAGAGTAGTATCTCAAAATAAGACCTTAACAATGAAGGCTGAAAAAAAATCTTTAAAAAATGTTGAAGAATCAAAAGAATTTGGCAATCAGTAGACGGCCAATTTGGGGTACAGGCAAAAAACAGTCTGTTTTTCTTCCTAATCATCTCCACAAATAGTAGTGATTTACAAAAAAAGGGAGAGGATTCATTTTGGACATAATTTTAAATTTTTTGCGCAGTCTTCAAATGTCTTCATGAATTTGCTTTAAACTAACTCCATTCCTCATCAATTCTCCAAACTACTCTTAACATTTCTCCTAATGACTCCTTCTTTGGGGGATGTTTCTCTGTCCTAACTGTTAGTCACACTTGTTTACAGAATAATTCCCAGCGTATCTCTAGGTTGCAAATCAAGTGTCAGGTCTCAGTGAAACAATTCCTGACTCTGATGTAATTTTTCTTAAACCAGGTATGCTGTAATTTTTAACTTGTTTTTCCTATAATCTCCCTGAGCAGGAAAATCATGGATGGCTAGCAAATGACACGGTGGTTGGCACATGTTAGTTACTCAATGAAACTAAGTTAATTTTTGAGTCAGCGAATATGATTGTGTTCTGTCTGCCTTTACCACCCCATTAAATCTGAATTCCCGAATGAAACTCCAGCTTGGAAGGTAGGGACCTATTGGCTAGTTTTAAAAAATTCTTTAGCTCTTGGGGCGCCTGGGTGGCTCAGTGGGTTAAAGCCGCTGCCTTCGGCTCAGGTCATGATCCCAGCGTCCTGGGATCGAGTCCCGCATCGGGCTCTCTGCTCAGCAGGGAGCCTGCTTCCTCCCTTCTCTCTCTACCTGCCTCTCTGCCTACTTGTAATCTGTCTGTCAAGTAAATAAATAAAATCTTTAAAAAAAAAAAAAAAATTCTTTAGCTCTAGCTCCTAATGATCTGCCCTCTGGACACTCAGAAAATTATAAACCTAAAGGTGATAGAGGCAATTTCTTCCAAACAATAGGATGAAAAATTCTGCTTTCTTGATATATTCAACACTCCCACTTCACCATAACTTCCCCAGTGTGGACAAGGATGCCATCTGGGCACAGTGTGCAGCACAGCAGATCCTGGTAATGCCAATGACCTCTTCATGGATTTTTAACACAGTCCTCGGGTTTGTAGAATCGGCAAATTACAAAATTACTATAACATGTAGTTGCATTAATTTCCTTGGGGCTGAGTCAGTGGCATATATAGCAAGTTGAGTTTTCTATGTGACACAACCACGAGCCACAATGAACTGAATAAATTAAATTTCATATAGTTTGCCCTGGATTTTAAAATTCCTAAACTGATTACTCCTTCCTCAACCATAGTATATTCCTATAATTTGAATAATAACTACTGCTTAGCTACCAAATTCACACACACACACACAAAACCTTTTATTTTAGCCAAGTGAATTTTCCTAAAGAAGAGGTGGACATAATGTTGAACAACAATAACAAAAACTTGATTTGAATCCTGGATTTACTCTTTCCCAACCGTGTGACTTGACAAGTTACTTAGATGCTCTGAGTTTAGATTTCTTCATTAACAAAATTAGAAAAGAATATTTAAGTTTAGGGCGGCATGGAGCAAATGTAAATGTGTATTTTAAGTGCCTACTAAAGAGCCTGGTATTTATCATATACACAATAAAATAGCAGGGTCTTCATAATTTGCTCAAAATATAAATACATACTATATTTGCACTGTATAATCTGATTTATTTTTCAAATGAAACACTATTATTTTCTCATAAAATTAACATATGCATATTATAAAATTTTTACACAATTTAGAAGTGAGTATGAATAAGAGAAAGTCCCACATATCATTCTGAAGATGATAGTTATTATTAACTATTTGCTCTAAATGCTGTCAGATACTTTTATGAGTATATTTTTTTACCAAAAAGATAGTTTAATTATATATATTATTCTATAACTGTTTTTCACTTAATTTTTAATAAATTTTTTCCCTAGTCACCCAGCCATCTTTAATAGCAACTGAGCACTTAATTGTGTTTATAACTTAATTTAGGGATTTTTTTTTTTAATAACCAGTTCAAAAATCCTAGAAAGAGAGAGAAGACAGCTTTTGTTAAGCAAATGCTGTGATAGAGACGCCTGGGTGGCTCAGTTGGTTGAGCGGCTGCCTTTGGCTCAGGTCATGATCCCAGCGTCTTGGGATCGAGTCCCACATCGGGCTCCTTGCTCGGCAGGGAGCCTGCTTCTCCCTCTGCCTCTGCCTGCCACTCTGTCTGCCTGTGCTCGCTCGCTCTCTTTCCCTCTCTCTCTGACAAATAAATAAATAAAACCGTAAAAAAAAAAAAAGAAAGAAAAGAAAATGCTGTGATAACCCCACCGTAAGATGGAGAGTGGCATCCCGGGTGTCAGGCTGTAACTGAATGTTCAAAGAAAGTGGCTATCTCCTTTTCCTGAAACAAGAAGAGGATATGGATGCTCTTAAGAGAAGAAGATTGGAAAAGGCCAGAAGCAAAGAGGAAGGAGCTAGCAGAGCTAAGGGGTGTGTGTGTGTGTGTGTGTGTGTGTGTGTGTGTGTTGTGTGTATTGGGAAGGGTAGTATACAGAGAAGACCTCTCCTCCCAAGTGGAGGTGTGGCAGAGAAGAAAGAAGAGACATGTCTAATGGGACTTTTCAGAAAAGTCATAGGTCCTGTGAAGTAAAACTGAAAATAACATGATGTACTTGAAGTGATTAATCTGTTATGGAAGCTGGCAGAGGGACTGGTGAGGTGTTGGAAAAATGATAGCCACATGTATGGGTGGGGAATGGATATCTGGATAAGGAATGGAGAATAGTATAATTTATTTACGTGATATCAAATACATGCAAGCCCATCCAGGAAAGTCTATTAGGTGGATGTTTGTAAGTATATATATTTATATTTATTTCTCTTTGTCTCATTATGTTGTAATTTAAATTTCTTATCAACTTGACTAAGTATGTTCCTTTGTATGCTATTGCCTTGTATGTTCCTTTCCTACCATCCAAGAATTCCCAAAGATGTTCAGTGGCTTCTCTCCAATAAGAACTTCGTCCTAAGTGAAAAGTCCATTCTTTGTTTCCATCATGAATCGAAATTTTTATGATTTTTATGAAATACTCTGAGTTTAAATTCTATCCTTTCTTAAAAGTTAAGTTTATGGTTTACCATCTCCATGAGTCCATAATGGATTTATTTCCTTTCTGATTCTTTACCATTTATCACTTGCTACCCATTGATTTGGGATGTTTCTCATATTCTGTACATTTTCTGTCTGCAAAACTGGACCATAATGCCTAACGAGACTAATGTCATCTTAGCTACAGGACTTTTCACAGAACTCACTCAGTGAATGGCTAACATAAATATTTATCTTAAAATGCTCAATGCTGAATTTCATAATTATTTAACATTTAAAGACTATCATAGGGCGCCTGGGTGGCTCAGTCCGTTGAGCAACTGCCTTTGGCTCAGGTCATGATCCTGGACTTCCAGGATCGACTCCCGCATCAGGCTCCCAGCTCCTTGGGGAGTCCGCTTCTCCCTCTGACCTTCTCCTCTCTCATGCTCTCTCTCACTCTCTCTCAACTAAATAAATAAAATCTTAAAGACTATCATAAAGAAACCCTATCCTCAGACTGCTAAAGCATTATGATTGTTCTCAGAGGAAAATTTCTGAATTTGATAATAGTTTCTATTTTGCCCCACACAATTCCTGTTATGTATTCAGGTTCTGAAAACAATGATAAAGGGATAGTTAATAATAACTATATATTGAGTGCTTACTACGGTGCCAGAGAGTGTTCTTAAATCTTTATATAATTATTATACTTAATCCTTATAACAATAAGTGACATAGGTATTATTACTTACTGAAATTTACTGTTATGTACAGTATGGACTAAACTAGTCTAAATAACATACATAAGGACACAGAGCTCGTAGGAGTAAAGCTGGGAATTAAACTCAGGACTGACTCTAGGTTTAAACCACTATTGGAAAACCCAATTCATTCTTAAATTAAACTACACTTCTTGAAGAGCTTGTGTTGAGTCACTCTTCAAATAATTTTTTTAGATTAATTCATCGTAATAAAATAAGAGGCTGAAGTTAGCTTTGCTTTGTGAGTTAATTTAATGAAGCAATAGCCTCTTGAAAATCCTCTAGGATTTTAAATAAACTCTAGGTCAAAAGCAGACAAATTAGCATAACATTCATATTAATGCCTCTCAAAGTGTGTTACACAAGAAGTCAATGCTTTGAAATCTATGCAACACCAGATATATTATTTTCAAAGGGGCTTTGGTTACTCATTATGGTGATGGATGACTATGATAAAAATATCAACATAAGTCCAACTTTTTTCTTCAATGTTTCCCCCATAAATATAACATAGTGATATAGAATGAAGATTATTTAATGAGACAAGCAAACGGATTATTTGCGATGGGTGCAAGTAAATTTGATTTTCAAATCATACCGTATGACACTCCTCATGATATCACCTACCGATTTTATTTAACCTTGCCATTGTTAGAATTAAGAAATGTCTGAACAGACAACGACCAGCTCAATAGTTTTCAATAAATTGACTAGTACCTCATTATAAAATGAACGTATACACCCAAGGGAGAACAAATTTTTTTTTCAAGAGAAGACAATTTTTTTTTAAATCCATATGACTAATGGATTAGATTTAGCAGGCCCCCAGTACACTGCCTCGCAGAGGTATACAATTGTAATCTCCACAGCTGTGGTCCAGTTGACCCGAACATCATGTATAAGTGCGTTGAACTTGAAGGTGCTCAAGAGGGCAGGCTGAACTATCCACCCTTGCAGTTAGTAACGTTGTACACATTTTATGTTTTACATGAATAAATATTACATTTCTAAGTAATACCTAACAGTATTCAGTCCAAAGGGAGATTAAACAAGAGCCAAAATGTGGCAGAACAAGCATTTGACTCTGGCTTCACGGTGTATCCTTGCGAACACACTCTGACACTGCCTGCCTTGAATAAACTGAGCCAGTCACTGCTTGCAGGGTTAGACCATCCTCCATGCTCAAGTCATCCAGCCCTCTGGTCATCAGAGTCAGTATTCTGCCTTTCTGCCCTTCAAATACTGTCAGCAAACACTAGGTCAGCAAATACTATGTTCAAGCCCCTCTTTCTGCACAGCAAATATTTTGGGATGCTAGAAGGTGAAAAAAAGCAAATTGTCTCTACATGAGATTCCTGATCACAACCTTCTTCAGATTGGAAACTGGCCAGAGATTCCCTCACAGCTCCCAGTTGATCTGGAGTCATCAGAATGTGAGATGGGGTTGAGATGAGAGCTATCTCGTGCTTGGGCTGCAGTTGTGTGATCTTGAAGAACTGACATTTTCTCCCTTGGCCTCAGACATATGTAAAGCATGTGGTCCAATATCTGACACAAGTGACAGCTTCTGTTTCTCAAAGAGTCTCTGTGCTAACAAGGCTGACCTAGGATCAAATTAAGATAAACCCTGAGTCCTTAACACCTTCAAGTGTAGGATAATTTGAGGATGGTTGAAAATACATTTATTCTTCTTATAAAAAGAAGAACAAGGTAAGAGAGGATTCCCCGTAGCATTCTGATTCTATAATATTAATTTTTTGTAAAAAGGAATCTTAGAAAGGAATGCTTGCTCTTGTAGGCACAGAAACTATAATTTAAAACTGTGAAATGTACAAGTTTAGTTGAAGAACCACTACTGAGCACACTTCTCTTTGGCATACTAAATCGACATTAAAAATGGGCTTTATCTCTAAACAAGAAGCAGTTGCTTGGCCAGGGTTTCCACAGCACATACACTCACAAAATGCCCCAGATATAGAAACGGTTTCTTCCTTGTGGAAGGAAATGTTAAATATAGTTACTAAGATGAGTGCTGGATCAATATATCAATATAGTTCAGGTTTCCTGATTTCCAGAAAGATGTGAAGCCTGAAGCAAACTAATACATAATTGAAGTTATAAAAAGAATCCATCGTTACTTAGGGGCATTTTCCTCAAGAAATATTGTTCCCTCTCCCACCAATTATGCCTACTTTGTCGTTCTGAAAAGCAGTTTTTGCCGGAGTACCCTGGTGATCAATTTCTCTCTAAAGACCCTTCCTCACCTTTCACTCCTATTAGTAAGTGTGATGGTTAATTTTATGTGTCAGGTTGACTGGGCCACAGAGTGCCCAGATGTTTGTTCAAACATTATTCTGGGTATGTCCACAAGGTGTGCTTTGATGAGATTAACACTTAGATTAGGAGCCTGAGAAAGCAGATCACCCCTCCCACCTGCCCCCCATATGGGTGGTCCTCATCCAATCAGCTGAAGGCCTGACTAGAACAATAAGGCTGAGGTCCCTACAAGTGACAGGGAATTCCTCCCGCCTAACTACTGAGCGGACACATCACTCTTCTGCTTTTAGACTTGAAATGAAATATCAGCTCTTGTCAGCTCAAGCCTGTTATCGTTCTTTTTTTAGTTATTTTATTTTTATTTATTTGAGACAGAGCAAGAGAGAGAGAGAGAGCATGCACACACAACGAAGGGCAGTGGGAGATCAATGCAGGGCTTAATCCCAGGATCCTGGGATCATGACCCAAGCCAAAGGCAGATGCTTAACCTACTGAGCCACCCAGGCACCCTACAAGCCTATTATCTTTCAGAGTGGAGCAATACCATTAGCTCTCTTGGTTCTCAAAATTTGGTTCAGACATACCATTGGCTCTCCTGGGTCTCCCACTTGCCAACTGCAGATTTTGGGACTTCTCAGCCTCCACAATGAAATGAATTAATTCCTTATAACTTATATTTATATCTTGCTGTATATATTTCCTTATATAATAAAGTCAGTAATATAATTACTATAATTTATACTTACATATATTCCTTTTAAAATACATATCTCGGTTCTATTTCTTTAGAGAATGCTGACTGGTAGGTTATAGATGCATTTAAATAAATGTACCACATAGAAGAATTTTCCTTTATCAAGTAATTTGAGGTAAAACAGCTTTCTGTTTCCAAATGTGAGCTTAACTCATTTGGATTTTATCTGATGATCAGATTTTTATTTGGAAAAGCACATTATAGCTTAGAAAACATTGTAGATTACGTCTATGTTAATATTTTGTTGAATATTTAGCTTCTTTTTGGCATCCTACATCCATCAGATTTTCTCTTTTTCTATCAAACTCAAGGGTCTTTGAGGGACATGCAGAAATAGTTTTTGCTATTAACTCAAGGAAAACATTGGAGAGTTTTGCTCTAATTTCCTTCAGACCTTTTGGAGGTATTGTCTATTAATTATCTGCCCTACCTATATGATTGTAGATGGACAGCTATAGGTTAATCCATAGTTATGGAGCCCTATACTAGGAAATGGGAAAATAAAGGGAAACAAGAGCCTGTATATGATATATACATACACATGCATATATAACCTCTATCTAACATATATATTCAGACTTTACATCTAAAAGAAGCTTTATTACAAGGAATTGGCACAGTATTTAATGTGGCCAAGACCTCCCACCATGTGTGCCTGCAGCTAAAGAAATAGGAAAGCTAATGCTGTAAGTCAGTAGGAGTCTGCAAATCTGAGAACAAAGGGAACTGATGGTATAAAAATCCCAGTCTGAGGGCAGAAGATAAAATGAGATATCCCAGGTTAAGAGCTAGGCAGAAAAAAAGGAGGTGAATTCTCCTATCCTCTGCCTTTTGTTTAATTCGTCTATCAGTGGATTGGATGATACCCAGACATACTGGGGAAGAGAAGCTACTTTACTGAGTCCACTGATTCAGCGCTAATCTCATCTGGCAACACACTCACAAACACATCCAGAGGTAACACTTAAATTGTATACCCTACAGCCAGTCAAGGTGACATACACAAGTAGCCAACACAGAGATTTTAAGTAATTTATTCCACAGTCTTTCTCCTTTTCCCTGTTTCTATTAATTCATTTATTCACTAATTAATTTATTCATTAATTCATTCATTTGCTTTCTTTATTGTGGTAAGTATAGTAAATGAGTTTACCAGCTTCCAAATGCACAGTAAGTAGAGAGAACCCTTCTTGACACTCTCCCTAAAGAAAGGCTGATTTAGATGGGCAAAGGAGGAGAGTGAAGACTTCGTTCTAGAATTGACCTCAGTACCTGCCATGTGTAGAATATGCCTGCAATGACCTGGGGCAAATGCATGCACCCAATAAGGCCAGTGGCAGCATGAACTTCTCTGAGCAGCTTCTGTAGCAATAGACATGGACAAGTAGAAAAGAAAACCTAGAGAGGAGGATCTAAGCTGAATTTGTCTTTAAAACATAAAGATTTATATTTCCTTTTTTCTTTTATCACCTTGCTTTTGTTTCCTGACTCTTGGCTCTTTATCCTGTTTTGGTACCTGTTACAAAATTTCTGTGTTATTTCTGAAAGCGTTAAGAGTAAGGTTGTAGGTTTCAAAGGATGAATGTGAGCTGCACGGTAAAGTGGTTAAGTGCAAAGTCTTTCTAGCTAAATGGACATGTATTTGAGAGATGATTCTAGTTTTTTTGGGCAAATTTCTTAACTTCTTTATACCCAGGTTTCTAAACCTCAAATGGGAATAACACAATCCTGGCCTCTTAGGATATGCCAAGAGGCATATCCTCTGGCATCCTTAGGCACTAGGATCATGCCAAGAATTATATTCACTGATACAAAAAAGAGATGTGGGTAGCTATAGCCCAGTGAGTCTCAGCTGGTAGGAGGGGAGGGATATGATCCCCTAAGAGAAAGTTCAGAAGAAAGGGAGAGGGAATGGGAGCCTTATGTAACTTCAAATTGCCTCTCCTGCCTTTGAAATGTCATACCTTAGACTCTGATTTCTACCTTATACGAACACAGAGATTGGGTGTCAGATAAACATCATAACTAAATGAAATGGATTTAGTCATTTTCTGGGTAAAACTGAAAGTAAATTCAGAGAATAAAATTAACTTAATCCTTAAAAACATGGGTAAACAATTTTTTTAAAGCTTCACCAATTATCTTAAAAACACTCTCAGAGGCAAATAATCATAAACAAAACCACAATTTTTTCTCAAAAAAAAAAACAAACCCACCCTATTTTGATTAAGGATACTAATAATAAAAGACATCTTCATCAAGTTCAACAATATACAGGAGGCCTAAAATCAACCACTAAAATGAGTGAAAAGAAACAGTGCTGAATAAAGGCTTACACTTTCTCTATTAGAGAGAATCCTACAATGGAGGAATTACATGGTGTCAGGGAGCCAGAATTCCTGCCCCTTCAAGGATCCTTCTGGCTGAACTAAGAATCAAACTGTCGGGGCGCCTGGGTGGCTCAGTGGGTTAAAGCCTCTGCCTTTCACTCAGGTCATGATCCCAGAGTCCCCGGATCGAGCCCCGCATCGGGCTCTCTGCTCAGCGGGGAGCCTGCTTCCCCCTCTCTCTCTGCCTGCCTCTCTGCCTACTTGTAATCTCTGTCTGTCAAATAAATAAATAAAATCTTTAAAAAAAAAAAGAATCAAACTGTCATGAGACAGGCTAACAGGAGAAAATCAAATTTAATAGTGTATGTGTTGGGACTCTACATAGCCACGGAGACTCCAAAGATAGGCAAAATGAGGCACGTGTGCCATTCTGAACTAAGCAAGGGGTAGGGATCTGGAACTTCAGAGGAAGGGAGTGCACTTCACAGGGCGGTAAGAAGAGTAGATGGTTGGTAATTACACGTTTGCCCTGCTATACAGATAGGTCACTTGGATAAAATTGATCTCTGCTAATAACCTTATTCTGGGAAAGACTCCCTCCTCCCATTTAGATCCTTCTGTGTAGTGAAGGGTGGCACAAAAGTTTCTCTTGAGACCAGAGGCTCTCAACTGACTTCAGTTCAGAATTATCTTCATGCAAAGTGGCCCAACTTGGGGTGGCCTGCCTTCGGCTCCTACACTGGAAATCCAGGGGTAATCTGGGCAGGAGTAGAAAGAGTTTCATTCCTATCTAAAATCTGACTCCCAGAATGTCATGCAGAAGAGATGATTCACTGGTCTGATTGATAGTTTGTCAACACCACGTTAAATTTGGCAGCTCTGGCTTGGGAACGGAGGTTTTTGGTGCTGTCCGGGGAGTGGGAGGAAATCCTATCAGAAGAAAGCTTTTCTTCTCTGAGCAGACTGCCGTGAATTTTCTAGATGTTGTACTGCAATTATAGAGACAGTTTCAGACCACAAGGTCTCCACTACCACAACTGGGTGGGATGGGGAAAATACAGAATAGCATTCTAAAGAAAAGCTACGGAAAAGAGTAAAAGGAAATAAATTTAAAAAAAAATATATATATATATAAGAGTAAAAGGAAGACATGTGGCATATGGCAAGTGAGGTCACTGAACTAAAACCAGACAAGATAGACACATGCAAAGATAAGTACTATTTTTAAAGTCTGCATCATTGGCTTTTCCAGATATAGGTATTATGTTAGTATAACCAAAATAATCTATCATGATGAATAAGCAAGTATTGGTGAGGATGTGGAGAAAAAGGAAACCTCGTACCCTACTGATAGGAATGCAAACTGGTGCAGCCATGGGGGAAGATAGCAGGAGGTTGCTCAAAAAGTTAAAAATAGAACTAACCTATAATCTAGTAATCACACTACTGGGTATTTACCCAAAGAATATGAAAACATTAATTCGAAGGGATATATGCACCCCTATGTTTACTGCAGCATTATTTACAATAGCCAACCTACGGAACTGCTCAAGTGTCCACTGATGGATGAATGGAAAAAGAAGAATTGGTATATCTATACACATAGACATTCATTCATTGTCCCTACAAATACCATACAAAGACCAAACATTGTCCATACAAATACCATATTTTCACTTGTATATAGAATTTAAAAAACAAACCAGAGTAACAAAGGAAAAAAGAGAAAGAAAGACCAAAAAACGGACTTTCTCTCGCTTAAGATTTATCTGAGAGAGAGCACAAGTTGGGGGAGCAGGAAGGGAAAGAGTAAGAGAGAGAGGCAGACTCCCCACTAAGCAGGAAGCCCGATACAGAGCTCGATCCTGGGACCCTGGGATTATGACCTGAGCTGAAGGCATAGGTTCAACTGACTGAGTCACCCATATGCCCCCCCAAAACAGACTTTTAACTATATTCAATAACCAGAACGTTACCAAAGGGAAGGGGAGGCGGGGAGGGGGGTGGGGGAAGGGGTGACATAGGTAAAGGGATTAAGAGCACACCTATCTTGGGACTCCTGGGTGCTACAGTCAGCTCAGGGTGGTGAGATCAAGCCCTGAGCCCAGAAGTGTGGCTCCGCGCTCAGGGCAGAGTCTGCTTGAGGATTATCTCTCGCTCTCCCCTTTCTCTGTCAAAATAAATAAGTGAAATCTTAAAAAAAAATCTTAAAAAAAAAAAAGAAAGAAAGAAAGAAAAGAGTACATTTATTTGATAAACACCGAGTGATACACAAAACTGCTGAATCACTGTACCATACACCTGAAACTAATATAACACTGTACGCTAACTGTACTGGGATTAGAACTTAAAAAATCAAAATAATTAAAAACAAAACAAACAATACAAAATTAATGTTCTTTCTTCACTCATGCTGTACGTCTCTTACACTGATGCTCTGGTTGTTCAATCGTCAGAGGAAGAAAACCAATGGTGTGGCTATAAATACCCTCTTAGCACACTGAACCTTCGCTGGAAAATATGCCCACTACTGGATTTCAGGGGTACTCTTTCCTGTGAAAGGAATTAATTAGCAAATAAGAGCAAGACTTACATGATTGAAGATCCTGGTGACCTTTTAAATCCTGACAATTTGCTCTTGTCTGGGTATTTCCAATGGCACGATCGCTATTAGTAACCTGGTAAGAGTCATGTTTTATACTTTGTTCCTAGACTCTACCTGACATATTTCTCTTTAATTTCTAACTCAGAGAAGCCCCATAAAGAATGTCGTGAGAAAGGCAGCTCTCCTCTGAGACGTGGTATTATAAGAAAAGGTCTGTTTTCCGGTCAGCCACTCAGGTGGAATTACTCCCCAAGGGCAGCACCGTTTCTCTGGGGGAGGGTCCATCTTCCCCCGCCGCCCTTCGTGGGACTAATGAGATACACAGGTCTGCAATGCCAGCCACCTCGTGGACTCACCACCTAGTTTATCAAGGAGAAGCTGACTCTGGGAGCAACTACAAAAAGGAACTATTCTGATTTAGATGGTGTAGAAATGCAGGCACGGGCTTTCTCCCTCCTGTCTCATTGGATCGTTTTTCATGCTTCACCTCCGCTTCTAGGGGCCGATTTGTCTTCTTCCCTCCCCATGCTATGCTTTAAGCGTTTCCAGTGCTAACTGGAACTTGTCTCTGAACCAAAAAGATTTACTTCTCTCTCGGTTCTTTCCCAGCCCCCCCCTCAATTTCTGTTTATTGTCTCCCTGAATCTTACAGCTTTTCTCTTGATTGTGAATGCTGCATCTACTTTCATCAGTGCTCACCTCCTGCCTAGGGACCCCCCTATCAGGAAATGTGTGGTAGACTAGAAACAGGGGGATTTTACTGACAGGGATCCGACTGTGTGACCTTTGGCACATAATTGACTCGTTTACACAACAAGTGTCTTCTCTTTAAAATGCTGTATTAGGGGCGCCTGGGTGGCTCAGTGGGTTAAAGCCTCTGCCTTCCGCTCAGGTCATGATCCCAGGGTCCTGGGAATAAAAAAATAAAAAAAATAAATAAAGCGCTGTATTAGGCTCCATCATTTCAGTGATGATGCCAGCTCCAATTCTCCTTTTTTTTTTTTTTTAAAGATTTTATTTATTTATTTGACAGACAAGAGATCACAAGTAGGCAGACAGGCAGGCAGAGAGAGAGAGGAGGAAGCAGGTTTCCCACTGAGCAGAGAGTCTGATGCGGGGCTGGATCCCAGGACCCTGAGATCACGACCCGAGCCGAAAGCAGAGGCTTTAACAAACTGAGCCACCCAGGTGCCTCTCCAATTCTCCTTGATCCTGCGCTTTCCCACAGTACTCCATCGACCGAGCAGGGTCGGTACTTGTGTATTAGTTTCCTGTTACTGCTGTAACAAATCACTACAAATGCAATGGCCTAAAACAAGATAGACTGATTCTCTTATAGTACTAATGGAAGTCCAACCTGATGTCACTGGGCTAAAATCAGGTTGCCAGCAGAGCTTTGGTCCTTTCCAGAGACTTCAGGGGAAGATCTATAGCCTTGCACTTTCCAGCTTTTGAGGGAAACTGTATCCCCTGGTTCCCGCTCCTTTCCTCTAATCCAAAGTCAGAAAGGAGCAGGTGAAGTCCTTCACTCTTTGCATCTCTCTGAACAACTGTAGCCAGAAAAGGTTCTCTACTTCCAAGAAATCATGGGATCAGATTGGGCATGTCTGGATGATTCAGGATCATCTCCTGATATCAATGTCTATAAATTTAATAACTTCTGTAATACCCCATTTGCCACATCAGGTAGTTGACTGACAGGGGGTGGGCATCTTGGGGGACCATTATTCTACCACTTGTTATTGACTAACACAAGCATTTTATATCTGGGAGCACCAGACTGACACAAAGTCGTCAGATATTTTGCCCCTTTTCTTGTTTCAGACAGCATCCTGGAGTGACCCAACTCAGTCTCAAACTATTAAGATCTGGGATATACACTTCTGAAGCCACCACCACACTATCTTTTAGGTTAGATATTCCAAGAATCCCCACTCCTTCCTGGAACTATTCTGAATCTCTCTTGTCCCCACCTGGACTCACAGCTCATGGCTACTTGTATTCCAGTGATGGCCTCCTTCCAAATACCTTGTCAATATCCCCATTTAGCTTTCCATTATTGGTTTCTTCTCCTTCAATTTTTTTGGTTACTCTAAGCAGGTGCTGTACTCTGGTGACCTACTGTATATCCCTAATGAATATTAATCTTGAAAGTCAAATTTTGGCTTCCTGCTCTGGTTTCTAAACTCGCGCTTAAAAAAGGCAATTCTTATCTTGCCTTCTAAACTCTCTTTCTTGAGATTCCTGCATGAGCCATGCAACCATTTATTTAATCCCTCCCAGTTGTCATTATCTACCTGGCTAATTTCATGGATGATTGACCAATGTGGTCACACAGGGTACTGCACTGAGAAGAGGACCCTACATTAGAGGTTAAATGCTGTGTGGTTACCATCTTGAAATTCTTTATAATCCACCTTTGAATTTATGATCTGTGAGTAAAATCTGATGGAACAACTGAAGCATGCACTGGTGGCTTACAGCCTTGACTCAGTGTCATCTTGATTTCTGCTGCTTCTCTACCTCTCTGAGATGGGTTCTCTGTCACCTGCTTCCCCATCCCTGCCCAGTGATTTGTACCATCATTCTCCCTTGGCAGCTCCTGGAAGTGGATGAAGAGAGAGCCCCGTTGCAGTGTGGCTCCCTGGACACATCTGAGAATCTGGGTTGCCCAGCCACTAATCCTGCCCAAGGAAACATGACATTAACTAGCAAATAAAAAATAACCATGACAGCTACAGAAAGAAAGAAAGAAAAGAAAAGAAAAGAAAAGAAAAGGAAAGGAAAGAAAAGAAAGAAAGAAGGAAGAAAGGAGGAAGGAAGGGAGAAAGAAAAGAAGAAAGAAGGAAAAAGAAATGTTCCCTGCTTTTTGGCCATTCCATGCATTTTCATTTTGTATTGTGCCCTACAAATTATGTAGTTGGCCCTGGTACATACGTATGTACTTACTTACTTTATTTATTTATTTAAGATTTTATTTATTTATTTGACAGGGAGAGAGAGAGAGCACAAGTAGGCAGAACAGCAGGTAGAGGGAGAGGGAGAAGCAGGCAGGGAGCTTGATTCAGGACTCGATTCCAGGACTCTGGAATTATTACCTGAGCTGAAGGTAGACACTTAACAGACTAAGCCACCCAGGCACCCCGGCCCTGATACTTTAGTTCAAGATTTCTCAACTTCAGCACTTTCGACATTTTTGAGCCAGATAATTATTAGCTGTGAGTTACGATCCTCTGAGTTGCAGGGTGTTTAAGAAGCATCCTTACCCCATACCCACTAGAGGCCAAGAGCACCTCCTCTGTGTGGCAACCAAAAATGTCTATAGGGGCACCTGGGTGGCTCAGTGGGTTGAAGCCTTTGCCTTTGGCTCAGGTCATGATCTCATGGTCCTGGGATAGAGCCCTGCATTGGGCTCTCTGCTTCACAGGGAGTCTGTCTCCCCTTCTCTCTCTGCCTGCCTCTCTGCCTACTTATGATCTCTCTGTCAAATAAATAAATAAAATCTTTAAAAAAAAAGTCTCTAGACATTTGCAAGTGCTCCCTGAAAAGGGGGATGTGGGGTCCGCTCCATCTGAAAAATCACTGATTTGGCTGCTAGAAATTAAATTCTTGTTCTTAGGCTTCCTGTTTGATAAAGACATTGATATCTGTACCCCAAATTTTAAATCAAATTACTCTTAATATTTAATATCAAGTAAGACTGCACGTTCTAAAATCCATCCTGGATTTTTTACCTGGTTTTAACCTTGATTAGGGGGTCTTACTGTGGGTCAGTTACATAATCTCTTACAGCCTAGTTTTCTGACCATTAATTAAGCACAGTGTCTTGGACTGGCACATACTGAGTGCCAATACCAATAAATGGTATTATTATTATTACAGCCAAATCCATCACTCCAAAAAACTACAGTGCTGGTTCCTTGGAAGTAAACTTTTTCTATTACTGATTTTCATTGACCTTTCATTTTTTAGTATAATCACCAGTAGTTTTGCTCTTAGAAAATGTCAGTTTTCTTTGCCAGTTGTTCTATAGTAATATCAGAGTCTTTCCCAGAGGTCACGGGGTCCTGATCCCAGAAGCCAATGTAGTTGTAACTTTCCTTTCCTTCAGAGCAGCCCAAATGCCTTGTCTTTCCCTTTTATTCCACTGAAACCTCCTGCAGAATTTCTTTTCACAGTATGAGGACCGACTGCAATTCTGCGGTCATTTTCAGAGCAGAAACCAGCTGAGAGCGGTTTAAGAGGGGTCTTTCCAATTCATGCAGCCAACTCTTCCGGTTGTCTCATAGACCCACTTGAGTGCCCTTCCCTCCCACCCCCCACCACCCCCCACCCCTAGCAAGAAAGGCCTTTTTCATTAGATAACAATTTAAAACAGACAGAAGCAAACAGCTATTATTTAAAAAAAAAAAAAAAGGAATATTGACTTCCTCGAATGATAAATAATTCCGAATAAAGAGCATGATGACAGAGATGCCTTGGTGGCTCAGGCACTTAAGCATCTGCCTTCAGCTTAGGTCATGATCCCAGGGTTGTGGGATTGAGTCCCGCATCGGGCTCCTTGCCTGGTGAAGAGGAACCTGCTTCTCTCTCTGCCCCCTCCCTCCCCCGCTCATGCTCACTCTCTCTCTCTGACAAATAAATAAATAAAATCTTCACCAAAAAAAGAGACCATGATGACAAAGCATGTGCAATGACTTCAGAAAGGACCCATGAGGATGTATCAAAAGCAAAGTCCTTTTACAAATTACAACATTTACAGATGTGCACAAAGTCAAAACTAACAGTGACTTAAAGTAACATTTCTCAGATACAGCTGCAGTAACAGAGCATTCCTATAAAAGTATTTGGATTAAATATAGATAGTATTGTCTTTACACACACACGGATGCACACGCACTGTAATCTGGAATCACTGAATAAAGCACCATAATTTAGAGCAATAAAAGCTTCAATTCCTTTTTTTTTTTCTTTTTTAGTCAAATATTAAGCTGGAACTTATTCAGGCCAACCAAAGATTGAAAGTGATTCAAGCTGACTTAGTCAGTCATTTAAGGGAATACCTTAAATCAATTGCTTATTTTCAAGTTCTTTACACATTTTTTCAACAAATTGAAGTTTTTAAACAAATTTCTCAATGAAACAAACAGATTTGGCTAATCACTAAATCTACTGAATAGTTTACTATCATATTCATAGAAAAAGCAGGGTTTTTGTTCAATATGCTGGCAGTTTGATTCAGCTGAAGTTTACATGTCCACAGCTCTGTGCACATGTCCCATTAACACACTTATCGGTTTGTATTCTAATTATGTGATCAATGTCCATCTGCCACACTAGACTATCATTCCTTTATGCCAAAGTACCTGGCGTAGGTTAGGTCTCAAAACATATTCACTGATTTCTGAATCATCTATGCTTCAACAATTCCCACCTGGTTGATTTTTAATATACAAATGTAAATAGTAGAAGAAAAAGATGAAAAAAGTCAAAAGTCTGTATATAAGATGCATACCTATTATTTTGAAAATTGCTTATAAATTCTTATTTGAGATGAGGACATATGGCTCAGATTATTTAAAAAAGCACTAATATTGAACACAGGCTTTTTTTTTTTTTTTAAGGAGCAAAGGGAAAAATTTGATGACCCCAAAAAAGTTTGAATGAAACTGAAACATGCTATTTATGTGATGTCAAAGAACGAGCCTAAATCTGAAAATCAAAACGTAAAATAGAAACCTTTCCTTATTTAAAAAAAAAAAAAAAATTGTACTAATCTTGGTTGTATTTGGGTAAGAACTTTTTCAAAACAGATGATGTTCCCTTCATAACCTAAAATGTTTCATGCATATTCATTTAGATTCCTAAGAGGATCTCATTATCTCATCCAAAAAAGAATTAATGATCCTTAATGGTTTCCGATGACACTTTGTCTTTGTCCCTTTCTCAACTGTGCGGATGACTTTAAGCATACAAATGTTTCTGCTCATGTTTTGACCTCTAAAGTCTCTTGCATGATCACAAGATTGAAAAGAAATCATTCTCCCTACAATGTCATGAATTTTATATTGTTCTTTCAAACATGGTTAAAAAAAAAAATGTACCTGGGTTTCCTTTATGTATTTGTACCAGATTTTTAGAATCAAAAAAAAGCAAAATAAGACAGGGGCACTTGTTGAGTAATAGAGGACAAGAAGGTACTGATTACAGAGAATCCTCTAAGCCTTTATAGGGATTTGGGGCCTGTTCCTAGAAACAATGGGCAATCACAGAAAAGTCATTTGAAATAAGTAAAAACAAACCTGTGTTCAAATACAACTTCACTTCCCTCAGTTCTCTCAGTTCCCTCAGCTCTACAATGGATATAATAAAGTAACTACTTCATTAGATTCTGATGAGAATAAAGCAAATGTAAATGATTTAGTACAGTACCTGATACCTAATTGACACACACCTATAGTATATCTAGTTCAACAGTTTATTTAGAAGTGCATATTATATAAAGATGAAGCATTGATGGTTGAAGAGGATCAGGAGTGGGAAGAGGGCAATGATTTCATTCTTCCTCCTATATCATTGCATTGCAATGCAGAGTCCATCCTGGTTTGGCTTTAAAATGAAAACAAGCTCTCTCCTTCCAAGACCTATATCTCCAGCTAGTGGATGGTGGTTAGGGAGAGGGAAGTTGGTTGTTGGCTTACATTCCTGGGCATCTGTCTGTATTAGGAATGGATTTCATTCCTGGTCTCACACTGGCTCTTTTCATCTACCTCTGGTGGGCCCTACCAATATGGTGGCCTCATGTAGCCTTGGGTGGCTTTTTGGGAATGACTCATCTTCATTTCAATCCCATCGCAAATTGGTTATTCACTGAGAGAATGGCAACCACATCTCTGTGCGACCCTACAATAGTCTGTCTACCCTCAAACCTTCCATGGATATTATTCTGCTTTGTTCTCTGCCACCAAGAGAGTTCAAAAGCTTTTGCCTCCACTATGATCCTTCCTGTAGAAACATGTCAGCTGTTAAGATCTTTTTAAGAAACCCGATGTGGGAAAGGCTTTCTTTTCTCCCCAAGTGTTCTACACCAAGTTACAAACAACAGGGGAAAAATTTCCCTGTAACCCTCCGGCTGTGAGATCTTTGGGTGAGAAGTACGAACACTATTCTAAATACACACACACACACACACACACACACACACACACACACACACTTAACTCCAAGGAAAGCTATCAAACTTGCTCAAGAACTTCTTCATCCCGTTCCTCCATGCTGTGGGCCAGCAGACTGCAAGACAGATCCAGCCTGGGGCCAAGAGTCACTAAATACTCTTAGTGATTCTGAGTATAACTTTCCCTGCCTAGTGAAAGTGTAGGGATTAGAAAGGCTAGATACTTTCCCAACAGTTTTGCTTCCTCAATGCAGATGTCCCCAGGCTCTGGTTCTTCTCTCTGCATCCCTACTCCCCAGGTGCCTCCTTATCTTAGACATAGAAAGGTTGAATGGTAAGAAGAACAGGGCCAGTTCTGCCTTATTTTGATGAGAAAATGGAGGATTCCTCCCTGTCATTTTGGAAGGAACTGGGCTACTTCTTCACCAGGAAGTAGAATAATGTAGGTGTGGAGCAAAGGTAAAGAGGCTATCATTTGTACACTGGAACAGAAGGGAAAGGAGTAGGTTCAATGTTTTTAGTGAAAGCAGTGGCTCACAACAGAATTAGGGTGAGAAACAAACAACTAAATGGAGCTGGGGAGCATACTGCCTTAAAAACCTGTACCAGCTACTTGCGTGGGCTGTCAATATCCAATCCTTCCAAGGCCACCCCATTTTGTGTACAATATAACAAAGCCATTTTAGCGTTAAGGAATGTCACCAAAATCCATAAGCAACATTGTGTTCCCTTGTGCATCATGAAGACATGGGTTCCATGTCACAAACGGGACTGTCTTCATCACATCATTGGCTTTGTTTGGGGAATCCTGCTGGTTACTCATTTAATTGTTGGCATGGCTCCCGCTGAATGCTAGTGTTGTGGCAATGGTAGCATCTTACAAGCTTCTCTGCTAGAACTGCTTTGTTGTTAGGAATGGAAGCAAAATGAAATCTCATATATTTTTAAAATATGCTTACATGATCACATTCCAATTTCCCTTTTTTCCTTCATCCTTATTTGGGGCTTTTATTATTTAACTTATTAATTAGTATCTCTACTTGGTGATTTGAAACTGTCACTGGCAAACCATGTATTTACAGTTGCAAGCAGTCAGGGAAAGTTACGTTTGGTATTATCCTTAGGCATTATAAATTCCTGAGTGTTATGCAAAGCATTACTAGAATGATTTGCACAACGGGGGGTTCAGTTTTTAATAAAAGTGACTCTTATTTTTAATTATAGCAATTAAGATCTTCTTATTGGCAGGAAGACTACTGCTTTGCAGTCTTGAGGTTTTGCTTCTGTGATTCCACTGGGCTTAGAATATATCCTACTCTTTGGGTTGTGGTTATTCCCATCCTGAAATTATTGAACATAAGATTAGTAATATACAGAAGGCGCAATTCTTTAAAATATGTCTGAGGAACTGTTTTTATCTAGATGGGCTCAGATTCTTATAACACAGGAGAAGGAAAGAAAAGGCAGCAATGCATAAGGAATGAGTACGTATCTCTGTGGAAACCTTGGTTGAAAATATTTTGTCACTATAACATATTGTGAATGGATATTACATTTCAGCTTGGGAACATGCTTGAACAATATGTTTTAAACAAATGACACGTTCATTTTCTCACCCTCTATATGTGATCCTCTTAAAGAGGAAAACTCATACAGGAATTAAAACTGCCAAAATGCCAAGTCTGTGACAGTTCTATTTCTGTGGTAGACCTAATTAAACCTGAAATTTTCCAATACTTTTACTGACATCATTTATGTTGTAATTAACACTTTTTACTGGTAAAGATGGTTGTTTTCAGATGAAGTGTTTCATCTTGTTGTGGTTAATACTACAAAACTGAAAGAATAAAACCATAATTACGAAAATTTCCTAGCCCCAAGTTTGCACATGAGACTGCTTTCCACCTGAGCAACAACAAAAGGTAATTAGATGCAGCCGGGGATGAGACTGCAGAATCGCAGAGCACTGCCTAGTGTTTCTATCTTTCTCATATATTTTAACAATATTCGTCATTTGGCAAGCTATTTCGATGATGGCATTATTATAAACCTATAAAAACGTATATTTTGAGCAGATGGCATGGCAAACTACAACAGTGTAGATGATGAGGAATCAGAGAAATATATATAAATATTATGATGATACCTGGAAGTCTGTAGAATTTATATAAAGTAACATAACGTTTGGGAACATATGAATCTGTAGTATGACTGATACAAACACACGCACACATCATTTTGGATCAAAGTGTTAGGTTAGACTAGATAATATTACAAGGACCCAATAGGTAAGTAATCAAACATATTTCTTAATATTATTGCAATATTTGCAGTATGAGTTTCTAAGTTTCCATATTTCATCCAAATCAGTTTAAACAAAAAAATAATAATAATAAAGAATAAGAGTTCCACTTTTAGTAGTTTTCTTTTAAGTGGAACAAGGTTGGCATAAATGGGAAAAAAATGATATTCCTCCTTAGTGGTCATCATAAAAAATGAGGAGGAAAAAAGACATAGCCTTTAAAGAATGATCTGATCGGTTGTATTGGTGGGCAGAGATAAAAGTGCTGAGAACCATACCTCAAGTTGGCACAGCCCACTGAAAGCAAATTTGCTGTGAATGATGATAATTTGTACTGAAAGAAATTAGTGCCAATTTGATTAGGAATTGCCCTTCTGTTCAGATTTCAGTGGCTAATATATTCTGTCGTAGTTACAGCTTTATCGAAGATATAGGAGTGAAACAAAAATGATTCAGAGAGGAAAGAATGATTATAGGGCACATTCTACCCTGATTTGTAATTTTTTTTTCTGGCCATGAAAAGGAATACAAAAGAGATGATATTTATTTTATCTTTCAGGAAGAACTATACATTTTCTCCACCTGCGGGGCATTATGATAATTTATCTTAAGCTTGAATGATGCATGAAATGAAAAGATTTCTAGCTCCTTTTTCCTCTTCATTTTATAAGTAAGAATAACTGAACTTCCATTTTTTAAATAAGTAAGTTTTATACAGAACATACTCCGATTTGTAACATGCCTTCACAATTTTAATTTTACTTAATTTTCACAACAAATAAAGCAAAGACACAGGAACATTCACAGAATCCGGGCCCTCATGACAAGTATACTTTTCTTGTGTCCCTCGTAGGGGAACTGAACCACCATGGCAGCTCTAATTGGCTCTCCTTCCATCAGTAAATCTGCACAGTTCTTCTAAACTTTTGGAGAGATTCTATAAATAGATCATACTCAGTATTTTCTTAGCCATTACTTGTCTGAGGTATTAAGAAAGTGTCGGTTCTCCCTTCATTATTATTAGATCACAAAGTTCACATCCCTTCCCCCTTGAGCTTTCAAGTTAAATCTGTGCATATTCCATTGATACTTATCAATCTTCATTCAGTTTGTGATATAAATCAACTTAGAAATCAATCATCACTTTTTAAAAAAATACTGCACAAGATGGCCAAAGATAAAATGACAGGGAAGGAAGAAGTAAAGACTAACTTAACCTGAGCATTAATAAGACTCACTTCCTCCATTTGCCTCTCTAATACCATCTTTCCAGAGAAGAATTCATTCTCCACTGTAAATAACTTAGAGCCATACCTCTCCACCACACACGCAACATACCCATCATACCACATACTCATCCCTGTTTTATCTTCCTTTAGAGCAATTAACACAAGGTATATTTTATTAGTACTTGTTTGTTTCTTTTGTCTTGATAGGGTCAACCATTTTGCTATGGATCTAAACAATGCCTGGCACATGTTACTTATAATAACTGACACTTAAGAGTTCTTCCTACATCACTGATTAATTTTGCATTGAAATAGATACTACTAACTTCTCCATTCCAGATATGAGAAACCTGAGCACAGAGTGGTTAAGTACTTTGAAATCAACAACTGGACCTGGTAAAGCTACAAACTGAACCAAAAAGTGTGGCCCCAGAGTCTGTGCTTTAACCACAGTGTTGCAGATCCTTCACTTATACGTTTGGATTAATAGATTAATAAAATTTTATTATTAATTGATTCTTTTTTTTTTAATTTTTTATTTTAATAAACATATAATGTATTTTTATCCCCAGGGGTACAGGTCTGTGAATCATCTGGTTTACACATTTCACAGCACTCATCATAGCCCATACCCTCCCCAATGTCCATTTCCCCACCACCCTCTCCCGTCCCCCTTCCCCCCCGCAACCCTCAGTCTGTTTCTTGAGATTGAGTCTTTTATGGTTTGTCTCCCTCCCAATCCCATCTTTTCATTTTTTCTTTTCCTACCTCCCCCCAAACCCCCCCACCTTGCATCTCCCCTTCCTCATATCAAAGAGATCATATGATAGTTATATTTCTCCGATTGACTTATTTCGCTAAGCATGATACCCTCTAGTTCCATCCACGTCGTCACAAATGGCAAGATTTCATGTCTTTTGATGGCTGCATAGTATTCCATTGTGTATATATACCACTTCTTCTTTATCCATTCATCTGTTGATGGACATCTAGGCGCTTTCCACAGTTTGGCTATTGTGGACATTGCTGCTATAAACATTCGGGTGCACGTGCCCCTTCGGAGCACCACGTTTGTATCTTTAGGATATATACCCAGTAGTGCAATTGCTGGGTCGTAGGGTAGCTCTATTTTCAGTTTTTTGAGGAACCTCCACACTGTTTTCCAGAGTGGTTGCACCAGCTTGCATTCCCACCAACAGTGTAGGAGGGTTCCCCTCTCTCCGCATCCTCGCCAGCATCTGTCATTTCTTGACTTGTTAATTTTAGCCATTCTGACTGGTGTGAGGTGGTATCTCATTGTGGTTTTGATTTGTATTTCCCTGATGCCGAGTGATGTGGAGCATTTTTTCATGTGTCTGTTGGCCATCTGGATGTCTTCCTTGCAGAAATGTCTGTTCATGTCCTCTGCCCATTTCTTGACTGGATTATTTGTTCTCTGGGTATTGAGTTTGATAAGCTCTTTATAGATTTTGGATACGAGCCCTTTATCTGATATGTCGTTTGCAAATATCTTCTCCCATTCTGTCAGTTGTCTTTTGGTTTTGTTAACTGTTTCCTTTGCTGTGCAAAAGCTTTTGATCTTGATGAAATCCCAATAGTTCATTTTTGCCCTTGCTTCTGTTGCCTTTGGCGATGTTCCTAGGAAGAAGTTGCTGCGGTTGAGGTCAAAGAGGTTGCTGCCTGCATTGTCCTCAAGGATTTTGATAGATTCCTTTCGCACATTGAGGTCCTTCATCCACTTTGAGTCTATTTTCGTGTGTGGTGTAAGGAAATAGTCCAATTTCATTTTTCTGCATGTGGCTGTCCAATTTTCCCAGCACCATTTGTTGAAGAGGCTGTCTTTTTTCCATTGGATATTCTTTCCTGCTTTGTCGAAGATTAGTTGACCATAGAGTTGAGGGTCTATTTCTGGGCTCTCTATTCTGTTCCATTGATCTATATGTCTGTTTTTGTGCCAGTACCATACTGTCTTGATGATGACAGCTTTGTAATAGAGCTTGAAGTCTGGAATTGTGATGCCACCGACTTTGGCTTTCTTTTTCAATATTCCTTTGGCTATTCGAGGTCTTTTCTGGTTCCATATACATTTTAGGATTATTTGTTCTATTTCTTTAAAAAAAATGGATGGGATTTTGATAGGGATTGCATTAAATGTGTAGATTGCTTTAGGTAGAATAGACATTTTCACAATATTTGTTCTTCCAATCCATGAGCATGGAATATTTTTCCATTTCTTTGTGTCTTCCTCAATTTCTTTCATGAGTACTTTATAGTTTTCTGAGTATAGATTCTTTGCCTCTTTGGTTAGATTTATTCCTAGGTATCTTATGGTTTTGGGTACGATTGTAAATGGGACTGACTCCTCAATTTCTCTTTCTTCTGTCTTGTTGTTAGTGTAAAGAAATGCGACTGATTTCTGTGCATTGACTTTATATCCTGACACTTTACTGAATTCCTGTATAAGTTCTAGCAGTTTTGGAGTGGAGCCTTTTGGGTTTTCCACATATAGTATCATATCATCTGCAAAGAGTGATAGTTTGACTTCTTCTTTGCCGATTTGGATGCCTTTAATTTCTTTTTGTTGTCTGATTGCTGAGGCTAGGACTTCTAGTACTATATTGAACAGCAGTGGTGATAACGGACATCCCTGCCGTGTTCCTGACCTTAGCGGAAAAGCTTTCAGTTTTTCTCCATTGAGAATGATATTTGCGGTGGGTTTTTCATAGATGGCTTTGATAATATTGAGGTATGTGCCTTCTATCCCTACACTTTGAAGAGTTTTAATCAGGAAGGGATGCTGCACTTTGTCAAACGCTTTTTCAGCATCTATTGAGAGTATCATATGGTTCTTACTCTTTCTTTTATTAATGTATTGTATCACATTGATGGATTTGCGGATGTTGAACCAACCTTGCAGCCCTGGAATAAATCCCACTTGGTCGTGGTGAATAATCCTTTTAATGTACTGTTGGATCCTATTGGCCAGTATTTTGGTGAGAATTTTCGCATCTGTGTTCATCAAGGATATTGGTCTGTAATTCTCTTTTTTGGTGGGATCCTTGTCTGGTTTTGGGATCAAGGTGATGCTGGCCTCATAGAATGAGTTTGGAAGTTTTCCTTCCATTTCTATTTTTTGGAACAGTTTCAGGAGAATAGGAATTAATTCTTCTTTAAATGTTTGGTAGAATTCCCCTGGGAAGCCGTCTGGTCCTGGACTTTTGTTTGTTTGGAGATTTTTGATGACTGTTTCAATCTCCTTACTGGTTATGGGTCTGTTCAGGTTATCTATTTCTTCCTGGTTCAGTTGTGGTAGTTTATACATCTCTAGTAATGTATCCATTTCTTCCAGGTTGTCAAATTTGTTGCCATAGAGTTGCTCGTAGTATGTTCTTATGATTGTTTGTATTTCTTTGGTGTTGGTTGTGATCTCTCCTCTTTCATTCATGATTTTATTTATTTGCGTCCTTTCTCTTTTCTTTCTGATAAGTCTGGCCAGGGGCTTATCAATCTTATTAATTCTTTCAAAGAACCAGCTCCTAGTTTTGTTGATTTGTTCTATTGTTTTTTTAGTTTCTATTTCATTGATTTCTGCTCTGATCTTTATGATTTCTCTTCTCCTGCTGGGTTTAGGCTTTCTTTGTTGTTCTCTCTCCAGCTCCTTTAGGTGTAGGGTTAGGTTGTGTATTTGAGACCTTTCTTGTTTCTTGAGAAAGGCTTGCACTGCTATGTATTTTCCTCTCAGGACTGCCTTTGTTGTATCCCACAGATTTTGAACTGTTGTGTTTTCATTATCATTTGTTTCCATGAATTTTTTCAATTCTTCTTTAATTTCCTGGTTGACCCATTCATTTTTTAGAAGGATGCTGTTTAGTCTCCATGTATTTGCGTTCTTTCCAAATTTCCTCTTGTGATTGAGTTCGAGCTTCAGAGCATTGTGGTCTGAAAATATGCAGGGAATGATCTCGATCTTTTGGTACCGATTGAGACCTGATTTATGACCCAGGATGTGGTCTATTCTGGAGAATGTTCCATGTGCACTAGAGAAGAATGTATATTCTGTTGCTTTGGGATGGAATGTTCTGAATATATCTGTGATGTCCATCTGGTCCAGTGTGTCATTTAAGGCCTTTATTTCCTTGTTGATCTTTTGCTTAGATGATCTGTCCATTTCAGTGAGGGGAGTGTTAAAGTCCCCTGCTATTATTGTATTACTGTCGATGTATTTCTTTGATTTTGTTATTAATTGGTTTATATAGTTGGCTGCTCCCATGTTAGGGGCATAGATATTTAAGATTGTTAGATCTTCTTGTTGGACAGACCCTTTGAGTATGATATAGTGTCCTTCCTCATCTCTTATTATAGTCTTTGGCTTAAAATCTAATTGATCTGATATAAGGATTGCCACCCCAGCTTTCTTCTGATGTCCATTAGCATGGTACATTGTTTTCCACCCCCCCACTTTAAATATGGAGGTGTCTTCGGGTCTAAAATGAGTTTCTTGTAGGCAGCATATTGATGGGTTTTGTTTTTTTATCCATTCTGATACCCTGTGTCTTTTGATTGGGGCATTGAGCCCATTAACATTCAGGGTAACTATTGAGAGATATGAATTTAGTGCCATTGTATTGCCTGTAAGGTGATTGTTACTGTATATTGTTTCTGCTTCTTTCTGATCTACTACTTTTAGGGTCTCTCTTTGCTTAGAGGACCCCTTTCAATATTTCCTGTAGAGCTGGTTTGGTGTTTGCAAATTCTTTCAGCTTTTGTTTGTCCTGGAAGCTCTTTATCTCTCCTTCTATTTTCAATGATAGCCTAGCCGAATATAGTATTCTTGGCTGCATGTTTTTCTCGTTTAGTGCTCTGAATATGTCATGCCAGTTCTTTCTGGCCTGCCAGGTCTCTGTGGATAGGTCCGCTGCCAATCTAATGTTTTTACCCTTGTATGTTACAGACTTCTTTTCCCGGGCTGCTTTCAGGATTTTCTCTTTGTCGCTAAGACTTGTAAATTTTACTATCAGGTGACGAGGTGTGGACCTATTTTTATTGATTTTGAGGGGCGTTCTTAGCATCTCCTGGATTTTGATGTTTGTTCCCTTTGCCATATTAGGGAAATTCTCTCCAATAATTGTCTCCAATATACCTTCTGCTCCCCTCTCTCTTTCTTCTTCTTCTGGAATCCCAATTATTCTAATGTTGTGTCGTCTTATGGTGTCACTTATCTCTCGAATCCTCTCCTCGTGTTCCAGTAGTTGTTTGTCTCTCTTTTGCTCAGCTTCTTTATTCTCTGTCATTTGGTCTTCTATGTCACTAATTCTTTCTTCTGCCTCATTTATCCTGGCAGTGAGAGCTTCCATTTTTGATTGCACCTCATGAATAGCTTTTTTGATTTCAACTTGGTTAGATTTTAGTTCTTTTATTTCTCCAGAAAGTGCTTTTATCTCTCCGGAGAGGGTTTCTCTAATATCTTCTATGCCTTTTTCGAGCCCGGCTAGAACCTTGAGAATTGTCATTCTGAACTCTAGATCTGTCATGCTACCTATGTCTGTATTGATTAGGTCTCCAGCCTTCGGTACAGCCTCTTGTTCTTTTTTTTGAGGTGAGTTTTTCCGCCTTGTCATTTTGTCCAGGTAGGATTTGCTTTCTCCTGCTGTGGAATTCCGCTGTTCTTGGTGACTGAAGTTGGTTTTGGATCGGTTTCTTGTTGATCTTCTGGGGGAGGGGCCTGTTGTAGTGATTTTCAAGTGTCCTTGCCGCAGGCGGAATTGCACCGCCCTTGCCAGGGGCCGGGCTAAGGAATCCGCTCGGGTTTGCTTTCGGGAGCTTTTGTTCCCTGAGCGCTTTCCGTAGAGTTCCGGAGGACGGGAATGAAGATGGCGGCCTCCCAATCTCTCGGCCCGGAGGAGCCGAGAGCTTGGGGTTCCGCTCCTCAGTGCGCTCTCAGAGCAAAGCGCCCAACAGTCCCGCCTCCCTGGCTTGCGGTCGCGTTCGAGGAAAGCAGTCAATTGTTGGAGCTGGAGAAAAGCGCCGGGTCGCTTTTGTCTCTGTGGCCTCCGGCCGCGCTCCGAGCCCACCCAGCCTGCGACCGGCACAAGGTAACCCTGGGCTTAGAGCTCACTCCTCGGCTTTGTCGCTATAGCCGGCTTCCCCGCTCCAATACCTGCGAGCTCTGCGGCACTCACACACCCCCAGTCCTTCTGTGACCCTGCGGGTCCTGGGGTTATGCTGACCCCGCCTGGGTTTCCCCCCAGTTTAGCCTCTGGAGCGATGTCTCCCAGTGGAGCCGACTTTTAAAAGTCCCGATTTTGTGCTCCGTCGCTCCGCCGCTTGCCGGGTGCCGGCCCCTCCCCCCGGGGTCTATCTTCCCGTCGCTTTGGATTCACTTCTCCGCAGGTCCTACCTTTCAGAAAGTGATCGATTTTCTGTTTCTGGGATTGTTGCTCTTCTTCTCTTTGATTTCCCGTTGGATTTGTAGGTGTTCACAATGGTTAGATAAGCTATCTAGCTGATCTCCTGCTACCCGATGTCGTCTCAGCCTGCTACTTCTCCGCCATCTTGACTCCTCCCTATTAATTGATTCTTGAGAATAAAATAGACTTTACTGAAACATATGTCTGACTACCTTTCACCCATGGCCTTACCCTAAGAATCAATTAATGTGTAACCTAAAAATAGATGTGCATATATTCAGGTCTTTCATTTAAAATTCCCCTAAGCCACTCAGTCAAAAATTTTTTCGGTGGGGTGTGTGTGTGTGTGTGTGTGTGTGTGTGTGTGTTTTTTCCTGTACAGACTTACCGAATCTTTCACAAAATGAGACCTGCTATTAGCCAACTTGCTAATTAGGGTCATGTTTACCCTGCCAGAAAAACAAAGCATCTACTCGATTATTTAGAATTATTACTTCCCATGGTAAGATTCCAAGCACTTGAATCTCAGAACTGAGCCAATTATCTTCTAGGTCTCAGCCAGCATTCCACTCCTAGTCAGGGTGGAAATGGAGAGCGTGCCTTAAGTTACTAGGTTTTCTTTAGTTGACATGATCAGTTGTCACAACAGACCTACTGTCTGCATCCAAAGACTTGGCAATGAGTTCCTCCCCTTTGCCTGGAGTTCACAGTTTAGTAACAGCAGGTATATGATATACGTGCTAACTTATACAGGTTTAAAATAAAAAACACATTGTTACAAATATTTATTTAAAATGTGGTAACTATTGCTGTCTCCTCTAACTAGGTGCAGTTTTAAAACGTACTCAGGTTTTTTATCAACAATCTAAGCTCTAAGGTGAGCCTGAGCTTTTAGGTGAATCTCATTTCCGAAAGTTGCTTATCTTTCATTGCTCTGCCTGATCCCGCTGAAGCTGGGGTCTGTGTGGTGTACTTTTGTAGGCTTCAGCTGTGATCTGCTCTGCAGCCTGGAACAAGATGAAAAATGAACTGCAAAATCTTTGAGTCAGGGCTACCGCAGTTTTATTTACTCGATTTATAGCTCTAACCCAAAGGAAGGTCTTAAGGAGTGCAGTAATAAATAACATTCATTTTTAATAAAAACAAATAGAACATGCCAGTCCCTTGCAAAGTCTTACCCTGCACATTATCTCAGTAACATGAATTTCTGATGTTGATATTTTACTATTTGGAGTGCTCAGTCTATGGAAGCACTGATACATTTAAAAAGTAAAAATGGTTTAATATTTACTATGGGATTACATATTTATTTTATAACAAAGTGCCCACTGCCATGTCCTTAGGTAAAGGGAAAATGATACATTTATTTTCAGTATGAATAAATCACATGGACTTAATTTGTACTATATTTTACCAGTAACAATATGACTCCATTTTAAGCTATATACAAGGCAGAAAAACATTTGCCAAGTTATAAGCATGTTCTTCACATCCAAACCAGTTTTTTAATGTAATACTTAATAAAAAGGCTGAAAAGCATCTGGTTTAGTGCATGACATAGGATCCAAACGTACATCCTTGAATTGAACTAAATTGGCTAAAAACACAAAATATAGACTTTTTTGGAATGATAGTTGATTTCCTGTCCCTGAGGGTATACTTAATCTAGCGTGAACTTTTTCTAACACATTCCTCCCTTGACGTATACAGACAACATCTATTAGTAGTAGTGCAAACATATACAACACGCTCCGAAAAATGGAAAAAAAGTAATAAAAGGATAAAAAAAATAAAAAATCTTTTAAATATCTTTCTTTTAATTAAAGAAATTAAATTAACTGAGCACTTGCTCAGTTAAAGTAAGTACTAATTCATTCGTGGTCTTATCCCAGGTTTAATGAATAAGGTACTGCTAACATTTGGATGAAAGAAATCCAAATTCTCCTCTCAAAACAAAGCCACATCCATTGTTCCGACCCCAGTAAACTGTGTCGTAAAGGTGATGCGAATGGATTGAGAAATCTCATCTTCAGTAATAAAAGCCTAGACCGGAACCCCAGAAGCTTCCAATTACCACCTTAGTGCAAGTAAAAGAACTATAATCTCTGGAATCTTTTTCAAAAGAAATTATTAAACTTTCACTTTTGGGGGAGAGGTGCTACTTGTGATTTTCTGTTTTCCCACAGTAATTAGTAGGCAACACTAAATATTAACATCTTAAATATCTGCGCCTTTACTACATGCTAGGCACTATTCTAAGAGACACATAGCTTCGGTCCTCACAAAACCTTATGAGAACATGAGAGGAGGGATTAAGGAAAAATCACCACTTCCTGTCCAATGGCCGGTATCCTTCCTTGCCTCACTTCGGACACCATGACCCCACGCTTTCTTCCTCTGGCTTTGTTAATATATTCCTGGTGCCCACAGATTGGTTCCTGGCCAAAGGGAAACACACAACCACCTTTCCTGGGGATGCAGGACCTCACAGCAGTTTTGACATCATGTTCCCAAATGTAATTAATTTATTCATTAACAGGACCTGAGGGATCTGTGAGTTGGAGGACTGAGAGAGACAGAGAGAATGCCCTTCCATTCTACACCTGGCATCAGACATGCTCTATCTAATCCCACTTAATCCCAAAGCTAGATGACCAGCTGCCTCCCATCCAAGTTCTTTTCTCCTTTGCCTGGCACACCCAGACCAACCTTCTCCTGGCCCTGAACTCAGCTACAGCCATTTCCTCTCAGGCCTGGCTCCATCCCCAGGCATCTGCCCTAACAGGAGAGAAGTCAGAGGGTTGCCTGAGAGATAAAACTGAGAGAAAGAAATGAAGAAAGTTGCCAGTGCGACCTCTCTAAAGAGCAGAGCAGCTCTTCAGGGAAAGCAAAAGAAGCCAGAATTGAAGAATGATCCCCCATCAAATCAGAGACCACCCCTGCTGCAACTCTGGCCCCAGCCGGGTCAGCCGATATGACTGCCCCTGGGTTAAAGGTGGCTGAAAAGAAGTCTCACGGTGAGGAAAAATCCTGATGGCTGGAAGCTGAGGAAGCCAGAGAGAAGGAACAGCAACAGCAGAGGCAGGCAGAAGAGAGAGAACAAAGCAGCAGGAGACGGAATACATTCAGAAACAGAAAGAAGCTCATGTTCCTAAAGAAAAGAAGATTGCAAGGAACAAGAGAGGCATTTCCAGAGAGAAGAAAAGGAGCACATGGAGATAAAGGGGAAAAAACCTGACATAATATGAAAAGAACTAGAATTAAAGCTATAGATAAGAAAGCTGCTGACCCAGGAAATGAAGGTATAACTTGGTAAATATTTGTCCAACGAGAAATAACTATTATATTGGTGAATAATAAAACAAAAAATCATTATCTAGTGCTATATATATAATCACCAAAAGCTTAGTAACTTAAAACAACATAATATTATCTCCTCCAATTCTGGGATCTTACTGTTGGTGATACCATGGATATATTTGTCCTCAGATTTCTTCTATCTTGTAGAAGCTACTCTAGCAACCATTTGTGTGTGTTCTTATCACCAAAGCTATAATACAGGAAGCACTGATTTTGTCATATGAAAGGGTAATATACCCTCCACGGAAATGATAACTTACCATTTATTATGAAATCTGACCTCTGTGGTACAGCAGAGGAACTTCTGAAGATCAATGTGATATCTTGGGGTGGGGGCAGGGTGACACCATTTAAAACTAAAGTTGATGAAGGTCACTCTGTCTTATAATTCTCTCCTGTTCTCTCCTGTACCATTTCCAGTTACTGGTGGAGAAATTAAGAAATGAAAGATCAGGGGTGCCTGGGTGGCTCAGTGGGTTAAAGCCTCTGCCTTAGGCTCAGGTCATGATCCCAGGGTCCTGGGATCGAGCCCCACATCGGGCTCTCTGCTCGGCGGTGAGCCTGCTTCCCTTCCTCTCTCTCTGCCTGCCTCTCTGCCTACCTGTGATCTCTGTCAGGTTGAATAAAATCTTTAAAAAAAAAAAAAATGAAAGATCAACATTTTTATTTCTTCTCTGAGAACCCTGGAGGAGATCTTTGGAATCTATGAACAAAACAGTGAATCTATGGCTATATACGGTGAGATAGTTAAAGAACTTTGCACAATTAAATTGAGATAGATCTCAGAGAAGAAGGTTGGGAGATTTAAGAATGAGGCCAAATACTTGGGCAGAATAGAAACAAAGGAATCTGCCACATCTGCATCCATGCAGAGAAGTGATAACAGCCTGGAAGATAAAAAGGAAATAAAACGGAGTGGACTGGAAGTCAAAACCTGGAGTCAAAGGGGTCCTTGTGACCATGAGCCTCTAGAAATCACATATATTTAGGGAGCACCTTCCCAAGTTACTGAGACAGTGGGTTCAGCTCATTTTATTCAAGTTTCATAGGATAAGATGACTTTAAGTGACATCTAGATTACCATTCTATGTTATAAGCTTCCTGAAGAGTTATTTCACTCCAGGAAATTTTAACTAAGTTGGGATATCACTGTATTATTGGGAATCATATTTTATATATTTTATGCTACTTTCTGGTCTACATGGGCTTTTTTTTTTTTTTTTGTCACTATCCTACGTGTCAAAACTTTAAACATTTATGTGGCCAAAACCACTTAAAGAAGGTGGCTCCTCAACTGGACTTCAACTCATATGTTCTGTATCCTGGGTCTCATTGCAATGGCTAGTGAGTAAACTGAAGAACGTTCTGGAATATGATTAGTATAAATACAAGTACCTGGGACATACAATATCTAATAAAGACTTTGATAAATATTACCCACTGATGGACACCATGATGCTTTATTAAAAATATCTGAAGCAAATGAATCCCAAACTAGTTCAACATTACGCCATATTTATCAATGTTCAATAGTCAGCAGATATTTTTTAAAAGTGAATGTTAAATATGAATGTCAACAGATTTGTTTTTGGCATCTGTACTTCCTACAAGAGGGAATACAACTTTTAGGGAACTCAAACAAAACACGTAGAAAATCATAAACTAATATGTTTATTAAAAGAGACATGAGGGGCGCCTGGCTGGCTCAGTGGATTAAAGCCTCTGCCTTTGGCTCTGGTCATGATCCCAGGGTCCTGGGATCGAGCCCCACATCCGGCTCTCTGCTCAGTGGGGAGCCTGCTTCCTCCTCTCTCTCTGCCTGCCTCTCTGCCTACTTGTGATCTCTGTCTGTCAAATAAATAAAATCTTTAATAAAAAAAAAAAAGAATTCAGTATCTTTAAAAAAAAAAAAAGAGAGAGAGAGACGTGAGATGGTCAAAAGAGATTTTTAAATTATCCAATAATCAACATTATGGAAATAGAAAACATGACAGAGAGCTATTTTGTTATTTTTCTTAATACTTTTTACTACATACTCACCCTCATATTATTATTATATTATTATGATTCATATTATTCATATATGATTCATATCAATCATATTATTATGATTCCCCTCAAACTGATACAATGTACATGTGTTTAACCTTAATATTAAGTTAAAGAACCTTAGTCAAGTCTGAAAACATAGACTTCGTGGTTGTGACGTTAAAAAAAAAGAAAAGAAATTTAAGTTTTAAAACAAACAGCTTGCTGTATTTTCTTGATCTAATTTCTCTTTCGGATGACACCTCATATTACATCACAGTTGGGTTAGGGAGCCATCATCCTCTCCTACTTTAAAAAGTTCCGAGTTTAACATGAAATGCTGCCCTGAACTTCCCAATGAATACCCCTACTCTCCTTGACTAAATTAAGTATGTGAGATAATGCATCAACACTTTAAGGTCATAGTTTTGTTTAATGCATACAGAACATCAATGTAGCAGGTGGGACCCTGGGGTTTCTCCATTTCTCTGCAACACTTGTATTAATATCAGTGTATGTGCAGAGGGGCCAAGGAAAACTGTCACATAAATATTTATTTAGGGGACCTTAATTTTTTTTTCTGAAGGCCTTAAAAATGAAGTCTTATAGTGATAAAGGGGGGAAAACATTAAGTCAACTAAGTCAATATTTGAAGAGGGAGGGTGAATACCAACTGCCAATTTGTTAATCAGCTCTCATCAATGTCCAAGATGACTGTCTTTCATTGAGAATGCATTTCAGTCTCTGTTTATTAAATTTCAGATGGTTTACTAAAACTGCCAACAAGAGGACTAATTGATGCCAATTATAGGGTCTTTCTCAGAGGAATTGGAATGAGTCCACATGTTCATTTCACACACATGACTCATCTGCCCTCAATTTAATAGTGATGATTAGCCACCTTGATACCATTATAGATAAAAATACAATCCCTAATTTGTCTTACACAATACCTGAAGTTAAATCAAGATATCTTATTACTGGTACTGATACAACAGATTTTCCAGAATTTGGATTTAATTTTCTGGTTTTTTTCTAATAGTACCATCTCTGTAGAAATGCTGATTCAATTTCATAAGGAACCAGTATCTAGTTTTAAGATATTACTGAAATGCTGCTCTTGAAAAAGTCTTTAGATAATGCAAAAATAACATATGTTGCGCTATACTAGCACACATCTGAATTGACAATGCAAGAAACACAATTTTAGTCTAATTCTGAATGGCAGTTGCTATTTATGATGCTGCTTTTTAAATGTAAATAACTGATCATATCCCCAGAAGTTAATGTTCTGCTTCCCCAAGTCCTACTGAAATACTCACTCCTATTTAAAAGCTGTATCTCTACAGCGTCACAATATTTTTTATTCTTATAGGTAAAGAATAGAATTCTTAGTCTGCAAAAGGAATGTCTCTCCTTCACATATGCTTAATAAAAATGGTGGATTATGCCTTAAAATGAAGGAGGACAACACAGGATAAAATCTATCATTTATTGCATTCCATTGTACACCAGGCATTGCACTAAGCATTTCATATGCATTGTCTAATTTAATCCTCTGAGCAACTTTACGTTGTAGATGTGATGATGTCTTCTCAAAGATGAGGAAATGGAACTAATTCTCTGGTGGCACCATTATGCAAGGGAGAATAGAGCACAGAAATGAAAGGAGGCCTGGAGGGGATGACATATAGCAACTACAGATTTTTAATCGTGGATGACTTTGCTTTTAGTATAAAGGTTTTTATATGCGTTCAAGTAATTACATCCATGCTTAAGCAAATGTAATAAGTAAATTAGGCTTTTCATTCTTTTAAAAAATATATTTGTAGAAACTATATCTATTTATTCTGGTTTTACATATAAGTATACAATTTGGGTACAAAGGATTGGTGGAGTTTCTCAGCTAAGTAAAATTGTATTTTTAATATCTATTTTCCCAACATTGCCCATGTGCCTTTTTGAGAACACAACATACATAACTGAGGTCTGGTAAAAAAAAAAAAAAAAAAATTAGCCAGAGTCTAAATTTCCAAACATTTAGAAAGGCAGACAATCCAGGGGATAAAAAATGCTGCCTGAATTGCAAGGAGACTATCGGAAGTCATTACCAAAACAGGGGCCTGGAGATTACAACCACTGCTCTTTCTATGTTAAGGTCATTTACACCCCCCTTTTATTCTCATGGGATTTAAAATAAATTTGGAATACTGAAATGCTTTTTCTCTCGAGACTAATATTTATATTTCATTCTACAGCATAAACTCTTCCTGGTAAGAACATCGTATGAGCTTTCCTTTTGACACAGAGTATCAAAGAATCTAAAATTTCTGTCTTAGATTTAAAATCATTGTTTTAAAAGGCACATTAAAGAATTAATGGCTAACATTTATTTTTTAAAAATAACTCTCTTCGTAGGATCATTGTATACTAGCAAATTCCCTAATAGATATTAACCCTTTACATGTCCCTAAAATAGGTGGTAGGGTTTTTGCGTTTTGGGTTTTGTTTTTTTTTTTAAGTTTTCAATTGAAGGTGTTGGAGCTATCCTTGCAGAGCTCTATAGCTCTGTTAGTGAGATTTAGAAAAATTTTGGTTTATATCTTTCTACATGGCTTAACTTCTTAAAGTAGCTCAAAAACTGTCTTAATAATAAAGCAGGCATACCCAGAGCATCCACCTGATTTTTAAAAGAAAAACAGTAGATAAGCAAAATGAGCAAAAATAGCAAAAGTACCTCAGAAGGATAACTGCTCACCTTACCTGGTCCTGAGACACTGCAAATCAAATTGAGTTAAAAGAGAGAATGACACTTTTTTAAAAAAAATATTTTATTTATTTATTTGACAGAGGGAGCTCACAAGTAGGCAGAGAAGCAGGCAGAGAGAGATAGGAGGAAGCAGGCTCCCTGCAGAGCAGAGAGCCCGATGCGGGGCTCGATCCCAGGACCCTGGGATCACAACCTGAGCCGAAAGCAGAGGCCTTAACCCACTGAGCCACCCAGGTGCCCCGAAATGACACTTCTGAAAACTTAAATAGCCATTGCTTTCTTTGGGACTTTACCTGCTGCATCAGTTTTACAATTTAAATCTATCACAACAGCAACAAATTAAAAATCAACAAATACTCAGAAATATATATCGACCTTCTTCTTCTTTTTTTTTTTTAGATTTTATTTATTTATTTGACAGAGAGAGATCATAAGTAGGCAGAGAGGCTGTCAGAGAAAGGGGGAAGCAGGCTCCCTGCTGAGCAGGGAACCCGATGCAGGGCTCTTGATCCCAGGACCCTGAGACCATGACCTGAGCCAAAGGCAAAGGCTTAACCTACTGAGCCACCCAGGCGCCCCACATACCGACCTTAATTCTAATTTGATTCACTTCCTTCATAGAGACCTTCATTTCACCTTCTCTGTTCTTTACTTGGCAGGTAATGGTTCCCTTTCATACCTATCTTTCTATTAATTTCCACCTTAACTGGAAGAAATTCCTTTGGCCTAAGGACCCTGGCATAAGTGGACCAAATGAAAAGGGTGCAGAAATACAAAAGGATTTACTTAGCAAGGGCCTAATGAAATCTGATAAACTTCTCTAAGAATTTCAGAATATTCTTTCATTAATTAAGATCAAATATGGATGCATTTGCACAGGGATTTCAAAGCTATGTTGAGTAAAGCAATGAAATTTTTTGATGTCTCCATAGATAAGGAAAATAATGTCGTAGTATAAAACAGGGAGGGTTTTCTTCTTAAGTTTTTTTTTGTCTTTTAAAATTTTTGTTTTAATGCCACCGTATCACTTTGGGCAAATGAATCGAGTGAATAAATGTATAAATAATTGAATGAAGGTTACATGCAGCATGGTAAAAGAGTTTAATTATAACAAAGGCTTTTTAAAATATCAAACTCTGTATCAGAGCTGAACAAAATTATTTTCTCCTAAGCTTAGTTTCTGAAAGACAGTATAGTATGTATCAGACATTGAACACTGTATGCTAAAAGTTTTTTTTTATGTACAAAATGTCTGTAATGAATGGGACCTTAACATATTGGAGATCTTGTTTTTAACTATGTAATTTATACACTGGGAATTTGACATAAAGAAAAAGATTTCAGTGTTGTAGTAGAACATCATTTTGAATGTCAAAAATCCTCAGAGGACTTGGTAACAAGAACCATTCAGTACAAAATATTCCATGTACTGTGACATACAGAGAACTGTTCACTAATGAGAAGGAGAAAATAGTAAAAAATAAATGTAGGTGGGAGAACACTTGCTGGAATTGCCAGGGGGATAAAGGGAAACTCAGATCCATGTTACAGAAATGAATTAGAAGATGCTTGTCTAGAGGACATTCCTATCAGAATTAACTTAAAATACCCACCTATGCTAGAATTGCTGTCTTGCACCTAGCAGTTCACAGAATGCTTCAATGTTAAACAATCTCAACATGAGATCAACATTTATGCCAGTAAGTATGCAAGTTCTGAAATAATCATTCTTGGCTGGCAAAATAAAGAACATTATCAGTTTAAATGAGAGAAAAAAAACTATTAGTAATTTTTAAATGTCATAAATAAGAATATATCAAGTCAATTAAATGATTATTGACCATATTTATTACAAAATGTACAGATTACATCTAGAAAATATTTCCATCATCAATACTTTGCATACCTGAATCCTACTTCTAATTTATAAATATATTTAATATATATTTGAATGTAAATGTTTATATTTATAGAAAGAACACATTTTTCCCCAAACATTTCTATGAACCCTCACATCCTCGTCCCATAAAAAGCCATTTAAATACAGTGTTATGTACTTGATATATTTAATGCTTTATATAGAAAAAACTGCACAGAGAAGAAAGTTCAAAATCAATGGAGGACATTTTTGTGGATATGGAGAGTGATTTAACATAAAGCTGACTGTCTAAAAATGCTGAGTTTTTTTTTAACCTTACAATCAAGATTCTTCACAATATTGTTTTTAGGGTGTATGTAATAAGTGATAAAGTCTTTAGTTCTTAAGAACAACTCTCATAGGATATTTTTACTATCAAAGAGCAACTCCCAGATTCTTCTCCTGCTTCTACTCTTGTGATAGAATTTTATAAGAAAATCATTTTTTTCTGTAGAGCTTTCCTTCCTTAATGTCAATATGAATTTTTGTTATAGATTTAAAACATTTTATCATATTTTTTATTTGTCAATTATTTGTCAGTATCTGACAATATGTACAAGATTGAGATAAGAATATATCATATGATCTCTCTGATACCAGGAATTTTGGGGGGGGTACAGGGACATGGGGGGAAGGGAGGGAAAAATGAAACAAGATGGGACTGAAGAGGGAGACAAACCATAAGAGACTCTTAATCTCAGGAAACAATCTGAGGGTTGCTGGAGGGGTGGGGGAGGGATAGATAGGGTGGCTGGGTGCTGGACACTGGGGAGGATATGTGCTATGGTAAGTGCTGTGAATTGTGTAAGACTGATGATTCACAGACCTCTACCCCTGAAACAAATAATACATTATAGGTTAATTTTTAAAAAAGTAGTAGTATGATTTAATATCATCTGAAAGACAACATTAACTCAAGATACATTGGGTTACTGAGTATGATATATATATATTTTTTTTCACATACACTACACACTCTCTCCCTCTCTCTCGCTCTCTCTACTGGTGAATGAACCAATCCAGAATTTCAGATGCCAAAGTCTATTTGCCGCCCCATTGGAAGTTTCAGCCACGCTCCCAGGAGTGGGGGGTGGAGGAGAAAAAGGGTGTCACTTTAATCTTCATTCATTTTCACTTTTATTCAGTTAATTCATAATGTGAGTGAAACCTGTATTTTAAAAAAGAAAGGAACAGAGTAGCCTATTCACTCTCTCTAGGTGTATGTAAACCACTCGAAACCAATTAGGTGTCAACAGAATTGTTAATTATCCTGGGGTCACCACCTTTTGTGAAGCCTTTCAGAGTAAAAGGGAGGTGTGGCTTAGCTCACAGCAGGTTCAAACAGCCCTCTAATTGACACATCTTATACTCAGCAGTTGGGTTGGCTAGAGAGGTTCACATTTGCTTTCCTTCCACAGAAGAAAATGGATGGACTATTACATTTACTAATCATTTCTTTATGATTTCTATTGATTCTCTGGTTTGAGCTCCAGGGCTTGGCAATCCCATGGTAAACAAGGAGAGGCACTGCCTCATGAAGCTTACATTCTCTTTCATGAGAAAATGCCATCACTTCCCAATGTACAAGTAATTAACTAAGCAGAACTAATTGTAGAATATGTCTGAAGCTTTTGAAGCCTATGTTGCTTTGTTTCCCATTTCTGTACACCCAGAAGGAGGTGGTCCACCTTTACTTGGGCTAAAGAATTAACAAACTCCTCACGAGGACAGCCCAGACCACCAATAAGAAACCAGCCTTCCCCATCTACATTCCCAAATTCCCCTTTCAAAGAGCCACCACCAATGCCTTCCTATTACCACTATCCCAAAATGGAATGTGGATTTCACAGGAACCTACACTTTTGCATAGAATCAGTTAAGAATTCTTGGATATACTTGAAGTACCGTTACAAATTTTAATATGCTGTGTAGAAAATATCTTAAACCAGGAGCCAAAAGCTTTGGGTTCTGATTCCTGTTCTTGCAACTTAACAGCTAACGGATAACAGGCAAGTTTTAAACTTCTCTAACTTTCATTTCCCTCATCTGTAAAATAGGGATAATACTATCTCTTGTTTACTTAACAATGTTAACATATGGCTTAAGTATATATATGAAATTAATTTGAAAATTAAACAATAGTACATAAACACAAAGCATTTAAAAATTACCATTCTTTCATTCTAAAAAACTGGAAATAACAATGCTTATAATCTTCCCAGTATAACTGTTCAGCTAATACAGTAGTTCTCAAAGTGTGGTCCAGGAACCCTTGGTAGCTCTCCATCCCCTCTAGGAACCATGCGGTTAAAACTATTTTGAAAATAACACACTAAGAGTTGTTTATCTTATTCACTCATTCACCCATGAGCGTAGTATAGTAGATTTTTCTAGAAACTATCTGACACATGATATCACAACAGATTAAGTGCAGAGGAGATGATAATCCAGACAGTGTCTTTTTTAAGCCAGCTATTAAAGAACTTCTCCAAATATTAAAAATTCCATTCTTCTCAGGAATTTTTTCTTTTGGAAAATCATTTAAAATTATTTAAAGTAATAAAAACATAATGATTTTATTATTTATTTATGTTTATATTAACATGTCATAAGTTTATTAGTTCTTTTGAATGAAAAACTATTTTTTAAATTTCTCAATTTAAATTTCTAAGAGAGTTATTATTGATAACTATAACCTACATACACACAAACTCCTTGGGACCGTCCACATTTTTTAAGAGTCAAAACAGTCATGAGGCAGAGAAGTTAGAAGACTGCCTAGCTAAAATAATATATGAAAAGGAGCTTTGTAACTGTGGAGCATCACATACATAAAAAATTGTTGAAGGAATCACTGCATTAGAATTAAGTAGGACATTTGTGAACTGACCTGTATAATTTACTAGCTTTTTCCTACTTTGTGTTCCAAACAACCTATTTCAATACAAAGGTTTCTAATATACCTGTTCTTACATAGGAGTCTGCTGACATATTTATGTGTATTTAAAAACTAATGTGACAACTTTAAATAATGGCAGAAGAGTATAAATGAAGATCATGTCTCCATAACTAACCCAATCCTACTGCATCGTTCAGGATGTTAAGACTACTGGTATCCCAACACTCTGTCCAGGGAAAATGCCTTATTTGTGGCAAGTAAATTCCTGTCAGACACTGAAAGAAGCTAAAGGTTGAAGAATGGAGGTATTTATTTCCTGTCCCTCCTTCTCTGGAAGCTTGGGAACATTGAGGTAGCAAACTGCCTACTCATACCTAGGGTTGTGAATCCTAAAACAATAAAGCAAAGTCATAAAGAGAGACAGAACACTCACAGCAGTGAAGGCGGGGTTGAGAATCCAGCTGAATGCTAGTGTCCATATTAGTGGTGTGAGCTGCGGTGGTACTAAGTATTCAGTAATAGTAGCTTCGTTTGTTTTTTAAGATTTTTTATTTATTTATTTGATAGAGAGACAGACAGAGTCAGCAAGAGCAGGAGCAGGAGGAAAGGTCAGAGGGGGAGAGAGAAGCAGATTCCTTACCGAGCAGGGAGCCCAATGTGGGGCTCAATTCCAGGAAGCCTGAGCTGAAGGCAGACGCTTAACCAACTGAGCCACCCAGGTGCCCCTAGTAATAGTAGCTTTAATGTCAAAAGACATGATCTTGGCTCTGTCCTCATTGGCCTAGCCTCCTTTGGTTCAAGTCCAAATGCTGATTCTGATTCTATAGCTTTTCTGTAGCTGCTACAAGTTACTTTATACCCAACTATTTAACTTCTTTCCTGCTTACTCAGCCAGGATTGGTTTCTTGTGGTTTGCCACCCTGAACCCTACAAATTCTAGCTACTCAGATAGATCTGGGCATTTCATTTTAGTCTGCTATGTACAAGCTGTGTAAACAGGCAAATTATTTCACATACTATTACTACTACTACTACCACTACTACTACGAGTAATAACTGTCTCTTTGGTCTCAGTTAAGTCATCTGTATGTTGGGAATTCTGTTGTGAGGATCAAGTGAAATAATGCACAAAAACTCAGCACAATGTCTGTGCTGGCAATGGATTTGGGATATGGTCATTTAAAACACCACTTCAGAAATAAACAGACTTCAAGATTCAAATGGGTGAATACAGACAACAGGGCATTGTCTTAAGATTTCCTTTCCTGAGGGTACATGCAGAGTTTAATAAAAAATAACCAATGGCTCTTCAACTAGATTTCTGATTCCTTTAACCCACTTCTGCTGACATATCAAATCCTTGTTTCTCCTTTCTGATTAGAACTAATTCTAATACTGTTTCTCTAAGCACTGCTGTTGCTTCTTTGGGTAGGACAAGTCATTTTTGTACAGGATCATCCCAAGCATTGCAGGAATTTATCATCACTGACACTTGCCCACTAACTGCCAGTAGATCTCGAAACTTAACAACAAACGAAAATATCTGTAGGGGACAGTTCTGGCCTCGGTAGAGAATGATCGTTAAGTCTTGTTGCTCCACAGGATAGTCACACAGTGACCTATTCTATTTTTAAGGGGCGCCTGGGTGGCTCAGTGGGTTAAGCCTCTGCCTTTGGCTCAGGTCATGGTCTCAGGGTCCTGGGATCTAGCCCTGCATTGGGCTTTCTGTTCAGCGGGGAGCCACTCCCCCGCCACCTGCCTCCATGCCTACTTGTAATCTCTGTCAAATAAATAAATAAAATCTTTAAAAAATAATAATAATGATGATATATTTTTAAATAAGTAGTTGTGAATAAAAGAACATATTTCATATAATAATGTCCCAAACTGAAAATTAGTATGTTGCAGAACCAAATACTAAAATTCAAAACGACCTCAGCAAATTAAAGAGACTGAGAAATAAAAAGGGATTCAATATTCTATATACATGTTTAAAAATCACCGAAGGAAAACATATTCATAAACTGTAAGAGACTTTGAGAGCATAATAGTCCAGTTTTTCTCTGAAGTCTATGTGCCTCTGAATTGTCTGAGCTTAATATAAATATAGGGGCTAAACTGCATTCCAGAATTACCAGATTGGAATCCCAGGAACGAGGCCAGTGGATGTATATTTTTGCATTAGAGCATATTGTTTGTAAATGTACATGCCTTTAAAATTAGTGGACTTTACAGGTTTGACTCATTCAACATAAATAAAGAGGTTCTATAACACAATTCATTAGCACCTACTGTGTGACCGGCACCGTACTATGTACCAGGGATACACAGATAAATAAGATACAGCACTGAAATCCAAAGGTTCACTAATTAATATACAGTAATATGATAACAGTTTCAAAAGCTGCAAAAAAGGGAAGGGATTTAGTAAAGTCAAAACAATAACAGGAAGTACTTCCTAGAGGACTGGATAAAGTTTGATGAGAGACAAATAAGAATTAACGTGGCAGAACATGGAGGCGCTCCGCTCTTTACACAAAACACTGCTGTGGTATATATCAGGAACAACTGACTGGGCAATTATAAAAGAATAGCATCTGTACTGATCAGGAGATTAGAGGCTAAAATAAATGAATGTACTATTCATTCACTTGTTTTGACCAAATTTACTGATTACTTAACTGAAAGAAAAAATTTACATTAAAATGCATAACTTAAAAATGCAAGCAGGTATAGCAGAAACAATATTATAACTGACAGGGGCTTATTCAGTTAAGAAAGCAATACTGGATTTCCTTAGAAAATTATTGCATATTTACCCAGTGAACTATATTGCAGTATTCCTTCCCTCCTTCCTTCCTTTCTTCCAACCTTCCTTCTTCCTTCCCTCCCTCGCTCCCTCCTTCCCTTCCTACTGTCCAACCATCTGTCTTTTTTTCTTCCCCCTTCCATGTCAGCTTATAGTATCACATTATAAAACAGAAAGCTAATTACAATCCAAGTTAGAAAGGAAGCAGCGTTGCAAGAGCTTGAAATTTTATTTAAAAAGCATGGCAAGATAGATATATATAATTATACTTTTAACTGTAGTTTGTCCTCTAATGTGCAAAAACTGTTCCCTTCATAACTGCCAAATCATCACTACTTCAGACTTTTCCATAAGTTATAAACGCTCTGTTTTACATGCAGTTATCAATCTAAGAAACACGTAGGTGAATTATATTTATGTATTTTGTGAAATTTTATAATAGACAAAATTTCATGGTTTTTTCCACCAATCTATTATTTTTTGACAAAGGTTAGGAAGAATGGTGCCACGCTGAAGCGGGAGAGCTAGGTTCTTGTCTCACAGAGTCAAAGAATGAAATTTTCTGGGGGCACCTGGGTGGCACAGTGGGTTAAGCCTCTGCCTTCGGCTCAGGTCATGGTCTCAGGGCCCTGCTTTGGGTTCTCTGCTCAGCAGGGAGCCTGCTTCCCCCTCTCTCTGCCCGCCTCTCTGCCTACTTGTGATCTCTCTCTCTGTCAAATAAATAAATAAAATCTTTAAAAAAAAAAAAGAGAGAGAATGAAATTTTCTGGACAAAGGAGAGTGAGTAAAGCAATAGAAGTTTATTAAGCAAGGATACAGATAAAGCTCTCAGAAGTAAAAGAGGTCCCAACAGAGTTGCCACTGAGGCCCTTTAAAGTTGGTCTTTTATTAAAAAGAACTAACCAGGAACCTCCCTGGTGGTCTAGTGGTTAGGATTCGGCGCTCTCACCGCCACGGCCCGGGTTCGATTGGGGCGCCTGGGTGGCTCAGTGGGTTAAAGCCTCTGCCTTCGGCTCAGGTCATGATCCCAGGGTCCTGGGATCGAGCCCCGCATCTGGCTCTCTGCTCCGTGGAGAGCCTGCTTCCTCCTCTCTCTCTGCCTGCCTCTCTGCCTACTTGTGATCTCTGTCTGTCAAGTAAATAAATAAAATCTTTTAAAAAAAAAAAAAAAAAAAGAACTAACCAGGGAACTTAAATTCTTTTAACATCTCTATTGCTATCACCATTCAGCAAGGACTAGTGATAATACCTTCAATGGCTTACTTCCTTTTTAGGATCTGGTTATTCTTTCTAGGTCATAGGTGATTATCATAAGAAAAGTCACCCACCCCACATACCTAGAGCAGGGTGGTCTGGTTTTTCCCTTATCTCTGGTTTCCCCACACCAGCCACATTTTCCAGATTTCCGTGAGCCTGATCACAGAGCCCGTATCTATCTCTCCCTACCTAGCTCCACCTGTCCCTCATTCAGTGTAATGTAACATACAGCATCACACATTTATGTTGAGACCCCATATCTTATGGGGGATATAATAAAAGTAATGGAAACATTCCTCCAGAAAAATGCATGTAATAATAGAAATTGGAAATGACATTCAGAGGTTCACAAATGACTTGGTATTAGCAAGCATCACACTTGGAAAGAACATGGGCACTGGATTCCTCTAGGAATGAATTCCAGAACTATTTCCCTGACTCTATGGTCAGACAAGTTACTTGTTCTGTTTCAGTTCATCTGTTAAAGTGAATCGTAACTGCATCAACCTGAAGAGACCATTACGGGGTTTAAATGAGATAATCGAAATGAAGCACCTAGAGCAATGCTAGGCAGAGAGTACGATCTCATCAACATCATCTTGGTCATAATAAATTATAACTATTATCTACAAGATGAGGCTAAAATCGTCATTATCCTGTATGGTTGTGAAAGAGTAAATGAGACAAAGTGTAAAATCTGTAGTTCTTCATAGTAAGTACTCAGCAGATATCAGGTATTGTTATTATGCTTTTGCTACTATTTTCTATTTGCTGTGTAGTTCTTTGTTCCTATTTCTTTCTAAAGATTTTATTTATTTATTTGTCAGAGAGAGAGAGAAAGAACTGGCAGACGGAGGCAGAGGGAGAAGCAGGCTCCCTGCCGAGCAAGGAGCCCGATGTGGGACTCGATCCCAGGACACTGGGATCATGACCTGAGCCGAAGGCAGCTGCCCAACCAACTGAGCCACCCAGGTGTCCCTTTGTTCCTATTTTTTATCTTTCACTTTTCCCTGCCTTTTGTAAAAGGTTTAATTTACCACTTTTTAAGTGATTCCATTTTCTCTCCTTTCTCAGCATATTAAACTTCTTTTTGTATTTGACTGCCCTAAAATTTGCAATATACAGTTAAAACTCATGCAAATTCACTTTTAATTTTTATTTATTTTTTTTAATTTATTTATCCGACAGACAGAGAGCACAAGTAGGCAGAGAGGCAGGCGGAGAGAGGTGGGGAAGCAGGCTCCCTGCAGAGCAGAGAACCTGATGTGGGGCTCAATCCCAGGACCCTGGGATCATGACCTGAGCTGAAGGCAGAGGCTTAACCCGCTGAGCCACCCAGGCACCCCGCAAATTCACTTTTAAAAAACATTATACTGCTTCACAAATAGTGTGAGGCCCTTATAATAACAAAACAATCCTAATTGCACTTTCTTGTTCCTGGTGTCATTGCTGTTATTCATTTCACTTATACCTAAACGTGTGTGTCTATAATTAAATACTGTTGTTAATATTTTGAACAAACTTTTATCTGTTAGATCAATTAAGAATAAGAAAAATTGAAGCTTTTTTTTAAAAAGTTTACTTATTTATTGCAGTGATCTCTACACCCAACATGGAGCTCAAACTCATGACCCCCAAGAGCAAGAGTCACATGATCTTCCAACGGAGCCAGCCAGGTGCCTCAGGAAAAACTGAAGTTTTTATTTTATGTTCACCAATTGCTTTTCCAGTGCTGTTCCTTAATTTATATAGACCTGAATTTCTGGCCTATATCATTTCCTTCTCACTGAAGAGCTGTAACATTTCTTATAAGGGGAAGTCTACTGGTAACAAATTCCCTCAACTTTTGTTTATCTCAAGATGCCTTTATTCTTCCTTTACTTTTGAAGGATAATTTTATAATACACCGAATGCTCCACAAATAAGCGAAACCATATGATAATTGACTCTGCCTGACTTATTTCACTCAGCATAATCTCTTCCAGTCCCGTCCATGTTGATACAAAAGTTGGGTATTCATCCTTTCTGATGGAGGCATAATACTCCATAGCGTATATGAACCACATCTTCCTTATCCATTCGTCCATTTAAGGGCATCTTGGTTCTTTCCACAGTTTGGTGACCATTGTTGCTATGAACACTGGGGTACAGATGGCCCTTCTTTTCACTACATCTGTATCTTTGGGGTAGATACCCAGTAGTGAGATTGCAGGGTCATAGGGAAGCTCTATTTTTCATTTCTTAAGGAATCTCCACACTATTTTCCAAAGTGCCTGCACCAACTTGCATTCCCACCAACAGTGTAAGAGGGTTCCCCTTTCTCCACAGCCTTTCCAACAAACGTTGTTTACTGTCTTGCTAATTTTGGCCATTCTAACTGGTATAAAGTGGTATCTCAATGTGGTTTTGATTTGAATCTCCCTGATGGCCAGTGATGATGAACATTTTTTCATGTGTCTGTTAGCCATTTGTACGTCTTCTTTGGAGAAGTGTCTGTTCACATCTTCTGCCCATTTTTTGACAAGATTGTCTGTTTTGTGTGTGTTGAGTTTGAGGAGTTCTTTATAGATCCTGGATATCAGCCCTTTGTCTGTATTGTCATTTGCGAATATCTTCTCCCATTCCAGGGGTTACCTCTTTGTTTTGTTCACTGTTTCCTTTGCTGTGCAGAAGCTTTTGCTCTTGATGAAGTCCCAAAAATTCATTTTCGCTTTTGTTTCCTTTGCCTTTGGAGACACATCTTGAAAGAAGTTGCTGTGCCCAATGTCGAAGAGGTTACTGCCTATGTTCTCTTCTAGGATTCTGATGGATTCCTGCCTCACGCTGAGGTCTTTTATCCATTTTGAGTTTATCTTTGTGTATGGTGTAAGAGAATGGTTGAGTTTCATTCTTTTACACATAGCTGTCCAATTTTCCCAGCACTGTTTATTAAGAGACTGTCTTTTTTTCCACTGGATATTTTTTCCTGCTTTGTCGAAGATTATTTGACCATGGAGTTGAGGGTCCATATCTAGGCTCTCTACTCTGTTCCACTGGTCTATGTGTCTGTTTTTGTGCCAGTACCATTCTGTCTTGATGATCACAGCTTTGTAGTAAAGCTTGAAATCAGGCAACATGATGCCCCCAGTTTTGTTTTTCTTTTTCAACATTTCCTTAGCAATTTGGGGTCTCTTCTGATTCCATACAAATTTTAGGATTGTTTGCTCCAGCTATTTGGAAAATGCTGGTGGAATTTTGATCGTGATGGCACTGAAAGTATAGATGGCTTTAGGCAGTACAGACATTTTAACAATGTTTATTCTACTGATCCATGAGCATGGAATGGTCTTCCATCTTTTTGTGTCTTCTTCAATTTCTTCCAGATCCTTTACCTCTTTGGTTAGGTTTACTCCCAGATATCTTATAGTTCTTGGTGCTATAGTAAATGGAATTGATTCTCTAATTTCCCTTTTCTGTATTTTCATTGTTAGTGCATAAGAAAGCAACTGATTTCTGTACATTGACTTTGTATCCTGCCACATTACTGAATTGCTGAATGAATTCTAGTAGTTTGGGGGTGGAGTCTTTTGGATTTTCCATATAAAGTACCATGTCATCTGTGAAGAGAGAGAGACTTCTTCATTGCCAATTTGAATACCTTTTATTTCTCTTTGTTGTCTGATGGCTATTGCTGACTTCTAGTACTATGTTGAACAAGAGTGGTGAGAGTGGACAGCATTGTCGTGTTCCTGATCTCAAAGGGAAGGCTGTCAGCTTTTTCCCATTGAGGATGATATTCGCTGTGGGTTTTTCATAGATAGATTTTATGAAGTTGAGGAATGTTCCCTCTATCCCTATACTTTGAAGCATTTTAATCAGGAACGGATGCTGGATCTTATCAACTGCTTTTCTGCATCAATTGAGAGGACCATGTGGTTCTTCTCTCTTCTCTTATTGATTTGTTCTATCATATTGATTGATTTGCAAATGTTGAACCACTCTTGCAACCCAGGGATAAATCCCACCTGGTCATGGTGGATAATCTTTTTAATGTACTGTTGGATCCTATTAGCTAGGAGCTTGTTGAGAATCTTAGCATCCATATTCATCAGGGATATTGGTCTGAAATTCTCTTTTTTGGTGGGGTCTTTGCCTGGTTTGGGTGAGTGGATCTTTTTCTTTCAAAGTTTTAAATATTTTATTACATTCTCTTCTGTTTGCATGGTTCCCAAGAAGTCTGATGTAATTCTTGCCTTTATTCCTTTACAGGTAAAGTGTTATTCTTCTTTAGCTTTTTTCAGTGTTTTTTTCTTTATCTTTGATTTGCCTAAGCATAGTTTTTTGTTTGTTTGTGTTTTGTTGTTGTTGTTTTCATTTATCTTGCTTGATGTTCTCTGAACGATTTTGTGTCTGACATTTGTTGGGAGAAGTTTTCAGTCATTGCTGCTTCAAATACTTCTGTCTTTCCCCCCCTTTTTCTCCCTCTGGCATTTCCATTAATCATATGTATTAGTAAGAATTCCCCTGAGAAACAGAACCAACAGACAGAGTAGGAGGACTTGACTCATGCAATTGTGCAGGCTGATAAATTCCACAATCTACCCTCTGTAAACTGGAGACCCAAGGAGGTCAATGTTGTAGTTTTCAGTCTGAGTCTGAAGGGCTGAGAACTAGGAGGGCTGATGATTCAATTCTCATTCCACAGGCAGGAGATGACCAATGTCCCAGAAGAAGCCAGGCACAGAGGGTAAATTCTCCTTTTCTCTGCCTTTTTGGTCTATTTAGGCCCTCAATGATTGGGTGCTTCCTGCCCACACTGGAGAGGGTCATAATCTGCTTCACTTCATTCAGATGTTAATCTCACCCAGAAACACTCACAGACATACTTAGAAACAATGTTTAGTCAAATATCTGGATACCAGTCAAGTTGATACATAAATCCAGTCAAGTGGATACATAAAATCAATCTTCCATCCTGGTGTATATTTTACCTTTCATAGTTGTCCCATGGTTCTTGGCCATTCTTTCCTGGTATTTTATTTTCTTTTTCTTTTTTTTTAGTCTCTCTTTCTCTTTGCTTTTCTTTTGGAAGCTTCTACTGAAATATCATGAAGCTCTTTTTTTTTTTTTTAAGATTTTATTTATTTATTTGACAGACAGAGATCACAAGTAGGTGGAGAGGCAGGCAGAGAGAGAAAGGAGGAAGCAGGTTCCACACCCAACAGAGAGCCTGATGCGGGGCTCGATCCCAGGACACTGAAATCATGACCTGAGCTGAAGGTGGAGGCTTTAAGCCACTGAACCACCATGGCGCCCCCATGAAGCTCAGAGACTCTTTCCCTCAGCTGTATCCAGTCTACTTTGAGTCCATCATAAGCATTCTTTGTTTTCATTAGCATGTTTTATCTCTCGTATTTCTTTTGTTATTCTTTCTTCCAACTTTCAAATCTCTGTTACTTTGCCCATATGTTCTTGCACAGTGTCTACTTTATCCATTAGACCCCTTACCATCATTACAGAGCCCTGACATTAATTACAGGGTGTTTTTTAAATTTTCTGGCCTGATAATTTAATATTCCTGCCATATTTGAGTCTGATTCTGATCTGATACTTTTCTATCTCTCCAAACTGTTTTTTGTTTGTTTTTCATTTTGGGTTTTGCTTTGCCTTTTATATGCCCTATTTTTCTTATTAGCCAGATACGGTATACTAGGTAAAAGGAACTACTGTAAATAGATTTTAAGTAATGTGGTGGTGAAGGGGGGTAGGAGAAGTATTTTGTAGTCTTATAATTAGGTTCTAGGCCATTAGTCGCCTGTGTCTCTGTATTTCCCCATTTTTCCTCTCCACAGGTAGAACAGGATGGCTCAAGGGGCATGGGGTTGGGTATTTCCCTTTCCTCAGGGCGGTTAAGCTCTGAAAGAACCCCAATAATTTAGGCTCTGGCAAAAGAGTCTCTCTTGACTGCAGGTCTTTTTAAGAAGAAAGAATGCTCTGACATATTTCAAATTGGTTCTTTGTCCCCTCCTCCTGCTGGAAGCAAAAGGGCATTTTTCTCCAATAATTACTCTGAGAAACTGATAGGGCTCCTGGAGGCAAAATTCACAAAACCATGTGGACCCCTTAGGATGAAGTCCCCTTGGAGTTTCTAAACTCTAGACTTACGTACATAGAGTCCCTGCAATTTGTCAACTACAGCTCATGGGGGTTTTTTTGGGTTTTTTTGTTTTGTTTTTATTTTGTTTTTTATTTTTTTGTTTTTTCTTTTCACTCTGATACTAGTTTCCGCAGAGGCTTCTGCTCCTAGGTTTCTGCTCTGGTAAATTGTGATTCTATCTGCCTGTCTTTCCAACTCTCTACAAGGCAGTGTGCCCTATAACATCACTTACCTGATGGATCTAAGAAGAGTTGTTTATTTTTTTCAGTTTGTTAGCTTTTTACTTGTTAGGACAGAGTAACGACTTCCAAGTTACCTATGTGCTCAACTGGCAACCCCCTATGGTTTTTACTGTGATTTTACTGTGAAACATTACCACTTGTATGTTGTCCCTGCATTTTCTCCAGAAAGATCCAGAACTGCCATCGCCATTCTAGAATTGGCAAAACTCTTTTTACCTAAACATGCTCTTTTTTCATTATATTGAATACCATAAAAATACTACTACTAATGGAAAAGTGCTACAAATATGGCCCGTTTTCCCCCAAAGACTTATCAAAGTGAAAAAAAAAAAGAAATCTATGTACTTAATAACCATTTCTTATTCATAGGCATGAAATACTTTCCATTTCTTTAAATGCTATACCTACCTATACATAGGCACTATGATAAAGTTAATTCTACTCTCAACTATTTTTGAAAGCCATTTGTTAAAAAGAGGAAAACTAAACTGTGAAATTAAAATCTCTGGAGGTACACAGGGTTTAATGCAAGTAATGTAGAATATTAATGTATTTAAATTTCACTAGTTTATGAGAGTAATTTCATAGTGACGTAATATATAATTTCAGTGACTTTAGCAGTTTTGTCTTTTATTTTTTGTCCATTTTGTGTGTTTGTAGCTTAACTGTCCTACACATAGACATCATCTTAATCTCTCTATTTTAAAATATTCAGACACCTGCAACAAACGCAGTCATAAAGCTCTTTTATATCAAGTTATTCATCCCTCAGCTTGTTTTCATTATAGGTCTATTGGAAGATTTCCACCCTCAACCCTATTCTCCTAGCAGTTAATTAATTATTCTTGCTATTGAAATGCACTATATGGTCTCTATGAATTAGGGGATGTCAAATATTGTAGTTTGCTTAGAGTAGCTAGGATTCAATTGTTTTTTTTTAATTCCTACTATTTCATACTTGCTGTGATTTAGAAAAATTGCTGATGCATCAATTAATGCAAATTGTATAAAGGCTTCTATAATTTAGGCTTAAAATGCCAGATCCAGCCATGGAGCTTTGTATTTTCATGAGCTGCTACTTAAAATACGGGGTTCAGTTTTCATTTACCTAATGTTCCCCAGTAATAAAGACGTGTCTATTAAGGACATCTGTTACAATTTGGTAACCTCTAATTTTAATGGGAAATAATAGAGTTCATGTCTGTAAGATTAGAGGTTATGGACTATGTCTTTACACTGGTTTGGCGTCCTGGATATAATGTTCTGCCAGCCAACCTAATATATTCACAAAAGGCCCAAAGTCTTGGTTCTGCAGGCCAAAAAAAGAAAAAGGAAAAAAAAAAAAACTTTTTCTATCTTGTCACTTTCCTCATTGCCTTGTCGAAAATCTGTCACCACCTGCTAGAAAATAATATTTTGTTTCTCTTTTTTAAAAGCACAGGAAGAGACAAGAAACCAGTGAATAATTACACAGTAAAATGTACTCCGCCAACTGACTCCAAGGGGGAGAAAAGGGGGGGCGGGGAGGAAGAGATGAGTCTCTAAAGGTCTGCCTATTCCCCAGAGCACCCAGAGGAGCCCTATGACCTCCCACCATATTTGGGTCTCAGATATTTTTTCTCTCTCCTGGGTGTGGGCGATGGGGTGAGGAAGGGACAAAACCTTTCCCTTCTTTTCCTGCTCACTCTTGAACAGACAACATATAGATAGTAAAGGGAATGTATCTGAGAACACAATTATACCTGCCAACTTCAGCAACTGTAACAATGAAATCCTCTTTTTCTCTTTATTCAAGCCAAACTTCAGCATTCCTTTTGAATACAAGTCCTTAATGGCATTTATGACTCTCACGGGTATTTATTTTAGCTGAATATCTTGCATTTGCTATGCCAAGAACAATCCCAAGTAAAAAAGATTCCTGTCACTTTATTCAAGCTTCAACAAAAAGCAACCAAGCCAGTAAATCACTAAATGGAACTACCAACTTCCTTTGACATGCATGAATAATGCCTTAGCAGTCAGCTCACCGGAAAGATTAGAATGGGAGTAAACACAGCCCTGTAAAAGTATGCCTACGCAAGCTGAGCCCAGAACTCTATCAAAATCAATTTCTCCCCTTTGACATCTGAGTATTTTGAAATGTTCTAACAGGAAGCAACAGAATCAAATTTCTTTCCAACTTGCCTTCAGCAGAAAGGAAAAGTATGATAACCAAATTCACCAGGTTTTAACTATCACTGAAAGTCTGACATTAACTTGAAGCCACTTTGATGGATAGAGGAAAAAGATGAAGGCAAACACTGGATGTTGTACAATGAAACAGACAACAATGGAGCAAGTCATGTTTCACACAAATACATTTTTTTCAATTGTTGTGTAAAGGTGAAACATCCTCGACCCAGCACTGGAGTATAAGATGGAAAGGTAAGTTGCCCGCGCAGATTACCTTAAGTAAAATAGTGACAAGATAATGGGATTTTCAATATGGAGAAAAGTTGATGAGTGTATTTTATAATGGTCATTCCTCTAATAACAGTCCTTACCTACAAGCTCATTCCTCAAAACCATTAGAAAATCCCATATACACACCACTCTATGTGCTTTACATCCTTTTGGAAGGAAACAATGTCATTTAATATGTTCTTCCTACTTTTCATCAACCTGTGCTTTTAGTTACCTTTTCTCTCTAAATATAACAAAATGTGTTGTCATATGTTGTCAATGTACAAATGACCACCTTTTGTACTTCTAAATGAATATCCTACTTTGTATTCCTCAAAAAATATTTTTATCTTAAAAAAAATTGTATCTTAAGTTGATTACCCCCACCAAAATGACAAAAACTTTCAGATACTAGAGAAGAAATAAGATGATTTTTTTTCTGGCCTAGCTAATCACATACACTTTTGTTGGATTTTCAAGTAGGTTAAATCATCTTAAAGTATTATTAAACCTTCAAACAATCCCGTGTTTTGCTGAGTTTGTTTCAAAATGGTTTAATAATAATAATTACTAGGGTTTTCGTATTTTACTAATTAACATTTTTATCTTGGATGTTTGGAAGACTTGACCTTTTTTTTTTAATGTTAATAATGTAGAACCTAAAAATCAAAAATAAATAAGAAAGCTACGGCAACCTTTTTTCAGGCTCATGTGGCTCTTTTGGTGATTTATAGATTAATCAATCATCAATGGGATTAAAGGCCATTTACACTAAACAAATTGCTTATGGCTGCAGCAAATTGTGTTTTGAGATTTAGTGATAGGGACTATAAATTGCCAGTCATGTTATTAGACACATAAATCAGAGAGTTACTGAAAATTGATTAGCTGACTCCAATTTTTCTGAACACATTGTTACTCCAGCTTATTATTTTTCTTTCCCAGGTCAGAACAGTTCAACTCCATGACTGAGTGAAGGAATGTGCATTTCTATACCTAAGGCTAATACTCAGGGGTTTGTGATTTTGTTTTTCATTTCTACAAATGTCCCATGTCACATATGCCTTTGTGTGAATATTGCAGCGTTGTTATTGTTTTTCTATTCACTATCTGAGTATAATTATCCCGGATATGGAAACTAATATATTTTAATAAAATAACTATAAAATATTTCCTGTGTTTAATGATGGATCTATGTTATAATAAATCCAAACTAAATAGTCTCTCCCTCCTTCCTTAGCACTTTCCTGAGATCCTAAATATATACTTTCAAGAATTGAGAAATCACACAAAAGGAAGGCATGCCTTATATATATTTGTGTCATTATGATGGACTTTATGATAATCATTAAAATGATAACATAGCATTTGTTTTTAAAAGTGTATACAAATTATTTGCTTTCTAGATAAATAACTGGTTTAGGAGAATATTTTGGATGCAAACTTTGAGTTCTGAGTTAGTATGCTTGTTTCCTTGACACTTCTCTCTTCCAAGAGCAATATATCCCATACAAAGTTTCTAGAATATTCTTGCATCTAGCTCTCATTTTATTATTGCCCTGCTAGAAATTTTCAATAGTTCTTCAATTATCTACAGTATAAATCTCAAGAATTCCATTTGCTCAAACTAGTTTTCATAAACCCTATCATCCACTCAATTCCAAACAACGTTTACCACCTGAACACTCTCCTCTTTAGTCACTACTGCTATCTCTACTTCTTGCAATGGTGTTTCTGCCCCTCTACCTATTACCACCATGCCCACCCTTCAGAGCCCAGCTCAACAACGATCTTCTCCAGAAATTATGCCCCATCACCTTGGAAGGTACTTCAAATTGAATCAGCTCATTTCCTTTATTTTGGCTTCTATTAATGGACTTTCCTATTGTACTCCACTTTTTAAACTGCAAATTGTATGTGCCTTTCTATATCTACAACAGACATAACGTAATAAGAAATTGTTGGTAAGAGCTTTTGATCACAGCATTCCAGAGACAATGTACTTTATAAAACAAGTGTCAGGAGCAAATCACTTGGTAGCAATCTATAATACACAATTATCAAATGATTTAACCTAAAAACAAACATACCTACAAATTACAAATGCATTCTAAATATATTACAAAATTTCTCATCCTTATCAAGCAGCATAAATTTAAGAACTTGATAACAAAACAAGAAACTGACAAGAGGAAAGGGATGCTGACAAGAGGAAAGAGGATGCTCTTTCTTTCCTAACAGCCCATTACTGAGCTGCACTGGTGGGCAGTACAGATACAGAAGTTAGAATGAGACCCTTTGGAGTTAGAGAAACCTGGTTTCAAAATTTAGCTATTGCCTTCCAGCTATGTTACAATGGAGGACACTAGTTGTTATTTGATGCATGTAATGATTCATAGCCTACAATTTGCAAAAGACTGATGTAAAATCATAACTTATTTCATTAATTTTCCAAATGTATCAAGAGCTCATGCTCCCAAAGAAATACACAATTTGGAGCAAAGATGTAGAACAGAATGTTAGCACTGTTTCTTATATATTCACTCTGTACTTAATCATCATAAATGTCATGGCTTGTGCTTAAACATGCAAGTTGAAGTTTAGAACAGAAATATACATCCAATTAATTCTGTCACAAATATAAATATCAGAGAATTATTTCAACATCCGGGAAGGGGAAGGATTCTTATTTATCTATTTTTTTGTTTTGACTTTTAGTGTTAGTTATTACAAGTACTTTAATCTGAACTCTCTCTTTGAGTACACAGAACTCTGCAAATGAAACATCCAACTTTATTTATCCTTAAACATTTGGGGATGGGAAGACAGAGAGAGAGAATGAGAGAGAGGAGGGGCAGAGGGAGAGAGAGAATCTTAAGTAGGCTCCATGCCTAACGCAGAGTCTGATGCAGGGCTCAATTTCACAACTCTGAGATTATGACCTGAGCTGAAATTAAGAGTCGGACTCTTAACCACTTAACCAACTCTGCTACCCAGGTGATCCCTTAAACATTTTTTAAATGAACAGTTTCATACTTTACCTTCCTAGTGCATGGTTGCAAAGTAACATTTGATTTATGTACCAGACTTCAGGATGATGGAGGTGGCAGGGTCTTTTCTTTCTTTCTCTCTTTCTGTCTTTCTGTCTAAGGTCTTGTTTTAAGTCACACTATGAGTAATTTTCACTGAACAAAAGGTTTGCTAATGTTGTGCTATGGCTAATATGTCAAAAATGCTGGTAAATGGTATGAGGGTTTCATTAAAACACAAACCTTTCTACAGGTTTCTTTCTTTCTTTCCTTCTCTCTTTTTTATTTTATTGTTAAGTCTATATTGTTTCACATGGCTGCGCAACTTCATGTGGACTATTTTTCCAATGAAGTAGAACAGCCCTTTGGTTCAAGGAAATTAAAAGATGTTGTTATTATTATTATTAGATATTACACCAATATTTGCTTTGTATTATAACAGAATTTATTTTATAGAAACAAGTTGAGAAAAAAAATTAAAATCGTAACAAAATAAAAATCCCTCCAAAGCTATTTACTTTTAAAGATGTCTACACATTTGAGCAGAGATACATTCAGAGTAATCTCAATAATAATAATGATAATAAAAATAATAATAAAAATTAGGCAACTGATATCTGTCTGTCAAATACTGTCTTTTTTCTCCTGTTTTGAATGGTTTTCTAACTAAGGAGTTGAAATTTTTTGGCACTATAGTATATGTCAGAGCTAGATGTTGTCATTAGCACTGGGAGACCAAAGATGTGAAAGAATTGTAAAAAACTTTTCTGAAAATTGAATCAACTTTCTGATTTTGGACTCTGTAGGTTGCACGTGATGAAGGCTAATGAAGACCTAGAATCCAAGTGTCCCACAAGTACCTCTGAAAGTAATCGTGTCACAGATACAGAAGACAGCCTTACTCAGAAAACTCATCAAACTGCTTCAGTAAATATGGAAGGGAAGAACCTTTGTAGTTCCCACAACACATTAAGCTATTATTAATTTTAGTCTCTACCAAAAATATATCTCTCTATTGATTGGGTGCTGCTTGTTTTAATGCCTCCTTTATCCCTCTTTATTTCCCTACCCTGAACCAATCTCCCCACCCCATTTCCTAACTGACATTAAAGTAGAGGTCGGAGAGAATAAAATTTATATTATCAACTCCGTAAAACAAGACAGGCACCAGGTATTTAGTTCTTAGATTATCACACTGAACTGAAGTCAGCTCATTAATCTTCTATTTTCACCCCAAGATTCCAAATCGACACACTTATGCAATTTAGCAGTAACAGAAATGATTAATAGGTTTCTCTGGTGCTAACCTAATTGCTATGACACTAAAGACAAGAACATTACAGAAGATAAAGCATTGAGACCAGAATTACCTCCCTTCTAGGTAGCAATCAGCTGTTAAAGGCAATTTTTGAACTCCTTTGAACAATAAACAAATTACTGCCATGGAGTATGGTTTTTGCCTTGCTGGATTCAACTAGAAGACAGCCTCATTAACAAATCTTCAAACCCAGCTAACTGTTTTCTATTTTTCCACAGTTTCTCTTATCAAATGTCTTTAGAAAGAATAAAAAAACTCGATCGAATATTACCATATTTCACTTCGATATAGCAACATATTTCCATACATGCCATAGTCTCAAATTTTTGTTTGATGTACATCAAATATACGTGTAGGTATATTTAACAAAAAATGGAATTGGAAAAAAGGCAATAATATGAAAAATCTATGCATTTGTCCTATTTGTGCTGCAGGGTAGCAGAATATGCCACCCCAAAATATGCCATTGTGGCATAAGGATTATTTTGAGCTCTAAAAGCCATAGAGAAGAAGTTGATATAAGAACCCTGCCCCCCTCCCCGCCTTTGTCTAAAAAGCAGGACCTAAGGGTGCCTGGGTGGCTCAGTTGTTTAAGCAACTGCCTTCAGTTTGGGTTATGACCCCAGAGTCCCAGGATCGAGTCCCATATCGGGCTCCCTGCTCAGCAGAGAGTCTGCTTCTCCCTCTGACCCTCTCCCAAATGCCCCCTCTCTCTCAAATAAATAAATAAAACCTTTAAAGAGAAAATAAAAGCAGGACCTAAATTTGTAAAGCTGTCCCCTTTCCCCTTCCTACCAGGAAGAACACGAGTTAATCACTGGAGATCATTTTAGAACTTTATGAGCCCAATGATGGCACCAGAAGAATCTACGTAAAAAACCTTATTAACTAGCTCTTATCTTTCATTAATTTCCCCAAATATTTGCCTTTCAAGATTTGTCAAAAAACTCAAAATCCATTTACCTTTGTCTTGTTTATTTCACTAAAAATGCACTGTTCTTTTGTTAAGATGATCCAGAAGCCCAAGTTCTAACCACCACTTTGAGTTACACATCACCAAGCACTCCCACGTATATTAAAGATGCACATGTTAATAAACGTTTGTTCATTTTCCTCTTGCCAGTCTGTTTTTTATTGGTTTAATTTATAAGGTCCCAATCAAGAACCCTAAGATGGAGTAGAGGGAAAGGAATTTTTATCCTTCTCTATAATACCATCTATGTGTTTCCAAGAAAAGTTCTTTTCTGTCCAAGTACCCAGAATACTATTTCAGTATTTCTTTTTGGCTTTCTCAGTTTTGATGACCTAATCATAAACTGTCCCGTGGGTTACAAAATACCAAAGAATACACACCATATACTGAATTGTCAAATCTTAATTCTTCTAGTGTACAAAAAAAAATGCAGTGTCTTTAAGTTTCTCACATCAAACTGAAATGTAACTTTTGATCACTTCAATGAATTGGTTATTTGCACTGCAAACTGAAGCCTCATCCTAGGCTGTCTTCTCTTTATCAAACCAAATTAATGAGTAGATTCCTGTATTTTATATTTAAAGCCCTACACAACATGATGGAAACATGCACTTCTAAATTGAAAAAATGCACATGTGTTGACATTGTTGGCTACATGCTCATTGATATCATCTTAATACAATCTGTAGTACCTGTAATTTTCCCCTAAAATAGAGTTTGTCAGTTAAAAGAAAAATATTTTCTCTCCTTTTGTACTTTGCGATTCTAATACTTTATTAAGCTGTTTAAAAAAGACATTCTAGCCTTCTTTAGGTTCTCTACTTGGTGGCATTGCCACCACTGAGTTTTTATTATGTAAATTATTGCAATCTGGTTAGCTCCTTCCGTCTTTTTTCTTAACAAAAGGGGTCTGCAAGTGCTAATCAAAATGCTGCAATTTACATATTAATGAAGATTTTATAATGACATTTTCTTCATACACAGGGTGAGCAAAAGGGAGACTTTTTATCTTTTTTTTGAGGAAAGCAACCACCAAATTTTGATCTTATAAAGTATCTTTGAAACTTTCCAAAGCTGATTGGAAGGGCAATATGTATTTTAATCAGACACAGAATGAAAGCAGTAGGTATGGGCTTTAAATATGTGATGTTTATAAGCACTATCTTTTTTTTGTATACATTCATGCACTTGTAATTACACAAAATGCTAAGGACGCGTTTGCCAGTGAGGGTGCTGTGCACAATCAAGTCCTAATCATTTTCAGGAAAGGAAAAACATTCCACTAAAAGTGAGGAGAGACAAGGAGTGTTCGAAAGCTATGTCAAAAGTGTCCAGCTGTTTTCACAGAATATAGGTGATTTCCTGGTGCTAGCAAAATCCAGAAGAAACATTATAACAACTAGAAATATCTACAATTGCTATGAAGCCCAAGTATGAAGATCCACAAAAATAGGATAAGTGGATAAAATTAGTTAAAACAATCTTCTTAATAATAGGTTTTCTGATTATAAAAGTACTTTCACCCTTTCGAATGTGTCACTAAAAACCAAGCAGAAAAAACAAATTAACAATCTGTCACTAGAATGTAGTCTTCCACAGATAATATGCTCATGAGTAAAAAGACAGGGATTCCAATATTGATCATTATTTAGCTGGTGACATTCTTTGGAAATTCAAGCAAGGAATTCATTTGTGTTATATTTTCTTTAATTACCAAATGAGCATATAGGCACAATATTTGTAATAGGAAAGGAGAGAGAAAAATGGACCAAACATTATTGTGGGAATTTCTGATCATATTTCAAAAAATATTTTATGTGAAAAGTTTATTGTCACTAACTAATCTAAAAATACCAGCGGTTTTCCAAATCCCACTCCCCTTTTCTTCCAGAAATTGATGTGAAAATTAGCAATTTTTCAAATATTTCTAATCATTGTGATATAATAATTGCTTTGCTTTGTTTTTAAATGATTTCATATTATAAAAGACAATTTGGAATCTAGGGTCAGTAAAACACTTAAGAATGTTAATGAATCCTAAATTACTAATATTAAAAATTATCTAACACATCAAAGAAGTATTTCTTATATCCAATAAATAAAATTATATATATACATATGTATGACATTTTATCTTGACTTCAACATAAAAAAGCTAGATGTTTATTTAGGAAATGGCAGTTGGTAAGAACAGACAACTGTTGTTTTGAATTCATGGGAAGATACTCCAACAAGTGAAATAATAAGGCAGGTCTTCTTTTCACAGCAGGACAAGAACACCCATTCAATTGGATTAGATGACATCATGCCAAGAACCATTAGTCCAATCATTGACTTGTGACTGCAAGTGCTACCATTTAGACACATGGAACCACTTCCAGTCACATCTGGCCACTTGGGCATGTGAGTTGGCGCAAGTATGCTTTAGAAAGAATGGAGGCTCCTGACCAAAGTCTATCAAATCCTTTAATAATGTGGAGTTGTTTCTTTTAACAAGGGAGAATCCTCAAAAATATGAAATTCTCAGTCGTGCATTTACAACCCACAGAAAGTTTATTTTTCGTTCTCATTTTCTTCACTTGAGTGGTTTGGTTTCTGAACAGCCTCAGTCTTGCTCTAGGCCTTTGAATCGTTGATTGCTCGTGTTCAGGCATTGATTTCAGGTTGTGCCAATTCATTGAAATTGTACTTAATTTCAAAGAACTTCCATCACTTTCTGGAAGACTAGTTTGCATGGAAGTGGACAAATGACTTCCCTCCAGGGAACCTGACCTCTTCTAACCACAGGTATACATAGGCCTTTCAATGACAGAGAATAATTGTTCCAATCTTTCGCTGGTTATCCCACAGGTCTCACAATTGTTTCAGCCTCCAAAGGGGAAAAAAAGATTTGACTTAATTTTTTTGCTATTGTTTTTCTCCACCCCAATGCCAAACAGACCTAAATTAATTGGACTATTAAAACATATTAAACCATGAACTCTGAAAAACTGAATTTATACAATTATTAGTTGTCTAATTTTTTTTACAGCACACTGTCACCCAGAATTAAAACAACACATTCAAACTTATGCACATACACATACACTTATACACACACATACTGCAATAAGTCAGTCATAACAAACTCTACAGAGGCACAATTGTTTTCTAATTCTTTCTTTACAGTCATCAAATTCTAGGCCACTCTTTGCCGACTTGGTTCTGTTACAAAACTTCATTATGCCTAGTCAGTTTATCTAAACATTATATGCTGTGATTACTTCTGGTACTATTTGATTAGGACATAAAACAGCTGTAACTTGCCAACTTAATATATTTTTTCTAAAGGGCCGTGTTAGGGCTTATCTGTTTTTAGCTTAATTCAAAATGGCATGAACAAGCTTTCACCCTCCTCTCCCCATCCTAACAGGAAAGTGTAGGAGACCAGAGAGTTCAAGAATGTTTTACTATTGGGGAGGTTTTCCCCCTCCCAAACTAATGATAGCAGAATGTGCCACCCCAAAATATGCCTCTCTAGTATAAGGATTATTTTGAGCTAAATATTTTGAAAAACTGCAGACACAGGAGAATCTCTAAAAACAGAATGGAAATCAACCTTTAATTTATAAAGGAGATCTCCATTTGTAGGATGACTTTTCTTTACAAAGAAGACAATTAAAAACTGTAAATCATAGGAAACTCTTAACAATGGAGAAGTAACCACATAAATCTATATAACAAACCTTACTCCTACATATTGTGCTTTTCCTAGTAACCTTCCATAATTGCTCCCCACCTCAACACATGAGCCAGGGGTGGGGGTGGGGGGAACAATTGGTTCAAAGAGGGTTTTGCTAGAAAGAAACAAATCTGAAAACACATTAAGAATCTATTAGCCAAGCCAATTAGATAAAAAGCTTATAATGCCATCAAGCAATATAGGCAATGCCAAAGACAGAGCTTATTAAGATAGCAGTTGATCTTTTTGACATTTTATTCCTAGGTCCCATTTCACATGTTCAAAGTAAAATGCTTTTAAAATATATCACATAGAGCTTTGATAAATTTCCTGATCGTACTAGAAAATAATTATTTTCACCTTTTAAAGGGCTTGCAAGAGCATAATAAACATGTCTTCAACAGACAAAAATAAAGATAACTCGCCGATGAGAATGAATAAGAACAGTATGATAACAACAGTAGCATTGCCAGGTTCAGTGGCTGGGGGCCCTGTATATTAAACTGACAAAAAACAGGGGGGGAAAAAGCAGTTTTAATTATGTACATACACATAGGAATTCACACACACAAAAAAAGGACTCAAAGAGGGAGCCAGAATTTGGGATTTTATACAATATCAAAAGAGAGACAAAATATCTCCACTCTCTGTGGAGAAGAGCCTGGACAAAGGAAAGGGATGTGGGGCTTCAAGAGCAAGAAGTGAGTATGAGAAGGTGACTAGGAACTGTGTGAAGAATAAGGGTTGTGTAGAAAGTTTGATAGGCAGAGTCAGGGTGATGTCTGCTCTGCTGATTAAGAGTTATTGAGTCTTTCTCTCTCTGCTATGAGAGAAGACATCTCTACAAAGGGAAATTTCCTTTTTACGTGTAGAATTTTTCACAAAAGGGCAACTCATTCTCTGTTTTTACAGCTTTTCCTATCTCTGCTATTTCTCAAATGCTTTCAGCTCAAAACAATGCTTATGCCAAAGTGGCATATTTTGGGGTAGCATATTCCAGCCCTTTTCACTGCCAATCTTTACATTTGTACACATTCGTTTGTGGTTTTTGTTTTGTTTTGCTTGTCCTGTTTTTTTCCTGTGTGGAAGGAAAAAATATCTTTTGCTCTCTCCCCTTCTAAATTATCTGATTGGGGCCCTGTAAATTAGACTGACAAAAGACAGATTAACAAGAAAAGAAAAATACACATTTATTTAATATGTTTTATGTGACAGGAGCTTCCATAGGGAAACAAAGATCCAAAAGAACAATTAAACTTCAGGGTTTTTAATATTCAGTTTGATAAAGAAAGGAAAGTCATGGGAAAATGTGTTAGGCAAAAGGATATGAGCTACAGGGAATAAACTGGGGAAACTTCACAAGGCCTATTTATTCAGATTCCTCTTGGTGCCTCTCCACCTTTGAAGACTGGGATACTTCTTCCCACTGGGAATAGGGACAGCTCTCACTTAAGGATCTTTAGACCTGCATTGCAGAGCCTACATTTTTACCTACCCTTCAAAGGTTCTTCTGGCTAGTCTTACACTGACATGGGACAGATTAACACTAAAAAACTGATTTTTAATCTCATACATACAGGAACCTCATCATGCTTGAGAGGTTCAAAGACAAAAAGGTAAAATGAAATACACATTCCATCGTTAGCCAAGGAATGGGCTGGGGGCCTGGGGCTTCAAAGGGGAGGAGGGCAATTCACAGGGCCACGGAGGAAGAGCAGATGTGTGGTAATTAGATGCTTGCTCTTCCATACAGGTGTGTCACTCAGATAAAATGTATCTCTGGTAATAACTCTTATTCTTGGAAAGATTCCCAATTTAGATTTTTCTAGGTAGTTATGGGAGGGGCAAAAGTTTTTCTGAAGCCCAAAGGGCCTTCGTTTGACTTTAGCTCAAAACAGTCCACATGTCAAAGTGGCATAGTTTGGAAAGACTGGCCTGAACCCCTTCACCTGTTTCACGGGAGAAAGAGGGAGGTTAGAGTCCTCCCTATACCTGATATCTCTCAGATTCCTTCAGCTTAAAAGTATTCAATATGCCAAGACACCGTATTTTAGGGTGGCATGTTCTGAACCCCATCATTTCTCCTTTCCTTCCTTCTTTCTTTCTACTATCTCTTTAAAATTCTTTCTATACTATTTCACATCAATAATAGAGAGAGGATTTTGCAAATTTCTATTCCCCCTCACTCTTTTCCATAGGTCCCCTTGCATCTACCTAACGAATCTAGAAAATGTTGTTGAGGAGGCTTCAGATTATACCAGTATTTTGCTGTTACTCTTCCTAAAGTTTCTCTTTTTAGGTGTCCTCAAGGCTTTGTGTTCCCCAATAAGAACAAGGTTTTGTTTCAATTGTTCAATAAGCAACCAATGCAAAAACTTCTCACATTTAGAAACTCTGGTACAGAATCCTGAAGCTAGACCATAACTGGACATGATTTATTAAAGGGACACATTTAACATTATTAGCATTGAGTAAAAATATAAAACCATTAAACCTTTTAACTGAAAATAACAATTTTCCTTTAAATAGAAAATTACAAATCATTTATATTTATTACATAAACTCCTTAGTAAATATATTATTTTCAGCACTCTGTATAGGTTTATGATTTTATTCATTTAGGCATGCAAAATGTACTTTATTTATGAAGCTATTTGTTTATTGAATTTTTTTTACTTATCAACAAAAATGTTCATTCTCACTTCATTCTTTCCCTTCCTAATGGAAAGAGATCTTCCCCCACACAGTCTTCCTCCACCTGTCTTCAACTCACAGTACTTGAACTTTCACTGACGAGGTCTTACATAGCAGCTGATCTTTGCACACACGGCACAAGCCCAGGCACAGTCCCTATTAAGTGGGCTCCTTTTATTATTTACAAGAGCACTTTGGAATGGAAGAGAGTGAAAAATATGTTACAGATGTAATTTTAATGTTAAAACATTAAAATTTTAACATTAAAATTCATATTAAAGTAGAGAAACGGGAAGCATTAAAATAGGACATTGTCTTTCATTCCTCACGGGCATGTTCTTCTCCTTGACATGCCCAGAAAAATCTGTGCTCTCTGAGCTAAACAGAAAAAAAAAAGAAAAAAAAAAAGTTTGTTTTAACAAACAAAAGTAAATCATTCATGAACTTTAGACTTTAGCTAAGATTACTCATACTACTCCTGATAACACTGGTAACACAGCAGTGTGGATGACACTATGATTGAGTTTCACTGCTCTGTGAGACCCATTAAATCACAATGTCTCAGGATGAGATTCTCACAGAATATTTTGAGAGATGCAGGTCAACATTCTTGTCACTGCCCCCTCATTTGTATCTACTCATTCTTCTTTCAACTGCAATTTTCTTCTACTTCATCACTCCATTAAAAATCATCTGTTCAAGGTCTTACCTTAAGTTATCAAATACAATGGGCATGCTACATATAACTACAAAGTATCAATTGTTTTTTATATTCTCACCCACCTAAACTGGTGATTTCAGCTATCAACTGAGTGTTCATAATCCCCAAACCTGTATCTCTAACTCAATTTCATTTCTGGGCACAAAACAAAATATTCACATATTCAAAGAACATTTATTGAACATTTACAATCTGCTGGACAACCCACAAGGGTTCAGACTCTACGTATCCATACATTAATTAATTGTATTTCCCTTTCCTGCTTTCAACACTCACCCCCTCAAAAACTCAAAATAAACATCATCATCAACAAAGAAACACGGGAACAGAACACAATCCATCTTCCAAAACACAAACCCGAGGGTGACTGTTCCCAGTTCTTTTTTTTTTTTTCTTATTAAGATCCAACTGGTTATTAAATCAGTTTTATTCTAACTTGTTAGTATCTCTCCAATGTCTTTCCTTGCCTTATTTCCACTGCTACAACCAAAAAATCCAGCTGCTCACCTTGCTTTCCTTGGATTTGCCCAAGTTTTTTCTAGCTAATTTCCCAAGGGTTAAGTCTCAGCTGCCTCTGACCCTTTCTAAACACAGTCATTGCACTGAACTCTTTAAAATAATAATTTGGCAATATTATTCCCCCAACTGAAGTTTCCCATTGCCTACAGTAGCATATCCCAGATTCCTTGGCAGGATAATTTGCCTTGTGAGATATTAATATATGTTCTATGAAAAAGACTAATATATATAATATTTTTTTCTTCTGATATGTAAAGCATATGTGTTAGAAAATTACAATTATCATGCTATGATAATGACCTTAAAAAAAGGCTTTCTAGAATAGAGAACATTAGGAAATTACATGGGAGATCATTTTATGCGTGAGGTCTGTGCATTGATGACAGAAGCAACAATGTCTTAGTTGTTACATATTACATTGTCTATTTGGTTATAGCTGGTTATAGTATGTATTCTAGGATTTCAAAAATATTTTAAATATTTACATTACATTGTATATAAAAGCATATGACTCAAATATTTGTTAATTCTCAGAGTAATTAGTCCCAAAGACCTTTTTTATTCTTTTTTTTGTTGTCTACTATAATACAAACATGCATATTATCTCATATGTTGGGATGTTTTCCTCCAATATGTTATGATTTCTTTAAAAACATTTCTATCGACAAATGAGTTTTGCAATGCTGACTAACCTTATGGAATCCAAAGGGTATTCATTATTTATTGGCCTTCCTGACCAGTCCAACTTTTCACACTTTCCAGTTCCAAAATCCCATTCTCTTACCCTTCTCTTTTCTTTGCATATGACATTCTCTTTAATTGGTACTACTGAGTAGCCTGATCCTTTGAGTCTAGTGTGCCCATGGTGTAAGTCCCAGGTGGTATAAGTCCCGACCCAAATGACAGCAAGTTCAAGAACTGAGAGTCAATGTTTCAGTTCTAGTCCCAGTCCAAAGGCCAGAAAAGACCAATCTTACATCTCATGCAGTCATGCAAGAGAAGTTTCCTCCAACTTATTAGGCTTTATGATCTATTCTGGTCTTCAGTTGACTGAAGGAGGTCCACCCACTTTAGGGAGGGCAATCTGCTTTACTCTATCTACTCAGTGGAATCTTAGTCTCATCCAGAAACACCCTCACAGACACACCTGAATAATCTTTGTCTAGATAATGTTCGGCCAAACCCCATGGCCCAATCAAATTGACACATAAAATTAACCATCCCACTCATTTTCAGAGAAGAAGCTGAGATGAGATACAGAAAAAAATAACAAAAAGATGAAGAAAATATTGACTCTTTTAAATTTAAGAAATTGAATAATAATTTAACTTTTTGAAATTTTATCCAAGATGAACTGGTCTCGTTTTTTAAAAATCTCCATCAGTAGTTTTGCTTCCCTTAAAATACTGATTTTCTTATCTTGTTCATCTTGTTTTTAAATATCTAAATTTTGACTAGACTTAGGGGAAACATCCCTGCTATATTATATGTTTCATTATTGCCTGAGTTGCCATGGACATTTCCAAATGTTAGTTTTTCTCACAAAACAAGAAAAAATGAAATATAGCCAAAAGAATTAAGGATTATATTTGTAGCATACAGTGGATGGCATGTACCTGGTAAAATTCCAGAATGTATTCCTAGACCAAATACTTGAGCATAAACTGTGTTATATTCATTCATCTCACAGAAATCTTTCTTCCTACAAGTCACAGTTTGTGGGTGCGTATACTTGTTTATTGGCTGAGTATCCCTCTGAGGACCATGGGGGCAGAGGCCATGTCCCTTTTGTTCATTACCATTTATCAGGCACCTGGCACAGTCCCTGGCATGTAATAGGAACTCTGTAAATATCTGTTCAATGACTGAATGGATAAAGATGAATTATACATTGTCTGGGTGCCCTACCTCCTTCTATTTCTCCCTAAGAACTAAAATTGTAGGCCAGTTTCAGCACATCTAACCCTTCAGCCATGTGATTTAAAATTTAGGCTGGCTTGTCCCTTGTTGTGTAGGTCTGAGAGAAACTTAAAATCTACTAAGTTTTGTACATAAATTACTTGATGTAAGATATAAGAGCAATACCAGTAGAGCAATCAAGAAAAGGGAAAACAGGAGAGGGTAACAGATTCTGATAAAGTCTGTAAAATTTCATTAGGACTATTTAACATGGTCTTAATGAGTGGCTTGTTTTATAATCTGATTGAATGCATGCAGTGCTACCATCACTCACTTACATTTATTGCCTTGTTACCTAGGAGTAAACAAAGATGCATCAGCATAAAAAGACACTAAATTCTTCTATCTAACATTGATTCATTTTCATTTTTAATTTTATACTTAAAATAACATATACTAAAGTTTTCAAAATCAGTTTACCTCAACTTATCAGATGAATTACCTGATATAAACATTATAAAATTAGAATTATCTGATTTAATACAAATTATAAAAGGAGAAAGACAATGTAGACCAAACCCAGAACTAGAATTTAGGTAACCTGTACTAAAAACCTTTTCAGTTGGGTGGTCTGGGTCAATTTATCTTCCCTGGCTTTTTCCATTTTTAAAATGGGGCTATGAGAGTATTTAGTAAACTGAAAAGTATATGTGAGTGCAATTATACTTATTGGTCACATGAACGGATTACTGTATTTTTTTATTTAAACTGATTAATGTATATCTCATTCATTGTAAAATATACATTTTCTACATGAAGGGGTGGGGTGGCAAAACAGAGAACAATATATTAAAAATCCATCTTACACATTTTATGCTCATAAAAAGCCTGATTTGAATAAGGCAGTGAATAGGTATAATATTTGGTGGCGACGTTCTCTTCTTTACCTGGAATGCAAATAATGTAGCACTGCCAGTGTCATATGCTAGATTACAAAACATTGACCAGCACATACAACAGCGCAGGGATGACACAATGTAATGGATAGAATAAGTCACTCCTTTCTGTACATTTTCACAGAGCACTGTATAGCTCTCTAATTGCTCTTAAAATGTGAATCCCCCCATTTTTATAGCAACTATTATATGAGCTAATGTTTTACTATGTATCAATAGTGGGAGTTAGGCAAGCATCTGGGCATATGCAGAAAAGCATGTTATATCTTTGGAGATAACCAGAAAAGAGAAGCAGTTATCCTTATCCAAACTTCAATCAAGAAGCATTATGTCCCTAGCGCATTATATCTCCCATGCACAAAACAACAACAGTTGTTCCTTAGTGCCCACACATAATTAGTTATTTCCCTTCCGATATGCCAAGCAAGGTGACTTAGCTTCAAGGGTCACCTTCCATTCAAAAACCATCTTGGCTACATGTTTGCTAAAGCTATTAACTCACAGCAAACAAAGGCTGTGCTTTTGTATAAATGTACAAAGCTTTGAAAAAGCTTTCAGTTTTGGACAGTCACAATTGAGTTATTTGTATAGGTATAAACATCCATCAAAGACCACCCATCTCTCTCCATAGCACAATGCCAACTAGTTTAATGGTTGTTAAAGCTGAGTAACAAGAATGTTATTAGCAGTTCTTGTGATTGTACTTTTGTATTGTTTGCCAAAATGTGCTCAGAATTAAACAGGATGATAATTTAGATATGAGATTCTGATATACAGAATGTGAGGTGTTTCTAATAGGAAAAAGCATATAGACATTTGGTAAAGGCTAAAGAAGGGCTTTTTTTTTTTTTGTCTGATTTCACACACTGCTGCTCTATATATCCATTGACCTTTAATTCTGCCTTGAATATGAGAGCTATTAATATGGAATCGTTTACCTTTCTACAATCAAAGCAACAAATCCACCTAGTTCTTTTTCTCACTGTAGTTACATTAGAACAGTGTCCTTTCCTCTATGAAAGGCCAGAGTTTCCACCAGAGCTCAGGATCACATCTCCCCCAGCTGTCCCAAATTAGTCATCCTAAACTATATTACCTAAAGCATACCTCTCAATTATTATTAGTGTCACAGCACTTAGCAAATTTGGCAATACTTTACTTACATATTATTTTTTCTCCTTACCTAGAATTAAGCATCATGAGGGCAGGGACTCAGTACTATAACCTCTGGTACATAGTGGCTGCCTGGTTCATTGTAGGTGCTCAATTTGTATAGAAAACATGAATGACTAAACAAAATGGTTACTGCGCCTGAAAGTGGGCTTACCAACAGATTCTGGGGTTGTTGCCAGGATTAGAGAAGTTAATAGATGTAAAACATTTAAAACAATGCTCCATCAATATTAGCCATTACTAGTTAATATTAATGCTATTTTCATGAAATAATGGAAACTGGGTATGAGGCAGAGTTTGGGGAATTAGTTTAGAAACAATAAAACTTAAGACCTATTGTTATCTCATTATAGATTTTGAAATGTCTTAGCACATAAATGGGTTAGGCCCAAAGGGTATCTCAGTTTCTTTCCAGTTATAAAATTCATCAGCTTTGCAATCTGAGTCATTACAAAAGCAGCACGATTACTGTGACTAAATCTAATGACAAAGCTTCCAAGAGGATCCATGATATGAAACAGGTTTTTTAAAACAACAAAAATTAGAAAGAACTTTCCAGATCTAAACCATAGCATATAATGCACAGATGGGTGTGACTCCCCTTTCCACTTTCTTGGAGCTCAGAGATTGATGGACCTGGTATTTAAACAAATAATTGGAACTCCGTGCGATCAGTGCTAGCTTATGAGAGCTATATGCAAGAGCTCTTACTGATATCTAAGGGAAGGACTAACTGGTTTTGTCTGAAAGGTCTAGGAAGGCATTATCGATAAACCTGGAAAAGAGAGTAGAATTTTCCCATACAAGTAAAGATGAATGCTATTCAGAAGGAACAGAATAAAGAGATACACATAACTATTTGGATTGTTTGAGAAATGGCAGTTGTCTAGAGTTTATACTGTTTGAGAGAAAGGAAGAAGGGCAATTGTAGGTAATTAGGCAGGGAAGTGAGATTGGGAACAGTTCGTGAAAGTTCGTATTATGTGAATCAATCACGGACTTGTCATGGGAAGGAAAACAAAACAAAAACAGCAACAAGTACCTTAGCTATTATAAGCAGATTTAATAATTTACAAAATTCAATGGAACAGACCCTACGCTATTTCCAGAAGTGAGTCCCAAATCTATATCAACACAGCTTCAATAAAGGGCTCGGAAAGCCACTGTTGAGCCACCATGATGGTCTCTCAGCACTCACAAAAATTGTGACACCACTAAAGAAAACCTGATTGTCTTTATTTCCATGCATGGCATAGAAAATACACCATGGCAACAGAAATATGAGGAATCAGAAATGACTGTCTTCAATTCCTCAACTGCTGCTTGCTCTTTAGTCCAATCTATCTTCCAAGCACTACTGTGCCCTCATTCCAAGTATCATGCAATTGTTTCTAACTGGAGAAACCTAATATGCATCCAGAGGCCTAGCCCCAAGGAAACTAGAAGACAAAGTTTTTAATTCCAGTCTCTGCAGGACAGGAGTTACAGTAGAAGGAGACTGAAATAAATGTGGGTTCAATCCAGCAGATTTACTGAAATGATAAATACGAAATGTGAACTTCTCTTGCAGAGTACGGGTGGTGACAAAGATTTAAACCCATGGGGTTTCTGGGACACACTTGAGAAAAAACTGGAGATACATTGGTGGTATAATGAGAAAGAAGCATATGGAGGAAAATGAGAATACCAGAATGGATTAAAGGAAGTTAAAGACTATGAAATAGAGAAAGTAACCCATCAAATTTGAGAAGGTCTTAAAATATAGGTAGAATACATGCGATCTGATGTAAATGATAAATAAGAAAGTTTTATCTATTCTTGAATGAAGAAGAAGATAGTAAGAATTTTTTTTTATTTATTTTTTTTTTAGAAAAACTGCTGCTAAGTTTGTATATGCTTTAAAGAAAGAGACGGGTAGAATTGGTTCGAATACGCTATACCTGCCTAGTAAAGAAATGCCAGGGAAAGGTCAGACTCATGGTATATGTGTGTGTGTGTGTGTATGTGTGTGTATCTGGTATGTGGTGGTTAGTGCAATCTTTGGTTCATTCAATACAAATTTAGAATGCTAAGTTCTGCATTCAACAAATAAATACCCATTATTATTCCCATTTTACAAATGAAGAAACTGAGGCACTGAGAATTTAAGTAACCTGCCCAAGGCCACAGAAGAACTGAGTCAATAAAGATAAATAAGGTTATCTTCTATAGCAATGTGCCAGTGCTCCTTCAAATACATTTCACACATAGAAACACACACAAACATATATTATTCGTCATGATATATTTAAACAGGATTAATTCATCCCTGCTTTTGACCTGCAAAAATGGATTTTTTTGTATTCAGGGGAAATGCTTGTTTCTCAGACCCTAGCAACAGTGAGGGGATGTTTTAGCGTTAGATTTAAAAGCATCGAAAGTGGCTATTCATGTTTTTTCATCATGATTTGAGGTTCCCCATAAATTCCCTCTATGCCTGTAAACATCATTTTGGCAGGAGCCAATACATGGATCTTCCTGCTGCCTGAAGACACTCAAGCAACTGGCTTCACTATCTCCTTCTTTCCTGCTAACTTATTGGAGGAATAATTTTATCACAATCTTCAAATGACGAATGAGTAAGGGGCTAAGGCCATTATGTCAGTTCTCTAAAATTATAAAACAGGTCCCCCAAAATACAGCTTTTATAAAAACCATAAAGCTGGCCAAAACAAAGAGAAATAAAGTTGCCAGAACCAAAGATTATAGATCTGAATGTCATTTCATCATCAAACCATCAGCTTTGAAGTTCCACCTCTTAGCTGCATTCCAAGGTCCAGGAACTGGGTCCTTGACATCTAAAAGGCAACTAAGGAATCATTGAGCATTATATCAAAAACTAATGATGTACTATACAAGGCTAATTGAATTTAAACAAAAAAAAAAAAAAAAAAAGGGAAAATCATTAAAAAAAACTAAAAAAAATAAAAGACAGTGGAATAAAAAGGTAGGCAACAAAGATTCTTAATAGTCTGCCAAAACCAACAAAATTAAGTGTATGGGCTCTGGAGTAATACACTGGTTATATTTGAATTTTAGCTCTGCCACCTAGCAAATGATCTTCGACAAATTACCTGAATACTCACTGCCTCAATTTCCTTGTTTGTAAAATGGAAACAATAGCATATCTGAGAGCGTTGAAGTAAGGATGAAATGAGTTAACACATGTAAACAAAATGAGAGCAACACCTACACAGGGTTGTGCTTTATAAATGTTGGCTGTTGCTGTCACTGTTATTCCCTCACGTCAATCCCTTTAAGAATCCTGAAAGACTGAATGATCAGTAATGATTGTCTTTACTTCCTTTACTCTGTTTTATCCCCAACCCAGCTTGTTTTGTTTTCCTTAATATCAAACCATTGGAAATGCATTTGTCAATCACCAGTGATCATCATGTTGCCAAAGCCAAAAGCCATTTGTAATTATTATATTACTAACAATTAACACTTTTATTTTCTTTCTTTAATTATAAAGATTTTATTTATTTGAGAGAGGGAGATAGTGAGAGAGTGCATGAGCCGGGAAGGGGCAGAGGCAGAGGGAGAAGCAGACTTCCTACCAAACAAGGAGCCCAATGTGGGGCTCGATTCCAGGACCCTGGATCATGACCCGAGCCGAAGGCAGTCGCTTAACCAACTCAGCCACCCAGGTGCCCCTAACAATTAACACTTCTAATTATTGACATCCCATCAAAACATTTGATTTTCTTTACTTCCAAGAAATCATATTTCCAGGGTCCCACCTTGCTCAGGGACCCTTCCATCTCAGTCCCTTCTGACTCCTTCTTCCCAGCAAATAGATATTTGAGTGCTGCAGGACTCATTCCTAGACTTCCTTCTCTAAATACACACAGCCTCATACTAGGTCATCTCAAATAGCATCTTCAAATAGCATCTTCACGTGATGACTCTCAATTTCTAATCCCAGCTCTGATTTCAGCTCAGACTTCTTTGTTGGTCTCCAGACCTGCGCTAGAATCACTTACATGCTTTGTTGATATCACAACTTGCAAATAAAATAGAAATCACAAAATTAGAGGCACCTGGGTGGCTCAGTGGGTTAAAGCCTCTGCCTTCGGCTCAGGTCATGATCTCAGGGTCCTGGGATCGAGCCCCACATCGGGCTCTCTGCTCAGCGGGGAGCCTGCTTCCCCCCCCCCCCTGCCTGCCTCTCTGCCTACTTGTGATCTCCATCTGTCAAATAAATAAATAAAATCTTACAAAAAAAAAGAAATCACAAAATTAAAATGTTGAAAATTCACTCAGTGTCATTTTCTGGTCCCTTCTCCAAGAAAAGACCTATGTTCTTATGAAATAATTACTATAGATTTTGTTCACAGCTCCTTTGGGATAAAACGTCACAGGAGGATGTGATATGGGTGTTTAAGTTGTTCTTGTGGTCCAAGTTTCTGAGATAAGAACCGATACATTACTCCCCCCTGCATCCACTGAGCACCCATGATAGTCCATAGCACTCAGTGACTATTTTGCAAACGATTAAGTGAATGAAAGAACCCTACTTTAGGGAAGACATATACTGATGTTTCTTATCCTTGGCCTCCACAGATAAAAAAGGAAACCATGAAAATCATTGCTAACCCTCCTTTCAATTATCTTATTGTATTTTAATATCTAATTTCCAGAGGGACTGAAATTTTTGTGTTATTGTCCCTGAAATATTTGTCACATTTCTGTGATAGTTCTTATTCTTTATATCCACTGAAAGACAGAGAGCTCCATGTTTATAATAGCAGTGCCCAATACTGAGTAAGTTTAACGATCAGGGTACATGTTAAGCTAGAGACCTAAAAACAGGACTCAACATTGTGGAAAACAGTTGACAGTTCTTCAAAAATTAAGTACAGAATAATCATACAATTCAGCAACTCCACGGCTAGGTATATACCAAAAATATTTCAAAAATACATATTTGGAAAATACATTAAAAAATAATTGTAAAGGGATGTTCATAGCAGCATTGTTAATAGCCAAAAGTTGAAACCAACTGAAATGTCCAGCAACACATGAATGGGTAAACAAAAAATAGTACATACGCACGCCCACACCTACACACATGCAAATACTGAGTCAAAAAGGAATCATACATACTAAAATGCGGACAAACCTCAATGTATTATGCTTGGTGAAAGAAGTCAGACACAAAAGGTAATATACAGTGTATGATTCCATTTGTATGAGAAATGCAGAATAGATAAATAACCAGAAAGCAGACTGGTGGTTGCCAGGAGATGGTGAGAGGTGGAAATAGGGAATGGCTGTTTATTGGGACTCACTTATTGGGGTCACTTGTTGGGGTGATAAAAATGTTTTAGAACTAGACAGAGGCAGTGTGAATACACTAAAAGCCACTGAATTATACACTTTAAAATAGTTCATTTTCTGTGACTTTCACCTAAAAAAAATAAAGGTGTTTCTGTCACTGAACACTCCTGAGTAGGCAATTGAGGCAGGTAAGTGAAGTGCTGTGAGGTGTTCCAGGAGTATTCCAGACCTGCCCTTCTCTGCGGTCTTCATGACGTGGCTTAGCTTACATAGTTGAAGTTGGCTGATCAGCATCATTTCTCTGTCCTAGCCTTCAGGAAGGTGAAAATGAGGAACTAAAGGCAAACCCTTTCCTCTTTAAAGAACATAACCAAGGCAGTTCATGTATACATCACTCTTGTCTACATCTCAATGCCTAGAACTTGGTCACATGTCCATAGTTTACTAAAGAGACCAGGAAAAATAATATAGGTCAGGCACCCACGTAGCCCTTTAAAATTCAGGAGATACTATTACCAACAGGAAGGAGAGAATGGACAAAGCAAGACAATTAGCTGTTTCTCCTACAGAAGGTAACTGATCAATATTTTGCTAAAAAGTAGAACCTGATCTTTTCAGTTCAGAAATAATAATTAGACATAAAAAAAGAATCCTAGATTTATAGTATAAGATTTCTTGCCAAGGCCATGACACACACCAAAAATACTTCATACCAATATAGTATCATAATAGAAAATTACCTATTCCTTACATAAAGAGAAAGGCTAAAGTTATAGCTATTGGTTGAATAGAATAGCTATAATATGTTTTCTAGATACTTTTATCATAATCAAATATATCAGAATCTAATGGCCAGAAATAATGTTTCAATATTGAAATATAACTATAAGAAGAATGTGTTTGCTGTTTTTCCTCAGTGACTCTAGAGAGCTACCCAAATCAATTTATCACCAGACTCAGCTCAAACAGGAAAAAAAAAAAAAAAAAAAAAACCCAAACAACAAAAAAACCCAAAACAGAACAAAACACAATAAAAGAGAAAGGAGCCACTAGAGCCCTTAAAGCCCAGACTTGATTTACGAAGCACAAATGCTCCATATTTAGAACTGACCTCCTTTTTCTTCCTTCAAATTAAATTACTGGTACACTTATACCCTGATATTTGTTCACTAAAAGCTTATGGCTTTTCATTTTTACATCTGAGGTAGAAAAATGTATATTTATAATAGAAGCAATAATAACCAAGGTATCTAGTCTTAGGAGTCAAACACAAGTTTGGATTTAGCCTTGACTTGAGGCCCTTTGATTGACATTTCCATTGCTAGAGTTAACCCAAGTCATTTCAAGATCCAACTAAATTTCATTTTGTCTTATCTACAGGTTATCATTCTTGCAAGAATCATCTCATCCTGGCAGGATCTTGATTTAAGGCTTTAAAACACCGTGAGGCTAAAAGAGATTTTGCAAGGTCACAAACACTGTACATTTGTTTGGTAATACAAAACCTGAAGATGGAATGCCAGCCCATGCAAGATCACAGCAGTGGTTAAACATGTCACATGCTACATTCTTATTCACCATCAGGATGATTTTGGAGGTTGTCTTGTTCACAGTTTTTTCTTACAGACTGAATTTAATATTTTTTTTCCACGTACACACTTCTGAAAATTCCATTTTTTCCCAATTTGCTCACCTCAGAAAGGCTTGTTAGAAAAGTCATTAGTATCAGTATAAACATTCCAAAGGTACATTTTCTTTATCACACTTTACCTCCATCAGATAGGTTTTTCTCCTGTAGAAAATGGTTTTTAGGCTGATAAATTGTGTTATCATATGTAAGCATCTAGAGATAAACAACCTGGCCATTATCCATTCAGAAACATCGGTGGAATACAGAATTGAAAAATATTCATGTGGAAGTAATATGTGTGTGGATATTTATAGACAACCTAATTTCTTGCATGCATGTGGCTATGTCACTTAACTATTTTTGCTACAATTTCTTATGATGCATGTGTGCATGATGATATCCTCTTTCAATTTCAGATGGTTGAGCTTCCATTTTAACCTATCTATAATTCAAACCCACATGAAGATTTAAGAACGTTTTGTGAAAATTATGTCAATATTTCATATAACACAAAGGACAGTTAATTATATACATACACACACACATATATATATATATATATATAAAAGAATAATAATTCACCATACTTGTCTTGCTCTTTGGGACAGGCAACATAGCATGATGAATAAGTGTATATACATTTGTAGTTAAACTGAGTCTGACTCCAAATCAGATGTACACTTACAGGCAATGACATTTCAAAAAGACAAAGAGCACAGAGAAAAGGTATTCCCAAGGAGAATGCAAGAGAATATTCCAAAAAAGGTGAATCTAAATAGAACAGTGGTTCTCAACTAGCACAATATGTTTCCTTCCTCTCCCCATCTCCCCTTGCTTCTAGAACCTATGACAGTATGTGGAGACATGTTTGTCACAACTGGAGTTGGAATTACTACTGTCATCTATTAGGTAAAGGCCAGTGTTGCTGCTAAACATCCTATAATGCATAGAACAACCCTCCCACCAAAACCAATTACTCACCCAAAAATATCAGCTGTGCTGAGATTGAGAAAATAAGAAGTAGAATGTACACTTGGATGTAATAGGGTTTTTTGGTTGATTTTGTTTTGTTTTGTTTACTTGTAGCCTCAGCTATTGAAAGCTCCCATCCTAGGCACCATTGTCTGGATCCAACCATAATTTGCATCCCTGTATGTGTGTGTATTGGGGAGAAACAAGAGTGTAGAGATGGCAGAGGGAGGAGAAAGAAGGCTATGAGCCATACCGCATTCACTTGAAGAGCTGGAAGTCAGAGTATGACATTAAGAAATAAAAAAGGTATTATTATTATTAACGTTCATTCAATTGAGATCATTGTTTGATCCCAAGGGGTTTTTGTTTTGTTTTGTTTTGCTATTATTAGTTTTCTGTGACCACAAACTACCTACTTTTTGACCTGTAACGTATTAGATACCCTACAGTGTTTATTTGGCTATAAGGGCAATTATTGTAAGAAAGTGTAGTTTAAGCCACATACACCAGCTCTACAGCTGGAAAAATGGCTCAGTGAAGCTCTTTGTTGTGTGAGTTAGCATCTTCAAAAGATGGTCTATGCAGCCTGGCAAGTGAGGATAAGCACTGAACACTACATTGGAGAACTGGATCCTTGTGTGCAAATATGTACATCTTTAAATTTTTATATTATTGTATAATTTGCTTACTGTTAAACCCTACACGGAACACAATACTTGGCATTTTTCAGAATCTCAATGGACAGTTTTGACTCAACAAATGAGTTTACGGCAATCTAAAAATAGTCTTTAATGAAAATAAGAATTAAAAATTGATAATTATAGTTCACTGACTTGGAAGGAGACAACGTCTATAAAATTAAGAGTCACCCTGAGACCATGCATATTTAAAAATAACCTTCTGAAGTACTCCTGTATAATTTACAAGGCCTATTCTGGAGTAAGTAGCACTTGGCCAGCAAAAGAAACATCATGAGGACACATGGAAATATTTTCAAGTTTGAAACTGCATTTGAAAATGGAGAAAATAGTCCCTCATTTTAGGGACCGAATTTCCCTATACGTTAGTCACTTTCTTTCTAATCCAGGCCATAGTCTTTACAAAGAAAAACTTTCTGGTCTCAAAATATCTTGATCTTTCCATATCTATTCCTTTTCTTACCTTCTCTTTGGCTCTTCATAACACTTTCTCTTCTCACTCTGAACACTCTAAACTTTCTCACTCTGAACAAGTTGCTTCTCAACTTCCTTGATAGAGACCCTTTTCACATTTCTCTCCGGTTTTCATCAGAATGTTTTGTCACCTAACACACATTTTATATGACTGCTTTTGCCTAAACATTTCTCTCCCCATCCACACAGTAAGCTCACACACCTTTCTAAATAAAAACTTCATTTCTAAGATTCACATTGTTATATGTCGAATAGACATTTTCTACCACATGATTCTGTCCTGTTGCCTAAAATGTTTCAGGGGAAGGATAACTGAGAAAAGGCCAATCAGAATCTTTCCTGGAATTTTTAGAACTAGAATTGAGCGATGACACTACTTCAGAATCATCACGTAAACATGGGTCAGCAAGATAGAGGAGTTTGGTTGGAAGAGAGAGAAGAGAGACAGAGACAGAGAGATAGAGAGAAAAAGAGAGGGGATATGCACAGAATAGGTAGTAGGGATAGGGAGCCTCAAGGGAATGTTCTGTTTTGTAGGGACAGAGAGTGTTTTTAGTCATTGTCTCCAATTATCCCACTGGTTTAGGCTTATTCTCATCCCTGAAGTTCTTGGGAAAATCTCATAAAACTTTTCTTTTCGGATAATCTAATTTGAATCAGATTCATGTATTATCTAACAGAAGCACTTTTAAGAGGCTCAAGGGTCCTTCTCCATATACAACTTTCACCTAAGTAATCCCTTAAGTTGTCTTGAGGAACCACATTTCAAGCCAGCTGCTATCTGAACAGCTTCACATCGCGTTCATATCACCATCATATTCTGTTCCCTCAAAGGTCTTCTTCCTTCTGTGTGTCTGTATTAGAGAAAGCCAATTTGTCCATTTTCTTAAGCCAGAAACAGGAGTATCCTTAACAGCTCCTTTCCTTTTCTTTTTTAAAATTTTTCCTGAGATAAATAATACTCAATTATTTTTAAGATCAAAAATAACGGGAACAATCCATGATGAACATAACATCAAATGTCTAAACAGGAGATCAGCAGTATACCATGTGGACCCACCCTTTTCTTTTGAGCCCTGTGTTATGTCCTCTCTATTGTCACCTTTGCTTACTTTTTTAGACCGTTGTTAGCATTCTCCTGGGCTGTTGAAATAACCTCCTAACCATTCTCCCTACCTATCCCAAGCCCTTGAATTTCTCTTAATTTAGACAACAAAGTCATCTCTGTAATATGCAAATCAAATTATATCCTACCCCCCAATTAAAACCATTATAATGTTCTCCATTTCCATATGTTCCTGAATATGTTGTATAAAGCATTTAATGATCAGATCCCATCTCATCGCCTACACAATTCAGCAACCTCCTACTATCAGCAATGCTGAACTTTACTCTTTCACAATACTGAACTTCCTTTGGTTCTTTTTTTTTTTTTTAAGATTTTATTTATTTATTTGACAGGCAGAGATCACAAGCAGGCAGAGAGGCAGGCAGAGAGAGAGGAGGAAGCAGGCTCCCCGCCAAGCAGATAGTCTGACGAGGGGCTCCATCCCAGGATCCTAAGATCATGACCTGAGCCCAAGGCAGAGGCTCAACCCACTGAGCCACCCAGGTGCCCCTCCTTTGGTTCTTTAAATGCATCATTACGATTCACTCATTTCTCCCTCTCTCCCTCCCTCTCTCTCTCTCTGTGTGTGTGTGTGTGTGTGTGTGTGTGTGTGTTGTAACATGCTGTGTCTTTGCCTGGATTGGTCTTTACAATTTATATCCCAATCTACCTATTAAGCACTTTTATCCTTCAAACATGGACCAGGTTGATTTAATCCAGGAAGATAGACATTAAATACTCTTGATCTTCAATTCTCTGTCCTAAACCTTTTTCTCTTTTTTAGCTTTAGACACTTTCTCCCTGGATTATCTCAATCACTTCTTATATCTTCAATTATGACTCCCAAAGTGGGGATATAATCCCTCATTCTGAAATTACAAATATATTCAATTGAAACTATATACAGAATGGACAGACAGCTCAAGATCAATGTGTACAAGAGTAGAAATTTCCCCCACCTTGCTTCTTAGACAATATCTTCTCTGTTTTAGAAAATTACACAATCATTTGAGAAAGAAGCCTTCCTTGGCCATTCCTTCTCCCTCATGTCCAGTATCATTCTCCAGCCTACAGGACCTGAAAGACATCCTGGCCAACAAACTGGCATTGCCAGTGTTTGTATCTTTCCCAATTCCATGGTCACCGACACTGCTGCCAACACTGTTGCTGGCATTTACAGAGAATCACTGCCAATGTCATGCCCCAGCAGTGCTGCTGCCACCATCTGCACCAATGCTGCCAATGCCTCACACTCTTCATGTCCCATGGCAATTATAAAGCAATAATTCTTATAACTGCCACTTTTTAGTTTATATTTCAGCCTTCTAGCCCAAGGATTTGTGTGCGAAATAATGAGATCTGTGCTATGTGATAATCTTAGGGACAGAAGCGATGCTCAGAATCATCCTTCCCTTCTGTGTTCAATATTTGCAAACAATCCTTCAACCAATCTTACCCATCTTGACCCTCTTTTCCCCTAGGATGAATTTTTATTTTTCTAGGAGCTTTTTTTTTGATCCTCCATGTAAACATACCCTCGACTGCTCTTCACCAGTCCTCTAAATTATGCCTGAACATGTGTGAATCTGACAGTAAATATAGCTTAGGCTCGTGCAGTGACCACTGCCACTTAAATATGAGGTAGTCAATGAATAGTTGTTGAATACAAAAGTGAATGCATGCCCTTTATTCTTCTAGAGTTTCCTTTTTCCAAAATACTTCTAATGGTGTTTCTAACAGGTTAAGTTTTCTTTTTTCACTGACCACCTAAAAATCATTCTTAAAGAGCAAGGAACATGTAAATTACAATTTCCATTTCAAATGCACACGGATTGAAAATATAGGTAAGTATTGTTATCCTACTAATATTTAGGAATATGGCTTAATTCATCAGTTGTATTAAGTCAGATCAGTTGTGACTAATCTGTTAAAGGAGAGAAGAAGCAAAAGACAAGATATCCAGTCCTGTCCAGGGCCAGCCTTTGTACACCCAGGGCTTAGCACATTATCTAGCATATTTTATTTTAGGTCCTCAATACTTGTTTGTGAAGGGAAGGTTATCCTGCTGACGTTCAACTTCTCACAGAATCCTTTGGATAAGAAAGTCATGTCTCAATGCTTTTAATGATGGTATTCAATTTATCACTGAAAGGAAAAACTCCTTTGTCTCCCTGCTCACAGATACAATTCTTCTGGCCACCAAATGTGTGAGGTTTTTCCTAATACCAAGCAATTCTCCAATTCTCAGCTAACAATGACTGGGCATCCTACAAATTAACTCAATTCTGACACTATCTATTTGAAGACAGCATCAGATTCTACAGGTAGGGCTCAATCACACAAGACTGCCCCCTACTTTAGACGCCAGTTGCAAGCCCGAGGCTGTAACCTGTACGTCTGGTCAACTGGTTGTATATTGTGGGTGCCTACAACCCTCTACTTGGGTAAGGTAATTTGCTATAAGGGCTCACAGAACTCAGAAAAACACTGTACTTATATTATACAGCAATGCAACTCAGAAACAGCCAGTAGGAAGACAAGCCTAGGGCAAGGTATGGAGTGCGGGTGCACGGGGTTTCCATGTTCTCTCTGGGTACGCCACTCTCGCAGAACCTCAATGTGTTCCCTAAACCAGAACCTCATCAAATCTGGTTGTTCAAGAATGTTTATAAGGTGCAGTTTCCACCTCCAATTTCTCCATCTTAGAAGTCAATGCGTGGAGCTGGAAGTTCCAACCTTCTAATCACTTGGTCCTTCTGGTGGTGAGCCCTATCTAGAGCTCACCCTAGGAGCCTCACCCTAAGTTACCACATTAGCATAAACTCAGATTTCATCAAAATGTGTTCCTATGAATAATATAAGATAGTCTTACCCCTGAAGAAATTCCAAGGGTTTTAGTAGCTCCGTCAGGAATCAGGAACAAAGCGCAAATATATTTCTTAATATATCACAACTCAAGCTTTTTTAGATGGGCATGTTAGAAAATAACTTGATATTATATCAAATTGTGTATTACATATGATGTATCATATTATACATGGTATGATATATGATAATTAAAGCACATGTGATACATAAAAATCATCTATAAAATAACCCTAATATCAGGTAAAATCTAATTGAAGTGAAAAGATAGTCATTTGAGACATAAATCCTATAGACATTTAAAAACATTCTTCCTCTGATTTATTCTTTTCAAAAAAGATATGTAGTTGCAAAATATATCTTCCAGATCTCCCAGGAAAGCACAGATAAATTAAATTCACAGATTTTCCAGTGAAGCACAGATAGAATGATCAGATATAACACCATTTAATTAATGCTATTTATCTGAGGTAATGTGGCCCTAATTGTATCATGATTACCTGGAGTGCTGGTTAACCATGAACATTCCCAGGGGCATTATGTCCCAAAAGTCTTGGTTTTACCAGTGTCCCAGGTAATCAATCTGATGCACACAAAGTTTAAAAGCTATGGATAGAAGGAACTGATAATAATAACATAGACTGTATGCTAGATAAACTGGTACAGATCCAGTTGAATTATAATAGAATGAATATCTTATACTTAACTTATCGTTGAATAAAATGTAAGTGAGAATCAAGAAAAAATTTACTTGGTGATATTATTGCCTTGGTATCTGCTTCTCCCCCATGTCATACCTGCTTTTTTTCCTAGTACATGAATAACAGCTAAAACTTTTAAAGATGTTCCAAAGATAATGCTATTGGAAATGTCTAAATCAACTCTTGCTTAAAACTGTGTGATGCAATCCCAGTAGGATAGCCACTACTTACACTTAAGTGTATAATAGATACAACATAGTGAAAATAAGTGTTTTGTTAATAACAATCACTGTTTTGATTAGTTTTGGTTTGGTTTAGAAAAGCCTTTGGTGTACAATGTAGAAGACTAGTTTCCTTTTCTGTGAAAAGAAAACTCAGTTCTTCACCCAACTTTACCTCTTTACCTTTCGCACATACCCCTTACTCTTAGAAAATACAAGAATTGCGCATCCAAGAAAGGAACCGGTCCAGCTAAGCAACTCTTTCCTTCTTTGTTGGGTATCAGTGTAGGTTTTAATGAGCTCAGTCTCCTGGGGAGCATTTTAATGGTTTTTTCCGCCTCCCCTGATGACCATGTTTATGCTAAGTTTTGATACAGTATACAGGACTTGTGTAGTAATTAGCATTCAAATGGACCACTGATTTCCCTTTCACTGAGTGAGTTGTCTATTCCCAGGCTTGGAAATGGAATCGAATGAGTTAGAGCTTGTAATAATCAAGACATATTAACAATTCAAATCCTAAATTAAACATCCAAGATAGAGGGTGTAAAAGGGAGGAATCATCCATGTCACACACTGGCTAAACAACCAAAAGGGAATAAAACAAGGAGGAAGACAAACTTTCATGGCTAATGGTCTATCAGCGAATGTGAGCATGAAAAAGATATGCTACAGATAATGTCAAAGTGATACTGAATGACGGAATATGTTGATTTTTAAGGTTAAAAATTTTACTTTGTTTAAACACTGTTCATATTCTTTTCAATATAGTCACTGATAAAAGTTAAAAAGGAAATGAAGTAAAACTTCAACATATTTGCCTGATAGATATTTTAGGGTATGTCAGGGAATCACCTTAAGGAAGAACTGATAATTACTCCAGACCAACCTTTAGAATCACAATTATTTTAAAATCTCCTGAAATCCTGGTATAGTATCTGAAAACATTTAACATTTTATATGATAATATTTTGAGACATAGTTCCCTTGTATAATGAAATCCTTATACCTTCTCAGTGCACTCCTTAGAGAAATACACATCTATTCATGCAAACAACTAAATAATTGTCTTTTTAATCATTAAATTTAAAAAGTGGAGTAGAAGTGTAATAACTTTTACGCTTCAAGTCCTTAATGAATAATGGCCATAATTTATATACATATTATTGGTCTAATGATTTTCCTTTATTGCTGAATCTATGCCTATACAGAATGGTTAAAAATTAATAAAACAATAGCAACAATGTGCCTGAATAAATTTGATTACATTAAATAATTTTTTCTCAAACATTTACAAAGTAATACAAGGTTAATAGCTTGGTGAGCAGTAACCTACCAGATTTGCAAAATATCAAAGTAGTCATTATTATTCACATCTACAGATAAATAGGAAAACAGAAAAAATCAAACTCATAGCATTTTATTTAAAAAATGCTTTTGCTACATTTATGCGCTACACAGATAGCATGAATATATTTTTAGCACAATTAACCAAATACCCTTAAGCCTACTTTCTTCTTCATGGCTTTAGGCTGGTTAATGTGGAATTTAATTTGTGCTAATTTCTCAAGGTTAGTAAAGTGTGAAATATACTGTACAATGGATTTACACAACTTATAGTAGCACTCAATTGGTGTAAAATTTTAGAAAATGATGTCTTATAATTTTCTAACCAAAAAAAAAAGAAGAAACATTGAGCCTCCATTATCAGGGTTGAAACTGCTAATATTATAAAGGAGAAGGGTGTGTCCAATATAGACGAATACAGACTGCAAATAAGAATGAGCTCTAAATGAATTTGGGAATTACGGAAAAACACCATTAAAAGCATGGTTTCAAATTATTTCTGTTTAAGCTGGAACCAAAGCAATGTGAAGCAGTAACCTGAATGTTGCCCTTACCTAAAAGCCTGTTCTGTTCCCAGAACTACCTCTTCTAATAATCTTTTATCATGCAATTGGCTAGAAGACTCAGGAGTCAAAATTTGGGGTTTCTTCTTTGTATAGAAACAAAGTGTTCTGATTCTCTCCAAGCTACAAAAATATGGACCTTATATTTAGAGAACCTCTGCGAAACCATTTAGGTGGTCAATCTAGTTATATACCTGATTCATCTAAACAGCATTATTGGCACATAAAAACAACTTTTAAATACACAGTAGGTGGTAAGGAAAATGGGTGTGGTATACAATTTGTATTCTAAATGCACAAGGCTATTACACTGAAAGAAAATTCTACAAAACACTTAATGGATTAAACTTGAAAAGGAGTAATGATGTGAAAAAATATATAGGAGAAGAAGCAAATTGCATGCAATAAGGCAGAAAATAAAATTCAGTGAGATTTAGGTTTGTACAGAGTTATCTCAAACAAGCCACTCAGTTGTGTTCTTTTATGAGAACTCATAATGGAGCTATGGAAATGCAATAAGGGTTGAATAACTTGATCACAGAAAATTAGAATACATGTGCGCACACATTTGTGTGTATTTATACCATTTAGCTACATATTAAAAGCTATATTTTAACTATATGCCAGCATTTAAAAGAAATGTAAAGCAAATAAAGTTTAGAAATTTCAAAAAGTCATGGAAATCCTATTATCCCATGATGGGCTCAATACGGTCAGGTAAAACATACAATATTCTTCAAAATCTAAAGTGTTATGCAAATATAAGGTGCTATAAAGTGTAATATTTTCATGGCAAAAGCAGGAAAAAAATAATGCATTGTGGAAGTAATTTTGTTCTTCTATGTGACTGTGAATACACATTTGTGGAACAAATAAATCTGTTACTCTTCTTGTATGAAGATGATGGTGTGAAACCACTATTAATATAGTAAGTGCTTTGAGTTACTCATTATGGAAGCTAGTCAACCCAGACATAAAAAGATGGATGGAAAAAAAATTCTTAGATAGCCATACTTAGAATGTGTTTACTTACAGCGGAAGGGCTGGGGGCGTGTGTGGGGATATTCATAAGTTAACTTCATTTTCAGCAAATTTTATTTCCTGATTTCAAAAGAGCTTCAGATTTCATATTTATTTCATGATAGATGATTTGTAGTAATGCAGTCTAACTCATAAAGAAAAGATGCTGAAAACATATCACTGGTATCTTCTAAACCAGACTACAAAACACATGCAAGAATGCAAGAATTTTCTAGATCAATCAGGTAGTTGGAATCATTTTCTCCATTGATCATAATTAGAAAAATAATGTACTATACCAAGATATTCAGCATGTTGCTGACTATACTTTTATTGTCATCATAATTATTCATACATATTATGAAACAGTTGACACCTTATTTATATGTAACTTGCAGTAATCATGTAATTGTCTGCTTAATGAGTGATTGAAATTGTGATATCAAGAACTCCCCAAGATTTTAGCGATCCATCTCTATAAGACAAAGTAATATATATGCATTGCATTTTCTCAGGCATGACTTCAAATTAAAAATAAAAGTTATGTTTTCTTTACCCATTCAAATGTTACTCATCCTTCAAATACTCCCATTGAGTTTTACCTCCTTCATGACACATTTTCAATTTTTTCAGCCAACACTGGTTATTCTATTTCTGATCATCTAGATTTCTTTTATTTAAAAATTCTAATACTTGTTAATTCATTAGAAATAATTGGAAAAATCCAAGGGTCTAGTTTTGGAACCTAAGGGTAGAAAAAGTCTGCTCAAATAAGACAGACCTACCAGAAGTTTTAAAAGAAAAAGATACTGGATTTGTCAGAGAAGATCACAAGTCAATAGACAGAAACATTTAGAGAAATGTATTATAATGAAATGACATAAGATTAATACCTACAAAATATAAAGAGCTTAGTAGTTCATCAACAACTAATCCTAATGTCAATAAATGTATGAGAAGTTGCCCAAGCTCATTAGAAGTTGAGAATATATAAATTAAGTAATGAAGAAATAAAAAAGGATGGCTGGGGCTGAATCACTTTTTTTTGTTGTTGTTATAGCACATAACATCATCTGAGTATATTTGTTTGTTTATCTGTTAATTATTTGTATCTCCTTCCTAGACTGTAAGCTCCATGAGAACATGTCTTCTGCCTTGCTCACTGCTTTCAGTGATCACATGTAATACACAGGAGGAACAGTAGAAAGCTGAACATAAAGGTAATATAATCCCCACTAACTCATAAAATCAAAATATACAGGGCACCTGGGTGGCTCAGTTGGTTGAGCAACTGCCTTTGGCTCAGGTCATGATCCCGGACTTCCAGGATCGAGTCCCGCATCGGGCTCCCAGCTCCCTGGGGAGTCTGCTTCTCCCTCTGACCTTCTCCTCTCTCATGCTCTCTCTCACTCATTCTCTCTCAAATAAATAAAATCTTTTTAAAAAATTAAAATATACATTATCCATATAATAAATAAAATATATATACTATATATATCTAAATTGACTAGAATGTGGAAGAAACTATATTCTTCACACTGCTAAAAAATGTGAATTATTGCAGTTATTTTAGAAAGCAGTATCATAAATGCTATTAAAATCAGACACTGCACTCTGGAAAACAGCATAGAGGTTCCTCAAAAAGTTGAAAATAGAGCCACCCTACAACCCAGCAATCACATTACTGGGTATTTACCCTAAAGATACAAATGTAGTGATCCGAAGGGGCATGTGCACCCGAATGTTTATAGCAGCAATGTCCACAATAGCCAAACTATGGAAAGAACCTAGATGTCCATCAACAGATGAATGGATAAAGAAGATGTGGTATATATATATACAATGGAATACTATGCAGCCATCAAAAGAAATGCAATCTTGCCATTTGCAATGACATGGATGGAACTAGAGGTTATTATGCTTAGCGAAATAAGTCAATCAGAGAAAGACAATTATCATATGATACGAGGAATTTGAGAGGCAGAGTGGAGGGTTTGGGGAGTAAGGAAGGAAAAAATGAAACAAGATGGGATTGGGAGGGAGACGATCCATAAAAGACTCTTAATCTCACAAAACAAACTGAGGGTTGCTGGGGGGAAGGGGAGGTTGGGTTATGGACACTGGGGAGGGTATGTGATATGGTGAGTGCTGTGAATTGTGTAAGCCTGACGATTCACAGACCTGTTTATATGTTAATAAAAATAATAATAAAGATTTTTTAAAAATCAGGCACTGCAACCTTGCTTGTGAATCCCTATCCTAGAGAAATGAGCACAAGTGTGTAAGAATGCATACAGTAGGGCTGTGTTTAAGACAGCACTACTGATAAGTACAAAAAGGAGAAAGGAAAGACAGGAATGTGCATCAAATGGAAAAAAGTAGGATAAATTTTTGTACACTGATGTTATGGAACTTTATGCAGATAAAGAAAAGAGAGAGAGAGTCAAAGCTTGACTCATCGACTTGGAAGGATTTCCACTAGAGATGAAGGGGGGGAAAGGAGCAGAAAAGCATGACTATATCATTTCTTTTACAAATATTAGTGGCCAAAAAAACCTCATATTTGTACCTATACATGTGTGTTTATGATCACATGAACATGAAAGAAACACAACCCCAATGACACTCTGTTAACATGGATTACGTGTGAGGATCATGATGTGGGGGAAGAAGCAGAAGCAAGAAAATGAGTGACGGGCAAAATAAGAAAAGATTTTTTTTTTTAAGATTTTATTTATTTATTTGACAGAGAGAGAGATCAAGTAGGCAGAGAGGCAGGCAGAGAGAGAGAGGGGGAAGCAGGCTCCCTGCTGAGCAGAGAGCCCGATGCAGGGCTTGATCCCAGGACTCTGAGATCATGACCTGAGCTGAAGGTAGAGGCTTAATCCACTGAGCCACCCAGGCGTCGCAAGAAAAGATTTTTAAGAGAGTATCTATACTGACAAAATCAGCAGTGATACATTATTGATATCCTAATATTAAATTATATATGTAAATATAAAGAAATATAAAATATTTGAAGGGAAAAGAATCTCATAGAAGACAAAAGATTCCTGAACAAGGTTTAAAAGAAAGAAAAAGAAGAATAGTGTCAGAGGAGAAGTTCAAGGAAGCAAACACACTGGGAACGCTGCTATTGTCTATTAGCTTTTTTTTTTTCCTTAAAATTTTATTTATTTTAAGGGAGAGAGGGAGAGTGAGAGCAAGTGGGGGGGCAGGGAGAGGGACAAGCAGATCTGCCCTGAGCACAGAGCCCGTTGATCTCAGGACCCTGAGATCATGACCTGAGCTGAAATCAAGAGTTGGACACTTAACCAACTAAGCCCCTGAGGGGTCCCTATTATCTATTAATTTTCATCAACGATCCAGTTCTACATTTGCATGGCAATCCCATCTTTGGTTTTCTTTACTAAGGTATTTTCCAAGTGGTATTCTAAACATGGTGTATCCATCTCCTCTCAGTTTGCTCCCTGCAAACTCCTATCCAATCTGAATTGCACCGAATCTGCAGCCTAGAAGGTACTTAGTCTAGGAGATTACATGCATCCTCCCTACTCTGAAATTTCCCCTTTGCGTGATTTCTGACGTGTCCCTTTGTGTTGCCTCTTTGTCTCAGTTCACTTATTCTCAGGCACATTTGCTAGTTTTCCTTCCTCTGTCCACCTTACCTAGAATTATGTATGAACAAAAGAGAAAGTCTATTAAAAAAACAAAGAAAAAGGTAATTCTGCGAGGTGATGGATATGTTAATGAGCTTGATTGTGGTGACTATTTCACAACGCATACGTACATCAAAACACCAAGTTGTATGCCGTACATGTATATGATTTTCGATTACCTCCATAAAGCTGGGGAAAAATATCTAGAAAGTAAAAGCTCCAAACTCTAAGAAAAGAGATCTGGTAAAAGGAAATTGGAAACCAAGCCAAACAACAACAAAAAACACACACTTCAGATTATGAAACGAGAAAAATAATTTTTAAGGAAGTTAATCTCATCTCTTAGGAAAAAGAACATTCGAGATTTTTTTCACTAGGAGGATCAACAGGAAGCTAAAAACCAACTTGGAAAATTACACAAGGAGTCTTGCTGGCATCTTTCTTTAGAAAAAGCACTCTGTGGGACTCCTGGCTGGCTCGGTAGGTGGAACATGGAATTCTTGATCTCAGGGTTCTGAGTTCGAGCCCCACATTCAGTGTACAGATTATTTAAAATGATATAAGGAAAAAAGCACCCTGAAAAGGAATATTCTTGCATGGATCAGTAGAGGCAATAGTGATAGTTCTAACTGACTTTGGAACAGAAGTTAAATAAAAACTAAAGAAGAATATTAAAGAAAACTTTATGGAGATAACAGTAAGTCATAGCGAGACTGAAGCAGGAAGAAATTAAACTCTCCAATTTCTTTATATGTCTAGAATATCATTACCTTTGCATTATTTGTACTATATAGCTCTATTATAATTTAGCATCTGAATTACATAAACAAACAAAAATAGTAAAGTGTTCCTCTTTGATAAGCTGATGAAAATTTTAATATAGTTTGCCTCTAATACAATATTTTCATATCCAATCAATCATTCTCAAATTGGGAATCTGACTTTATTTTATTCTTAGCCCCAAACATTCCACTCATCACCTCCTCTTTCTCACACCCCAACTTAACATATATTTTATTATTCATCTATTTACCTACAGCTTCAGATAATGCAGAATGAAAGCAAACGCCTTCAAGGGATTTGTTCTGAACTCATCCCTTAGTAGCACATAAATATTTGGAATTAAAAATGAAACAAAATATGGAGTATTTTTCCTTTCAACACCACAATCTGAAACTATTTGCTTTACTTTACTGACCAATATATTTGCATATTTCTCTGGAAACAGAACCAAGCTTTTTTTTTTTTTTTTAAGATTTTATTTATTTTTTTATTTATTTGAGAGAGAGAGAGAGAGAACATGAGAGGGGAGAAGGTCAGAGGGAGAAGCAGACTCCCCATGGAACTCCAAGCCTAATGTGGGACTCGATCCCGGGAGTCCGGGATCATGACCTGAGCCAAAAGCAGTTGCTTAAATAACTGAGCCACCCAGGCACCTGCATTTTTTGTTGTTCTTGTTTTTTAAATAACAGGAATTCTAGAGGAGAACTGGATTTGGACAGATATGACTGATTCGTGGTCAACTATGGAAGCAGAGGGCTGAAGAACAGTGCCCCACACCAGGTGTTTGATGATTTCATGACGTTCCCCCAAATGTTTAAATTCCCTCTGTTATACAACTTCTCAAGAAGACATCTTGATCTTCTAACCTCTCTTAACCCCTACAGTGCTATCAAATCACTCCATGTTTTGCTATCTACTCCTCACTTTCTAAAGGTAACAACCACTAATCTGACCAAGTTATTTAATAAAGACCAAAAGCCACTAATTTTTTTTTGGGGGGGGGGAAGACAAGGCAGAGTACAATCCTTTAACATGAGTAAATATAAGCTAGGCAGGGGCCGGATATGACCCTTCCCTTCTCTCAGATAACACATGTGCCTTATGGCCAAGTGCTTTAACTGCACGTGTAAGCTGGATTGAGCCTCTTGCATCCAATTTCACAAGGGTTGGATATTCTTCGTTTTCAACCCCTCTCCCTTGGTAGGGGGGGGACAAGAGAATTGAAGATGGTGAGGTTACTGAAAACAATACAGCTGGAACAAACACTGCACTTCCAAACCACAACCAAATTTTCAAGAAGCCTATATATATAAGTAAAGTCTTTCATATGAAAGAAATCTTAATGTATCAAAAGTCTACACCAAAACCTGATTAAGAAAAAAAAGGGGATTGTCAGTGAGGATCGTGTGTGTGTGTGTGTGTGTGTGTGTATGACTTTTTTCAGTCTTCAACAGAAAGCATATATTGAATACATAGTTTGTCTTTTCAGTTTATGAAATTCCAGTCAATATCCTGTCACAAATTCAGTTTTTCAAGTTAAGATGACATAAATTAGTTTGCACTATTTTTTATTGTCTAAAAGTGGCACTAAGGTGGCCACAGTTGTACGAATAAAGGAGCACTGTTTTTTTTTTTAAATACTCTACTATTTCTGTGAAGATGAATGTATTAGGTGCAATTATGAACTTGATCTACATCTGCCTTCATTATTCATTCTCAGGAGAATTTGAGATCATCATTTCTTTTTTTCCCCCTCATGAATTTTCTTGGGAATAGGAACCTGATTAATTCATTTTAATTTTTGAGATTTCCTTTTCAAAGCATTCAATGACAAGGAATGGGCATATTTCTTTTTCTATGTCAACTTTGAGAATTTTTGGTCATTAAGATTACTTTTAGTTGAAGTTTACAGGTATTGCACATATAGATTTACTTTTGAAACATGGCTCTGAATGAAGTAAGGGTCATATAACCCATCAGTAGTATTACTTTATGCTCTCTCTTCTGTTTCATTACTTCCAAAGAATTAATTAAAAGTTGATAGGATTGCCCCTAAAATCAATTATCCCTTTGGTCTGAGATGCTGAGTACACATTATTGAGTTTTCAAATAAATTGAAAAAAATCTCAGTGAGGCAACAGCATTATCTTAATTTATAAACATTAATACAAGAAAATATCTGATTTGTTTTAAATGATTACTCCACTCTGTATTACCAGTATTATCCCTTTCTGCCCGTTTAGAAATCTACCAGAATACATTCCCAATCTATAATAACAGTGCACAATCACGCATAATTTCTCTGATACTGAATAGAGTGTTCTAGCTGAGTGTTTCTGGAATTCAGAGGCAGCATTTCACCAGATTTATACTGTGTTTCAATTTCTCAGTTGATGATCCCCCTAACCTATTTGTCTTTTCAATCTTGCAGTATGGAGGACTGATGGCTTCAGGGCCTTTTGGCCTTTAACCTTTAAATCCATTTTCTTGTCATTGTAACATGACTGTCCCATTTTCCATATACACATTTAATTTTCCTCTACCACATATATGCACGCACACACACACACAAAATATGAGATTAATAAAGTTATAGACAATGATTGAAAGTTATTTGAATTACAGGAATTTTTTCAGGCTCTCCTAAAAAAGAAAAGAACTCTTAAAAACCCGTAGCTAGTATTTTACTGTCTTTATCATGTCAGTAGTGTTCTCCTAAGTGTTCTCCTTTCATTTAAAGATGAGGCGTTGAAGCTCAGATGTTGAGGAACTTACTCTATCATGGAGAGTAAATTTCCAGGCTAGCCTTTGAATTTAGGAACCCTGATTCCAAAATCTTTCAGTATGCCACCATACCTTATTTAACAAACATACTATGTCTAATGAAAAGCTGGAGGAAAAGATATAAAAAGAATGGCAAGATAAATTTCCTTTAAGACCTTCAGGATCCAAGAGTAAAGCTAGGTCACCAAATTTCATTTCTATAATAACTTGAAAATAATTTCACTCAATAAAAATGGGTAAGTTAATAATTGAAGGAAGACGTGGGATCTGTACAGGCACTTCTCATTCTCAAAACAGAGTCAGTTCTTAATGTTCAGTAATAACTCTCTTACTTGAACTTCAGATCCATTTTCATACAGAGGCTTTATCTGCGGGGGTTGAAGTATGGCTTCAATGTCACAGAGAGATGGTTCTCCACTTCTCACCTAAACATTAACTTCAACAACTTAGAGAGATCATTTTCCAACAATATTAAAGCCTCCATTAATACTAAGATATTACTAACACCTTAATAATTGATATTTTAGGAAATGCTCCATATTCACTCTATGGCCTCCTATTACAACTAACTGAATATTGTCACATAACCCTGGTGATGTGCTCATTTTCCTTTGTGAATTACAATGATTGGCAATATGGGCAACCAAAGTAGCAAGGATATAACCTGATGAAGACTCAACGAAGGTTACAGTCTTAATGTAGTAATATATATTAGCATATATAATTGCTTGGACAGGATTTATCTGGTGAATTCTTGTTTTCCATCTCAGTTTGTTTCTTTGTAGTTGATGGCAAGGGTATTGAAAGATTTCTTACTATAGCCATAAATCTTTTTGACTGTAAGTCGAGAAAAGAGAATGCAATTGTTCCAATATGTCACTAAATTTTACAGTTCATTTTCTATAATACACAGCCATAATGCCAACAAATATCCACAATTTTGGCAACAGAATGGTTGATTTCCAGAAATACTATGTTGTCTCCTAAATAATGGGATGGGAAGAAAGATATATTGCCTAGCTTTCTATTTTCATCATATCCTAAAATTTCTACATATATATCTCCATTTTTAAACATAGTAGAATCCTCTGAATTATTTAGTGGTTTCTGGTATGTTTAGCATTTTCCCCCATAAGCCACCCAAGAATTGCATCAATGTGCTATTTTTGCTCACTAATGAAAATGTCAAAGATCAGACTTAAAAATGTTAAATAAAACTGAGCCAATCAGTCTCCTACTGTTGTTCATTTTGAGGCCAACTTTATTCAAAGACCGCTTTACTCCCTGTTGTTACTTCCTAGCTAAGCCTGTAATTGTCAGTAAACATTATCAAACAGGTTTTGGGATTGTAACTGTGAAATAGATGCTCTTGCCTATGATCAAAAGTAACCATTCAAAAGCAGGATTAAGTCAGATATCATTAATTCAGACTGCTAACCAGAGGAGTGCTGAAAATCACCCAACACCAAAACCCCCGGGTCGCCTTCTCAAACTAGATAAAATGATCTCAAGGATTTATGCCATTCTATATTTCTGTGAAAACCATTAGGAAAATAACATTTTTAAAAAATTTTCTTTGTTAAAGGTTAAGAGATATTCCTTTTAAAAATTCTGTAAATTCAGGAGATCATACTAGTAGAGATAATCACTCTTAACATATGTTTTCTTCCAAATATATTAACTAATTGATAGTTTAACATATCAAATTGTGTGTCTAGATCCTGATTTTTTTTCACTATATTTATACTATGAACTTTCTCATATCCTTAAAATTGTGTATTCTATAATGTCTATATAATTCAGGGAGTCCACAAGTTGAGAAACAGAGTAAACTTAATTTTAAACAATATGTAAATTACATATTCAAATAACACTTAACATTTTTCAGGTGAAAAGCCTCTAAATTTAGAGCAATGAGTTCAATTGTTAATTTGAAAAGAGTACAATAAATATAATAAAGTGTCAAAAGTGTCTAGAAATACAGAGAAAAAAGGTATATTTATTGCACTTTTATCAGATTAACAATTATACCCACTGCTTTGAATTTCACGATGCTTCACCTGAAAGTGTCTGGAGACTAGAGAAAAAAAATATCTGAGTGTGTTACTTAAAAATGTAGCCAAGACATGATTTAAAAACAAGTTTATCTTAGATTTCCTTGAAACAGTTTCTCTTGTTTTTGAATATCCACTTTTGAATATCAGTTTTTCTGCATCTCTTCTTTTTAGTAGTAAAACACATGATTTGCCATTTTATTTTTACAGCAAAAAACAAAAAGACCAACCTATACCATCCTGCCCTCTTTTCTGTGAAAACCTTTCTCGAGTCAGATCTACCAAAACATAAAGTCACCGTTGATCTCCATTCTCAGAGCTCTCATGCTCCCACCATGTGGAGTCTTTTTGTCATCATTTTGTTACTCTCTTAACTGTGGAAAGGACAGGCAGACACATTTATCAGAAAGAAAGCCTTATCGTTAGATGGTCAAACACAAACACCGAACCAAGAGGGAATGCAAAAGATGTTTGCTTTGGCCTTTGATTCCCTAACCAGATCATAACAAGGCATGTGCTTTCTAACAGCACAACTTTCATGGGTTTTTTTGTTTGTTTTTTGTTTTTGTTTTTGTTTTTTTTGCAAGGCCCTCTCTGTTAGCCTGGCTCAGTGTGAGCCAGGACCCCAGAATGGGGTTAATCACTTCACCCCAGGAATGAGAAGAGCTAGGGGAAAGCCCCACTTTGCCAAGTTTTATTCAAAAGATGATACCTGTCATCCATTCTGCCCAGTCATGAGGACATGAAGTTAATTAAGATACAGTCTCTGCCGTCAAGAAACTCCCAATCTGATGTGGATCGGTTGTCCCTGATTATAGGACATTATGATAACAAATGAACAAGTAACACAGTAGACAAGCCTAAATCAAATGGTGAGGTTAGGAACTGATTCTTGGGAGGTGTCATTTTGAAAACAATTAGGAATTTTTAAGATAAACTATAGGCACTTGTGTGTGTGTGTGCGTGTGTGTGTGCGTGCATGTGCCTGCGTCTGTGTGTGTGGTCTGTATTGCATAGGAACAAATGCCACAGAACATTCCAGGTGGAAGAGAGGTGAACTCAGGGAAACCTAAAGGGCTCATTATTCCAAGTAAATGAAGTACTAGGGGAGAGGCAGAAAATAAAAGTTGACAGATATTAGGAGAAAAAAGGACTTAAAATCCTTGGTCAAGATATTTTTCTTTACCCTGAGAGCTCAGAGGAGAAATGTAGCTGTTTTATTAAGGCACATTATATATGACTAAATATTTCCATTTTGACTTCAATATGGAAGGTACATTGGATAAAGAGCATCACACTGGAGGCCAGAGACCATTCAGGAGATTGAATTCTATGAAGACTGCAGTGTGGCCATTGAAAACTAGGATGGTTTAGAGAGGGCTTTAAGATGCTGAATCCTCAGTCCTTGGTGAATACATAGTTTGGTGGGGACCGTGAAAGCAAGCTGGTGTCAGAATGACTGCCATGTTTCTAGCTCAAGCTTCCGGGACGCTGAGATTGCAGATACAGGAGGAAGCTCAGGTTTGAAGGAGAATATGAGGAATTCAGTCTTGGATATACGAGTTTGAAGGGCTCACAGAACCTCTATGTAGAGATGTCCTTTAGACAAATCTAGAGATCTGCAGTCTAAATCTGAGACCCATAAGAATATAAACAGTGGCCAAAGGCATGAGAGGGAGTGGAAGACTTAGGAGGGATGACAAATAACAGGACCGCGATAAAGGAATACTAGTTGACAAGGTGTGAAGAAAAAAATCTTGTGGAAGACACTGTGGTGGAAGCCAAATGAAAAAAAAAAAATAGAAAATAAGGAAGAGAATTAAAAAGTAGATTTGCAGTTTAAAAAATTCTAGATTTAACATTAAGAAGGTCATTGGTCACTTAGTGTGTTTTTGTACTTATTGACAAAAAAAGAAGAAAGTAAAGATCCAGAAAAGAGAGAGGGTATTTGATGGGGAACACCACCAAAGCAGGCAGGAGGGGACTGGAACCAAAGCCAATGGTTTGGGTTTGGAGACACTGCTTCTCTCGATATGGGTGGAAGGAGAAAGAGATGTACCTTCCTATTTATGGCTAATCTGCAAATCTCACTAGACAGTGGTGTAGAGAGAGTGAAGAGCTGCACAGAGGAAAAGTATGAGCTGCTTAGTTATCGGCACTTATACCACATGGATTTATGCAACCTTTCTCAAACCCACCTTCTACATCCTGACTGTCAGAGGGTGGGAGAGACTGATCACCACTTCCTTTTTCCTTAGGATGCACATTTATTTTACAGTGAGGCTGAACTGAAACCACCCCGAAATAGGATAGCTAGTTTAGAACGTTTATTAACAGAGTGGTATCTTCACATTCAGTCACTGCTTGCACTCCTTAGCAGAATTATTTTCAGGGCCGTTTTTGAAGAAGAGAAATCTCAAGGCACAGTGAGAAGGAAGCCACAAAGAGAGGAGTTGAACGATGTGTGTATTGGTGATGGTCGTGGGAGGAGGTAATTCCATCATCTTACCCTGGTGTTGGTGGATGGGGGGTTCTGAGTACACTGAGCTACTCTCCCTTCCAGGGTCATTACCCCTCCACCAACAACAACCAACAACTATGACCCTTGTTCCTTCTGCTATTAGGAAAGCTCCCTCTAAGGAGCAGGTACAGTTCCTGCACAGAAAGAACCATCCTTTTCAAGTCCCACGGCTCCCCCAAACAGCTCTGTCAGTAGAATACCAAATAGCTCTTCCCAGAGAAGCAAGGCCCTTCAGCCCCTGTTTGGACTGAGACACTGAAGCAGCAATCAGATACTCAGTAGAGGTTATTAATGAACCAAAAGCTACAGTGTCAGAAGGACAAGGAGCAGTCCTAGAAGTAGAACCTTGAGAGCAACCCTAGAAGCCAGGGCAATCACCCATGAGGGAATAATCTGAAGAGGCTAGAGACAAATAAAGAATCCTGGTGGAAGACAACATGACACAAAGCAGGGAAGCCAGAGAAAGCACTGAAATTCAAAGCTGGAGAGTTTGGGTCCTCTGACTAAACAACAGAGTGTTTCTTCTTAGGGAGCATGAAGCTAATAAAACCACCAGGTTCCAAGGAAACACCCAGGATGAAGTTGAAAAGATACTTTTTGTTCAATTTTTCTCTGTTCAGCTGGATATTTGGCACCATATATGTAGGCAATCCACAGATAAACGACCGACTTTTCCCATTTTCAACACAGTGTGATTTATGATGCAGACAGGACTCAAATTTGTGAAAAAAAATTAACATATAGTATCCTCTTGGTATAAAGGAAAGTTACTAGCGAAATTATTTGTGTGCTTTCATTCAGGTGTGAGAATTGTCATTAGCATCTATCAGGCTTCCGCCTTCCCCCGATGGGTAGTGGGAAGAAATAATCCACCTGGATCATGGGGACCTTATATGCTTCTTCTGGGTGGCTGTGGGAATAACCTTCAAAAATTAAACCATGAGCCTTTACTCAACATAGGACTCACCATGGTTAGTTCTGAATGAAAAGTGGAAGCAAATATTAAGCAAAATCTACACAAAACAACAAAATTTATGAGTACATACTTTTAAAAATTTCCTGATTTGGAATACTCAGGATGGACTCCATCAAATTCAATTTCTCAACATACCTTAGCCTTGCAGACATAGATGGAGGAAAAAACAACAACAACAACAACAAAACAGATTTTTTTATGGAGGATCCTGGCTCCTGAGCAATCCCTTGCTCTAGACCCACGATGCAGGGTCATGAATTCCTGGGGAAAATGACAGTACACAAGGCATTTTTTTTTTTTTTTACAAAAATTCACAGTGGTCTATTGCTATTGTCATGTCTTTTCATACCAGGCCTTAGATCATCCTTTAGAAGGGAGTCCCGAAAGCAACCTACAGAAACTCTTTGTTCATTACATTCACTCAGACCTTTGTGTGGGTATATAAACACCCACACGCACACAGGCGCTTTGAACCCCTAAAGAGTTAGCTCTGCCGTGGCTATTCATTTCTATTAAGAGTACAATCAAAATTTATTCAAGCATTTCAGACATTCTTCCAATTAAGATTTTGTATACTTCTCTCTGTAATACGCTTGTTTCTTTTCTGACCTCTCCGGAGTATTTTAAAATGAAGGTTATCGTGATTACAGTGTGAGATAGCAACTTTCTTCTATTTCAGCCTTATTTATCCTACTCAGAGTCATTTCTAGGCTATCGTCCAAAATAGCCTCTAACCACCTAAGCTGTTCAATGAAGTGTATCAGAAAGCAATCCTTGAAATAGCTCTCGAAATATGTTCTCTTCCTTCATTTGAACATAGTTGCATGCCAATCAACAGTAAAGCAATTAAAATCCTGCCAGGATCAAAGAACGTGCCTTGCTACAGCCTTTGCCAATCTATAAAAACATTTCCTCGTCTTCTTTTGTTAAGGCCCCGGTGACCCACAGCAATATCCAAGAATCTATTTACACCCTCTATAGTTCTTCATTTGTTTCCAAGTATATGTCAACAAAGTTCTTGTTGCAAAGTATCTGCTGTCAGTTTCCAGGTTTCCCCACCTCACATTTCTCTGTTTTATATTCCCCCACCTTTTTGTAAAGCACCTGTCTTAACAACTTCAATATTCCACCTTTCGTCTTGGATGTATATACATTTGACTTTAATATTTTGTTGAAGCTACACTGCTTAAGGATTTGTCATGTACTCCTGGCTCTGGTGTATATCAATTTTCTTTATGTGTCCTCCCTCTGCTAATAAGATAATCCTTTTGCAGATTTTTCTGGTGCAATCCATTGAACCCAAGTTCACTCTGATATCAGCTTCTTTGAGTTAATCAGAAAATACATTGCTGTGGGAGGTAGATGGTCCCTTTCTGGATTATTCCGCCTTTTCATCAATAATCGAAAGGACCAGCTAAGCAATTTTCCATACTCTCTCCTAATCCTTCTGCTCCCCTCTGAATGCAATTGAGATGCAATTCACATCATTTCACTCAAGAATTTCACAGTTTTGGGGATGCTTAGAGCACTGCTGTGTGACAGAATGTCAAGAAGCAGACCAAAAGTTTTTGCGAATCCAAAATTGTCTGAATGCGAAGAAACATGTAGAATTGCTGCAGTTAATATGAATAATTCAAGTTAAAACTATGTCAGCTGAAAAACCTACTGAGGCAAACCTATGTTTTGGTTTAAATTATATGAATTACTGCCTACAAGCCTGACGATTCACAGACCTGTACCCCTTGGGCAAACAATACCTAACATATTAATAAAAATAATTAATAAAAAACCCTGCTTACATTTACCACTTTACTTTGGGTATAAACACTGTATCACTAGAAATGTTTGATTCTCACAGTTTTTAGGGCCTGGAAAATTCTATTTTAAAGCCCTTTGCAACACAGGTAGTCTGACCTACCACACCAGCATTTGGTTAGACTTTTGAAGTATTTCTAATTGTTGCTTCTCAAGTTGATTCTCAGCCTATTTGTTTAAAATACAGTTCTTACCCAGAAATACCTGGGTGGCTCAGTTGGTTAAGCATCTGACTTCAGCTCAGGTCATGATCTCGGAGTCCTGGGTTTGAGCCCCATCTCAGGCTCCCTGCTGGGAAGGGAGTCTTCTTCTCCCTCTCCCTCTGCCCCTCCCTGCCACTTGTGCTCTCACTCTCTCTTGCAAATAAATAACTAAAATCTTTCAAAAAATAAATAAAATACAGTCTTGCTCAGCCAGAGTTAATAAAATGACAGTGCAAAGTACACAATCCTTCAACTCTTTCATCAAATGGAACGCAATACTATTTACCTTTAAGAAAAAATGAACTGCTTTAAGATTTAAAATTTTGAAGATGAAATACTTTTATCAATTTAATTTTAATTCTGCAAGTCTGATGATAATACACTATGCCTTTTGGCAGAATAATATTTGCTTTTATATACGTAGCTAAAACTCAACCTTATTAATTCTTCACCCTCAATGTCATTATCTACCTGAGCCTGATTATCATCTTGCTCCTTTTCCCCTGGAATCACAGACGGGGAGCAGATTTGGTCTATTTGGTCCAGCAGTTCTCAAAAAGGTAGCACTGGTCCACAGAGAGGCATTCGGATGTGTGTGTGTGTGTGTGTGTGTGTGTGTGTGTGTAGGGTGGGAGGAACTCAACCTTTCAGTGGTCAAACTGACTGTGGAAACTCATTTATTGGACAGGATCAGACATACTATAAAACATTTATGTCTATTATGGTATTTTTCTTTTAAGTGTAAAAACGTGTTTGAGAACACTTGAACAACTACATGTTGAAGTACGAAAAAATCTGGGTCTTATATTTAATCTCCTCACCTTTTTCTATAGATATAGTATCACTTATGGAAGTGCCAAACCCTAATATTTTATTCTTCACTTGTCCCTCAAATATTTTCTACTGAGAAGGTCAATACTTTAAAAATTATGTTTCTCCAGAGAAGTTCCTTTTTCAAATCCATCCTCAACTTGTGACATTAGAAGTTCTCCAAAGCTGCTGTCATTTCTTTAGAAGCTAAAAGTTGTTATGTGTCATGTCATCAATGACCCTTTCATGTCCACTGGTTTTTCTGAAAACATCAAACTGCTTCAATAAATAACTGTCATACCTGACAGTATTCACATAATTTTTTAGAAAAATTCAGACTCCCTTTCTGATATCCAGGATACTATATGTTTCTTGCTAAAAATTTCATGGTCATAGTATCTTACTCTACTATGTACTATCAATCATTTAAAATTCTATATTGAAGTAAAAAAAACTTTTCATTTTTTTCTGAGGTTTGAAAGTAAACATGATAATCAACTTTTTTGGTGTGCTTCGCAAATTTCTTTTAAGACTTGTTTTTATTTGTTAATGAGTTAATTAAAGTAGCAGTAACATTATAAATACATTGAGGTATTAACAAGTGAATATCTTAAGAACAAGTTCTCAGACTCTACTGATAGAATAAATACATCTTATGGAAGATTTACATACCTATAACACATAAATACATCTTACGAAAGATTTACATACCTACAACACACTAATAGAGCCAAGAGAATATTGAGAGCCTATATATTTTCTCTATCTAATGATATCAGAAATCCAACAAAAAACCTTGGTGATAATCAAGAAGATAATTTTTTTATACTAAGTAACAACATGCTTGACATACATAATACCTGATGCCATGATAGAGTCTGTTATTCCTTCCTTTAAAGATAGAGATCTTTAAAGATCAAGATCTTCAGAATCATTTCATAGTGTCACTCCCATGTTCAAAATTGTCATGGATACTTCTTGTCCACTAGATGAACTTCAAGTTACATGATGTCATCAGGGTTGTCCATAACCTCTTCATTGTCCTCATGCTTGGCAAGTTCTGTTCTAGTCTATTTAACTTCAGGATGGACCTTATGACTCTATGAGGGGAGTTAGTAGGGGAAAAAACCCTTATGGCAATATCAATCAAAATTACATTTATATATTCTTTGATCTAGCAATATCTACCTCCAAGATGTACTAGCAAATATGTGAATGAAGTATGAGTAAGGTTATTTATCCCAGCATATTAGCAAAAGACTAAAAACAACCCAAATGTCCATCAACAGGGGTCTGGTCAAATAAGTTAAAGTACATTAATACAGTAAAGAAATATGCAGCTGTAAAATGAATTCAAAACTCTTTATTACTATTATTTAAAGAGTCCCAAGATACAATGTTAAGTGAAAAAAAAAAAAAAGCAAAATGCAAGCTGTATGATAAAATTCAACTTTTATATAATACAGAGAAAAATAAAACATACCCATTTTCTACCACTGCCATGTAAATTATCACTAACTCAGCAGGTTAAAACAACACAAATTTATTACTTAATGGTTTCTGTAAGTCAGAAATCTGTGTTGTCTTAGCTTATTACTCTTGTTCAAGTTCCATAAAGATAAAATCAATGCATTGGCTGTTCTGGCCTCTTTGGAGGAGATCTTGGGGGCAAAAATGCTCCAAGTTCATTCAGGTTATTGGCAAAATTCAGTTTTATGTGATTGTAGGACTGAAGTCTCTGTTTGGCCAAGAATTCTTTTCAACTCCAAAGGGCACACGTTCTCAGGCTTAGCAGTGTCTTATCCTCAAACCAGCAATGTCTGGTCCAATCCTTCTCACTTATCAAATCTCTCTGATTTCCCCCCTGCCTCATTTTCCTGACTCCTTTTCTTTGATCAAAAAATGATAATCAGGGGCGCCTGGGTGGCTTCAGTGGGTTAAAGCCTCTGCCTTCGGCTCAGGTCATGATCCCAGGGTCCTGGGATCGAGCCCCGCATCGGGCTCTCTGCTCAGCGGGGAGCCTGCTTCCTCCTCTCTCTGCCTGCCTCTCTGCCTACTTGTGATCTCTGTCTGTCAAATAAATAAATAAAATCTTTTAAAAAATGTTAATCAAAATAAGCAGGATAATAAAAACGAAGTTCCCCATTTTAAGGTGAGTTGATTAGTAACTGTAATTACATTTGCAAAGTCCCCATACTAATACCTAGATTAGCATTTAGTTAAACAACATAGAAACAAGAATCTTAGTGTAACATCTTTAGATTTCTGCCTATCCACAAATATATCCTTATTTGCTTTTACATGAAAAAGAAAACTCTGGGAAAAATATGTAAGAGCGTAATAACAGTGGCTACCTGCGTGCATATGTGTATAGTGGTATGGAGATGGGGATGGTGGGCAAATGGGAGGCAAGAATGTATTTTTAATATTTTTATCATATTTGAGCCAGGTAATAACAGAAGTAATTTAACATATTAGATTTTTATTTTTTTTTTTCAAGTAGGCTCCATGCCCAGTGTGGAACTTGAACTCACAATCCTAAGACCAAGACCCAAGCTGAGATCAAGAGCGGGACGTTCAACTGATTAAGCCACCCAGGTGCCCCTAACATGCTAGATTTTTAAAGCAGAGCAGAACCAGTCAAATCATATTTAAAACATTTTGTTTTGGTGCAACTAAATTTACACCGGCAAAGTATACATAAAACTGAGAGATGTGTTAGTTTTTTTCAAGTTCACTGTCCTTTTATAAAAAATTGTTATATGTATTATTGTGTTATGACATAGGTCTGCCACAACTGTATGTTTAAACTCCTGCAAAACATTCTTTCTTACAACATGCTATATTATTATTTACTTTAATTTTAGGTAAGCAAATCTTTTACATATCAACACTGGCTTGATTCTCTTTTCTTCAACCTAAGGCAATAGAATTTGAGACATTCATGATGATCAAATGTGCAATATATAGACTGAGATAAGATTAGTATATGTGATGGTCATATGGCTAATTCTTCTAGAATATGTCAAAACTGAATTAGGAAATTAAAAATTTATAGAGAGAACTCTCACATCCCAAGGATCTCCCCAAACCCTGAGAAGTCAGTTACCTCTAATCTGTGGAACATTTACTTAAATGATACCAAATAGGAAGCACATTCACTTTGAAAGATTACCAAGAACCTTTAATAACCAAATCTATGAGCTCTTTCCTGAAGTCATCCTACCTTCTTCCATGTGTTACAAGACCATACCCTTCTTCTTGAAACTCTCTTCTGGGAGATAGCCTTCCTTGGGCCTTTTATACATTTCGCTGAGTTTGCAGGGAATTGAAGTACCTGACTACTCTTTGTAAGACCACTTCTCAGATTTCTACTTGCAGCCAGCGATGTTAAGGGATGAGGAAATGGCTCCCCCTCAGACAAAAAACACAGCCTCGCTTCAAGATTACTACTACGTGGCAAGTTCCCCATTCCTCTACTGTAATGCAGCTCACTGAGTGTGCAGACATCCATCTAGACCCCCTTGCATCACCCCTGTGAGACCTGAAGATCAAAGACCTGACTTGAGATCATGCAATCTGGCTATAGCTTTTGATATGAAAAAATAAAATCTTTTGTCTCTGATCCAGGAGCCTTGTATCTTCTGTCAACATCCAGAAAATAGTGGAAGGCTACCTTTATTAGCTTGCAAAAGTAAGGTAAAAATGTCAAATCCTTCATAGTTGTTGGCACACTCTCAGTATATTTCTATGAAAATGCTCTCGTATTTTTATCTTTCTGCTCCTCGCCTCCCTCTTTCATCTGATCTACGTAAATAGTTTCTGAAATGGTAATAGAACACGGGACTCTGTCCATGGTTCTGATTTACTTTTATTTCATACCCTCACCTTTATTATTTCTAACGCTCTATTTGTGCTTGGGTGGTTTTCAAGCATATATTCCTCAAATTACATCTCCTTCTTTAGCTTCAGACTTCCTTGTTCAAATCCTTAATATGCTATGGACCCATCAAAACTTAAAATCATTTAAAGTAATCACCATTAACTCGTGTTCTAAAGTGGAAAATATTGGAGTTATCTTCCACCTTCCTGACAATTTTTATCTATTACACAGCTAAGTCTCTTAACTTCATCTTTTCATTCAGGGTCATTTCCCTCTCCTGGATGTATTATTTTAACTCTCAACCAGTTTTATTCCCCTGTGTATTTCACACCCTAAAAATGCTCCCAAAGTTGTTTTCCTTAAATATGGACTGCAATATATTACATCAGTCTCCCTATGGTCTATAAATTAAATAAGAATGGCCTTTAATGGTATCACAGATACTTCACAACATCCCTCATTATAATTTTCCGATTCCATTTTAAATCACTTTGATACCACAATCCTTTTAATCAGTGCCCACACACCCATAAGTGTGCATACACACATGAACTCACCATGTAGCATACATGACACCACACAAGTCATAACAACCATCTCACTATTCTCACTATAGTCCCTTCTGTCTTCTGCCTTTTCCCCTACTGTTGTCAGAATTAATAGCAGCCTCTTGAACAACGGCTCCTTCTCCTTTAGTTAATAATAAATGAAAAGGCATTTCCTTGCTGCTTTAGTCTCACTACCTGATTCCTCATGTATTATCTCACAATACTGTATTCTCATTTCCATTATTTTCTGTGCTTTCTTTCCTTTCACCAAATCTCTTACTGTGGCCCCTCCAGTATTTCCACTTCAGCCGATGGAATATTAAACAAAATAATTTGTATCTACAATCTATTTTCAAATGGGTCCATACACCAGATTTTAAGTAAACTTTAGCTCTTTCTCACATCACATAGCTTCTATCAATACTTTCGAAGGTAGTCTGCTCATCATTCTACACACTGTGGATGTCTGGGTGGGGAGATGTGTGAACATTATTCTAGCTCTTCCGGACAGCTTCCACATAATCTATATAAAAAAATCTTATTTTGTGCTCTAACCATACTTACCTCTGCCACATCCCAAAGACCTATTCATACCATCATGTTAGTCAAAGACTTTGTTTGATACCTAAATCATGGTTTTTTTCCACCCTAAGTCCAGTTGTCATCCAGGTGGTTCCAAAATTCACCTGGGTAATTTTATTCAAAATGTTAGCCCCCAAAGTTTGATGATCTCTTCACCTATATTGGGGTCATCCACTCTCACGACTATAATATTTTTCACCTATAATAATTACTTCTGAAGTATTGAACTCACTGCACAGTGACCAAAACTTTCTACATTTTCTAACCCTTATTTCATGAATCATATTGCTCCTACTCTTCAATTTTATAAATTTATAATCCTTGATTTTTCAATAGTCTTTCTTTAAAGCATATTCTTTTCTGATTTATTCTAAATCTTATGAATATAAAATTATTTTTTCACCACATCCTAATAGTTTTCTTTTTATCCTGAAATGTATTCACCCAACAAAATTCTCTCATTGGCTAACATTACTATCCACTTGCCACAGCACAGAATGCCTAAGACTCTGAGAAAAAAATTCACAAAAAGCTTTCATTCCAACTGTATGCTCTTCAACCAGAGTTGAGTTTCATAGTACTCTCAATCCTTTCATTTCTCCTATCTCTCTTCCAGATGTTCTCCAATAACAAATAGTTCATAATGCCCCCCAAACTCTTTATTCAGTCTCTAATTACAGAACTCTCAGAAGCCAAATTTGCCCTTTTCCTGAGGATTCCACACTCAATCTCCACTCCACTCTCCAAACATTTATTGATATCTTCAGTCATCCTTGTCTTCCTTCTAGTCTTGGAGGGCAAAATTCCGCCCCCCCCCCAACATTTTAACACAAGTATGTTTCATCTCAGCTTTCCACAGTGCCTTCATATTTTAATCTTTTTGTGTATTTTATTTCTCTATTTCTATTTCCCTCTTTTCTTAATCATTTTACATGCAACGTTTTTCCATCTAATTTGCAACAAGACTATCACTTTAAGATTTTATTTATTTATTTGACAGAGAGACAGATCACAAGTAGGCAGAGAGGCAGGCAGAGAGAGAGAGGGAAGCAGGCTCCCTGCTGAGCAGAGAGCCCGATGCGGGGCTCAATCCCGGACCCTGGGATCATGACCTGAGCCAAAGGCAGAGGCTTTAACCCACTGAGCCACCCAGGCACCCAACAAGACTATCACTTTAAAAAGAAAAATCATTCCCCATCTTGGTACAAATTTACCATCTAGTTCACCTTCAAGCTCTTTTCTATCCTAAAGAGTAATGTAAACTTTCTGATTTTATTTCCTGACCTCCTGTTTATGATTGAGCATTTATTATTTGATCTGGCTTTCTCTTCAACTCCACAACTTGATTTGGAATTAGGAATATGATTCCTAATCATCATATCAAAAACAAATTTTAAATTATGTTCTAGACTTTCTGTCTATTATATTTGATATTATCAAAGTCTCCTGAAACACTTACTCCTTCATATTTAGGACACCAGACTACCCTGGATCTCCTTATAACTTCCTAACTTCTCTCCCTACCCCCCTTCTTCTCTCTACTAGGTTCTTTTACCTACCCCCTTAAATATTGGGATTCTCCCTCCTTTAGCCCATTAAAATTATCAGAATTCACTTTCTCTTTTACCATCCATTCTCTTGTTTTCAGCTACCACCTATATGCTAGTGGCTCCCCATACAAGTTCAGCCCAGACTTCTAAGTTTCACATTTGTATATCAAACTGCTTCTAAGTTTCATATTCATATGTGAATACTATGGTAAATATTTTAAATGAGTACTTCAAATGCAGTTTTATATTCATTCCTTTTTTTTATACACACACACACACATATTTATACACACACGCATACATTAATGTATACACTAAATATTTATAATGTACCACGAATTATGCTAGACAATAGGTATACGGTTGCTAACAAAATAGACTTAATCCTGTCTCACCCTCCTGGAAGTTACAATCTATGTCCAAAATCAAACCTATCATTCTTTTCCAAAAATATGCTTCTTTTCTTTTCTTTTTTAAGATTTTATTTGTTTGATAGAGAGAGAGAGCACAAGCAGGGGGAGTGAGAGAGGGAGAAGCAGGTTCTTTGCTGAGCAGAGAGCCCCGTGCAGGGCTCGATCCCAGGACACTGGGATCATGGCCTGAGCCAAAGTCAGATGCTTAACTGACTGAGCCACCCAGGTGCCCCAATCTGTTTCTTTTTTCAATTTGAACCTTTTCCCTAGAGAGCGAAGCATGAAAGTGGTTCCTCTCTTTTATTCCCCTCATCCAATGCAATCAGTCCCAAACTCTTGCCATATCAACATGATTGCTTTATGATTTCTTAACCTTTTATTTATGCCTACCACCACTCTCCTTATTCAGTCATCACTGGCCTGCTCTAATGTATCAGTCTTATAATACAGCTCTCTGCCCTTCTTTTTGTACCAAAAAAAGAAAAATCTAATGTCTAATACACTGGCAAAATAGTGTATGAAAATGCAACTATAGTTTTGCACCTCATCTATTCAAAACTATTTTGATTCTTTTTTTGACCAAAAGATAAATGTCAATGTCTCTGATATGACAATCAATGTCCTACAAAACCTGGCCCTACTTAATTTCTGTGCTGAATTTTACACTATGTTAACCACGGTTGCTAATAAATCCCCATGAGCAATATATTGTTTCTCACTTTGATATCTTCATAACTTGTGTTCTACAACATAGGTAAAAATTTATCAAGAAAGCTTTTCCTGCCCCTCCAAGGTTGAAATAGCTGCTCCTTCTCTGTGTATTCATAACACTGTTTGGCTATATTTATATTTACATGTAATCATAATACATTAAACTGATCTCTGCATAAGTCTATTATCCTAGTAGATAGTGAGGAGATTGAGGACAAAGGCTCTATTTTATTCACCTTTGCATCTCTAGAAGCTAGAAGTACTTAGCATGCACTGTTTAATAGGTTATGATTGAAGAAATGAGTACATGAATGTAATTAATCTTTCATAATATTATCTTCTCTATTATCTTAGTTCCTTGAGTACATGAACCATGCTCCATTTATCTTTATTTTTTAGTTCTTAGCACAGTGATTGGTACATAGCAGATACTCAGTAAATTCTTGTTCCATGAAAAGCTGTGGATGAGAATCAAAAGTGGTGCATGACAGCTGACACGATACTGAATAGAAAAGAAAACTTACCTCTAAAAAAAGGAAAAGTAAAACACTGACAAAATGTAAGTAATTTTAGTTGGGATATTAATTATTTGAAGTCAGTATCGAATTATATTCTAAAAATAACTCCATTGTTCTGATTATAATGAAGAGAGCGTAAATAAATCATGAAGATGTTTTCACTCAAAACAAAAAACTGAATTATAAAGTTGTTCTCTTTGGGGGGGAGGTCATTTTTAGATAGAAAGATAACTATTAGGTACTTGGTTTTCTGTAAGAAAACACTGGCAGAGTCTATTGCCTCCAAACCAGACATGTTCAATATTGTCATGTTCAATATTGTCAACACATATGCATCTGCCATGACAAACAACAATAAAGTTAAAGACAAAATTTGCACCAAAAGGTAACAACTCTTTGCAGCAACAGTGTACTCTTACAAGTTGAAGGCTGTGGGAAACGTCACTGCACATGGCTGAGATGATTCCGAAACGTAGAGGTGTGTTATTAGCTGCCACAGCACTGACAAACATAATAGCAATGTACTGATTCTCATCCCTGACTTTTCCAAACGCTAGGTGATTGCCAGGATTGTATTTTTTTTTTCTTTAAGGTTATTTATTTATTTATTTATTTATTTATTTATTTATTTGACACACAGAGAGAGAGAGAGAAAGCACAAGCCAGGGGAGCAGAAGAGGGAAAGGGAGAAGCAGGCTCCACACTGAGCAGCGAACCCATGTGGGGCTCGATCCCAAGACCCTGAGATCATGACCTGAGCCGGAGGCAGATGCTTAACCAACTGAGCCACCCAGGCACCCCAGGATTGTATTTCTGGTGACCAATTTATTTTAATCTAGGATATACTTAATAAAAATAAAAAGGAAGAAGTATTTTATTATATTGCTTTTTAAGCAGGAACAAAGTAACTCAAATAAACCTAAACGTTGAAAAGGAACCACATTAATTGTTCAAAATAGTATCAAATACAAGAAATATGCTGTAAAGGGGGCCCCTGGGTAGCTCAGTCAGTTAAGCATCTGACTCTTGACTTTGGCTCAGGTCATGATCTCAGAGTCATGAGATTGAGGTCATGCTGGGCTCAGTGCTGGGTATAGAGTCTGCTCAAGATCGTCTCTCTCCATTTCCCTCTCCCTCTGCCTCTCTCCCCTCACTCTCTCTCTATGAAGAAATATGAAGAAAACTAACATAGTTATTAGAAAACTGACTCAGGAGTTGGAGGAACTAGGTTCTAAAACAGAATCTACCACTTTCTATGTCCACTGACACAAAACAAATCCATGTGTATTTCTGAGCCTCATTTTTTTCTTCGACATACAGTTGGACCAACAGCTTTCTCAAATATATTTTGAAATTCAAATTTCATAATTTTATGAGAATCCTGGAAAGTATAGATACTACCCTTTCACTGCACTCCATGGCATTTGAAAAGAGATGATGTGAGGAGAAATAGATGAAGAGAAAAAGGAAAGGTGAAATGTCATTATAAACCTGCTCAATAAAGCATTAGAGTGATCATGTGTATTCTTCTTCCCCTCATCAGGTCAAGGGAAGAGCTGATCTGCACTACTTTCATCTCCATGTGAATAAGTACGTAACCTAGTCAAGAACTAGAGCTATGAATGCTAGTGGTAGGCTTAAAAGTGAAAAGGTAGTATTAGCTACCATCAGCACCATGGAAAGTCTTAGGAAAAGAATTCTGAATCTCCTGCCACTCTGTTCTTTCTCAGCCCTATGACTTGCACCCACCAAGAAGTAAGGAAGTTGTTTTTATCCCAAGTGTGATACAGAACTATTAAAAGAGCATTAAGCAGGAGAACTTTTTCATTTCATTGACTTAAAGATTGTCTGATATTGAGAGATAGGCATACATAATTATGGAATGAGTGGGCTGAGTGAGAGCTGACTAGTGGCTTAGAGTAATTTCAGCAAGATGAAGAGAACTAATCCTGCACACATTTTTAAGGTATAATATGCCCTTTATTGCCAATTTGTCCTATCAACCCTTAAGCCTTTTCCATCCTTCTCTGCTCTATCCCACAGTTGGGAGGCTAGTCATCCCTACTGTATCATCCATGCTTCCTTCCCAGTGTCTTACGGGTGGGTTTGGCCAAAAGGAGATGCTGGTAGGAAACTGGAAGGCGTGAGGTTTTTTCTCCCCCCCCCCACCCCTCAACAACTCCTTATTTCAGGCTTAAATTTCTGAGGGTATCTCCATTTCCCCATTACTATGGTTCCTTCCATGTTGGCTCTACTCTACCTTCTCAGGTCTTCCCAACTCTGATAACATTCATATCTCTCTTTATCCCTAATTATCTCTTTAGTAGGGATAGTAATGGCTCCCTACTGTTGTTAGTCTCTGGTTGTCTCACCATCCCTTGTTTGATCTACTTACATCACTGCAAGTAGTGCCTTCACTGAAATATTTTTATTTCAACCTTTTGGGATGAATTCTATTTCCTCTGGCAACTTTGAATAAATCAGCAGCCAGAGCTTATTAATACGCTAGATGTGGGCAAGTGAGGGAAAGTAGAATCAAGGTTGACTCACATTTCAGACTTAACCAACTGGGTGCATGGTGATTGCATTTAATGCAGTGAAGGAGGCTAGGAAAAAATGATTCATTTGTGAAACCAAAATACCATCACACAACAGTGTATATGTCACTAGCATGTACCAAATGAATGCTAATATAAGCCCAGGAGGCTGACAGCTGAAGCCCGTGGCATCCAGGTTCATACTAAATTTCAGAGGAATCCTGATATAAGCTTTATATGATTACAGTACCATATATTTATAAGTGTAATTTTTTGTTTTAATGTTTCATTGTTTTCACAGGATCTGAACAATATTAGAAAGCACACAAATTACACATTTGATGAGAAACGTAAACAGAAAACACCAAACAAAATTTAATTTCAATCACATAAACTTTAGAAAGACATATTTCTATCACATGAAGTAGAATAAGGGGAAGTGTAAAATTATTGCCAGACATAAAGTTTGAGAAGGTCAGATACATCTTTACTGGGAAAGGATTTAGTTCAATAAGAATCTGAAGTCCTTATATCTCTGAAATAATAATGAGCAATATAGGGTCTTATTATTTCTAGCTAAAATACTTACTTAACTACAGAGGGCAGTTAGGTCTAAGATTTCGTGGAAATATGTATCCTAATTCCCAAGGGACAGGAACATAATTATCAAGGCTTTCTCATCACAATGTTACATGATTTAAAGAAACACCATAGAGAACCGTGTTTGTGTGTGTTTGTGTGTGTATGTTGCATAGTCGAACTACTCCTACTTATTTGTCTGCTTCAATCTTTGTTGAAATAATTTTGTCAGCCCTAATTTTCTTGGACATTGTTTAAAATGATCTAGATTTCCTAGCATTTGAAATAAACTTGATTTATTAATAAACATGATTCTTCGTATCTTTTTGTGTCAATATTTACATAAATAGGGTTACGAAAAATTATAGGATGGTAGTGAAAAAATTTTGTACTAGAGAGACTTAAAAGGATTAATCACCTTCTAGTTCCTAAAAACTGAATTCTTGTATCTTAACCAATTTCTAAGCTTTCAACATAAAGTTTGCCATCAAATTAATATTCAATCAAAATTCCAGTCTAGCTTTGAAAGCTGGGCATTGACTGAGAGCCCTGTGTTATCTTGGGAAGTGGTCTTAAAGATTTGGAGAATGTATGAAAATCAACTGATAGCCGTATCATAGCTACTGCTCCTTTAGCCCTTATCATTCCACAAAAGCACAGAACCTCTATCAAGCACCACTCACCTTGATAGTTACTGACAAGTTTATTACCAGCATGTTTCTGAATCTAGTAGGTTGTTCTGTCAGTTGGGGTTACAGGTACCTGGGGTGTAAGTTACCATAAATATTTGCTTAATGGTCTGAGATTAAAATGTTTGAGTTTATTGTTTTATAAATACATCTCAAATTCTGTTATACTCACCAAAAGTGGCCAATGGCTACAGAATAAAGTGGTATTTTGAGATTTTTTAAGTTTTATTTATGAGAGAGAGAACATGAGCAGGGGGAGCAGCAGAGGGAGAGAAAGAATCCCAAGCATATTCCCCACTGAGCATGGAGGACTACGTGCGCCTCTGGATCCTAGAACCGTGAGATCATGACCTGAACTGAAATCAAGAGTCGGATGCTGAACCAGCTCAGCCACCCAGGCACTCAGTAATTTGAGATATTTTACAACTTCAACCGGCAAGAAGTATTTGACAGAGTAAATTTAAGGATCTTTTAAATTTTTTTCTCCTGCTTTATTCAAGATTTAAAAAAAAAATTTTGATACCAAAATGTAAGAATAAATCTGAAAATAGAATTCTTCTAGACTTCGGACTACTGCCTTGTTGTTTGAAGGCCCAGTTTGGTCAGTAATGGTCCTTTGGAGGAAAGCTTAGTATTTTCCCAGTTGAAATCAACAGGCCAATAAAGGCAGTGCCATCAGAAGCTTTACTTCATTTTTCTACCCTTTGAATTTTGTGACTGTGCATGGGCTTCTCTGAGATGCTTAATGACAGGTGTGACTGGGAGAAGTAATTACAGACAGTGACTAGAAGTTTAAGACTTTGCGGATAAAAGTGAATGAAATGAACATGAAAGTTCTAGTGATGAAGTTAACTTCTGACAAGCACAACATGCTCATTATGGAAATCTGAAACAGAATAGAGATCTGAAAAGTAAGTTTGAAATAAAAGACTGTAAGTTGATCACTGACCTCTTTACTATGGAGACTAAAGGCACACCCTGTGTTGAAAGCATTTGTGATTCAGAAGGCTAATTATTCATACCCCTACAATTTCATTCGATTTGATGTCTAAGCTCCTTGTACAATTCTGATGGACTGTGCAGTTTTCTCTGGCATTGAGGTTGTGTAGATGATTGCTCACACGGTCTGGAAATTCTAAATGGAACGCTCAAATTATTTAATTTTATCCTAGTCCTTCAGAGGTGAAGAAGGCCTACAGAGTGACAAAGAGCACTTCCAAATATCTACTGACTTTCTTCTTGGTTGGTCCTTTGACAGCACTGAAAATCTAATTAAATTGTAAACATCTGAAGGGCAAAGATCATATTTTATATACTGTATCTAGAATAGCTTCTAGTTTTGTGCCTCACAAATAATGGCTTTAAAATACACATACAGAATGAGTAACTAGCAAGGTCACAGACTCCTTGGAAGAAAATTTAAGAAGGAATTGAGTGAGCATATCTGAACATAAACTTTCAAAAAAATGAGTTTTAATTATTTCAAAACAAAACTGTTTTTATCTATTTTGAATTTGCCAAGGACAGGGTTACCTTTCACTTCTTGTTTTAGTTAAGTCCATAAAATTATGAGTATTTCCATACTAATCATTTCTCGCTGATGCAAACTAATAAGAACATAGAACATCAAATTTAATTTTTCCATAGAAATTATATATATATATCCAAAAACAACAAAATAGACGGGAGAGTAATAACACTTCAACAATGGTCTTTTTTGGCTGGGAACAGTTGGATAATTCCCAGGCAACAAATCTACTGACCTTAAACTTTATGGCACATCCCATTTCATAGCTCATCTGAAATCACTCTCATTTTTCAGTCTGAGTATTCTGTTTCTTTCTGGAAGGCAGTTGTTTTTGCCCCTAGCACCCACCCATCCTTCTCTTTGCATTGATAACTAAAATTTTCTCTAGCAACTGACATGCTTCCCGCTTTTAATCCATGTGCTTAAATGAGGTTTTGCCTCTAGTTCCAAAGGTGTAGAATGTAAATCAAGCCTGGTTAGTCAGTCCATCACATTTCAAGTCTTCATTTCTTGGTCCAAGTATGTTACCATATCCAAGCCACTGGAACGTGGTTTTGAAAATAGTTTGGGAAAATATAGCCTGAGCCCAAAATAAACCAATACTGCAGACACTACACAACTCATACCCAAGAATGACCAAGTTCTGATCTCATTATTTGACCTATGATTCCAGTTGTCACTGAAATTAGAGCTGCCCTTTATAAACCATAAATTTCCTTTTATGTCTTAATTTAAGCTAAGTTATATTTTTGGTCAATTATACCTCAAAGTGCCTTACACTGCCTTACTCTAAGGTATTACGGCATGTCGTCGTTGCTTCTAACCAGTGTCAGCAATCAATGCTAGCTTCAGGCATAGTTGGATAGCTCTAATTTTCTGAGTGAAGAATCTCTCAGAATCATGCTCTATTTGTTATGCCCCTTGTGAACAGGATCCGGACAGAAGGAGACGGCATGCAATTCTGGCTGCCTGCCAAATTACAACTAGATGAGAAACAGCTCCTTTATTTTAGTGTTAATAATACTTTTTCATCGGTGACAATTTGTCTATTATCTTCAGCATCAGAGGTAGTAAGGAGTGAGTGAATTGTTGGTGGTCCCCCAAAATAGCTGTTTTAGAAGACCTAAGTTGGCTGGAAGTTGCAGGCTTTCTAGAAGTAGAGTCAGCACATGAGAATTGAGCTGGAGGAGATTATACCCACAGAAGAGGATGTAGAGCAAGTGACATTCAACATCCCCTCTCAACAGAATGTCCTTGAACATGTTTATGGGTAACTGCAAGAGGGGACACTTATTAATATCCATTATTGCACCAAGCATGCCAAATTAACACTTACTCTTTGGAGCTTCCAAAACTCCACACGGTTATATATTCCTCTACTCGAAAGCAAGATTCTACCTGCCAGAGAGTTCTACTCAGAAATACTTCTAAGGCCTGGAAAAAATGAGGATAGAACCAGTGTGCAGTCCACTTATGTAGCAGTAAAATGCAGCCAGGCTCAAAGACTGCCAAGCATGAAGCAGATTTTCAGAGAACTGGAAGTTTTTGGCTCTGATGTGTATGTCTGAGAACTGAGATTAGACATGGAAGTGGAGGTGGAACTAGCCCATGGGTTTTAAAACTTGGAACCAGGTGTTATGAAAGACAGTTTGGTAAAAAGTTTAAGAACAACTCCTTCCAAAAGAAAAATCAATCCTAAGACTAGACAGTAAGACCAAGCTAGATCTGAAGTTATAGAAAAGCAAGAGGAACCATCAAGATGTAGAAAGCTGGTAAGGCACAGCTAGTGGAAGGCAGATCCTTAAGTCTCTTAAATATGGATGCAGACAATATGGAGAATTTGAGACCGCATCTATGCTCTCGGAGCCGTAGAAAGTTTGCACAATTATTCTTCTTTTTGGATTAGAATTAGAGTCACAATAGTAGTTTATCTCACAGCCCTCCTATAGTTTCTGGAAAAATAAGTGTACCCACAGTAAAAGCAGAAGCATATGAGGAGATATGCTTCCCACAAAATGAGCCATTTACCCTCTCTCTGAAGGGTTAATAGTTGAATAGTAGCATACCCACTGCTATTATATATTACTAATTTGCAAGTGTTGTGATTGCTATCAGAAATATTTCATTCACATCTTCCATTCAGCAGTCCACGGTGAAATGGAAAAAAATTACAGCAATATAATGAGTTGTCAGAGAGCTGACTATTGAATTTAAAGGATAATGAAGGATTCTGGGATGATGTTCTGCCTACATTTTAGTCTTACCGTGTCTTTTTTTTTTTTTTGGTAGAAATACTAGTTGTTGCCAAAATAGTCCTTGCTGTGTAAAATAAAACTGATAACCTTGTAGTGGTTTTCAATGTTTATGTACACACATACATAAGCTCACGCCACAAACACATATGCTATAAACTTCAAATATATCCTAGAGAACTCAGTGGCATCACAGGAAAAAAAAAAGTAAAGAACTAGAGGATTGAATTATTCTATGTGAAGTCAGTAAAAATGTTTTGAAGTAAAATTACCAGTCATCTGGGAAGTAGGAAACAAAACAATTGTTTGAAACAGATTCCTCCAAATCAAGTGAAATAAATCTCTGCCGACCCCCCAATGATGACATAATATATATTGAAACCAGTGTTGCATAAACAATATATTCAATTGGCAGGCTGTGAATACATTTACAAAGTTATTGATGACCTTTCATCATGATTTTCTAACTTTGTTTTGCTCTACCACTCCTGAGTTATAAGCTCATCAATAACTCATTGAAAAAAAAATGATATATAGAGAGTCAGTAAACAAATGATATATTTCTAGTCAGTCTAGTTGGTAAGCAGCAATATCTCTACATACTACTTTTTACATAAATGTACACGCCACGTTAGGCACCCTCATTTTATAAATATATTATTTTAATACCACATCTACTGGCCTTTGATTTATAAATATTTTTAAGGTATAATGATTTGAGAATTGACAAAATGAACATAAAACATTAAATATATTTTCCAATGCCATAGAATTTTATTTCCAATTATCAACTACTAAGTGACATTAATCTAAAAGATTCTATAGACTCTGTCTTAAACATGTGGAAGAAATGGGAAAATCAATTCTTTCCTTAGCCAAATGTTTTTGATTCATGTACACAAGCTCATATATATTTTTTGTAACACTCAGTTACTTTATTATAAAAATTGAAATTTTAAAATTTAATTTTTGACACTCTGTAATACTAGAAAATAAGAAAGTGTTCAGAAAATGATGAGAATATGTAGACATAGGAGCCAGACTGAAGGAGTTCCCAATAGCCAAATTAGGGCAATCTGAACAGGATAAATATGAAAGTAAAGAGTGATTATAAAGGATTATAACCCTTACAATAATATAACTATCCTTGGATCCAGTTAGAGTAAATATGATAGATGATAGACAGGAACTGTGCTTCCTTATTTAATTTTGATTTACAAATGCACAAAAATTGTTAACAGAAAATCACTATTTGGTAATTTGAATTTATGATTCAGAATTGTAACAAGTCTAAAATTAGTGGTTAAAGCAAAATGAGAGAAAACATTTGCATAATCCCAAAACACTTCTTGACAAAATGCTTTTAAATTACAATGGGAAAAAATAACTTTACAGAAGAGAAACCAGGTATACCATAAACAACTGGCCAAAATTAACATTACCAGTAACAGGATATACTGCTATTATGAACCACTCAGATATGAAATAGTGAGAACAGTAAACATCACTTCTTGTGGTATTATTGCCAAAAATATATATAACATGATTTCCACATGAGGAAAACTCACACTGGTAAAAACTGAGGGACATTCAACAAAATGTATTTCCAGTACTCTTCAAAAGTGAAAAATGTCATAAAGACAAAGACTGAAAAAATGCCACAGATGGGGAAAAACTAAGGTGACAACAACTAAATGCAGTATGTGACTCAGATTAGACCTTGAATCAGAAACAGGATCATTTTTGTAACAGTTGGATAAATATGAATGAGGTCTGTAGGTTAGTTAATGGCATTGTATCGATATTAATTTCCTGGTTTTGGTTACTATAACCATCCTGCGGTTATACAGGGTGTTAACATTTGGAGAAGCTGGGTGAACGGTACACAGGGATTCTTTGTACTCGTTCTGTAACTTTGGGTTAGCTGGTTTCAAATTGGAAAGAAAACAATAGAAGTGATTTGCTTTTCTATAAGTAAGTTTTTAAGAAAATTAATAGAGAAGTCCCTAGTGAGGACAGGGATAAGAATTTGAGGTGGGGAGTGGCGGGGGGGAGCAACAGTATCAGCTGGGGCATGGCAGGCCCTGCCTATTCCCCAGCCTCTGCTGCCTCCCATCTCTACCCAACTGAGGCCAATTAATCCTAATCTACAAATTCCCCCAGGCCACATCTGTAGAACCAAACCCTATTTTAGACAAGAAGGTGGTACAGAACTCCAAGTCAGCACAACCAATTTTAGCAACACACCAATCATGCGGCTAGTCCAGTCCTGTCCTGATCCTGTAAGAAGACTCTTGCCTTGGCCCGCTAAACTCCAGGTGACCATTTTGGTTCTTCAGTGCCTTCAGGGGTATAGTTCTACCTCCCTCTTGCACTGTCATCCACTTCTTAATGACAGACTTCCCAGATGCCGAATATTTGCCAGCACGTTTGGGCAGACCTGATACCGCTGCTCTCCCCGTTGCCTTTGCCACTGCCATTCCTTTGCATTCACCCTCACCACAAACCAGCCCCCTGTCTGTTACTCCTCATCTATCATTCAAAATGCACGGAGGCGTGCATCATAAACTCCATCATAAACTTCCTGTAGCTACATTCGCTTTTCCCAGGTCATGTTTTTCCCAGCAACTGGGACCACGGTGACTACATATGGTGCCCATTCAAGTTTTAATGCTTCACCTGCTGCCTTCACATAGGGGCTGTGGTTCTTCCTCCATGTAAAAAATGCCCAAGACATGCAACACCCAAGAAAGGACAACAACTCATGACTACTCCTAGGAGTAGTGCATTCCGATAGGCAGAGCAGCCATTCTGACAGTCAGCGGGGAGGGACTCTGTGACGGTAACTTTCAGCATTATGTTTCATAACCACAAAACGAAGCAAATGGCTGCTGTTAGTGGAGCAGGAACTACAATTAGGTAACTCGGGAAACAGAATCAGGAGCACAAAGTGACAATTCTTCTCTCCATCCTCAAAGAAAGATCTATGCTTTTCCACATAGAAATTGTATCCAGTGATGAATTCAACCTTCTCTGTTGGAACTAATAGTGAGCCACTTGAACATAACACACAGTAATTTGTACTTTTTCTGAATTGTAGACCCTACGATGAACATAAACCGAACTGACTGCCCATCCTCTGTATCTCAGCATGATTCCACTGTCCTCTGATACACAGTGTGTGTGTAGCAACTCTTGTTAGGGATGTAAGGGGCAGCATGTTGTGCAGAAATACTCTCCTGCAATTCTGAGACTCAGCTACTTGCTCTGAAGGTATTTGGAAATTAGAAAATTGAGATTTTTCTCATCATACATATCTTATGAATAGCAAGAACCTTGTATTTGGTTGGGTTTTTTCCTTATTTTTATAAATCAATGTTTTGAAAAACTGACTTTATCCAGGGGTAAAAGGTCAATAATCTTTTTATTTCTTTTCAGTGTTCCAGAATTCATTGTTTATGCACCACACCCAGTGTTCCATGCAATAAGTGCCCTCCTTAAGACCCACCACCAGGCTTACCCATCCTCCCACCCCCCTGCCCCTCCAAAACCCTCAGATTGTTTTTCAGAGTCCACAGTCTCTCATGGTTCGTCTCCCTTTCCAATTTCCCCCAACTCCCTTCTCTTCTCCATCTCCCCACGTCCTCCGTGTTATTTCTTATGCTCCACAAATAAGCGAAACCAAGGTCAATAATCTTGAGAGAAGCTTTAACCTATGCTGCTGCACTGTTTAATACAGTAGCCACCAGTCATACATGGTTATATAAATTAAAAATTAAAATACTTAAAATGAGATGAAATTATAAGTTTAATTCCTCTGTTACACCAGCTGCGTTTTAAATACTCAATAGCGATGTGCAGCTAGTGGTTACCATACTGTCAGTGCATTTCCATCATTGCTGCAAGTTCTATTGGACCACAGCATAAATCCAGAGAAGAAAGAAATCCAGTGATTTTTTTGATGGTGATATGTATGAAATATTTAAATGATGTCAAAAAGAAATGGCTAACTCTCAAAAGCCTTTGGTAGCATCAGAGTTAGAAGCAAGCAATGCTACAGAATACTAAAGACCATTTTTCCCTAATAAAAATATTCATGTCCTTATATATTGAATTAAGCTAAATTTCTATGCAATGTCATATATTACTATGAAATGGTTTCCTCCGCAATGACTCTGCAATGAGTCAAAGCATATCTTTTGCTATAAGTTTTAAACATCTAATCACAATATTTTCCTGATTCATTAGCAGCCTACAGTAGCTTGAAAATATAAGGTGCCTATCTTACAAAATCACGCTATAACATGTAATGTCCCATTTAGAAAAATACATCTAGAGTCTGTTTCATGCGAATGTACATAGGCCAATTTTCAAATCTTTTCAAGTACTGAATCCCATATAGCATTGAATTAAACCAGATCTAATGTAATAGCTATAATATCTATTCAGATGATTTTAATCTGTGGAAAAAATGTGTTTTGTACATATAGCTTAAAATGTTAAACACACTAAAGATGTCAAGTAAAGCAATTAAAATGTAAGGCTACAAATTTAAAAATATATATGTATAATTATGTCATGATTATACTGGAAAAAATAATTTTTATTCTTTCATAACACTTCTCACCTAATTTTAGTTTTGGGAGAGAAAATTATGCCAGGCAATCTCCTGGGTTGAGAATCACAGAGGTGAATAACACAAAAATGTCTTTTGAGAAATTTACCATCTGTTGGGAGAGGCAGGCAAATGGGATGTTTAGTTTTGTCTGTTCAGTGATGCTGGTAGTCCATCTACAAGTCTGGCTAACTACTCAGGCTAACAGTTTGTATATTTTGACTAGCTGCAGTTGTCAAGTTATGCTAAGAGTTGACCAGTAATGCCTAGTATGTCACATCTCAACTGAACATATTTGCTAAAAGAGGAAAATGACAGAATTTTCATGGGCCTTAGCCTTACCATATGCTCTAGCTTCAAAACTTTCCATTTATAGTTCTTTGTCATTGCAACAGTAACCTTTTTTTTTTTAAAAGATTTTATTTATTTATTTGTCAGAGAGAGTGAGCACAGGCAGACAGAGTGGCAGGCAGAGGCAGAGGGAGAAGCAGGCTCCCCACTGAGCAAGGAGCCCAATGTGGGACTCGATCCCAGGACGCTGGGATCATGACCTGAGCCGAAGGCAGCCGCTTAACCAACTGAGCCACCCAGGCGTCCCGCAACAGTAACCTTTTTATAAGCAGAGTATTTTAAAGGAGATTTTAAAAAATATCCCAATAATTGTTTTTCTTACATTTTAATTATTTCATGTATCTCATAGATGGTTCATTTATGTTTTCACTGATGTTTAGCCCGACTCAATACCTTTCAAGTAGAATTAGCATCTTCCTCCTTAATATTTTGTTACAACTTACACATATCACAGTTGTAGTATTCTGTATTGTGTTTAAGTGTTTAGATGCTTATTTCCCACACTAGATAATAATGTCTCACAGTAAGGAATTATGTCTCAGTGCTTTTGTCCCTAAAGTTTGTCTGTCAGTCCTACATCTTTGGTGAATGAATAAATAAATGAGTGAATGAACTGCTACAAATAACTGTTAGTTATTTCTTTTATATAATTCCTTGGAAAACCTTCACTCCCTCACCTGACTACACTAGACATCCCTGTCTTCTTTGCTGTATTTCTTACAATTAACACTCGTACACATTTAGGAATTTATTAATATTTGTTTCCTACCTTGAAAGCACAGATAACATCTGTTGGAGGGACCAAAAACTAAAGTTATTATGTACAAAGTAGAAATAAATAATAAGAAAACAGCAAAAAGACCACAACTGGGAGGTAGGTTGGTGACTCACCAGTCAAGAGTAATATTTATAGCTTTGAATATATATGACTACATTCAAGGCGTGAAAAGAGAGGATCAAAGGACAAGTGCTAGAGGCTTGAGTAACAGCTCCATTTAAGGATTGGGAAAAGGAAAAAAAATGAAGGAAAGAAGTCGTAGTAGTGGCTAGAGGTAAGAGAATCAGAAAATGCAGAGTCACGGAAAGCAAGGAAAAGAAAATAGTTCAAGGAATAAAGGTTTAATGATACCACATGCCACAGACAGGTCAAGTAGTACTGAAGAAAGGTAATTAAATTTGAAGGTTGTGGATGACATCTGAGAAATTAATTTCAATACAGAAGTAGAAGTTTAACTACGTACAGTGAGATTTATAAGGGAATAGGACTTAAGTAGTTTTAGAGTACCTATCAAAGGATTTGGGCAAAGAATGGAAACAAAACATTACAGTACACATTATATAGCACTTCACTATTTAGTAAGAAATTAGATCACAGTTTCCAAAAATCAAGTCAGTGGACTGAATACGCCCAGTGTGGTTGTGGATAGCACAGCACCCCCGTTGCTGGTAATGTTTACAGTATTTCTAACATCGCAGTCATGATACTTATGTCCCTTATTCTGTGATCCCTCTATGAGACAGAAGAGAACTTTACTATTGAACTTTATGAGTTATTTTTCCATCAATGAAGAGCATATTACATATGTTTCAGGAGAGAATAAAAATTCTAATTTTTTGCAAATTTGTACTTAATTAAAAGCAATATAGGATATATGATACACAGAAATGAAAAGTTTGAATTTTATTAGTAAATACTCTTTTTTTTTTAACCCCTGACTAAAGATATATTTTAAAAAAACAAACTAATATGTTATCTTGGAAAACGAGATAAAAATAAACACTTAATTTCAAATGTGTATATTTTAAAGTACATACATGCCCAGTTTTTAAAGTGAAAATAAAAATATATTTTGTATATTCAATAGACATTACTCATTCATTTAAGGATTTATTACAAGCTTGCTTTGTGCCAAGGATTGTTCTAGGTGCTTGGACTGTATCAGTGAACAAAAAACAAAGATCCCGGGGCACGTGGGTGGCTCAGTGGGTTAAAGCCTCTGCCTTCGGCTCAGGTCATGGTCTCAGAGTCCCGGGATCGAGCCCTGCATCAGGCTCTCTGCTCGGCAGGGAACCTGCTCCCTCCTCTCTCTCTGCCTGCCTCTCTGCCTACTTGTGATGTCTGTATGTCAAAGAAAGAAATAAAATCTTAAAAAAAAAAAAAAAAAAAAGATCCCTATTCTTATAGAATTTATTTCCCAGGGAAACAGAGTCAAGAAATTAGCACAATAAACAAGCAATTATATATTGTACAAGAAGGTGATAAAGCTATGGATGAAAGAAAAACCAGACCAGAGTATGGAAAATAGGGTAGGAAGGCAGAGTGTAGTCTTAAATAAATCAGGGTAGGTATCATGGGGAGGTGAACATGGGCCAAGACTTAACGGATACAAGGAAGGTAAGCCAAGAGGATAGCTGGAGAAGAGCATTCCAGGTAAAGGAGACAAAAGTCTTGTGATGTTCAAGAAATGGCAAGAAGACCAGTGTAGTAGAAGCAGGGTGCAAGGAGAGACTGGTGGGAGGGGACAGGAGGTCAGAGAGGTACTGGAAATTTGGGGAGTGTGATCAAGTCCATGAAGACCTTTATAAGGACGTTGGTTTTATCAGAAAGATAATCAAGCCTCCCTCTCTTTCACTGGCTCTTATCAAGACCCCAAAAATTGAGCTGGGGACACAGTAAGTTTGGGTTTAGTGGATTTATTTACATATGTTGCAGTCTCTTCTGCATATAAGAATGGTATTCAGGAATACTCCTGCCCCACAACTGGGGACAGCTGGCCCATCGTGCTTTGAAATAGCAGGCTATATCATAACATGAAAGTGTGCTTAGGTTCCAGGAGGTGAGATAAAATTTGAAATATATGAAGCTAGAGGCCAATCTATGAAGGTTAGTTTTACAGCTCAGATATGAAAGAAAGTAGTTTTCTCAAACCTGAAAACAATCTTAGAAAATTATATGAGGGGTGCCTGGGTGGCTTAGTGGGTTAAAGCCTCTGCTTTCGGCTCAGGTCATGATCCCAGGGTCCTGGGATCAAGCCCCACATCGGGCTCTCTGACCATCAGGGAGCCTGCTTCCTCCTCTCTCTCTCTGCCTGCTTGTGATGTCTGTCAAATAAATAAATAAATAAATCTTAAAAAAAAAAAAAGAAAATTATATGCAATTACCAGTAAATAATTGTGAAGCTGAAAAAAAAAATTAAAATAATAATAAAAACCAAAATTCTGCCATACAAAAAACTAAATTAACTTTTTAGTTGTTCTATAAAACATGGTAGTATAAGATTACTCTCATATGAAGAGATGAAAGAATATGCAGCCAAAATACAGGGGGAAATATATATGTTAATAAAATCACATAGGTTTTTTTCTTTCAGATGTCATTATACTTCTTTTTTAATTTAAATTCAATTAATTAACACATAAGGGTATTATTAGCTTCAGAGGTAGAGGTCAGGGATTCATCAGTCTCACATAAAAGCCATTACTCATTACATCATCTGCCCTCCTTAATGTCCATTACCCAGTTACCCTGTCCCTCCCCTCCAGGCAACCCTCAGTTTTAAGTCCTATGATTAAGAGTCTCTTATGGTTTGTCTCCCTCTCTGATTTCATCTTGTTTTAGTTTTTCTAATTTGGTGATATTTGTAGTATTGTCAGATTTTTTTCAGTTTATAATTTGGTTATGATTTTTTTCCATTTATATTAACTTCTGAAGACAAATCTTTTCTTGTTACTGTTTTGGTTTTTACTGTTGCTGTTTGTTTTAAGAGAGCCATGTTTTATAAGCTTCAATCCTCAAATCCCTGAATCTATCATTGCTTTGAGTAAAATGGAGAGGCATTTCAGGATTTTAGCCCTTGAAGAGTAGGTATCAACAGAAAACCCATGAGTGAGCAAGGAGGAACTCAGGACAGCTCTAACTTTAAAGAACAGGAGAGAAAGAGCACAGGAGGAAGCAGCAAAAATCTGGGAGCCACCAAAAGGAGAAAAACAGGAGAGGGCTTTGTGCTGGAATTCAAGTGAAGAAAATGCATAAAGTAGGCAGTGAGCAACTGTGTTCCTTAATGGACTTAATTTCAAGTAAATCAACAACATGGTGTGGGGAGAGTTTTTTTTTTTTTTAATATTTCTGATAGACAAAATGTCTAATGTTTAAATTGGTTTTACATTTTCCCAATTTTTTTTTTCATATTTTCACCATGGTGTTTTCAAAATTATCTTGTGGGTTCGCATATACGCTTTCCTTGTTTGGTTACGAGCTCCTTGAAGAAAGAGACACAGCATCTTCATTTTGTATCCTTGGCATGTAGTTGGATGCTTGGAACAATAGCTCTTCATTCATGTTCAGTGAGTGAGTAAAGGGGTAAAACAAAGCAAAAATATTAGGTTTCCCATTGCAACTAAGTGTCCATCCTAAAAAGATACAGTTTCTAGAAATAATGATTCACACTTTACCAATTTCATAAGTCAGGAGACAGGAAAACTGAACAGTAAATCATTCACACTGAAAATGCCAGTAAATGCATTTTATTAAAATGTCCCTTTGTTCTTGTTGAGTGTTAATTTTGTGAGTGTACTGGATCAGGAGTGAGGGAAAAGGAGATGGTCAGGTAGACAGCAAATAGTCTTTAGGAGATTAAAGAAACTTACTTTTTCAGGAAGTTCCTTTGTGTCTCAGATGCAGATCTCCCGTTTCCTTTTTTTGAAAAGGGGGAGTGGCTGTTACTTGAAGAAGCTTGGAGGCCTCTAGTAAAGCTACATTTTACCCCATGAGCTTTCTCATCTCCTCCAACTCCATTGGTTACTTTTTCCTGATGATGCCGTTTTTGCTACATATTCTATTTCAAGGTCACCTTTCTTACATTTCTCTTTAAAGTCAAAGGTCCTTTCTACTTCAGTTTCAAACACTATTCTCAATTGCTTACATCTAAGATTTACTGAAAAAGTCTGTCCTCAGAGGACCAAGAGAATTGTAATCTTCACATACAGATGCTAATGCATTAAACACAGACTTTTAAATGTATTTTAAAGATTACTTAGTCTCATTTCTGGGTATTTGGCTTCCTCATTATGTCTACAATTGCATTTGTCATACCCATGTGTAGATATAGTGTGACTTGCAGGAGGTCAGATAGTAAGTCTTGTTCCTTATTTTCAGAATCCTCAATGCAGGTTATGAATATGTAACTATTTAATCATAAATTCACAGCATTCCAATTACTACCTGGGTGACCTCAGCAAATTTTTTTAATCTCTATGCAGTTTAGATTCAATACTGAAACACGGGTATTAGCTAGACTAACCATGTAATTTATTTTCCAAACAGAGACACTATTGTGAATGGTAGAGAATGTTAATAATAATTTTACTTTGGGAAAATAGGCGTAAATCTGGACCATTCAAAAGAATCCTGGACATATGGTTATTCTACTAATAATAGTACCTAATATTATTAAATGAGAAATACACAAAAAAGGATGTAGACTTAGAACACAGAACTGTAAATCTTCAATAAATATCAGATTACTGTTATTAATACTGTTTTCATGGTATTTTTTAAAAAGATTTTATTTATTTATTTGACAGACAGAGATCACAAGTAGGCAGAGAGGCAGGCAGAGAGAGAGGAGGAAGCAGGCTCCCTGCCGAGCAGAGAGCCCGATGTGGGCCTCGATCCCAGGACCCTGGGAGCATGACCTGAGCCGAAGGCAGAGGCTTTAACCCACTAAGCCACTCAGGCACCCCTTTTCATGGTATTTTTGACCTAGGAAAACACTTGAGCCACTTTTGGTCTGCAGTAGGTATCTCCCTACCAAGAAATTAAACCAGCCAGAAGACTGTAGTTGTTATCCCACTTTTGCTTCTTTTTTATTTTCTTTTGATGGTACATTCCAAAGTTAAACCATTCTCACCATCATACATTTTTGTAATCTGGCTGCAATAAATGAAATATTTTGCTGACTTGAGCATTTGTTTAGTAGAATCCCATCCTCAGTAGCGATTCAAAAGAGCTGATCAATTTTTTGAATGAGCCCTGAAGGATTATTTTGAAACTGGTCCCGGTCTCATTTGTAAGACAGAATCACTTGAATTCCTTTAATTTCTCCTCCTAAGTATAATTTTCCAGCTCTTCCATTTATGTGGCTCTCCCATGAGTCCTACACAAAGTTCATTTAACTCCTTCAAGAGCCTCAAATTGGACACTGTCCTCTAATAAAGATAAAATGTTGAGTATAGTAAGAAGATAACACTGAAATTATTACATGCTAATCTGGCATTCTAATAAAACATTTTTGCATGTATATTTAGTGTCACCTTGATTTGTTACTTCCTGCAAAAACAAACATAGCCTCTGTCTCCTAGGAGCTTACAATAAAAAAAAAAAAAATACAGACTTCTTCAGGCCATTAAGATTTTTATGGTGGTGTAGACATTAGACTTAGAGTTCCACAAGGACCAAAACCAGTGTATAACCAGCTCCTAGCAGAGGGCTTGTCACACCAAAGGCTGCTAGCAAATTAGTAGCTGAATAGATGAATGATTAGATGAACGAATGAATACACGAAGACAAACATCAATGAGGGACCACTCAGTAAATGCAGTGAATCACATATTAAAAGTACATATGAATAAAAATATCAAACACTAACATCTGTTTACCCATTTACTTGGGGAATAGTTATTGAAACCTCTTCTGCTAAATACTAAAAATATAAAAGAAAATTAAGATACAGTCATTACTCATGAACATGGAGAAAAATATTGTAGATTACACAGAATCATAGCAAATAATCTCATTATACATGAAAATAATAATATGACATGAACAATAAGGTTTATCTCATAAATACAAGATAGTGTAACAAAAAGAAAAATGTTTTGTTAATTATATTGCTAATTAAAAGGGAAAAAAACACAGTCATAGGAATAGATGACAAAAAGTCTTTTGACAATATCCAAAATATTTCTGGCATTTGTGTTGGCAAACAGAGGACAGAAAATATTCTTGACACAAAAAGTATAAATTAGAAATAATTATAGAGATTCTGCAAAAAGGGTGAATCACTAAAGAGAATCTCATTCAAGTCAGAAACAAGTACCATACATTGCTATTATTATTCAACAGCCTAGAAGTCGTAAATTTTAAAAAGGAAGCAACGAACAAACAAGAGTACAGACACTGGAAAGGAAAAAATAAACTGATAATTATTAACACATCTCTGTGTATGTTTGTGAATGAAAAAAACATGCAAAGGTGTTCATCAGACTGTCAATAATGACTATCTTGAAAAGAAGTGAAATTGCAACAACGAGTGACTGCAGCTTTTTTTATTCTTCTGTTTATCATTCCATGTTTGACATAATGCTAGTGGTCACAGCTTTGTGTATATATATACATAAAAAACACATTCCCTGCCCTCGTAGAGGTGCATTAAGGAAGAGAGACATAGCTGTGATCAAATAACTGCCTTGTAATACATAGCAACCATAACAGCCCTTGCACTGACTTGGAAGGAACAGAGGAGGAAGTAACCAATATGGTATCAGGTTAGGCCTTTGGAAAGGGATGGGAGTGGAAAAAAATAAATACTTTCAAGGAATGAAAATAGAGTGTAATACTGAAGGGTATTAAAAGCATAACTTACTCTGTGAGAGGAAATCAATCCATGAGGCTAAGAGCATAGGGTGTAGGAGAAGAAGAAAAGGCAGGGGAGAGTCACATGTTGAAAAGAAGGAGTTTGATAAGACTGTACAACTTGCTTACCATGCCAAGGAGATGAGGCTTAACTTCATACCAGGGGCAACCATATATTTTTATTTCTATTTGTATAGAGCTAAAAAGGTTAAAAACTATTTATCCCTTATAATATGTATATGTGTACTATACACTATACATGCTGTAAGGTATATACTATGCTGTTGAAAAACTAGATACCTGTTTTATATCTCCAAATTGAATCTGAACAATTTTATAGTAATTTTAAATAGTTTCAAAGTATAAATTTCTGGGATACAGATATATATATACATAATATGTATATGTATATATATGTATAAATATGTAACACACACACACACACACACACACATATATATATAAACTTTTAGTTAAGTTTGCAAATTTCTGAGCTTTAGAGTAGCTCATTTAAGGAAACTATCCTGCATGTGAGCTAAAAGAAGTCCTCTCATTAAAACCCATCATCCATATCAGAATGTCATTTCTAAATAAGTAGGTATTTAGACAAATAGGTAGGTGTTTAGGTAGACCAACAAATACTCACACAGATAAACTGATTATAAAATGAAGCCTTGATGAAAATAAATCACCTGGTTGATATGAGATACAGCTCCCTTTGAATTTTTTTTAAAAAATTTTTATTTATTTGAGAGAGAGAAAGAGCACATAAGAGAGAGAGATCAGGAGTCGGGGGGTAGAGGGAGAACCAGACTCTCCACTGAGCTGGGAGGCCAATGTGGGACTTGATCCCAGGACCCTGGTATCATGACCTGAGCCAAATTACAGACACTTAACCCACTGAGCCATCCAGGTACCCCACCTTTAAAATTTCTTAGTGAAGCCCTTTATTTTGGCTTTGTTCTCAGGGAAGTCACTCTCAAAAACTATGCATTCTTGAAATGGTTTTTTTGTTTATAACCCTGGAGATTTTTTTTTTTTTTAAGTAGGCTCTACACCCAGCACTAGTAGAGCACAACCCTGGGCTTGAACTCACGACCCTGAGATCAAGATCTGAACTGAGATCAAGAGTCAGATGCTTAACCAACTAAGACACTCAGGCGCCCCACCCTGGAGGTTTTTGTAGTTGGGGAATATGCAAAACACCATCTAGGATGGAGGAGAAAAAAGGACAAGGGTGATTATGAAAGGAGTGTTGGGAAGTGAGGACCTGTGAACAGCAAGATCATTCTCAGGAAGATCCATTTTAGGAGAAAATATACATGGAAATTGAAGATGTGAAACTGAATTTCATTAAAAGTATGACTTCAAAAAAAAAAAAAAAGTGTGACTTCACACGAGACAGGAATCCATCAAAATCCTGGAGTATAACATAGGCAGTAAGCTCTTCAACATCAGCCACAACAACTTCTTTCAAGACACATCTCCAAGGTCAAATGAAATAAAAGTGAAAATGAACTTTTGGGACTTCATCAAGATAAAAAGATTCTGCACAGCAAAGGAAACAGTTAACAAAACAAAGAGGCAAACCACAGAATGGGAGAAGATATTCACAAATGACACTACAGCCGAAGGGCTGATATCCAAGATCTTTAAAGAACTCCTCAAACTCAATACACACAAAACAGACAATCATGTGAGAAAAGGAGCAGAAGACATGAACAGACACATCTCCAAAGAAGACATACAAATGGCTAACAGACACATGAAAAAATGTTCATCATCATTAGCAATCAGGGAAATTCAAATCAAAACCACATTGAGATACCACCTTACACCAGTTAGAACGGCAAAAATTAACAAGGAAAGAAACAATAAATGTTGGAGAGGATGTGGAGAAAGGGGAACCCTCTTACACTGTTGGTGGAATTCAAGTTGGTGCAGCCACTTTGGAAAACAGTGTGGAGATGCCTCAAAAAATTAAAAAGAGAGCTACCCTATGACCCTGCAATTGCACTACTGGGTATTTACCCCATCTGTACCAGATGTAGTGAAAAGAAGGGCCATATGTACCCCAATGTTCATAGCAGCAATGTCCACAACAGCCAAACTATGGAAAGAGCCAAGATGCTCTTCAACAGATGAGTGGATAAGGAAGATATGGTACATATATACAATGGAGCATAATGCCTCCTTCAGAAAAGATGAATATCCAACTTTTTTATCAAAATGGACAGGAATGAAAGAGATTATGCTGAGTGAAATAAGCAGAGAAAGTCAATTATCATATGGTTTCACTTACTTGTGGAACATAAAGAATAACATGGAGGACATCAGGAGAAGGAAAGGAAAAGTGAATTGAGGGAAATCGGAAGGGGAGACAAACCATGAGAGACTCTGAGGAACAAACTCAGGGTTTTAGAGGGGAGTGGGGTGGAGGGATGGGTGAGCCTGGTGGTGGATATTAAGGAGGGCACGTATTGCAAGGAGCACTGGATGCTGTACGTAAACAGTGAATCTTGAACACTGCATCAAAACCTAATGAGGTATTTTATGGTAACTAACATAACACAATAAAAATAAATAAATAAAATAAAATAAATAAATAAATAGAAAATATACAGATAGGAGGAAAAAAAAAAAAAAGTATGATTTCACATCCCTACAAAGTCTTCCTGCGGCCAAGGGGTACAAGTATCTCAGTTTACAAACCACTTCCATTGACAAGAAAGACCCATGACAGATTTTTAAATATGGAAGTGACCTCATAATATTAGTGTTTCAGAAAGATATGTACCTCATCGTTACTGCATTCCAAGTGCCAAATGGTGCCGGAACCCAGAAAATAAGCAATAAATATCTATGCATATCAATGAAGTAATCAACAAATGAACTAATAAGCAAGTAAATTAGGAACCCAAGAGAATAGAAAGGATGTGTTTCCCATTCTTGGCACTCCCCAGCCACTGTCTTATCTGACTAGATAACTTCTATCTAGTCAGATAAAAGTTTTACTTTTTAAGAAAAGGTTTTACTCAAATTTTGCTGCTTCTCTTTAAACCTGTGGTGCTTCATGAATATCTCTGCTATATTAATAATTACATCACACAGATTTACAAGTCTGCTTTCTCCTTTTCTTTTTTTTTTAAGATTTTATTTATGTTTTTGAGAGACAGAGAGTGACCAAGTGAAGGAGAGAGTACAAGCTGGAGTAGGGGAAGAGGGAGAGGGAGAAGCAGGCTCCCTGCTCAGCAGGGAGCCTGATACGGGTCTGGATCCCAGGACTCTGGCAAACACCAAAGGCAGACACTTAACTGACTGAGCCACCCAGGCGCCCCACAAGTCTGCTTTTTCCTTTAGCGTATGAAACAGAAATCATTCTGGCTTGTGTATCTGCAGTGCCTGGCGTATAGTGGGTGTTCAATAAAAAACAATAAATGGATGATATAAAAACATGAGGATTGTATATTCAGATCCTGGTGTTGGCACTGACAGTTTTCTGGGTTAGATCTTATAGGGAGATATGAGTACATTTAATAACTGCATTTTTCAAAGTCTGGAGGATCTGTAGGAGACATTTCTTCTCACAGCACAGTTAAACTATTCTTCAGGGCTATCCATTTTCCTGTGTGTTTGAAAGCTGTGAATCATAAAAATTTTTGTGTTTTCCTCCTTGTAATGAAAAATTAAAGACTTTGAATCAAAATGTTCATCATTAGAAAAAAACAACACATGCATAATTTATGTAGCTTTATCACTGGCTTTATCTTCTTATCCTCATTTTGCTTTAGTTTTCATTTTCCTGTCCATGAATTTTTAACCCTGAAAATATTTGGTATGAAAAAACAATTTTTAGTGATAGAGAAAAATAAAATTATAACACATATAAATATGAAACTTTCTCTCCTACTCCACAGGCCTCCTCCCCAAAATCAGCCACTCTCAGCACTGTCTTGGGTATCTTGTACATTGCTTTTGAAGGTACCTTACATATATATATTGCATATGCACACTTTATTAGTTTATGTAAATTATGGTGTAACAACTATGGTACCTCTTTTTTCCACTTTTGCAACAGATATTCTACGTTTGTAGAGTATATTTCTGTTCTTTCTGTAACATCTTTTTGACACACTTTGAAACTTTTTTTTAACTTAAATTCAATTAGCCAAGGTTCAGTACATCATTAATTTTTGATATAATGTTCAATGATTCATTAGTTGAATATAACACTCAGTGCTCATCATATCACATGCCCTCTTTAATTCCCATCACCCAGTTATGCCATTCCCCCACCCACCTCCCTTTCCACAACCCTCAGTTTGCTTCTCAGAGTCAGGAGTCTCATATGGTTTGTCTCCCTCAATGATCTTCTTATTCTATTTTCCACATTTCTTAACCTTAACTTCTCTGCCACATTAACCATCTGCTTATCATTTTTCATTGCCTTCTGCAAAATTTTCTCAGCTCTATCTTTCAGTTCATTAATTATCTCTTCACTTGTGTCTAATATAAGTAGACCTCTTTGGTGTTTAATTTTATCAATTCTATTTTTCATTTTTAGAAATGATATTGGGCTTTTGAAAATCTGGCCATTTTCCCCAGATGATGTGTAAAAGAATATCTTGATCATCATATACTGTTATTTAACTTAAAGTGAACTGTACTAAAATGGGTATTAAGGAGGGTATCTGTGGTGATGAGCACTGGGTATTATACACAACTAATGAACCATTGAACATGACATCAAAAACTAACGATGTACTATATGTTGGCTAACTGAACATAATAAAATAATAATAAAAAAGTAGAAAATTATGTGGTTCTTAAACATATAATATTTTGACTACATTGTAAATTGTCTAAACTCAAGTTAGCCTGAGAATCTAACTACAATTTTAAACATTTTAACATTTTCTCCTACCAAACGAAAAAAATTCTGTGAATTATAGAGGGAAAAAAAAGAAGAAACTGGAAAACCCATTGCTATGGCATCTACTATTTAGTCCATGATGTGGGAAGCTGCTTTTTTATTCAGACACTTACTCTTTCTTCTACCTCTTTATTTAAATAGGAGATGAAGTCAAAATAATGTATGCATATTATAACTTATATAATGTCTATAAAAACATGTCTGGCTTTTTTAAAATATTGATTTGTGTTTTATTGTGTTTTAATTCTTAAGTTTTACATATATATGTGTGTGTGTGTGTGTGTGTGTGTGTGTGTATATTTTTTTTTTTAAGATTTTATTTATTTATTGGAGAGAGATAAAGGGAGAAAGAAAGGGAGAGAGAAAGGGAGTGCCCTGGTGGGGAGAAGGGCAGAGGGAGAGGGACAAGCAGACTCCCTGCTGCTGAGGAGGGAGCCTGATGAGGGGCTCTATCCCAGGACCCTGACATCATGACCTGAACTGAAGTCAGATGCTTTTAATTTAAAGACCATTACCCCCTTTATTTAAATAGGGTTTTTTTTTCTTTAAATAAATATACTGATTTTCTAGTTGTTTTTATGAGCTATTCAGCACTGTAATCCTCCTATTGATTTTGTCAAGTGACAGTCACAGTGGATTGGTTTCCCATAGACTCTGATTCTGGACTATGACCTCATCTTCAGTGGGAATTTAACTGAGGTGGGGGTTTTTGTTGTTGTTGTTGTTGTTGTTGTGTGTGTGTGTGTGTGTGTGTGTGTTAATTAACCTGAGGAGAGACCATGTCTTTCAAAGCACTTTTACATTTTTTTTTCCAGTCGTCCACATATATAAACTACTTGGAACCACTGTTTTTTTCTCTTTTCTTTATTTTTTTATTATGTTCAATTAGCCAGCATATAGTACATCATTAGTTTTTGCTGTAGTGTTCAACCATTCATTAGTTGTGTATAACACCCAGTGCTCATCACCACATGTGTCCTCCTTAATACCATCACCCAGTTACCCCATTCCCCCACTTCTTTTTTTAATCACATGAGTTTCAGAGGTAGAGTTGAGTTATTCATCAGTTCTGCAGAAACTTTGTTCGAGTAAACATTTTTTTTCCTTTCAAAACTCAGGCAGAAATAGAAAACTTCTTGTCATCTTTCTGTACCTACAGGTATTTTTTTTTTCTAGTTCACATTTCATACAATGTATATTCCACCTAATTTATGCAGTGTTTTAATTTATGCAGGAATCGCTTCTTTGATTTCCCTCCTATATTGCTAGGAGGCCTTGCCTCTTGTCCCCATGTAAGTATTAAAACCAAAGCCAGCTGGTTGCCAAGAGAATACTTCCCCTTTCTCACTGTATATACTGCCTACCACCAACCTACTGAAGCATCAACCCATGCACCTGGTTTTCAATTTGCTGACCCTTTTCTTTGTTTCTAGCACCTAAATACTATGTTCCTTTTATTCTTCCAAGATTATCAGGTATTAAAGTTTTGACTCTATTTCATCCAGAAATTCTACATATTTGCACTAAAAGAATTTTGAAATTATCTTACTCTACTATGTTTTTATAACCAGTTATGTACCCTGGAACCTCATACATATTAATTCTTTCATATCAATTTTAAAATCAATTTGCCAGAATTTTTAAAAATTCTATATTTATTCAATAATTTAAAGAAAATTGACCGGAAGTAATACATTATTCCTTTACAAATGTTTTTCCATTTCATTTTCCCATATTGTAAACTGAAACATAAATGACTAATAGTAATCACAGATCTATAATATCATAGATATTTCATTTGTACAAATTTGTTGTTGCTACCTTTAAATAGAAGCCCCACCTTTTTCTATCAAAATATTTTCTCAGGCTTCCTGTTTCCCCAAATTAGTTGACCTTGTTTTGACTTTGACATTTTTCATAGATTCACTGAAACACAAGTAGTCAGGCTTGACCACTTAAATATATTTCATAAAATATAATTCATTCCCACCTCAGTTTATTAGATTACAGTTTTAGGCTAGCCCAGTTCCAATTAATTATTCTCAATCATTACCAGAGTTTAATAAATTCATCAGATTTTATTTTTTAGTTCTAATATCAACTTTTCATTCATGTTTAACAAAAATGAACTATTTTCGTTTTCCAGATATGTTTGACTACATTTGTATTCCAATTTACTACCTTAGACCGGATTTTCTACTTAAGCTACATTGTCCTTACAGTTATAAGTCTTTCTAATTATTGTATGCTATTATCTGCTTGACTTTTCCCTTTGAAGCCATGTTCATCACTATTTTAGCAATTTGGGCATTTTATTTCCACTTCTCGGTTTCCTCACTGTCTCCTGTTTTTTACATTTTTTCACTCTCACATAAGAAATAGGTCACCCACCTGATGCTTTTAGATATTATACCAAAACCAATCTGTATTTGAAGTCAAAGGTTGAGAATTCATGACCTTTTTCTTCATTTTTGGAGACTAAGATGCTTATAAAGTTATTATTTATCACTAAATTCTGTGTCTCAACAATTAATAAATTCCAAGAGAAAGTCATAAACATATTCATGAAGGGACTCATCAAAGACCAATCATCACTATGTGGATTTACCTTGACTGGGTATCTAAAATACTTAGAGCTCAAATTTTAGAAAATGTAAGCACAAAATAAACTGGATAATTTATATGGATGTACATACCTGCTAGTAAAATATGTCTGTTGCAAGATTTCCCTGGGTGAATACAAATGGTAAGCAATTTGAGATCAGGAGTCATGGTTTATATGTATATTTTCCACATCACTAATTTCATTAACATACTCATGGTCACCCTTAAATAAGTACATTTTGAATTAAGGTCTGTTGGAATTAGCCCACTGAAAAGTGCCCACATGTTCTAGATTCCAAAGCTCTTCCGCCCAAGGGTGCCGAGTTAGCAAAGTCAACTGTTAGTACTTTACACGTCTACATGGATCACTATAATAGCTTTTACAAATCTGAGATCAATCAGGAAAAAATTCCTGAAATTACTTCTGAGTAGCTGGAAGGTTATTTTTCCCCAATATATCCAATATGTTGGACAAAGAATTTGTTAACAACAAAAAAAAAAAAATCCAGAGTTCTTCTGTTTCAGTTGTTCCTTTCAAGTGAATCCAAAGCTTTACTTTACTTTCAGGAGCATTAGTAAATGTAACTTTACCAATGATTCTCATATAAAGTCACCTGGAGAGCTTACAGGAATACAGATTGTATTGCCCTATTCTCAGAGTTTCAGATTCAATAAATTTGGGTTAGGACTCAAAAATATGCCTTTTAACATATTTTGAAGTATTCTGATGCTATTGTTCCTGATGTCACACTTTGAGAACTGCTGTGGTACCATACACATTTATTTTAAAATTTTTTTTAGTATTCTTGAACCTCCCTGAATTATTTTCTTTTATAGTGCTATACTTTGTGTTTGAATATAACATCTAAGACTCCATTATTCAAAGATTAGGGCTTTTCCTTTTAAAAAAATATTCACCCATTTCCTACTTGATCCCCCTTTATGACATTACTGTTCACTATACAGTGTTCACTATACAGTAGAGCAAAGATGACTATGAATCAAAGTCTGCCTTATGCGCTTATTTACTTAGGTATTTCCATATTTTCTACCTTTTTCCAAAAAGATTTGAGACAGATAGATGAAAGCTAATTAAAGTTATTGACACCAGAACCTTATTTCCTCAACCCCTTTTTCTGGACTTAATCATCCTGATTCTAATTACCTTCATACAACCCAAGAAACCACAGTGGCCAACATAAGAATCATGATAATGATGGTGAGACAACTCTAGGCTCTGGCATCATTTTTTTTGAGACATTCCAATATCCTCTACAGAGTGCCTGATTTTCCTACACTACACTCAGCAAAAAAGTCACCTTAATGCCTTCATCTACCTGCTGCCTGCTATAGAGCATCTGCAACGTATTTACCGTCAACTGAGAAAGAAATCTATATTTATCCGGATGTGGAAGATGCTGAATTTACCGACAATTGACAAATTAGTCTGGAATGAGAATGCATAGAGAAATAGCCTACAGTATGCCATTACACAGTGACATAAATATATGGTCTCTTCCCTTAACTTATGCCAGAAGCAAATGAACTGTTTCTGCAACATGAGTAATTTTTCATCTACATTAGTCCGCCTTTACTTTTTTTCTTTTATCAGAGTTCTTAACAGTGATAAGGGAAGATCATTAGAACCACAGTGAAATTTACACTTTGACATCCAAATCAATAATTAGTAAAATCTCCAAATGCTATGTGTCAAATTACTAATTTAATAGAAAATTACATTCAAATATACTCATTTTCTTCTTCTCTCTGTATATTTATGTGAGTGTATACACATACATATGGAAATACACATGGCTCTATAAAAATAATATACTGTATTATCTTAATCTGGATTGATTAGACTTTTCATAATGTAGTCAGAAAGATTTTTACTCTAACTGTAAATGGATTTATGTCACCAAATCTAATCATTTTTAATGAGGTATAGTCTAGTGATTATGAACATAACTCAGAAGTTCTTGTGTTAAAAGTCAGCCTTGTTCCTTGCTCAAACTTTGAAGCAAATATCAAACATATGACCTTATTTTAGGTATCAAATCCATTTTATATATAAAGCTATAATGTAATGCCTGGTATATGGCATTTAATATTACTGAATTATTAATAGTAATATTAGTAGTAATTATTATTATTGGAATAAATATAGTAAAAATATGGCCTGAGTTATACAGAAGCCAATTGTCTTGGCCATTGATCCCAGTGTACTGCTGAAGGTTTTTCAGTTTATATTCCTTGAAGACCAGCTCTGTGCAACAACTCACAGCTGCCATACAAACTAGAAACCTATAAGCCTTATTCTTTTAGATATCACAGAATTTTGCTTACCATATATGTTAAGTTTAGTTAGCTCAGCAATAGCCAACTCCTACTAAAGCCAGTGTGACAGAGTTCTCCCACTCTCCCTTCCATGGTCACACATGGTACTCTTATTATCCACTGCCTAACATCACAGATAAATACCAACTTTGCAAGAGCTGCTGAAGAGCACAGAGACTAGGCCAAACGTGATCATTAAACACGTATGGGATAAAAAAAAAGAGTCAAAATCAGCACAAATCTACTATATACAGAAAAGATCACACATTTTACTTTTCTCATGCACAAATTCATTCTGTCACTTCAAAATTGGAAAAGAAAGCATTTTCAGCATAGTAACGATAGTCGATATGAAGTCAAATTTTTTTGGTCTTTGGCAGAATAGTTGCTTAATTTCAGAGTAACTTATTGATCATGAGAGATGCCTGAATGTAAAAATAAGCCTTCCTTTTAGAACACTGGTTTATCTAAATCTCAGTAGAAATATGCTTATATTTTGATCCACTTCTGCAAGTGCTCCCAGATTTCAAACTTTATAATCATTTCCATCTCTGAAATATCTACCCTCTATTGATCCAACTCAGCACAAATTCCTTATCTTTCAAAGACCAAAGGAAAATGTCAGAAATCGGTGGGCTATATTTAGGTGACTCTCAAAAGTTATTTTAGTTTTGTTCATGTTCTAAAATATCCGCTTTTGCATTTAAAATGCATTGGCATTTTCACTTTTTCTTGATTAAATATGAATAAACATCTCAAGTTATCTTACCAAAGATGTGTACGAAGGGAAAGGAAAAGTTAAATACACATACACACACACACACACGCACACACACACACGCACATTGAGAACACTTAGCACACAGAGCTTAGTTTCTAATCATTCTTCAATACAAGAAACCAGGTCTCCTTGCAGAAATTCTGATTCTATCAATGAGCAGAAAATATACAAGAAGAGCCTGAAGCATTTTGTAGTTTCAGAAAGTAAGGAAGTGCAAAAAACAGTAAACCAAAATAATAATGGGATATATAAAGTGAATATAGTTACAAACTGAACAGCTCCCAATGGCCAAATTGGAGCAATTTCAGTTAAGGGAAGGAAGGAAGGAAGGGAGGGAGGGAAGGAAGGAGGGAGGGAGGGAAGGAAGGAGGGAGGGAAGGAAAGGAAGAAAGGAGGGATACTGGATTATATCTTGATATAAAATAAGTATCCATGAGTCTGTATTAATATAAATAAATGAATAAATAAAAAGTTAAATGGGAAAAAGAGACAAATCACTAGTACAGAAGAATTCTAAATTATTTATGTAACTATTCTACCCTTAAGGAGAGGGAGCCCAACTTCCCACTCTTTTAAGTATGGGCTGCTTATAGTAATTTTTCCCTAAGAGTACAGTATGGGAAGAAAAAAAAAATAAGGACTTTGCAATGGAGAAACTTTTTACAGAACTACCTCAGCCAGCTGATCTTGACCAAGAACAAGAGTGATACATCCAGTTGATAATATGTTCCCCTGATATGATGTGATGAGAATGGCACTTCTGTAGTCTTCCTCCCTAAAACCCACAACCCAAGTCTAATCATGACAAAAACATTAGAAAATTTCCAAGTCAGGGACATTCCACAAAACATATGGCCAGTAGTCTTTGAAACCATTAACATTATCAAGAACAAAAAGTCTGAGACACTGTCAGAGCCAACTAGGAGCTTACGGAGACATGACTTATAAATGTAATGTGGTATTCTAGATGGGATCCTGAAAACAGAAAGAGGACATTAGGAACAACTGAGGAAATCTGAATAAACAATGAATCTAATAATATATCAATATTCATTCAGTAATTGTGACAAATGTTCCATACTAATGTAAGATATTAATGATAAGGGAAATCGGGCCTGGCCTGTACAGGAACTCTCTGTACCATCTTCACAATAATTCCGCAAATCTGAAATGTTCTAAAATAAAAGGTTGTTTTTTAAAAGACCCACTTGAATTATGTTCAAGGAATTTAGAATGAATTTCATGAGTTTCACATTCAAGCAATTTCATCAAAGGAAAATTTTTTCTGTCATTTTCTAAAAGCACACAGAGATATATGTAGAATTCACTTCCATATATTGACTCCATGACACAAAGATATTTAACAAATTATTTGAGTGTGGTATAATTGAGCAGAAATGGCAGGGGCTACAATTTTAAGTATCACAAATGAAACTGCAATTGATTTCCAGTAATTCTCCCTCTGAGCAGGGTTTGTTTTGTATTTGAAAATTGCTCTGAGAGGAAAACTAAAGCCAGAAACAGACCTAACATATTATCACTGATATTTTAAGGGGCAGGTAGAACACCCAAATTAGAACATTTGATTTTTCCTTCTTCATTTTTTCCTCAGTTGCACTGAAGGTAAATGTTGAGAGTGTAAGCAGTTCTTTGCAGAGAGCCTTTAAGAAAACAATTCCTAATAATTCTCTTAACAACAAGAATCCTCTTCTACATCACTCATTTTCCTGGAGCAATTTTTCTCCTTATTTGGTTATACAATTAACTAAAACGAGAATAAGTGTTATGCCTCTAAAACAAAACTAAATTAAATGGTAATGCAGTAACCCATCAATTACAATGGGGCTACTGATGGATCCAAATGGCTTAGCATGAAAATATTTTGTTGGATTAATAACATATGTAATTCGATGTACTTACGATTACAGCAGGGAATAAAATACTGTTTTAGTTAATCTCTCACTGTCAGTGCCTTGAAAATTCTGCAATCAAAAGGATTATCCTTTACCCACACATGAAGATGGGCAACAGCATTTGAAGGCTCATTTTAAAATAACTCAAATTCTGGATTCACAGCAACAGTGAATGGGGGGATAAGGTCACCTGAACTTAACATCAGGTACAAAACGACTATTTATGATCAGTGGCATTACATTCACATTCCTTTTCTTTTTATACTGCAGTTTTTGTAAGAAGTGTTTTCAACAGTTTTGTATTTGTGTATAGATGTAACAAAATTCTAATATTTAAAGCACAGATCCATAAACATACTGTGCAATCAAACTACAGTCTTGAATGTGTTTTAATTTAACATCAGCCAAAAATACCTAGTCATGCACAGATGACATTGTGCCCATAGATTAAATGGTTTCATTAATGTTTTCTACTTCAACTAAGCAACAGTCATTCCCATCAGGATGGTTTTTAATAATTCTAAAAGGTAACACTGAGTTCAAGAAAGGCAAAATAAAGTCCCTGACAGTCTATAATTCTGGGGAATCTCAAAGGCCATAAATTGTCTTTAAAATATCTTTAGTTCAGAACATTTAACATTTAAGACCACATTTTATTAGCTATGTTACATTTCCTACAAAATTTAAATGGGGATATTTCAAATAGCAAACCATATGGTCTGTTCCACATTTAGAAGTTCTCTTTCTTTTCATTTCCAGAGGAGTTTCTCTATATCAAATATGTATAGTATCTGAATATACTTATTCTACAGAAAAAAGGACAAATTTGTCCTTCTCTACCCTCCTTAGCATTAAGACCATGGAACACAGGTGAAGAGTCAGGATGAGAAGGATCAACTTATCCAATTCTTTTCATGGTTTACAGCCAACTTTGCAGAGGTCTCCCATCCATGGAAAAGACGTGTTCTGAATAGCATGGCCATATTTTTTTTTTTTTCAGTGAACCCCATTCATGGGTCACTTACAGTGAAATGAAAGGAAGGCCTTTTCTTCCTTAATTGAAGAACACCAAAGGAAGAAAGGAGACACAAGAAAAATGACCACCATGAAAAGGAAGTTAAAATGATTTTATTGAACTGGCTGCATTCCTAGCCACCTAGTGTATGAAGTAATAACAATCCGTCACATTACTACACATGATTAACAACTATGACTGATCCTCAGATCCTCCACCACCTATCCATCAGTATCTCAAGGAGGCATTATTCATATTGCTTCTCAGCATGGCTCTCTTCTGTTGCAACACTGTAGTTTTACCTTCCTGGTATCACACTCTCTGAAAAATGTAGTACATAGGGTAATTAAACTTGGTAGAGAGTGAGGCTAGTTTTAAATGGTGTGCATAACTTTAAAAGACAGTGGCATAATCAATTGTAAATCTAAATTATTTTATTTTGAGGTGCATCTGAACTGTTACATATGGTTGTAATTTATCACTAAAGAACATGGTAAGAAAAAAATCTAAGTTCTCTCTTCTATGCCCTAATAAAACATTATTGTCCTTATTATACTAAATTTCTATTAATATTTTGCAGAATAATAGCCCATAATTTATGGGAGTAATGATGTTAGATTTCATTTTTATAAAATACACTAGAGCATACATTATCTGATTTGAGGGGTGGGTTTTATTTTTCTCATTCTGAGTATGAGAAAATGAAGTTGAGAAATCATGCAACCAGAAAAGTATAGAGTTGTACTAGACCTCAGATCTTGACTGTAAAGTTTGAGTTATTTTTACTCCTCAGTTTCTATGCACTGATAGAACAGCAGGAATTATTATTATTGCTGTTAAATATAATTCCAAAAGCTATCTCCATTCAACAGAAAAACCTCTATCATAGAGAAACTGAGTAAGTTCCGAAGTTGTGTTTCTTGTTAGTATTTTCACAGTGACTCTGAATTAACCGGATAATGACCGAGTTATTTTTCAAGAAATGCCCCATTCCATGATTAAAAATAAGAGTTATAGCTATGGAAAGACAAGTAAGCATCCATGTTCCAATGTAAGGATCCAGTTTTCCACTACACAGCATGGACTTCTGCACTGTATCTTGCTCTCAGCCTCTCCCAGGAAAGCATGTTTTATTTAAAAAAAAAAAAAAAAAAAAAAGCCCTTTCCCTGCCCAGAAGAGCTGTACAAGAGAAAAAGTGCAATATATAAGACAGAAAGTTCATGCAGTCATTAAAAGCAGGTCTTCAGACAGGTTGCATATAAATTAAAACTTAGAATAAAACAAAAACTCTCAAACTTCTTCTTTAAAATCACAGGTGAGAGTCAAGATATCCCAAGTCATATCCTGCTCACTATCACATTTGCTACCACTGAAATTAAAGGCCAAGTTGGCACCCTTTTTAATTGTTTCCTTTGCCTTTGGCAGAGTTAGACAAGATACGTTCTTGATGGTGGGGGAAATAGTGATGGAATCAGTTCTTTCCTCTTAAGCTATGTAAGTTACTGTTTGGCTATAAATAATACAGTATTTGTGATTTTGACTTCATGGAAATAAGAAACTTGAAATAATTACAGTGGTTTTATTGTTGTTGTTCCTTTTTATTTGAGGCAAGACCAGGAAAACGGCAAAGGTAATATTCTAGAAGGATACGGGGGGTCAGGGTGGGGGGGAGCCATACTTTTGACATCACACTGTACGGGCTTTAAGTTCTGTCTCTGCTATAATTCACTGTGCATTTAGCCTCTCAGTTTCTTTGTCACCAAAATCCATGTGATCATGCTTAATCTCATGCAGTTGATAGGAGAATTTTATGAAGTATGTATATAACAGATAAAAGATACCACTTCATAATAATAAATGGTATTTTCTGTAAACCCCTCCCAATTTCTAGATTCTCAAATGAAGGCCTTGAAAAGATTTTTGTAATGTATGCATGTTGACCAAAGTTGGTAGAAGAAATGAAATAATAAAGTTTAGAGTAAAAATAAATGAAATAGAGAACAGAAAACAAACCAAGAATTAGTTCCTTGAAAAAAAACAAACAAAATTGACAAATACTGAGCTAGAATAAGGACAAAAGAGAAAACCCAAATCAACAAAATTATAAATGGAAAAGGAGACACTACAACTGATAACACAGAGATTCAAAGAGTCATGAGAGGCTACTATGAACAACTATACGCCAACCAATTAGATAACCTAGAAGAAATGGAAAAATTCTTAGAAACCTGTATCTTACAAAGTCTGAGTCAAGAAGAAATAGAAAATCTGAATAAACCAATTACTAGTAAAGGGATTGAATCAATAATCAAATATCTCATAATAAAGAAAAGCCCAGAACGAGATGGCTTCACTAGTTATCAAACATTTAAAGAAGAATTAACACCACATCTTCTCAAACTCTTCCAAACAATTGAACAGGAAGGACTCATTTTATAAGCCCAACATTATCCCAATACTAAAACAAGAAAAGGACACTAGCAGAATAGAAAACTATAGGCCAATATCTCTGATGAATATAGATACAAAAGTTCTAAATAAAATACAAGCAAACCAAATTTAGCAGCGCACTAAAAGGATCATTCAGCATGACTAAGGGGGATTTATCCGTGGGACACAAGGATGGTTCAACATACATGAATTCATCAATGTGATATATCACATTAACAAAATGAAAGAAAAAAATCATATGACCGTCTCCCTCTTCCTCTGCCCCTATACCACTGTCCTCCTGACTCTGTTTCTCTAAAAAAAGAAGAAGAAGAAGAAGAAGAAAAAGAAAAGGAACTGAAGAGGACACAAATAAACAGAAAGTTATTCTGTGTTCAAGGATTGAAAGAATTAATATTGTTAAAATATCATTATTACCAAAAGCCATCTATAGATTCAATGCATTCTTTATCAATATTCCAATGGTATTTCTTACAGAAGTAGACAGAAACACTCCCAAAATTTATGTCGAACTAATGGCTGAGTAGCCGAAGAAATCCTAAGAAAGATGAAGAAAGCAGGAAGCATTACACTGCCTGATTTCAAGTTATACTAAAAAGCTGTAGTAACCAAAATAGTATAATACTGGCATACAGACAGACAAATGGACCAATGGAACAGTATAAAGAACCCAGACATAAAAACAAGCCTGTATGGTCAATTAATACTTGACAAGGGAGCCAAAAATACTTAAAAGAGAAAAGACAGTCTTTTTAATAAGTGGTGCTGGGAAATTGGACATTCACATGTAAATTGATGAAACCAGACTCCTGTCTTACACCACTCACAAAAACTAATTTCAAAAGGATTGTCTTAAATTAAGACCTAAAGCCAAAAACTCCTAGAAGAAAACAGAAATAAAGATCCTTGACATAGGCCTTGGTAATTTTTTAGATGTGATGTAATGGAACTACATTAAACTAAATAATTCCTATAAGCAAAAGAAACTATCAACAAAGTGAAAAGACAAGTTACAGAAAAAAAAATGTTTGCAAGTCATATATCTGATAATGTTAATATCTAAAATACACAAAGAACTCATATAACTCAATAGCAAAAAATAAAAATAAGTAAATAACCTGATTAAAAATGGGCAAAGAACTTGAATAGACATTTTTCCAAAAAAGATATACTAAAGGCCAACAGACATATGAAAAGATGTTCAACATCACTAGTCACTAGGAAAATTCAAATTAAAGCCACAATGAGAAATCACATCCAACCTGTTAGAATGGCTATCATCAAAAAGACAAAACACAGCAGATGACATACAGATTGACATACAGAAAAGGGAACCCTTGTGCCCTGTTGGTAAAGCTGTAAATTGCTGCCGCCACTATGGGAAAGAGTACAAAGGATCCTTAAAACATTAAAAATAGACCTACCACATAATCTAGCAATTCCACTTCTGGGCATATATCAAAAACAAATGAAACACTAACTTGAAAAGATATCTGGATTCCCATGTTTGTAGCAGCATTATTTACAAAAGCCAAGGCATGGAAATAGTCTACCAATAGATGAATGGGTAAGGAATTTTTGGTACATATATATAATGGAATGTTATCCAACCATAAAAAATAGGGAAATCCTCTCATTCGGGACAACATGGATAGACCTTGACAGCATTATGCTAAATGAGATAAGTCAGAGAGAGACAAATAAATACTGTATGACCTCCTTTACATATGAAACCTAAAAAACAAAAACAAAAACAAAAAACGAAACTACAACAACAAAACAATACACAAACGTACACTGAACAGAGAAAAAGAGATCAGAGGTGGTTGCCAGATGCAGAAGGTAGGGACTAGGAATTGGAGAAAGGTGATCAAAAGGTACGAACTTCCAGTTATAAGATAAATAAGTACTAGAGATGCAATGTACAGCATGAGGACTATAGTTAACACCGCTGCATAATATGTAAGAAAGTTGTTAAGAAAATAAATCCTAAAAATTCTCATCACAAAGGGAATTTTTTCCTCTATCTATTATATTTATAAGATATGTTAGCTGAACCTATGATAATAATCATTTCACAATGTATGTACATCAAACCATCACACTGTATGCCTTCAGTGCATACCGTGATATATGTCCATTATTTCTCAATAAATTTGAAGACAAGAACAAAAAAATTCAGCTGGGTTTTACATGGTTACTTTCAAGTCTAACACCATTATTGTAAGCTGTCCTGGTTTCAATCAATAAAGTTTTAATCTTGGGGCACCTGGGTGACTTAGTCTTTAAGCAGCTGCCTCTGGCTCAGGTCATGATCCCAGGGTCCTGGGATCAAGCCCCGCACTGAGGTCCCTGCTCAGCGGGAACCTGCTTCTCCCTTCTCTCTCTTACTCCCCCTGCTTGTGTTCCCCTCTTTTGCTGTGTCTCTCTGTGTCAAATAAATAAAATCTTCAAAAAAAAAAAAAAAAAAGAAAAAGAAAAAAGGAAGTTTTAATCTCTTCCAACATAATTTTTATATATATTTAGAATAAAATTATAAAAACCAATTTGCTGCTTGATACATATTAAAACTACATATTATTGCAGCTTGATACATATTAAAAATATCTTTATGTTGTAAATCTTCAATATCATAGGAAACTCAATCTATATCAAACAATTCATTGAACAGAACTTTTAGACAGGAAACACTAACAGATTGCTTTTGTTTATGTTATTAAAATCTACCATTTACACTAACTATTCATGCAAGAAATTTTTTTAAATTAAGTGCATTCTTATCTGACATTTAAGATACATTAATGTACATTAACTCTATTCAAGCAAGTATTTAAAGTGCTTACTTCTTAATAAATTGAAGTCAGTGGGGTCTGGCCTAAAATATGGCTGCATTTTATGATTTTATATTTTTAATTGAAATTTTATAAATGTATTATATTTTTCATTGTGCAATTTATCATTACAGTATTTGCAGATAGTGAGATAGTGAGTATTTTTAGTTAACTTCTATTCTGTTCTATTACAACTTCTATTACTGGAAATATACTCTTTGTGTTTAGTGTAAGTACCTAGATGAACTATTTTCTGGATCAATAATGATAATAAAATCACATTTTTAAATGTTGAGACATCATCGGGGTGCTATTTTGCACATGAGAGTGTAATTAATTAGTAGATTCTCAGATTTCATCATTTTCTTAAACATCAGGGACAGCTCTCCTTTTTAAAATACTACCATTTTGATAAGGCACTGAGATACTCTGGTGAGTGAAACAGCTACAATACTCTGACTCATGAGTCAGGACTAGAGTGGACTTATATGTACAGTTGTACAAGTGCATGCACTTATTTCTGATGAGACCAACTAGTTTCTTCTTTATGTTACTTCATTGATTTATTGGGCAGATAATGAGTGTGATATGATAAATGATACCTTCTTCAATTAACTGTAATTCTTGTGAAGTACAATATTCCAGTAAACTTTTTAAACTAAACTTTCTTCAGCTATTGTGACTGGAAATTTTTCTAGAACATGCACTCCTTGTGGATTAGACCCCTTTTAGAAGCGGGATTCCCGTCTATAACCCATCCCCATCCTTCCCCTAAGCGGCACGGAGAACTGCATCCCTATCCCAGCAATATGGCCTTGGCTGTCTTGATTGTTCTAAATGACCCTGAGGAGCAGAAATGGATGAGAAGTCAGAGAATTTTGCAGAAAACCTCCAATATGCTTTGTGAAGAGCAAGAGAGAGAGCTGAACAGAAGATCATTGTACAACTGTGTACTCCGATGAGGAGCTGGTTGACATTACTGACAATACATTTTCAGTTGCCTCACTGTGATTCCCTCTCCCTACCCCCAACACTCACTATCTGATCGGGGCAAGCACAGAGAAGACAGATAGCTGGTTTGGGGGTTTTGTTTTTGTTCTGTTTTTGTTTTCTGGAATATGAGAGTCAAGGACACAGAATAAGAATGTTCAGACATAGAAAAATACATGAAGATGGAAGAAAACTCAGAAGACAAGTAAATACAGGAAAGGGGTCAATGACTAGAAATATCCAATGAAATAAAAAAAAAAAAAAAACCAAGGGTCCTAGGAGTGGTTGAACATAATCATTGGAAATAAAGGAGTTTCTGCTGTAGAGTAAGAAGGGGGACTTTAACATTTCAAGGATACAGCAGTTTCGTGGGATACAAGATTCAGGTTGTGACCCTCAGAGTCAACAATTAGAACAAAATAAAATTTGTTGTCAGTTAAAAAGCTGTTAAGAAATTGGGATATTGGATTGGTCATCCCCACGAACATGATGATCACCCACAGATTCTTTTGATAAGTAGTCATGCTATCACCTTAGCAACTTACATCCTTTGCCTCTCCTGTCCCAGCATTACAGCTTTAGTTCAAGCCCTCATCATTATTCACTTTAATCTGAAACTTTACCCTCACTAGTATTCCAGACTTCTGACTTACACACCTCCAATCTATCTTCTACATAGCTTTTCTGTGATCTTTCTAAAACCCAATCATTTACTTTATTCCCAATCATTTACTTTACTTTATTTATTTTAATCATTGATTAAAAACCTACATTGTTTACCTAGAGGGAAAAGCCCAAATCCACTAAAGACTCTAAACCAAATGCTTTCCTATCTAACAGACTCTTCTTTCTTTCTCCCATGTCTTTACTTTCCAAAGCTCTCTTCAGCCAGATCACCTTTCTTCTTCACTGCAAATGCTGGTAAACACTAGCACCACCATTTAAGACTTGCTGGTAGGACCTCCTCTATCTGTGGAGTATTTCCTGTGCACCCCCAGCCCTGCCTTGTTGCCAGGCAGTGAGCAACACTCCTCCTTCAGTCATCCATCACATGGAATATACATTTCTCTTGTGCTGCTGCATTGTTTACAACTAAATGGCACCTTGAGGCTAGGAATTTGTATTATTCAACATTTGACTTAGAATACCTAGCACAATATGTATCAATGATAGTCATTCAATAAAGCTCCAAGGGATTCTTTTAAACTTTGAAGTAACAGGATGACTAAAGGAATGTGTTCAAATAAACATAAATGTAAAGCCTGTGAAATTGGAAGAGGTGGTGGTTTTGAAAGGAATGTGGAAATTAAGGGTTGGTAGTGACTTGAGGGATAACACAACTGCTTTAGGGCATGTTGAGATTGGGGAGAAAGAAACATTTTTGAATGGCAAAGAGAGACTGATGGTATTGGACAGGAGAGTGCAAAGTCTCTGGGGCAATTAGGAGGCCCAAGGGAAAAAAGTATTAATAATAGAGAGTTGAGTGAGTACATTTTCCTCTAAAACACAAATATATAAAGTTGTGTTTTGTTTTTTTTTGTTGTTTGTTTGTTTGTTTTTGAGAGAGAGAGAGAGAGAGAGAGAGATAGATCACAAGCAGGTAGAGAGGCAGACAGAGAGAGAGGGGAAATGAGGCTCCCTGCTGAGCAGAGAACCCAATATGGGGCTCCATCTCAGGACCCTGAGATTATGACCTGAGCCAAAGGCAGAGGCCTAACCCACTGAGCCACCCCAGGTGCCCCAAGATACAGGTATATAACAAAAGGAGCAATATTATTTCTTCCTAAATTTCAAAATCTCCCACCTGATTATTGAAGATGATATTATGACTAAATCAAGATTTTTTCAGACATAAAGAAATTATATTTCATCCAATAAAAAATGTTTTTGGCCATAAGCATGCTTTATCAGAAATTTGAGAACTAGTAGAGATTCTATAAAATGGATAAAATGAATCCAATTATCTTTGATCACATGTTATATATATTATATCAGTGAAGTCTATCTATAGCTATAATATAGAACTAATTGATTCTTTTACAGGGTTTTGCTTAAGATGTTACTAGAAGTTCCGGTGATGCGGGAGAACAAGGTTCCTATCTCATGGAGTCAAAGAATGAATCTCAAGGACAATGGAGAGTGAGTTAAGCTATAGCTCAGTTATGATTAAATAGTCAACCCCCTAAATAAATAACTCCCTTAAAGGTTGCAAAAAATTCTGTAAGTAACCTCTTTATCATTTCCACTTGTTTTTCAAAGCTCATCTATTAACATCTCTACAAGTTTTCTGAGGAATGTATCAAATTTTATCAAGTGATCCCTCAGTTTACATTCTATCATTAGGAAATACCATCCAAATAACCAAAAACATTCATATCTTTGGTACTTAATGTTCACTGGCTATTAACCAAAAGTGGATTTTCTGGTTTTCCTCAATTGAAAACCTCATTTTTATAAAATGACCCTGTCCTGTTACTGAGAAAATAATTTTGATTTGAAGTATTTTGTAAAGTGCTGACTGTTTTGTGCCCTAGTATGGCCTGCTTTCACTTACATTACAAAGAGAAAAACAGAGAATAAGTGAGAGAGAGAGACAGAGAGTGAGAATGGAGATCTTATATGAATTTTAAAAAGCAGTACTTTGAATGACATAACTGGTGACGTTTCCTAGGGATAGAAGTATAATAAAATAGAAGGTATGTGAGGCGCCTGGGTGGCTCAGTGGGTTAAGCCTCTGCCTTCGGCTCGGGTCATGATCTCAGGTCCTGGGATCGAGTCCCGTGTCGAGCTCTCTGCTCAGCAGGGAGCCTGCTTCCCCCTCTTTCTGCCTGCTGCTCTGCCTACTTGTGATCTCTCTCTCTGTCAAATAAATAAATAAAATCTAAAAAAAAAAAAAGCCAAAAACCTGTATCCCAAAATTTAAAAAATATATATATAGATATATTATATCTATCTATATATATACACATATATGGTATGAATTTTAAAAATACAGAAATAACAAATGACAGAATGTAACTTATACAAGAAAATTACATCTAACTAAGACAAAGAGAACATCGGTCTCTTTCTTGAAAGGTATGGAAGGATACAAAGTTATATTATCACCATGCTAAATTTGATTAGCCAGTCTTGTTTCTGTCTGTGGTTTAGGGTTTCAGAATTAAAGTCTGACCACTTCAAAATCTTAACAGGATACTAAGCTTCTGTTTTCACATGCAAGCCACCTTTAAAAAAACACACATCTATACGTTTCAGAATTATTTCATTATTCTTCCTAATAATTAAGCCTTCACATCAAGATCATCAGCATGACATGGTGGAAGGAAGATCGCTTTCAGAGTACGAGCACCTAGGCTCAGCACCTGCTTTTTGTCTATCTTCAGTATGTCAGTCACTTTATTTGAAATACAATTGCTTTATCTCTAAGAAATATGACAGGGAATAAAAATAGTTCCTAGGTGGCAGAATTTTTTAAATGCATATGATAATGTAATGAAATAGCTTTGGAAACTCTAAATTACCATACAGACATTAGTTATTATTGTCATCCCAGGAGTAATGATTGTACAGAAAAAAGAATAGAGTATTTGAAGAAAGAAAATTGGGTTTGAGCTCTGACTCTGCTTCTTGCTAGTTGTGGGCCTCTTGGCTTCAGAATCCTATCAGTGAGAATTACACTAGCACTTAATTTGTAGGTTCCTGTAAAAATCAAATGAGATATTTACAGAACAATCTCTCCCCAAAGAACATTTCAGGAACCCTATGGCTAGGTAGAACTCTGTTTTAGAAGCCCTACAGCTAAGTGGAACTCAGTCTGAAAACCACATATTGAAATGATCAAAACTATACCTTTTTAAATTTGAAATTCTTTATGTTTTAATAAAAGGTGAGAATTTGGTGGCCCATCAGCAACATAGCCTTACAGAGGAAAGAAAAAAAAAAGAGATCTTTAAAGAGAAGTCTTAAAAGGTGCTCTGTGTACATTTTAATAGATTATTCATTAAATCTCACCTTTGCTTCTCTCTCACTTCAACTTCTTTCTCTTGTACACACCAGAGGTTCACATACACATATATACACATGGATACGTATGACTTACTATTCCTATACGCTGCTCAAAGCGGCCTGCTCTGTTAAAGCAAAAGGTGTAAGGCAGCCTGTTGCAGTTTCAACATAATACTCGAGACATTTCATTTTCCAGGGTCTTTCGCAGGCAGTCATGGGGGCGCTGCACAAGCTGGCCTTATGTGCAGAGATGCCACGTGTTGCTTAAGGGCCTCCTTGTGCCCTAATGTGTATACCTATTGTCTCTACCTCATTATACATTTTAGCCTTGATGCAAGAGTCCTGTATCTCATTAGGCGATAGCACTAGGTCTATGGTAGCTTGCCAGCTGGTCCTACTGGTCTCGTGGGTGTGAATCTCAGCAGCGTTCCTTCCAGGAATAGGAGTTACAGAATGTTCAAGTACTAACTTGGACATTTTCTGTTTTCTGTTTGCTTTCCACATTCATATACACCCTCACCCCTTGCAAACCCACTTTTCTGGGAGACACTTTAAAATGAAATTGCTATCTAACTCATGATTAAAAGAGTGCTTACAATACAATAGTAATAGACTAATATAATACTGATATAACTACTTTTATGGCCGTTGACATTGTTATCATTCCCACTATCACAAGTATTAGTAAACTATGTTAGGACAAATACCAATGTTGAATTAAATATTAATTAACACTACACATATCATTCCAAATCAGCAGCACAACTGAGTTTTCCTAATCCTCAAAAAAAAAAAAAAATTGCATCTTTCATGACTGTTTAATAGAATTGGGAAACATTTGTTCTCCACAGCTGAAATACACACACGTTGGTGAGAATATAACAGAGTGTGCATAACCACTCATCCCAGGGTTGAGGAGGCTGATCCCAGTGCTCTGATGAAGAGTGCTAAGGGCTGCTGCGAGCCCAGCAAGCACACTGTCCAAGGGCCTGGACATGACCTGCTGAAGGACATCTCCTGAAGATATTTCATGGAGGGGCCAGACCAGCATTTGCATTTTAAGAGAAAGCCAGATCCAAGCAAGGGTGAACTGTCTGAAATGAAGTCACCAAGACTAAAAGAAGGAAATGAATGGCAAACAAAGGAACAGGGCAGTTATGAGTTCATGGCTGCGGGAGAAATAGCTATAGCATAATTTTTCTAACTTAAGTGCATATGACTGAGATGGCTTTTTTACCTGCATGGAGATTCATCATGAGACCTCCTGGGAGCAAAGGAAAAAACTGGAAGCAGATAAATACAAATAAGTGTCCAAAATCTATTAAGCCAAGTGGAAACATCAGAAAAAGTAAATTTAGAAGCCATTGCTCTAAGGGTAACTTCATTTCCCAGTATTGCCCTGATTTTCAGGCCCTGCTAAAGATTTCCTAGAACTGTCTTGTCCTCTGACTTCCAGACCCTTGTCAAATGCACTGTCTTTATTATTTCCCACCAGCCTCAAGCACCACACCAGAACCTGGAAACTTGAGTCCTAACCATGTATGTTCAAGTAGTCCCGACACCCAACGAGACTGACATGACTCCGTAAAGACACGTGTGCCAACAGAGCAATGACAAAATAAACCACCAAACAGAGAAAAGGGAGTAGATATCTATTATTCTGATATAAGTATTAACTCCTTTATAGACATTTTATAAAGGATATCTATTTTTCAGTGTGCCTTTGGAAAAAAGGGGGGAAAAAAAACCCTTTTCACCTCCTGGGGAAAATGCCAAAAGTATAGACAGAAGTTAAAAAAATAAATAAGAAAACACAAAGGAAAGGTTAGATTTTTAACATCTAGTCCATCACAGATTTTATTCCCAAAGGAACTCCCTGAGAAGCCACCTGCATCCCAATCTTGGCATCTCAGAACCTGTTTCCTCAGGAACCTGACCTACAATAGTGGGTCCCAAAAGTAGTACGAGGACACAGACGCTGAAGAAGGGTCTTCATCCTGGTGTCAGATCATCCACATCCTGGATGTTTTGAGGACCTCTCCACCCAGGTGGAGCACTGAGACTATCTGGCAGGTAATGCTAGTACAATGATTACAATTTTCACCAGTGGTAAACTGGAAACTGATACCTGTGAAAAGAAAGGGACTGATGACTACAATGTTCCTGGTGTTTAAGAAGTGCGGAAAGATTAGTAATTGTAAGAACAATGGCCTGAGAGAACTATTACAGGGGGTAATCAATGTGCTGAGAAAAGACGATAAAAGACTGAGAGTGATTAATAACTGATTAAGGTTTGTGTGTGAAAGCCAGAGGAAATTTCTGGCAGGATACAAAGAGACTCTCATCTTATGCAACCAGATGATTATTCTCCCTGTTTGGCACCAGAGAACATGGCATATCAAAATAATAAGGAATGCTTATTAATCCACTGGAGGGCAAAACTAACGGTATGAAATGCTTTTACAAAACTAGGCTCAACTGGATTGATAAGTCCTCAGAATAATAGAGGCCAAATGGTGAACCTAGTTGCAGAAAGCAGGTGTGTGCAGTGTTCCTAATAAATGATAAGGTTGCAGTGGCCTTATGGGGGCTTGACCCACAGATTGCTATGGAGATGCTTAATAGGACTAAAGAAACCTAGGATGCCCAATAAATGTTTGCTCAATTTGTACAAACACAAGAATTCAAGTATAGGTCAGGAGGTTAAAGGAAGACATCTCATTAAAAATTCATAATCCTTTCTCAATATCAAGATCTGAGCCGTTTTCACACCAAGATCCACTGAATGAAACAGGCTCTGTCCCTGGGAGGAAGGACCCTGTACCACCGTAGCATATATACGGTAATTATTTCCCCAGTCTTATCCAAAGAGCAAGTAACCATACTGAGGAAAGGGATATACTGATACATTTTAAAGACCATTAGACATAAAACCTGAATCACTGCAGGTTGGCTTTCCCGTCAAAAAACTCCAGACATTAAGCTGGTATTTAATGTGCAGGATATTCAGGGATACTTAAAAGTCTAAACCTATGGAAATGAGAGGGAAGAAGCAAGAGTGTTAGAAGTAGAGTGTGAGGATGACCTACTGACAGACTTGGTCAACGCTACAGGGAGTTCTGAAGTTAGAATATCCCTTCAGAGTTGTCCTAAATTTTGCTAATATGGTGGGGTCTTTAGACTTTTACACTTAATGAGTCACTAAAAGTGGGTCATTTTGGAAAGGGGTATAACTTTGGGGAAAGAGGCTTCCTGTAGCTAAGTATTCCTGAAGAGACACTCAACAGTGGGGGCAGCAAGCCACTTGTTTAAGGGGATCTGCATAAGGAGGTTACAATATCCACCATTGGAATTGACTTTGAAACTGGTAATGATTTCTACAGTCTATTTCCAAAAGATCCAGAGTCATCTATTCCTAAGTTCACAGTGGGGGGAAAAGGGACTACACCTAGCTATTTTGAGGACAACTGGACACAGGTTTTCTTTGACACTGGCCCCTTTCTTAGGAGCATACAGGATCTGGATAATAAACTAGTCAGTTCTGTATCCAATTCACAGTGGCTCTACTAGTTCTACATACCCAGTGTTCAGTTCCCTAGTTTCAAAATAAAAAATTGAGACAATTATACTTGGGAACTGATAGAGCCCCCAATAGTGGCCTCTTGACCTCTGTAGTAAAAAATCACCACAGTGAGAAAAGCCAGATGAAAGCCTCCATCACTGCTATCCCACCTCTGACCATGAGAGTATATTAAAGGCAAATCTGTATTCTAGGGAAATGACAGAAATTATTGTTATTTAATAAGATCTGAATAGTGTATACATGGTAATTCTCACTACACGTGCATTTAATCTACCAACTTGTACCCTATAAAAAAACAAACAGATCTAGTAAGGAGGATAGCAAACTACCTTAAACTCAATGAAATAAGAAATCCAACTGAAGTTATGGCACTCAATGTAATATATTTGCTAGAGCGGATTAACAAGTTCTCCAATACGTGGCCATTGGTCTGGTTAGTGCATCCTCCTCTATTCCTCTCAAGATGCAGGATCAGGAACAGCATGAATTTGTATAGAACAAACAAGAGCACACATTTGCCATCTTCACTATGGCTATGTTAATCCTGCAAAGCTCTATTACAAATATAGTCTGAACCACCTGGGAATTCTTCAGAAAATTATAATGGTCATGTGTTAAATATGGTATGTTGATGATATCATGTTAATTAGAGTGGAAAGCAAGAAGTGGCCAGTTTGTCTGTGATCTTTTAAGACACGTGTATTCCAGAGAGTAGGAGATAAACCCTAAAACAATTTAAGAGCCCACAAGATCACTAAAATTTATAGGACTTCAATATTCCGGGACATGCTGGGACATACCACCAAAATAAAGGGCATAAAATAAAGGAAAATAAAAAGACAAGCCGTAGATTGGGAGAAATACTTGCAAAAGACACATCTGGTAAAGTTCTGTTAACCAACTATAAAAGAATACTTAAAACTCACCAATTTAAAAAAAAAAAACTGAAAAATGGACCAAAGATCTTAAGATTTAAGATCTCACACATACAAAAAAAGTCATCAAGATAGCAAATAGCATATCAAAAGATACCCCACATCCTATATCATCAGGGAAATGCATATTAAAACAGCAATAAGCTACCACCACATACCTATTAGAATGGCTAAAACACAAAACACTGTCAACACCAAATGCTGGGGAGGATGTGGAGCAACAGGAACTCTCATTCACTGCCGACGGAAATGCCAAATGGTACAGCCACCTTAGAAGACACTTTGATGGCTTCCTTCAAAGTTCAACATACTCTTATCATAGGATCCAGCAATTGCACTCCTTAGTAATTATCCAAAGGAGTTGGAAACTTTCATCTACCCCAAAACCTGCACACAGGTGTTCTCAGTAGCTTTATTTCCAGTTGCCAAAACTTGGAAGCAACCACAGTATTCTTCAGTAGATGAATGGATAAATAAACTGTACTAATCCAGTGAAATATTTTAATTTTTTTGTTATTAACATATAATGTATTATTAGCCCCAGGGGTACAGGTCTGTGAATCACCAGGTTTACACACTTCACAGCACTCACCATAGCACATACCCTCCCCAATGTCCATAACCCCACCACCCTCTCTCTACCCCCCTCCCCCCAGCAACCCTCAGTTTGTTTTGTGAGATTAAGAGTCTTTTATGGTTTGTCTCCCTCCTGTTTCATTTTTTTCCTTCCCTATCCCCCACACCCCCACTTTGCCTCTCAACTTCCTCATATCAGGGAGATCATACAATAATTGTCTTTCTCTGATTGACTTATTTCACTCAGCACAATACTCTCTATTTCCATCCACGTCGTTGCAAATGGCAAGATTTCATTTCTTTTGATGGCTGCATAGTATTCCATTGTATATATATGCCTCATCTTCTTTAGCCATTCATCGTTTGATGGACATCTAGGTTCTTTCCATAGTTTGGCTATTGTGGACATTGCTGCTATAAACATTCAGGTGACGTGTCCCTTCAGGTCACTACATTTGTATCTTTAGGGTAAATACCCAGTAGTGCAATTGCTGGGACATAGGGTAGCTCTGTTTTCAACTATTTGAGGAACATCCATGCTGTTTTCCAGAGTGACTGCACCAGTTTGCATTCCCACCAATAGTGTAGGAGGATTCCCCTTTCTCCGCATCCTCGCCAGAATCTGTCGTTTCCTGACTTGTTAAATTTTAGCCATTCTGATTGGTATGAGGTGGCATCTCATTGTGGTTTTGATTTGTATTTCCCTGATGCCGAGTGATGTGGAGCACTTTTTCATGTGTCTGTTGGCCATCCTGGATGTCTTCTTTGCAGAAATGTCTGTTCATGTCCTCTGCCCATTTCTCGATTGGATTATTTGTTCTTTGGGTGTTGAGTTTGATAAGTTCTTTATAGATTTTGGATACTAGCCCTTTACCTGATATGTCATTTGCAAATATCTTCTCCCATTCTGTCAGCTGTCTTTTGGTTTTGTTGACTGTTTCCTTTGCTGTGCAAAAGCTTTTGATCTTGATGAAGTCCCAATAGTTCATTTTTGCCCTTACTTCCCTTCAGGCAGTGAAATATTATTCAATGCAAAAAAGGAATGAGCTATCACGCCATGAAAAGACATGAAAGAAACTTAACTGTATATTCCTAAGTGGAAGAGGCCAATCAGGAAAGGCTACATACTGTATGATTCCAACTGCATGACATTCTAGAAAAGGCAAAATTATAGAAACAGTAAAAAGATCAGTGGTTCCTGGTGGGGGCAGGGGAGGGAGAGAGAAACAGAATACAGAGGATTTTTAAGGCAGTGATACTACTCTGTATGATACTGTAAGAGTGGATGCATTTGTCCAAACCCAAAGAATGTATGGCACCAAGAGGGAATCCTAATATAAAACATGGAGTCAATGTACGTTTATCAATTGGAAGGATCCCCCCACACCCTGGTGGGGGATATTGAGAGCGGGGGAGACTATACATGTGTGGGGGCAGGGGGCATACAGAAAGTCTCTGAACCCTCCCTTCAATTTTTCTGGGAACCTAAAACTGCTCTAAAAAATATATTGTTTAAAACAAGTTAAAAGTAATAATTACCTAGACCTTGTCTCGTGCTAACTGCAGGCTACACCACCAGTCTGGGAATGTTGGAGAATAAAGGTAAAGGCTTTTTCCCCCTCAAAATATTGTTGCTCAGGAATAAGAAAACTATCTTGTTCTCAAATCCTTTTCATATAAAAGAATGTACCCATTTTAATACAATAGCTTCAAAAGACCTAAATCTGTGTTTATTTGAGATGCTTTAGGAATCAACTCACAGAATGAGTAAGAAAGAAGGTCCAAGCCTTAATACAGGTTTATTAGTTTTTTCTGTGTGCTCCAGTTCAGAACTGGAAATGCTGGACCACATTATAAACAAATTTTAAAGCTCACGTTCAAAAGTACCACTGTGAGGGTTATAATGAAAAGATCATAAATATATACTTACTGGATAAATACTACAAACAAATGTCCTAATCCAAAGTTTCTCAGCTTTGGATCTATTGACATTTGGGGCCAGATACTTCTTTATTGTGACTGCCCTGTGCATGGTAATATGTTCAGGAGTTTCCTGGGTTCCTTCCAGTAGAAGCCAGTAACACCCTGCTCTCAGTCGTGATTTGATGACCAAAAATGTCTCCAGATATTACAAAATGTCCCCTTGGTTGAGGACAAAATCCCATACACACTCCCTTGAGAACTACTGCCCAAAAGTTACATGAATAAATTTTGTGACTTGAGTTAAAATTTGTGATGACAGCAGTAAGTATGAAATACAAATTCAAAAAGGGCTGTAGCTCCATCTTCTCAAGCCATAGTAAAGTTTATGCACTCTAGAAAACGGTTAGAGGACTGTAGGGATGAGACAGATGGATAAAATCTGAATAAAATCATTTCACAAAATGAAGGTGAAAAGTAGTATTTTAAATTAATAAATTGCTATTAAAGCATGTGGTCTTAAATATATGATGCAATTAAATTACTGAATTATCTATCAGATATTTGGTCCCTTTATCAATATTTCTAAGATTGGAGGCTGTTTTTATTGGGGAAATAATTTATATTTTGGTTTATCCTTTATTGAAAAACTGAGCTTTCAGCTGCCTTGAAACCTGAGACTCTAAGCATATAGGAATCACTAACCACCTGTGGCCACAAGTAAGTCCAAATGCAGATACTCTACACATGTAAATATACACCAGATTTCAAAGAATTAGTATAAATGAAGAAAGAATATTAAGTTATATTTTTAACATTTAACATTTGTAGTGTTAAACTACCATTATAGTAGCATTTACATTGCTTACAAATGTTGATACTTTAACATTTTGGATATATTAGCTTAAACCAAGTATATTATTAAAATCAATTTTACTTGTTTCTTTTTACTATTTTAATACGTCCACTAGTAAATTCTAAATCACACATGTGGCTCACATTATATTTCTATTGGACACTTACTGCATAAGATTTGGCTTGAGAACTATTAAATGGACACCTGAGACTTATAAGAAGTCATTTAATTCCCAAGAAGACTTAAAAATATCAACTTATTAAAACAAACAAAATACTACCTTCACAATGAAATAGTCAACTTCAGTATAATTCTTCTTTTTGAATCCAATTTCAAAGTGAAAATTAGCCACCCTTGCCCCACCAAACTTTATAATCAAATTGTAACTAATATTCACAACTTCCTATTGAAATAATTATAATCATTATCTTATGAAGAGTCTGGAAAATAAAGAATGCCTTTGTAGGGAACACAAACCTATGCGGTACAAATAAGTCACACCCTCCTTGGAAAGAAAAGTCATCAAAACCTCTTCTGAATCTTTTACTTTAATTTCTGTGTTGCTTTTAGAACGTGAATTACAATCCAAAATATTTAAAGAACACTGGATCAGCAGACATAGTGTCTTCAATATTTATTGGCTCACAACCTCCTGTGGAGCTTCTCCGGTGAAATCTGAGACGGGCCCCAGTAAAAGGGCAGGGAGACTGAAGAAAGAGGGCAGGTCGCTCCAGATGCACAGGAGGCAAGCTCAATAAGCAAGAGAACTTAATACTTAAGAGGCTTGTCTTGTGGGGCTGAACGACAGCTAGCTCTCTGCATGCACCCATCAGAATCTTCAAAGTTTATACAGAGATTTAACTGGTCACTCATTACACACGGACCTTAATTCAGCCATACAGCCAGTCCAGATAGCACAACACCACATTTCTACCACAGGCCTCTATCCTTGGAGTAGCTTCTGGAAACAGGGGAGACAAACAGAACACTCACTTCAAAGACAGGGGTGGGGTCAGGGTGGGGAGAGCCTTCAACTGCCAGAGTCTAGCTCTAGGCCAACTGAGAAGGCCTGTCTTTTTGATGCCCTTCTCCAACATTATAACTTTAAACACTGTAAGAAAAGGCATATTGGCAAATAAGTATGTCATTGACTGGACAACTGTGAAATATAAAAATTTTCTCCATAGAATGAGATACCTTATTAAGTAAGTACTAAGTTAACATCTAGTCCTTCTCCTGTGGCTAATGAGCATATACATAAAAAAGCACACACTAAGGCCCATGCAGCAAAGACATGGTTTGTTGGCAAAAGATTAAATTCAAGTGGGACAAAAATGAATCTCAATGTCAATTACGTATCAAGTGGCAGTTAATGCTTTTAAACTAGGTCTTTCTTAGAAAATAGGCAAGAGTGCATTTTAAGGAAAAAATTAACCCTGAGAGGTCTAGAATCTCATAATTCTATGAAATCTTGATGTCAAAACAGTTCCTTTTTTCATGCTTTGAGAAAATGGACAGCATACTGCAAATTGCATTATGTTGTATATAAGTCAGATTTTACTCACTGTCTTGCCATTCTCCCCTCAGGTCAGATTAACCAATTGCCAGCTCTGTTAAGTAGTTTGTGTCAATTTACAGTTGTGGGATTGATTGTGCCATAAAATTGGCCCACTACTCAGTAGAAAATATACAAAACCCTCCTGAGTGAGAGAGATATTTGGCTTGGTTACTGAGCAACTTCTTTTCTCCTGTCTGCTTAGTCTACTTCCCTGAATTCTCCTGAATTATTATCTTTCAGATTACAAGATTAGATTCCAGATTGCCTCTTGCAGACAGCGCTAGTGCCCTGCCCAACATCCATTGTTCCTTCTCCCCTTCTTCCATACCAATGCACTTTTTTTTTTTTTTCAGAGTGGTAATGAGTTCAGTTAAAATGTTCTATCTCTCAGCATTCCCTGGAAGCTAGGATACCTAGTAGCAGAATTCAGGACAGTAAGATTTAATTGATTTGTTTGGAAAAGTTATAAGATCTTCCTTTCCCCCCCCCCCCCAAGAGGAAGTCCTTTGGTGTTTCCCTCTTGCCCTTAAACTAGGCTTCTTTTTTCCAGTTCAAAATGTGAATGCAATAGAAGCGCAACAGACACCTTATAATCATCAATATGAGAATTTAATGTAAGGGTGATAGAGAAGGCAGACAGAAAGTCTCCAGATCTTGCAAAATCTCAAACAGTTGTGCCAATTCTGTACCATCTACTGCAGATCGTTTATTCTGTGAGAAAAAAATTGCCTCTCATCAGTTCATATTCTACATGTTATCTGTCACAAAATTTGTGCAGCCCCTAACCAGTCCACGATTCCCCTGTGCTGTGACCCAACCTTGGCGTATTCAGCAAGGCAGCTATCTCCCATTTTAGGAGCCACCACTGTTGTACACCATATTCCTGTAATGCATCTCTATTGCTGCGTTACACTGTTTGCTTTCCAGTCACCTGTCTTGGGTGCACTGGGTGCCTCTCCTTCAAGCACTGGAAGCTAGCCAGCCTTCCTAAGCACTGCCCCACACAAGTGGCCAGGGTCAAGTTTCCTCGAGTGTATTCCATCTGAGCTGTGAATGATATATCCTGAAAGATTTCAGCCCCTGACTCAGTTGCTTGGTCCTCCTTGTTGCTCTACTCCAGAACTCTAGTTTCACAAATAACCCTTCCATCTGATTGTTTTCTAGCTGGCAAGCAGTGGTTCCCAAATTGGAGTGATTTTGCCCTCATGAAAAATTTGGCAATGTCTAGACATACTTTTTGTCATCACAATGATTGAGTGGGAATACTTGCTACTGGCACCTAGTAAGTAGAGGCAGGGGATACCACTAAACACCCTATAATGCAAAGAAAGGACAGCTCCCCACACAAAAGTTTAACACAAAATGTTAATGGTGCCACAGCAGAGATAGTCTGCTCTAGAACAAGGATTTTAATCCTAGCTGCACTTTAGAATGAAATGGGGAATTTTCAAATAGTCCCCATAACTGGACTCCATCCCCAGAAATTCTAATTTAAGAAATCTTGAAGGGGGCCCACACATATCTGAAAGTGCCCCAATTAACAGCCAAGTCGAGACCTGTTGAAGCAAGCACAACCCTTGATTCTGGAGGATGGGCTGTTAGAGAATTGCCCTGGGATGGTGAAAAGAGAGTCTATGCCAGACTCAAGGAAGGAAGCCAAAAGGTACAGAGAAGTGGGCTAAGAATCACACCCAAAGAGGGGGCTTTAACTTAGAGAATTAATCCCAAGGTAAAAAGCCAATAGAGTAAGGAAAGGTTGTTGAAGAAGTCGTGGTACGTGTCAAAAAAACAAGTTCAAGAATTAAGATAGAGCATCATAACTTGAAGGTGTTGGAGGATCTTTTAAAATTATTTAATGTATGTCTACTGATATACCTACATTTGTAGATTTATGGTTATTTCTATGACCATTCAATTGTCCTTTCTCATCCCTGATTATAAGAGTAATGCAGATGGGTAAATGAAAGCAACTGTATGCCAGAATCAGATTTGGACTAAGCCCTTTTTTATTAAAAAATTATTTAATACTCTTGTGCTATATTGCATTAACAATTTTACTAGAGTTTAAAATTAAAATAATGTGAGCTTAGTGTTAAAGATTTGAAAAACAAACAATGAATGAAAAGACAGAAATTACATAGACTATTGGTCTATAGAAACAACCATCAAAGTTCATTTTTATAAGTGGGGAACCTAGGACTTTAATGGTACTGAGCAGTATCAAAATGTTTTCTCCAATCCCATTTTCACATTCTGATTCTTAAACAATTCTACCATAAATACCCCAGTATCTGAAACTGGTATAATTGTTTCTAATAGTTTATAAACTACCAGCTTTTCATTTCACACAGAAAAAAATGTGAGCTTAATGTCACATTCTTCCAGTGTAATATCAAATATTGCATCTAATGTGAGTATAAGATTTTTACCAACGAATCAATGCTCTGAGTCTCTCTATGCTCAGGGATTTTTTTTTTTTCTCAAATTTACAGGAACCTAGTTTAGTTAAGTGCAGGGATAGCTTTTGCAAATTCACAGGAACATAGTTCAGTTATGTTGGTTATATATGGCCAAACCGATCTTAATTTTGCAGTATCTACAGCCTGTACTACGTCTTTGACTTCTGTTTAGTTTCATAATTCATTTGAAATATGGTTAGGAAATGAAAATCTGTGCCTGTAATATTCCAGTGCTAATTAAGTAATAGCCAGCTTCTTCTCTTGAGGATGTTTTTCACCAGCGATTGATGCATAGAACTCCGACAGTAAAATATTAAGTCTAACACTTTGTTTTTCATCCCTATGGGCAATTCATCAACCATCAGAGAAGCCTTGAATGCAACACCGAAAGTTGGCCACTTGATCATATTCATTCTGTGTATTCAAAAATACAGATAAAATAGTAAATGAACCACTGACATAAGTAACAAGAGTATATGCATGTATTATATGTATATATATTTGTATATTTACAGATAGATTTATAGATATTTATACAAATATATATATAGTCTTCAGTTGCTTTCATATGGTCCAGTAGCTTTTCAGTAATATTTTACCAAAATCTACACTAAGAAATTCGGTTTTCATTGCAGCCTAGTATACATAAGTAAATCTTTCCAAGAAACTTATCCTCAGAATAATGTATGCAAGGCACTCTACTATTTTATTTTCTGTAGTTCTGCAGTTTTTAAACATTTCCTGTGACTGATCTGTGATTTCAACCTGCAGTTTGAAAAACACTAAAATCAATAATAGGAAACGTACAGAGTACGAAGGAATATTATTTTTTTAAAGGAAAAACAGTGAATGATAGAAGTGGGAATTACTAATGATGAAAAATATAATACAGAGTTCAACATTTTCTAAATTGTTGTTAATTCCTTAAAAACTCATTATGAACAAAACACTTTTCAATACAATAGAATTATTTCAGTTCCCCACAGGGTGATGTTCTAGGCCAAGTGCTACATTTTATCTCATTGTTAACATTCTCCAAATTATTGTTTAATTTTCTGATATAGTAACCAGTATTTTTTTATTTTATTCATATAAAAACTCCAAAATTGAAACACTGAAATTTTCTTTTCCACTCCAATTTTCTGTCCTCACTATTTCTAACTACTGTTAACAAAGGACTAAAACAAAACCAGTTATAACAACATTTATGAAAAAATATCTTAAGTAACACAACAGGCACATTCTCAATGTGAATTAAGATTCCAACTCACAAAATATATGGCTGAAGAATGCATTATCTTTGACAACACAAAGTGATTATTACACACAAATGTGAGAGGAAAGTTTATTAGTTTGTCTTATTGATAAAGGTATTTGCCAAATAATAAATGGCTACACTTCATTTCACGTAATTGATATCCTATTGTGAATATTTTAATCAAATATGAAATATTCACCTGTCTCAAAGTGTTCAATAAGTCAGTTGGTAATACTGAAATTAAATATTAAGGTTTTTATGATTTATTTTTCTCAGACTGAATATACATATACAGATTAACAGTATAACTACTTCTAAAAGAAACCATACTCAAATGAACAGCTTAAAATTACACCTATAACTTTATTTAAATTCTCATCTTATCAAATGTTCTTATGGTTTATTTTCCTGATTGAATATACCTATACAGATTAACAGTATAACTACTTCCAAAAGAAACTATAATCAAACAAACAGCTTAAAATTACACCTATAACTTTCTTCATTTAAATTCTCACCTTATCAAATGTTCTATACATGTGTATGGTGAATTATAGGAAAAAAATGCCCTCAGTGAATTCAGAGCAAAAGAATAATCTTTTTTTTAATCACCAGTTTTTAACAATCAATTTAATTTACATCAATCTTTTGAGAGTAAACTACTGCCTATCTTCTGCTTATGAGTCTTTTTTCCTTAGGTAGATTCTCTAGGACTTCTACAACTCTATCTTTCCATGGATTTATTTTCAGCTCTTTAAATCTTCCATTCGCATTAGGCTATCTCTCCAGAGTGATACCAGATTATTCAGATCTAAATTATGTTTTAAGAATAGTTCTCTTTAATTACTAAGATAGAATATAAGGTGCTATTCAAATTAAGTCCAAGTATTCATTTGCTTTATTTTTCTATTATAAAACAATTGAGTTCTTTTTAAACTAAAGATTTTTTTAGGAAGTCAGAATTTATGCATCATAAAGTACCGTAATATTAGAGTTGGGCCATTTCCAACTTAGAATTTGTGATGATGGCTTAAGCAGGAAAATGAAATCCCTAGATATTCTTCTTGTCATTCTCACACAGAAATTTAAGAATACATTTTCCTTTAATTGAGAATTTAATTAGAATAAGCTAAAGGATTAGAAAGTAGACTAATTTCTTAACAGCGAATACATATTTCAAGCTGTATTCAAGAACAAAGAGAAAATCAGAGTATCCAAAAGCCAAACGAATTATTTGGCACAGCTCTGAAAATGTTAACTATAGGAATCTCTAGAAAGGATGCCACTATTCTCAGATAGTATACTTATATATACTTAAAAATATTTTGTATATTTTCAAACATATGCATGTATATATTTGTGAGTGTGTACTATACATATTATATTATATATATATATATATATATATATACACATATACATATGCCTTCTGTATTTTGTTTTTGAAAGAATTATTGACTGTTGGTTAATAAGTTTCAGGTGCTTTCATTCTTCAAAATATTTAATTGTACTGAAGGTAAAAGCTGGTAACCAAGGTGTAAATTCCACTGGGCCTTAGAAGTAATGACGGTGGCCTTTTCATAACCTTCTATTCTCAACACGTCAACCTACACAAACATGCTGAGTCCACCTCTGTCATCATTTGCTCACTCACAGCTCCAAAGCTGAATTGGGCCCTCCCATGCTCAGGCTGGGATTCCCCAGGGAATCAATTAGAATTACGTGCCAATGCAGAGGGCAACAGCTGGACATGGACTCTTACCTGAGTCAGTGACTTTGCCCTAGCACTGCCCACATCTCTCTTATGACTCCCGGCAAAGGGTAAATATACGCAAGCAATTAAAGACTGCACTTGGAGGTGACAGGAACAACATCAGAGCTGTGCTTTAGCATCTGAAAAACAGAGAAGCTACTTAAAACTTTACCACAGATTTTATTTGATGATTTCCACCCCCACGGTAATTTGTGTGGACAAACCAATCTCAAATCTTGAATGCAAACTACTGAATTGATTTAGAGAAAAAAAAAATGGACTCTCCCATGTCAACTCACAAAAGTCTACTAGTCCAGCAGAGACAAGCCTACGTGGCACAAGATCTTTTATGGCCAACTCAATTTTGTTTTACACATGATCAAGATTACTTTACTCTGGTTTAAGTTTAAAATTGATGAGTTTGGCATATAACTCTAATAATTTAATGACATATCATGATGGCTTTACATTTTACATATTTAGTCAGAAATAATTTAACTATACCAAAACTGAAGCATCCATGACTGAGATAACTACAACTTTCAGTTAGAGTGATAATTATATAAAATGTATATAAATTTCAACTTCATCCATTTCAAAATCAGTTTTCAAAGATGGTGATCACAATGTTCACAAACAGTAAAATCTCTTTCCACATTCAAATATTCCCTTCTTGGTGATACCTTCCTTCATAATCTTTTCTTTTATTTTTTAAGATTTTTATTTCTTTCTTTATTTATTTGAGAGACAGAGAGAGAGATTGAGATTGCGGATGGGGGGGGAAGGAGTTGGGGAGGGAGAGAAAGGGGGAAAGCATCTCAAGCAGACTCCCCAGCCAGCAGGTAGCCCAAGGTGGGGCTCAATTCTATGATCCCAAGATCTTGACCTGAGCCAAAACCAAGAGTCTGGACACTTAAGCAACTCAGCCACTCAGGCACCCCTCATAATCCTTTTCAAAACTGCAGTAACTCTTTCCACAGCACTTCAAATCATCCACCTTCACCTTCTTTTTCTTTACTGCACTACTACCATCTGACACAGTACATATTTTTAGTCATCTGCTATCTATCTTCTCCCACCAGAATGTAAACTCAGCATAGGCAAGGATTTTTTGGAATTTTGTCCATTGATATATCCTCAATACCTAGAACAGTGCAGTATCTAGAAGGTGCCAAAAAAATATTTGTGAATGACCACTTTCTACAAAGGATTTTACCTAAAATTAGGCATGTGTGAAAAGCAAAATAAAATTAGGCATGTGTGATTTTGGAAGTGCTGAAATTGATAATAAAAATTTAGCTCAGTAACTGTCTTACTAGGTAAGATGAAGTAAGACCATCCTCCACATTCTCTCCTGATAACTGCAGCTGGAGAGAATGCATGAAGCAGACATCTGAGGACTCCGAAAAGTAAATAATAGCAAGCAAACTACAGCAGAACAGAATTAAAGCACCACCAAACAGTACTGAATCTGCCCTCTTTTTCCCCACTTCAGTATCTTCAAGGTTGAACTCAAGGCAGCAAAAAATCCCAGACATAGGTTTTAGTACAGAGTATTAAGAGAAGCCCTCCTGTTCCAGCTCCATGAATGGAAAATATATTTATTTTCCAATATACATGGAACATTCATAATAGATCATATCCTGGAACATAAAACAAACTTTAAAAATCTGTAAGAATTTATATCATACAAAGTATGTTCTTAAGTCAAAGTGGAAATAAACTTCAAATCCATAACAAAAAAAAATCTTAGAAATTAAAAAAGCACACACACTTCTAAATGCCCCATAGATAAAAGAGGAGGTTTCAAGGGAAATTAGAAAACATTTTGAACTGAAAAAAACTGAAAGATGACACATCTACATTGGTAGGTTGTGGCTAAACACTTTTTAGGGAACTTTTAGGGAAACACTATAGGGAAATGCTTTTTAAAATTGGATGCTTATAGTACAAAAGAAGAAACATCTCAAATTAATGCCCTAAGCTTCCACTTCAAGGAACTAGCAAAAGAAGAAAATAAATTTAAAGAAAGCATAAGAAAGGAAATTATATGGATAGAGCAGAAATAAAGTAGGTACCTGTATGATTCCATTTACATGGGATTCTCAAGAGACAAAACCACAGAGATGACTAGATTAGTGGTTGCCAGAGGTTAGGGATGGGGAGGGTATAACTACAAAGGGACAGTACAGGGGAGTTCTGGAGGATGATGAAACTTCTCTGTATCCAGACTGAGGCAGTGATTACACAAATGTATACATGTACTACATTTCATGAGAATATATGCCAAAAATTTCAGTTTCACTCTGTGTTAATATTTAAAATAAATGTAAAAATAGTATTACTTTAAAAATCTCTTCTAATGTATTAATTCAGTTTAAGAGGCAATATAAGAAATTTATAAATGTTAACAGATGATCTTAATTCTCTATTCAAACGTTGGCTTTCAAATTACTAACTTTAGAAGCTTTCTGTAATACTGTCACTCCTCTAAGATTCCCATCTCTCCAAAGGCAGCGATAGTACCACCCTCCACTTACAGCTGCTGATGAATAAACCTGACCTAAACAGTACCGTGCTGAATGAGATTTTACTGCATTCTATTACTCAAGAAATTGACTGGAATATTCCCAATTTATCTGAAAACCTTATATTTAAATCTTAGCCATTAAGACTCACCGACATTACTTGAGAGAACTACACTACTGTACTATTTTAAAGAAAGTTAAAATAAGGATGTTTTGCCAAATGCCTATCAATAACTTCAAATGATAACTGCCCAATTTGAAGTTTGTATGGCCACAGGTGTGGAATAAATTAATAAAATATGCTCCTGCTCTAGGTAGAAATGAAACCAATAATAAATAGTTTCATTAGGTGTTTTGTGTTTTTCTTTCCTTCCTGAGATCTCAGTCTGAAACATGATTATAGTATTATAAATATGTGCTTAGAATTGGGATGAGTTTCTACACAGATAAGTTAACTGCCTTGCTGTTTTATGGTTTCTCTTTCTTCAGAGCTTCAAAATAGGGACGACTGCTTATTTTTCATTTTTTACCACAAGATTTCTTTCTTGATTCTTTAAAGTTTTTTATCTTCAATCATTATTAATAATAAATAGAAGTATCCTTTAATCTTGAGCAAATAATTCCTTTAGGATTTTCTCAATAAACCTTCAAGGTTAACATGTGACTCACAGAGTTGAAAATTAAGATAAATAATTCCACAAACCTCACTGGTGAACATGAGAGTTAAGTGGTCAACTTATTGTAAATATGGGCTGGAAAATTATTTTAAACTGCTATTTTTACTCACCCTGGAGCTGAATTTAATACATATCTTACCACAGTCTGTAAAATCAGCACACAAATAAGTGGGTGAAATTACAGTTTCAAATTTTATATCCTCTAATAACGATTCACTCAACACTAAATTTTATCTACAATTACGGATTTCTACAGATGAGTTTTAAAGCATGTTACTGCAAAATGAAATCCAGAAGACAGACTCAAATAAAAACTAGATCAAAATAATTACCTCTGAATTCCTTATTTACATATGATATTATATTTTCCAAAGATATTAAAAACTTCATCTGCAAAACAGGAGAAAGCATTTTTCACCTGTAGTATTTAGTGCTTTTTATGTCATAAGGACAGATAAAGTGGATTTAAGGTTCAATTTCTGTTGATTTACAAGAGTAAAATTTTAGAGGTCACACAAGTCTTATATCATGCCTGACCTCATAGTTCAGCAATGTTACCACAGACCAAATTCTCTGTCTTCACATTGCTTTTCCTAACTTTGTCTTATCCATAAGCTCTGTAAGATGCCCTCCCCAAGTTTTAGGTGCCCCCTCTAAATAGAATTAAAATTGCTATAATAATAATACCATATGTCATAACTTCATGTCTTGCAATCCTATCCAGGGAAGAAAAAAAAAAAATATCTCATAGAAATCTCTGAAGAGTGGAAACTTTCTCCTTCCCAGGATTCTCTATAAAGTTCTTCTTGTTTCTAATTGCCCTGTGGGTTATAGGTCTATTTCTGGGGGGGCTGGGGAGGAGGATATCACTTTGGCTAGGATCTGACACTGTTAATTGGGTGGAGTCAATAGTAACCCATGCCTAGTGCTTGAGTGGCTTCAACCTACCACAAATCCTATCAGTTCTAAAAAAGAAAAAAAGGGGCGCCTAGCAAGCTCAGTTGACTAAGCATCCAACTCTTGATTTTGGCTCAGGTCATGATGTCAGGGTTATGCGATCAAGCCCCACACTGGGCTCCACACCCAGTATGGAACCTCTTTTAGGTTCTCTCGCCCTCTCCTACTGCCCCTCCATCCTGCTCTTTCTCTCTCAAAAATAAAAGAAAATAAAAGAAATTTTAAAAATTAAAAGATAAAAAAATAAGAGTAACAGAAGACAAAAGTTATTTATAATATTTGAGGTGACTATCTGCCTCTAGAATATATAGCCATTATAACTATATAACAGAATAATCATTTTAAATATATGACAGAATAAAACAAAATTTATATTCAAGTCTCTTTTATAAAAAATATTTCATTGTGTGTACAACAACATGAAATCCTAATTACATTTGGTGACTGGACTTTTTACCTGATATAATTAAATAAAACATATTTTTTAAACAATGTTCAAAATTATTAATTTATCAAATATTTATTGAATACCTACTATACATCATTCACTATTATCAGTGGTACAGATATAGTGGTGAACAAAACGAAATACTCCTGTCCTCAGAGAGCTTATCTCTATGACAAGGCTCATATTCTAATAAATGACTTCACTGTTTTGATACAAGTATCATTATACAAAAATCTAAAATTATGATGAGCTCATTTAGCATATACTAATTTTGTTAGTAAATTCTCCCTATTAAAACTTTTTTTTTTACCCATTCTTTTAACAAATAACATTTCAGAGTTATTATGAATTCAAACACTCTAACAGCCCCTAAGGAAACAAAGGTGAGTGAGTATCATTGTATTCTTTCCCAATAATAACAGGTCAAAAGAAAAATATATATTGCAAATCTTTTAAAAAGTCACTTTATTTGCTGAAACATTAGTTTTGAATTTCTCAGAAAATAACTGATAATCTGTAAAGTTGAAACCGTCAGTTTAAATTACATATATAGGATATATATATAATGTATTTTTATGTATAACAGGGAATATATATATATATACATATGATACCTAAAGTTTGTGGGCCACTTTTTTATGAAGGTGTTGCCTCAACTATTCAGAAGCCAAGCCCCATCCCCCTTTCTCTAAACCACTGTATTCATATGCAGTACATATGGAAACAGAGGTGCTAGGACAAACAATGGCATGCATAGCTCTTATAGAGGAATTTCCAAAAGGGATGGTCTCTTGGATGTACTCCTTCTAAGAGGCAGTAACTGTTGTTCATATAGAAATTTGGAGTAAGAGGGCACCTGGGTGGCTCAGTGGGTTAAGCCACTGCCTTCGGCTCAGGTCATGATCTCAGGGTCTTGGGATCGAGTCCCACATCGGGCTCTCTGCTCAATGGGGAGCCTGCTTCCCTCTCTCTCTCTCTGTCTGCTTCTCTGCCTACTTGTGATCTCTGTCAAATAAATAAAATCTTTAAAAAAAAAAAAAAGAAATTTGGAGTAAGAAAGTCAGACTCTCGTCTTTACGTAATACTTTGAAATTGGAAACAAACAAAAATTCCACCTTACTAGCAATAGCTGACACTATGTTCAGGGGGCCAAAAAACAGAACTTCTGTGAAGCTCCTAGTCGTACAACTAAGAGTTTTGAATAAAATCCCAAGTCAGGAAAAGGCCATAGTGGTCTGTGTGGATTGAAAGGGTAATCATAACATATTAGAATTTAGCCAATTATATTTTCTTCCATGAAATAAAATGCAGTCATTAAAAAGAAAAGGTAGATTTTTATGTACTGAAATATAAATATCTATAGGATATGTAAATTTAAAAATGCAAACCGATGAACAATGTATATAGAACTATTATATTTCTCCTTTTAAAGAAAGAGAAGAGGAAGAGGATTTTACCTCTACCACATATACAAATTTCCTGGAAGAATGGGATTAGAAAGCCAGAAAGCAGACAGGAGCCAGATTATACAGGGTTTTGTGGCAGTAATGAATTTGTGGAGTATATGTTAAGGTCAAATTAGCCACAAGAAGAATTTCAAAAGAGCTCGATACAATCTGACTTCAAATTTTAGAAGAAAATTGCATGAATTCCACTTCTGGCCAAATTAGAAAAGCAAGAACTGGATATAGCCTCCTGCCTGAAATAACTGGAAGGGGGAAAAAAAGTGTCAAAATATATGAGTCAACAGCTTCCAAGGTAATAGACATGAGGAAATGAGGGACAGTGATCGATCCCTAAGACACAAGAAAAGAATTCCACCTTATCCCTAGCTTACTACCTTAAGAGAGATTCCAGGTTGCAATGATGAGAGGGGCAAGGTAGATTTCTTGAACTGAGAAACTGAAGCTATTTAGGGAGACCAAAGCAGCTAGAACTTTCGAGAGTGCTGGATAGAAGGGGACTGCACACAGAGAAAGCCAAGAATCAAGAGATCTGCAAAGTCCCTTTTGAGTCTCCAGTAGAATATTGATCATTGAACGTACATGAAGAAAATACTCAAGGCTAGAAAAAAACAACTCATAAGAAGGTCTGGTGACCAGATATCACACAGGTTCAGCAAGTGTGCCTTTTCCCACTGTCCAGACTAAAATAACTCATAATTCATGGAGGGTTGAGTATTCTCTGAAATCTCATTTTACCCCAGAAATGGGAAATAATTAGCCCTTGACCGAGCACTGCTCTGGAACTAACTGCCTAAGAAACCATAGATGTAAGACTTGAAAGGATCAAACTCTCTCCCAGAAACTTACCTGCACTTCAGAACAGAGTTCAAGAATATTTAGGAATACAAAAATATCTAGCACTCCACAAAATGAAATGAATAATGTCTGCCATCTAACCAAATATCACCAGGCATATAAGGAAGCAGGGAAACACAATTCATAATGAAAATAATCAGTTAGCTGAAACAGTTAGAACTGACACACATGTAAGAATTAGGAAACAAGAAAATCAGTAGAATCTCATTTCATATATTCCAGAAGTCACACAGGGACATGGAAGATATAAATGGCACTGATATCAAACTTCTCGAAATGAACCTATAAAGTCTGATATGAAAAATACACTGAATATAAATAGCAGTATAGATAAGTTCATAAGATTAATAAACTTGAAGACATAACAATAGGAAATATCCCTCCATCCTTAATATGGGATATTATAGATTGTTATAAGAAGAAGGGAATGAGCTAGGTCTAAATCTATATACCCAAAATATACTATTTAGTGAATAGTTTTAAAAATAGCATGTATTTCATAATTTCATTTAGGATCTATTCATGTATACACATTAATAATTTTGGAATATACATATTTTCCAAGCCTAATAGTAGCTAATTCTTAGAGGTAGGAAGAAGGTTGGTGGCAGGAAGGGTTAAATTGCATAACAAAGGGATTTTTCACTTTTTACATATTTCTTTTTTTTTTTTTAAGACTTTATTTATCTATTTGACAGAGATCACAAGTAGGCAGGGAGACAGAGAGAGAGGAGGAAGCAGGCTCTCTGCGGAGCAGAGAACCCTGGGATCATGACCTGAGCCGAAGACAGAGGCTTTAACCCACTGAGCCACCCAGGCGGCCATTACATATTTCTTTATATGTAATATTTTATAATGGACAGGTACATAAAGATATATAAGGATATTTTCATTTTAAAAAAGCAAAAATACAAAAATTAGTCCAACAGTCTAATAAAGATATAGAATAAGATAGCCCTTTTGGGAAGGGCACTTGGGTAGCTCAGTCAGTTGAGCATCTGACTTTTGGTTTCAGCTCAGGTCATGAGCTCGTGGTCATGGAATCGAGTCTCATGGAGTCTGCTTCAGATTCTCTCTCTCTCTCAAATAAACGAATTTTAAAAACTAAAAAAAAAAAAAAAAAAGGATAGCCCTTTTGGGAGAATGCACATGATTGGTCTTTGTGAAAATAGAACAGGATTTACAATCACATACTGAGTTGGAATCTTTTCTTTACCATATACTTGCAGTGTGAACTTGAAATTTTATTTAAATTCTCTCTTAATTTTAAATTTTATTTAAAATCTCGAATTCTTAATCTGTATAGAGGAATATTACTACCTGCCTGAGAGTTATTGAGAAGATTACATGAGACAATATCTATAAACTCTCTACCACAAGTGTTCAAGAAATGTTGGTTTTCTTATTTTTTAATATTTTTCTTATTTCTTAGTTTTAATGCCAAGAGGATACCATTAAATCTTTAAATAATTAGGATAATAATCAGGATATTTCCTAAATATCTGCAGCACACCCAGAAATGTCTGAATGACACACTGGAACTTTCTTAGAATGCTATATTTTAGGGTAGACAAGGAAATTACCTTATAATATAGCCTTTTGCTATTTCAGGAACTGTGTCTAAGAAATTGGATCCAAGATGGTAGGCTGAACATTGAATTCTCTCTGTACAAATGGCATGAGACAGAGTCTTAATGGGAGGAGGGGTGTTATTAAATTTTCACATGCTGAATCTGAATAAAGGTAGTGTCGAAACTACAAAAATATATAACAAAGAACAAGAGTTTTATCTTTTACATGGATGCATGTCTTCTTCCTGCTGTTGCCCACAAACAGGTGGCACACATTGGTACAGGTGGCCCTTTATAATTTGTGCATAAAATAAGTGAGTCATTTTCTGATTGGTAAATAATATGCAATGTCAGACCCTCCACACCATCTGTGTCACTCACCACCACAGTTCCCTGCAAAACTGCCAGCAGCATAAGCCCAGCATCTCGCTGTTGGAGAAGTCACAGGAAGAAGTACTTGGCATCCTTGGCAAAGCTTAAATCTGCTCCCAGTATTGAACCTGACATATGCCCCAAAGCAGAACGTGTATGCCACCCTAATGATGTCTCCTGCTGTTTTATAATCAGAGACATAGATGGAGGGAGTGCTGCCATTTTTCCACTTGGCACTGGCCAGCCTTCTGGACTCTTTATTTGGCCAAAAAGAAAAAGAAAAAAAAAAAAAAACCTGCTCTCATACTTTGGAGAATTAAAGATTAAAGTTCAGACTCAGACTACACAACCACTTCACTATTTCCATCACTATTTCCTAGATGAAAGATTTGTGATTATTTTAAATCCTTGTTCTAGCCTTCTTCAATTTTTAGAATTCCCCCTCCATATCATTTGAAGGAAGAGTTAATAACTGACAGTTTAGGCAGACTCGTTGAAGTCTGGGAGAGACTAGCCAGTAGCTGCCTTGTCAACTTCTCTTTTCATCGGAGGAAGGAGCACTAAGTCACAGGGCAGGATCTTGGCTTCATTCGCAAGACGTCTGGTATTGACAGAAGCTAAAACTCAGAGCCCCAGCGCAACCCACGCAGGGAAAGTCCTGGAAAGACTTCTCCTTCCATCCCTCTTTTTTTGTTGTTTTCTTTCATATTATTCACAATGAGCGATATCCATATGGTGGTAGCTCTAGATCCAGGAATTATTAGATTTTGCCAAATATCTTTTAGACCAGGGCCTTTATTTTTCGATGCTAAAACCGGCTAAAAATGTTAATGTACCTTCTGAGGTCCCATGATTTATATGGGAAAAGCTCCATGCAAAAGTCAATTCAATAGGGAAAAAATACAGAGTTTGACCATAATTATTTTTTAATAATCCACACAGAATTAATGTAATTCTAAATTATAGGTAGATTCCATAAGCAAACTTAACAGCTACATACAGCTGATGATCTAAATCCAAGAAAATTAAAAAAAAAAAGAAGGGACACATACATACTATAATAAATCTGATATAAATAGGTTTGCTTTGGGGATCACTATTCACTTTTTTATTCAGTGTGATAAGAGTAAATGTCATAATTATTATTTTAATTCATCTAACACTCAACATGATTTGGAGTCAGTTTTACCAAAGATAACTCTGTAAAAATAAGATATCTAAAAAAGAAACCATCATGATATTACTGAACAAATTCCATGTTCCCTATAAATAAAATGTGGACTGATCCAAACAAAAGTAAGGAAATGAAATTAAAGTGCAATTATAAAGATAAAAGGAAATGCATAGAAGAAAAGGTTTAGCTCTCAGCTGTGTTAAGGAAAACTTAATATTATACTAGTTGTATTTCATATTTAAATTTTTTTTTTAAGATTTTATTTATTTGACAGAGATCACAAGCAGGCAGAGAGGCAGGCAGAGAGAGAGAGGAAGGGAAGCAGGCTCTCCGCTGAGCAGAGAGCCCGATGCGGGGCTCGATCCCAGGACCCCGAGATCATGACCCGAGCCGAAGGCAGAGGCTTAACCCACTGAGCCACCCAGGCGCCCCTCATATTTAAATATTATTAAATTACCTTCATATTAATCAATAGAGATAATCTCTAGAAAGTACGTACTCTAAAGATAGAAATCATGAGCTTGATTTCTATTAGACGGTGGGACTGTGTCCTTGGCCATATTTTTATGAATATCCAGCTACAATATTCTTACACTTTTAGTGGATTGCTGAAATTTTGTTGTTAGTGTTTGTGAAGTAGCTTTCCTAATGCCTTTCATTAATGACCTTATGCAATGACATGCTTAGTGTCAACACTAACTTGGTCAAGGTTCTAACTGTCCGTTCTCCAGTGGAGCTCGTTAGAGCTGCCCATACGCACTACAGCTCATAATCTCCTGCTGCTCTTGGCTTTCCAGGCAAATATCTTGAAGGTGGAGATTGTGTTGTCTGTGCTAAGATGCAGTGAGGATATAAATAATACCCCCCCCTTTTTTTTAGATGTGGCAATTGCTCTTATCATATACTGGTCTACAACTGAAAAATCCTCAAGGGGACCAAGATTTGAAGGCCATAGGTAAACCTTGTGTTTTGCCCCTGTGATGCAGAGAGGCAGATAAAAGCCATCAACAGAGAAGAGTGGCAGAAAAGTATTTGTCTTCTCTGAACCTATAATAGCGGGTGAGGTCATTAGCCCCCACAGCACTTGTCTGAAACCTAAACAGGTACAGCAACTCACTATTAGGATCAATCCATTACTGAATTAGAAATACGACTGAATTTAGCAACAAATTTGTGCCAACATTACTTCTAGCAGCAGTAGGTTTTCAGCAGCGGATTGGCACCGTGACAGGGTCCATAATTTTCACAGTGTGTGTTTCATAATTTGTCATGCACACTCTGATTGCTTGGCATATTGGCAGAGTCCACAGTGCTCTCTAAATGTCACCAAACGCATTTGAGGATTTGTCATGCACAGTCTGAGCAAGTGACCCAACACAGCAGAGTGGCCAGGTTCAGAGCTGATTTTTGCACTCACCGTGAGCGAGTGTTCTCGAGCTCAGCCACCAGTGACGGGAGCCGGGGTGGGGGCGGTGGGCTGCCCAGCCCCTCTCTTGGAGCCGCTAATTTTTAATTCTGTGTCAAGTGATCATATGGATGCTGCCAGGAGGAAATACTATTACACTGCAGGTGTGACACACACAGCACAGAATTTCTACTTGATAATATTCTTCTCGAATCATTCCTTGTAGTGCACTGAACATTTTTTCATACAAGCACGAAGAGTATTTCACAAATCCAGAGTAAGAAAAAGGGGAGTAATAAATAGGGCTAGAGGGTAGAGAAAGCTAAATTTAAGGAAGTACTCAGTTAAGGGATCAAAACAATGAGACGTCTGCTGAGGCTAAGAGAAAGGTGGAAGGAATGGTGTTGGGATCAGAGAACCCTGAGCTAGTTGTCATTAACACCTGGTTTCTGTAGGAACAACTTCTGAGTTTATGCAAACCATCCATCCTATTTTTGGCCTCATAAACAAGGAGGTTGGATGAGAGCACTTCGAATGGTGCTGTCACGTCTAAACATTCCATTGTTCTAAGACAGGAGCATGAGTTTATTAACATCTTCAGTCGCCTCCCCCGCCCCCCAAATTTGCCTGCAATGATTTGCCGGCAGTGATTGCATAACGCTTCTCCAGTGTTTCGTAAAAGCTTCAAGAGCTACATCTGCTGGAAGCTTTTAGTTGTCTAGGATTCCAGCCATTACCTTATCACTTTTAGTCACTGTCTTTTAGGAGGAGAAAGGAAATTAGTCTTTTTTATACATTTGGGTCCCGTGGATGCACCTGTTACTATGAAATCTGTTTGATGATAAATAACTCACATATGCTCAAGAGCGCCGTCTTGACATGTGCAGTGAGAGACCTTCACAGACATATGTTGTAAAAAGCAGTAGCTGCGACTTTGTATTGGCTCACGGATCAGTGAAAGTAGAAGACAGAGTGCAAGCTAACAAAGACTGTTTTGGCAGGGAGGAAAGCAGAGGCTTTCACTGGGAAATTCTGGAATGTCGAAAATCTGGTACCTGTCTGCAATGCACAAAAAACACAGATATAAAAACACGCTCACGACACAACTCACAAGTAGCCACCCACTGACCAAAGCTGTAATATGTAAAAAGTCACCTGAAACATACAGAATTTTTAATTTTAAAAATCCAGACGATTAGAATCATCTGTTTAAGATCTATAGCTCTACTGAAAAAGAAACATCTTTTCTTTGGAAAGGCTGCCAGGAATTTCCCTTCTGGAAAATCATGTTAATTCTAATTTTTCTGTGATCAACTTGATTGGGACAAGAGAAATCACCACCACTTGCTTTTTTATTTCCGGAAAAGAACTATCTTCCCACTAACCTTTTTATGTGGACAATTTCCCACCATTCATATACCCTGCCAACCATGCTCCTCCCCCTTCCCCGACCTCCCAATCATGGAGCCACTGAACCCTCACACTGAAATCTGACCAGAGCACACAACAGCCAAGTGAAGACTTGATTAGATCTTATTGTTTACTTCCCCCAATGTCTGATCAAAAATGGGTATTTTACTTTTCAAATTCTATTAGATTAATTCATATGGCTGATCTTGTACCTTTAATTTATTAACTGTTGAAATTGCTTTGCTCTCATTATTAAAGGTTCAATTTTATTATTCTGGAATATACCACCATTCTGCTTCCAAACACCCTTTTTAAGTTACACAAGGCTATATATCTTTCATACAGATATAGATACGTTTTACATGCAGGTTGGGAACTATCCATAAATAATACTGACTTGAATGTACAAAGAAAAATAGGTTTAATACATTTTATACAAAAAATATCAAACCTATTCCCTTCTCTGAGTTGCTATCCTCATAAAAAGTTTGTGAAGACACTTGTATCGATCTATGACTGCTACATAATTAGCCACACAAAGACCTCATATCTAGAAACATCTTTTCATAAGCACTTATGAGAGATACCCATTTTCAGTTATGCCCTAAATGCACACAAACCAACTCTTCCATGTTCTCTCTCTCTCTCTCTCACACACACACACACACACACACACAAACACACACCTGTCTAAAAATGATCAATAAATGAGTAAGTTCAAGTGTTTGCTTGATTTGAAATACTTGCTTTTAACTTTTTATCATTTCCTCTATTCATGTTGCCTAAACATGAACAGAGAGAAAGCAAAAAAAGTCCAAAAGAATATTAAATGCAAATGAACAGAGATGAAGCAAAAGATTTCATATTTTAAGATGTCAATCTAATTCTCAAGAGGCAGTGAATGGATGATGCTCACAATTTGGTAACTTTGGAGGCTGGATTTATCTTGTCTTTTCAACTCAACACAATTCTGTATTAGCCTACCTTACACCTTAGTTCTCCCCATTCCATTCACACTTGCTTATTTACCTTCCTATACGCAGTATTCACATGCAAACACACATGCCCTATTTTCCTGTGACTTCCCCACTTTTATTAGAGGACGGGTAATGAGTATAATTTACGTATTTGGTGTTGTTTCCCTAACCACAATTGTACTAGCTATCTCCTGCATTAACTTCAGAGATCTAAATTTCCACTTAATAATTTTTATATCTATTATTTATTCCATGGATAAAAGAGCTAAATAAAAACATTTTTGTTACGGGCACACTACCTTCTATGATTAAGGAAATAAAAATAAATTAGCTTATAGAAGAAGACTGTCAAATATGTGCTTTGTATTAAGAACCCTAGGAAAGTCTATCATTTCACAAAACCTCTTGGTAATAACCATAAAATCCCTTTGGCCTCTATTTAAAGTGCCTTTCTAATATTAAGTCCTGAGTTTTCGAATAGCACTTAGTCTGCCAATAGCTTTTCTCAGAGTTGGTGTTGGTGTTTGTCAACTTTTCAAACAAACTGCAACTGCGCCACCCTGTCAGAATCATGGGTCTCTCTGTTGTAATACAGGAAGGTCATACTATGCACTTGCAGAAATAATCAGGAAATAGTACATCTTTTCTTACGTGTATTACCAGACAAACTGAGAAGAAAAATAAGTTGAAGACAAATCTTTAAAAATGTCTGCACCGGGGCACCTGGGTGGCTCAGTGGGTTAAAGCCTCTGCCTTCGGCTCGGGTCAGGATCTCGGGGTCCTGGGATCGAGCCCCACGTCGGGCTCTCTGCTCGGTGGGGAGCCTGCTTCCCCCTCTCTCTCTGCCTGCCTCTCTGTCTACTTGTGATTTCTGTCAAATGAATAAATAAAATCTTTAAAAAAATAAAATAAAATAAAATAAAAATGTCTGCACCTATTTAGCCAATTATTAATCTTTTACTTTTTACTTTTCAGCATAAATACAAACAAGGTTCTTGCTATCATGGGGTTTACATGCTCACAGGGGAGACAGACAATAAATATCCATTTATGTGTCTACATATGTATCTACAATGTGTGCGTGCATTTATACTAGACAGTATGCATGCATGTTATATGGTACATATGCATACACATATGATGTATACATATGCATAAGTTCATATCATACATATGCTTGCACAATATACATATATATTTCATATCTCAAGTGCGTTTATAGTATAAAGTCCTGAATTTTCAAATAGCGTTTTGCTTACCAGTAAGTTTTCTAGGAGCCGCATTAGTTTTTGTTTAGTGTATACACACGCGTACGTATGGATTAGACAGCAGTACATGATTTACAGAGAAATTTGAAGGGCACAGCGGGAAACGACATTCTTGATTTTCTCAGAAAGCGTATATCCTGTACTATGTTGAGAGGGAAATGAGGAATTGAGGGAAAGGAAGAGACGTCCTTTGATCCTCCTACTTGACCTCCCTGTTAATCTGTGAGCAGGACGCATATTGGATATCAATGCAAAGATACTCTTTGGCTACATTTTCCTTTTCATTCTGCCTTCAGGGAGGGGAAATTGTGGCACCATTCCTCATAACCGAAGATCCCACATTCTTCACATTTCATGATGCTAATCCTTATTTCTGTCTTTTAAGACAATTTCAATGGCAAACTGGGGAGCTGCTCCCTTAATCTTTTTAATATTTTGAGCAAAACCGTTCTAGCAAAACCATTCTAGCAAATAACCTGAGTGCTCAACCAGTCTACAAGATGACATACATTTAGTTTGAAAACAAATATACATTACTGTGAATCATATTTAATATACAATTGTGTCATACACAAATGGAACAAATATATGATTAAATGTTTTTTAGTCTACTATAATTTGTGATACCTCCACTTAATCAGGGAAAATACAGACACAATGGTTCTATTTTTCTACCTCACTATGGTACAAAAGTGATAGGCATTCAGTAGACTATACTTCAAATTTTGAATTTGGATCTTTTCCTGGGTTATTGATATATGGTACCATCCTCTCATCTCCTGTGATGGAGGGCAAGGGCAGTGAGCCACAGCTCCTAGTTAGTCATGTGACACTGAAGATAAGTAACAGATACACTTACAACCATCTGTACCCGTACAATGGTTCTATTTCTCACATTTGGTCCAGCATTCAATAAACTGCATGAGATATTGAATGGTTCATTATAAAACAGGCTTGTGTTAGATGATTTCGTCCAATGATTACACTGCCCAAGCTAATGTAAGTGTACTAAAAAGCACATTTAAGGTAGGCTAGACTAAGCTATGGCATTCAATAAGTTAGGTTCATTAAATGCATTTTTGACTTCTGATATTTTCAATTTACAATGAGTTTATGGGAACACAATCTCATTATACATTGAAGAACATCTGTACTTCTGGTCTCAGTAGAAAACAAGTGTTGTTCTGGAATAGTAAGCACTATTCACCTCTCTACCACTTAATACTGGCTCTTACAAAAAGAAAGAATCTGTTACTATTCTACTTTCTTTTCCCCATATCCATTTATTTATTTAAAAAATGGTTTAAGTTAACTCTACTCCCAATGTAGGGCTTGAACTCACAACCCCAAGATCAATGACTGAGCCAGCCATGCACCCTCTCTCCCTATATTTACATTCACATTAGGAAGAACCACTTAATCTTAAGTCAGATCACCTTCAGTGCCTCATTTTATGCTGCTGTAGGTTTCAGTAGAGCCACAGATATTCTCACACTGCTGATAACCCAAATGACTGTATTCCTGGATTGTCAACTGCCTACATAAGTCTTCACCATCCTCTCCCACAGGTATACCTTGCATTCTGTGTGACTGAAATATATTGTTTCCCTCCAACACCACTCCTCCTGTTCCTTTTCTCTGTGAATGGGACCAGCATTTATCAAGTTTTCCAAGTCAGAAAATTATTGCCATTCTGGAATTCTTCCTCTTTTTCACCTCACTGCATCCGTCCACAAAACCTATTGCTTCTAGCCCCTCAAGTCATCTCACACATTCTCTCTCACCACACAGGCATTTCAGCAGCTGTGGTTTTTTTCACCTAATATGCACTCCTCTGCTGCCTTGATTCTTCCAAAAGAACCATAATTTTGTTCAGGTTAAAGGTCACATGTTTCAAGGAAGGCTAGGTCCCTCCTGGGCTCTAGGATGTGAATCTTGGTTTCTCTAAACCAGTACTTTAATAGAAATTCCTGCAATGACAACCATGACTTACGATGTGCACTATTCGATATGGTAGCCACTGACCAGGTGTTACTATAAAGCATTTGAATTGTGCCTAAAGCAAATGATGTACTGAATTTTTAGCTGTATTTAACTGTATTAAATTTAAACTTAAATTTAAATAGCCACATATAACAAATGGCTACATTCTATTAGCACAGGTACCAATCAGGATATTTCCTTAACCCTCACCAATGGTTTGCGTCATGAAAGAATTGTGGCTAGTGATGAGAAAGAGTCTGACAGAGGACTTTTGGCAAATGTCTTCCTCTTAAAAAAGAGGAAAGAAAGAAAGAGAAGAAGGAAGGAAGGAAAGAAGGAAGGGAGGGAGGGAGGGAGGGAGGGAAAGGGAGGGAGAGAGGGAGGGAGGAAAGGAAAAGAGGGAGAAAAGAGGGCGGAGGGAGGGAAGGACATTCTTCTGCCCTCTGGATGTTATGCAATGATATGATACTTAGAGCTGTTATAGCCATCGGACCCATGAGGGGACAAGGCTCAGGACAAATGCCTACATATTGAAGAAAGTCTAATAAGAAATACGGAAATAATGTGAGTGCTCAATCACATCTAAAACCTTAGGAAGTAGAACCACAAAATAAGGTTTTCTTAACCTGAATTCCATGCAGAAAGAGAACCCATGGATGGTTTCCTGAGATTCATGGATTTTAGCATAAAGGCTAACTATGAATGAGTGGTGAGCAAATTATGATTATCATTCTCCAAACTGTTCTTTACTACAACTCTGGTAGGTGCGGGGCAAAAGATATATGTCAAGGCATTGCCAAATACTAAATGGAGAGTTTCTTCATCAATCCAGTATCTTCTAGGGAACACAAATGTTTCTCAGAATTTACAAACTAAATAAACTTCACTCACAGCTATCTCACTTCTGTTATTGCCCTCAGATTTTCCTTTCGTTGTTTAATTTCTAAGATTGACTTTTGCTACTTTAAGATCTTGGATCATTATGGTGGTAGATGAAATTTACAATTATTTGTTTCATCCTTGACCTTATCATGGTTCCTCTTACTTGGAATATGTGTGGCTACCTCACTGGCTTTGGGCTTGGTCATGTGACTTTGGGCAATAGAACATGAATGGATGAGACACCACTTTCAAGCAGGAAGTTTATTTATTTTTTTTTTAAAGATTTTACTTATTTATTTGACAGAGAGAGACACACAGGAAGAGAGAGAACACAAGCAGTGGAGTGAGAGAGGTAGAAGCCGACTTCCAAGGGAGCAGGGAGCCCGATGTGTAGCTCAATCCCAGGACCCTGGGATCATGACCTGAGCCAAAGGCAGACGCTTAATGACTGAGCCACCCAGGCAGCCCCAGAAACTTGAAATTTACCTTTGTGGTATGGCTTCACCTTCCTGAGCTTCTGTCCTATGCTGTGAAAAAAAGCATGACCCAGATAATGGCTGTCCCTTCACTCTGAGTTCCGGAATAAAAGTTACATGGAACCAAGCCCACTCAGCCAAGTCTTACTAAGCCTGCCAAGGCCAGTGGAACCCAGCTGAGCCCAGCAGTGTCATAGCTGACCCAAGGCTTTCATGAAACTTGAGTGACAAATAAATGTTGTTATAAGCCACTAAGATTTTGGAATTGTTACTACAGCAAAAATAGTTACAATCGTCTATTTTTTTTAAAATCTGCTAATCTAATTAGATCATTTGTTATGCTTAATTCAAGACATTTTCCTCACATAAATTTTACACATAATTTGGGCTGGTTAGCGTGTACCCATTCTTTTTAAGTAGGCCTGATACAGGTCTTTCTTTTTTCTTTTCTTTTCTTTTCTTTCTTTCTTTTTTTTTTTTTTAAACAATCCAGTGTTCAAGGAGGTAAGTTTAATTTATGAGCCTCTGAGACAATGTTAAATTCCAGGCATATAATATTTGAGATATTTAATTCAATCAAGATAAAACAATCACATTACATTCTTAGGATATATGCTTTCTACCAACTTCCTCCAAATAAGCACCTCCTAATGCCTAGTAAACCCTTCTCTGGGACTGGTCCTTAATCCTTCAAATCTTGAGATCAGTCATCCCCCACCTAAACCCTCTTAATTTCTCTGTAGGAAATCATGAAATTGACCATATGAACATTTTCCGCTTCCTTATCTTTCTTAACCCGCAGAGAAAAGTAATATCTTTTAAGGGTTCACAGAGGTTGAAGTATTGAGGTATTTCGGTAAGGTGATAGCTCTGCCAAAGCCACCCATCAGAATACCCATGAAACACAAACCTCGCTGTAATTAGTCATCAGAAATAATAAACTGTCACCACAACAGGCTTTACAGTCTCCGGCTGCACTGACCTGAAACACTGCCTGTCCCCTGTGACTGCCAATCAAAGTGAGACAGGGCTGTCGGAGAGGGCGCCAATTCAGCAAGTGTGGAAACAGGGCCAGCAGCTACTTAACATTTAGCCAAACGAAATGCTCTAGAAAAGAGAGATCAAAATGTGGCAAAAGTTAACCTCCAACCAAGAGAAATGGCAACTTCTAGACCCCACACTGGTGTGAAAGTGCACCTTAAGAATGGAGGAAACCAGTCAGGGTTAACTACTCTGAGAGGCCTAAGCGGTGTGTTTCTTCCCCCAGGTTCCCTCAGATCAGCTTTCATCTTCCATTATACAACTTTCCTAGGATTGCTAGTGAATGACCTAAGAACCGAAGCTCAGCCATAAGCAAATACACGCGGTGTGAATGCAAATGTCCTCCCCTCCACTGGGACGTGAGGGCGACGGCCACAGGCAGTTCTGTCCTGTAGGACTGGAGCCTGCTGCATCAAAGTTAAAGTGTGCTTTGAAGTCTGCCACAGCCTCAAAAACCTCTCCCAGGGCCTACCTACTACCTGAGTCTCAGAATTAGTCATTAATTCAGTTGGGACAATATGAAGTGCATGTGAACATTATTAAATACATATTCCTTCACCGGGGTGATTATAATAATTTAAATGGAGAAATGTTAACAGCAGGGATTTTTAGGGTTGAATATCCTAATGATTCTTTTGAGGAACCAAGATAAGAATTAAAAGAAATTAGATCGAAAACTGGTACTCCAGAAGATGTGTTTAATTTTGACCTTGACTTATTTTGTAACCCTAAGGCTGGTGACAAAACTTTTCAATCTCTATAAAATTTTGATGAGATATTACTTTATGGAAATTTCCCCAATTTTGCCTTTAAATTCCCCAGCTATTGAGCAATTAATCTTACTAATGTCCAGCCCCCATCCCTATCCTCAGACTTAAACCCTGCCCCCCACCCCCCCACACACATACAAGTTCAGTCCTATCTTGTTTCCAAAATGCAACAGACATATATCAAGACTATCCACCCCATAGTCTAGAAAGAGTGGACCTTAGTCACTCACATAGACTCAGTGAGCCTGCTTAATTTAGGTATACATCTGTCTCCCTCAGCCTTTCTCCTGACAAGCAGACATGATAAATCTAAGAATGACTCTATCCCCCACTTATTAATTCATTAGGTCAATGCTTCTGACCAGCTTTATTAATTTGAGAGAATGAGAGCATGAGTACATGAATAGTTGGGGAGGGGCAAAGGGAAAGGGAGAAGCAGGCTCCCTGCTGAGCAGGGAGACCAACACAGGACTTACTCCTAGGACCCTGAGATAATGACTCAAGCCAAAGAGTAGATGCTTAACCAACCGAGCCACCCAGGCACATCCAATGCTTGGATATTTTTTAAAAATAAAAACAAAATGTTATTTTTATAAGCTATGTTTTCTATGAAACCCGAAGTCACCAAATTATTAGGAAAAAAAACTATTTGCACATTAGAATATGTGCCTACTAAAAAGCAATATCTTTACATACCTTATTACTTTGTGATTCATCATCCTCAACATTAGACAAGGGAATTGCAGTTACTGCTCAGTATCAAATTAATAGAAAGTTTGATCATAGAAAAAAAAATTGCACCTAAATTAAAAATGACAGAACTAATTTAATTCTAGCTTCTGGTAAAATAAACAAATACATGTATGAAGAAAGCCTTTTTTTCAAACAGCAATTTTGCTCTCTATATTCTAAATTCTTTCCTGAAGCAAACAGTTATGGTTGATTCACGAACCAGTAAAAGGCAGCCCTAAGGAAAAAAAAAATATTGCAGAGCTGTTATTTTAGTTTTAATGTAGTTATTTCAACAACTTCTTGCCAGAAACCTCATAATTCCTTATAATGACATAAAAATCTCTTGGTTGATCAACAGATATGTCCTCTTAGGTCCAGTGGGCTGTTAATAATGACCTTCCCTGCACAGTACAAAACAAGACAAAAAAAAATCCCTCTAACTGAACATGAACAAAGAATATTTATCTTTTCCTATAAATAGAAGTCTTAAAATCATCTCCAGACTATGCAATCCCAAAGATCAACAAAATGTCATCAGGTATGTGGTTTCTGCCAATGATTCTGCTGAATTCAGCATGTTAGCTGTTATGGTCATAAGACGACTACTACACAACAATGTCCAATGGAAAGAGGAGGAAAAAGTTACAGGCCCACGCTTCATCCAGTCCCCGGTGGGGGGAATGATGCAATCATAATTGGATTACTGAATAAGGTTGCCATGCCTGGCGCTGTGTTACTGCTGCCCCACGCTCCACCCCACCACAGTACCTAGCTCTGACTGATGGATCAGTCTGATGGATCATTAAACAAGACAAGGTGCGTGGTGGAAAGGAAGAAGTTGTGAGTAATTGGAGGGAAGGCAAGCAGTGGTGTCTCTTGCATCTAACAACGTCATGTCGCACCTTAGATCCCCAGCACCTCACATGGGAACACAACACACTTTGCCCCCAATAGTTCGTCTTCTAGACTATGAAGATAGTTTTTTTTTAAGATTTTTATTTATTTATTTGACAGAGAGATAGAGAGAGAGAACAAGGAGGGGCAGCAGCAGGCAGAGGGAGAGGGAAAAGCAGGCTCACCACTGAGCAGAGAACCTGATACAGGGCTTGATCCCAGGACTCTGAGATCAAGACCTGAGCAGAAGGCAGAGGCTTAACCGACTGAGCCACCCAGGCACCACAGAAGGCTCTTTTCTGAAGGTACGATCTGAGTCAGGCTCTAGAAAGGACTGTGCCAGGGATAAAAAGAGACCATGTAACATTCACTTATTCACTCAGCAATCATTTAGTTTTACTTTGGAAGGTTTTGTAATAATGCCAGGATCTTTGGACTCAGACAGCTTATAAACCAATGGGGAGGACAGGCATGGAAATGAACAATAATTGTTTTTATCATAATAAATCACTCATAAAATAATAATAAAAAATCTATGGCTACATAGCATTTTCAGTATGTCAGTTACTATTCTAAGTACTTGACATGTAACACATCTGATCTTTACAACAACCCTTTCAGGTAGATGCTATTAAATACTGTTTACCTCCATTTTACAGAGGAGCAAAAGGAGACCTGGAAAGTGTAAGTGCTTGGTCAAAGGGGCATAATAATTTGCTCAAGATCCATCATTTGTAAGTGAAAGAATTAGGCTCTGAAGCCCAGTGGTTTGGCTCCAAAGTTCATCCTTTATCTATTACAGTGTAATGCCTCTGTGGGTATAACCAAGATGAAGTATAAATAATGCAGAAGACAAGACATTGAGGAGTTGGAACATACGAAGTGGAACAAAAGAGGCAACATGCAGCTTATGGAGGACCCTCATGTGCGTTCCTGAAATGTGGAAATAGGATTCTTCGTCCAAAAAGCCATACACGAAGGAAATACTTTAAAACATATGATCGCACATCCCCAGTCACATTACAGTCGCTCTTCTCCTAGGTCTCAGCACTTCCACAAGCCTCTGCTGGGATGATACACCCGGTCGCTACCCTCCCTCTCAATATTCGCAGATTCTCTCCCTCCTCTTGCATTTGTAGGTCTGTCTCATTTGAGAGGAGAGCTCCCTTCTCCCCTTTGCTTTTCCAAGACACTCTGCTTATGTTTTCAAATCCCCTTCTCCATATTACTTCCAAGAAAATGATCTGAATCTGAGACCCTGCGGTTTATACACAAATCCAAGAAGTCTTGCTAAAACCACCTCTGCTTCCATTCCGGCCACATGGCTTCCCCAAAACAGTAAGGCACAAAAGAAGTCCCCCCCACTGAAGTTGTGGAAAACACCTGGGAAAATAAAGAAGAAAACAATATAAATCAAAGACACGAGGAATTTATTGTTTTTCTTATAGCAATGGGGAGCTATTGAAAGTTTTAAGCAGATGACTAATAAAATTGTATTTGGGTACGGGGAGACAAATCTAAAGGTAATAAGAGAAAAGTTCATCCTACAATCAGGGAGACCACGAGTGAGGGAGCTCTTCCAGTAATCCAGGCCAGAAGGACCTCATATACTATTAGTGGTATACTATTAGCAAAGCAATGGTGCAAGAAAGATATTCGAGGAATGTGATACTGACTTTCAAAGAGCTACAATTTATTTGGGAAGATTGTAATAATAATAACTAGATTTATTGGGCTCTTATTCCATGCCAGGCTCTCTGCTAAGTGCTTTACATCAAATAATTTTAAACATCTCATTAATGATTTTCATATTGATTATATGTTGAAATGTTAGTATTTTGTATATATTGAGTTAAACTATACTACCAAAATTAATGTTACTGTTTCTCTTTGATTTTTACTGTAGTTTCTAACCAAAGTGGCTTGCATCTGTGGATTTCACTTTATTTGTTCTGAACTGCACGGATCTAAAATATACACCCCCATTCTTCTCCTACAGTTTGTCTCTCCTTGGATTCGTTCCCCTGACAACAAGGAAGATTTTTAATTCTGTGAAGAAACAAAATAAAAAACATGCCCTCAGTTGTTCCTCTCCCATTAAGCAATTGTCCCACTTCCTTTTATTTATTGCTCAATTACTGAATAAAGAAGATAAGGGAACGTTTTACTTTTATTGAGCCTTCTGTGTAGCATTATTGGGGCTAGAGACTTCATTTGTTTCATCTCATTCTTACAATAACTACATAAGTTCTGTTAATCATCCCAATGTTCCATTTACATTGAGCAAACTGAGGTTCTGAGAAATTAATGACTTTAAGCAGGCTCTGACAGAAAATAGGTATTTATAAAGTGACGCTGCCACAGTTTATTTGATTCCAAACCCATCCAAAGCCTGCCAGATCCATGACGCTTCCTGGAGAAAAAAAATCTACTGCCTGCTCTCTTAATTTTTTGCAGCTTATTCACTTTTTTAAGTGCAAATTTTTGCCTTCCACTTGATACTTTAATAAAATAAATTTTAGTTCTCATATCACTCAAGGTGCTACACTTTCCCAGAATTGACCACACCCCTCCATTTTTCTCTTTAGCTCCAAAATATTCCTATCCCTTATAAGGGCAGCTAATGACTTGCCACCTAAGTAACCATACACTCTTATTTTTTATTAAGACATTGATTACATTGCACCATAATTTGTTTAACTGGCTGTACTCCTTAACATTGACCTGGTCATTAGAATGCATTGTATTTATCCTGTTTGTATGCTAGAGTCTCATACAGTAGCTGAAAACATAGTAAGCCTTTGATAAATGATAGGTGAATTGGAATGAAAGGATATTAATATTCAATCAATATTACTTATGACCTTCCAAAATACGAAGAAGAAGGATAAATCAAAAATATTCCATAGGTCTAAGTCTGCATTATTAGGAGAATGACAGAGACTTTAACAGGCAGTAAAGTTGAGGGGAAGGTTTTTCAAGACAGAAGATAATATTTGGTCTTGAATGCATTTCATCTAAGGTGGTGATGAATGTATAAGTGAGCATATAAGTCTGCCACAGTCTGGATTCAGAAGTTCTGGTAACATACGTATTTGGAGAGTATCCAGGCATAAGAAGCCAAAAGCAATAGCTAAAAAATTCTGAGTGTGCCTATAATAAGCCTGGGTCTAAATAAGAACATCACTGGTTTTATTTCATGCCATGTTCACAGAAACTCTCTGATAGGTGTTACTGTTCTCATTTTACTGAGGAAGAGAATTTAACATAAGTTATCCAAGGCCATGCAATTAATAAGTGATAGAGCCAGGGTTTAAATCCAGTTTCATGTCTCCTGGACTGGCCCAATTCACTACAGAGTAGAAGACCTATACCAGAACTAAGAAACACAGGATTGATCAACCCATTTGTGTGCTACATTTTTTTTTTAACACTTTTCTTTATCTGAAGAATGAAAGAATAGAAACAAAAATTCTCATTACTGTTCAGTTCCAACAGTTGCTGGAAGTAACCTCTTAATCATGTTCCTGAATATCATTCCAAAGGTTTAGCAACATTTTTTTTTAATTTATTTGAAACTGTGAACTGAAACATTTACTATGTCATACATGTATGTGTGCCTCATTGTTCCCAGTGAATATACAGTGTGTGTGTGTGTAAAACTTTATGTAATTTTTATAAATGACACTTTCCAACTGCATGCTATCATAATTAATACCATATAATCAGTCATTCATGTACATAAATCTTTGCATATTTTGCATCTATAAGAAAAAATTCTTAGAAGTTGCATTTCTAGGCCATATGATGTGAATTTAAAATTTTGGCAGATACCGCCAATTTATCTCCCCCCAAAATATGCATCAGTATATGTTCCCAGCAGGAGTGGATGAAAATGCCCATTTCTGTAGGAATATTCTTCATAATCCAGTTTATACTTAAATGACCATTTTGAGGATCACTGTATACAGGGCCCCTCCTAGGTAAATTTTTTTTGGAGAGACCTCTATTTAAAAAAAAAAAAAAAAAAAAAGGACTCATAAAAAATCAGCACGCCATCCCCATTACGACAGTCAAGTCATGTGCTATTCTGTAGAGAAATAGCTTGCAAGCCAATGGGACCAATCTGTTCACTAGGCCACTCTTCTTGAACTGTGGCCAAGCTATGGCCCTGGAAAATCTCTATAGGCTCCACTCCTGGAACTCCTAAGAGGCATTTGATAACCATATATAGGAACCAATGCCTACACAGCTCCTTGCCCCAGCTCAGGATACTTCGGCCAGAAAGCACTGTTGCCCTCCAGCTGCCCCACTCACTGGAAAGAGGGAGACTTAGAAAATTTTAAGGAAGCCCTCTAAAATGTTAAGTCTCCTGAAGAGTAGGGTGGGCCAGTGTCCCCCTTACCCCAAAGCTTGCTGGAATGAAAGGATTTTACTGACTATGCCACCTAACAATGAGGACATGGAAATAAATTAATTCTTTGGGAAAAAATATTAAAATAAACACTCTAAATAAAAAACATAAGAGAAATGTTTACAGATAGGTGAAACCATCTGATAGACAACTGTGGTTTGATATGCTAAAGATACAGAGATCTAAACAAATGCTGTAATACAGAGAACTAATGGTTGCCAGAGGGAAGGGAGTGGTGGGATGGGTATAGAGAGGAGTGGGAGAGATAGGATTCCAGTTATGGACTGTGTAAGTCATGGGAATAAAAGGCACAGCATAAGGAATAGAGTCAATGGTACTGTAATAGCATTGCACAGTGACAGATGGAGGCTCCATTTGCGCTGAGCACAGCATAATGCAGACTCACTGAATCGCTATGTTGTACACCTAAAAGTAACGTATGTCAACTACACTCAAACAAACATTTTTTAAAAAGAAACAAATGAAACAAAATAAAGAAGCAATTTAAGGCCCTTTCCATTCCTTTTTAGAAAACACACATTTCAGAGGCACCTGGGTGGCTCGGTGGGTTAAAACCTCTGCCTTCGGCTCAGGTCATGATCCCAGCGTCCTGGGATCAAGCCCCGCATCCGGCTCTCTGCTCGGAAGGGAGCCTGCTTCCTCCTCTCTCTCTCTGCCTCTCTGCCTACTTGTGATCTTTGTCTCTGTCGAATAAATAAATAAAATCTTAAAAAAAAAAAGAAAGAAAAGAAAACACACATTTCAAAAACACCTTTTCAGAAATAATTCTGCCCAACTGCCTTACCATTTATGAAAGGAAGATTGGCAAGAAATTCTGATCTAATAGAGAGGGTGGGAAAATATCATGGAAGTTTGACTTGACAGCAATAAAGCCTTATTATCACTGGGTATATTATACTTACAACTGTCGATTTTACACCAAGGTGGTACTGAAAGTTATGAAACACATTACATTCAAGCTGACCTTTCTCTTGCTCAGACTCCCATGACTGAGGGCTAAGGCTTGTTCAGGTGGGACATGGGCACAGATACAGGTCCAGGTCCTCTGTGAAAAGCTTTCCTTTTCCCCCATTCTATTATCCAGAATGAGATTATATACTGAGAATGAGATTATGAACTGATAGTAACAGTGTGATAGTTCATCTTATATATCAATTTTTCTGGGCCATGGTTCTCAGATATTTGGTCATACATTTCTCTGGTGGAGTTTTTTTTTTAAAGAAAATTGATATTGTAATCAGTGAACTTTGAATAAATCAGATTATCTTCTGTTTCAGTCATTTCAGGGGGTTATAACAGAATACCATAGACTAGGTGGCTTATAACCGACAGAAATATATTCTCACAATTCTGGAGGCTAGAAGTCCAAGATCAGCTGCCAAGATAATGGGGTTCTGGTGAAGACCCTCTTCTGGGCTGTGGACTGCCAACCTCTCCTATCCTCACATGGTAGAGAGTAGAGCGAGGAAACTTGTTCTCAAGTCCCTTCTTAGAAGGGCACTGTTCCCATTGATGAGGGCTCCACCCTTGCGACCTAATCACCTCCCAAAGGGCCCACTTTGTAATACCACCCCATTAGGGATTCAGATTTCCACATATGAATTTTGGGAGGACACAAATACTCAGAGCATTGCACTCTCCATAATGTGTGTGTGGAGGAAAGACCTCATACAAACAGTTGAAGGCCTTAATAGAACAAAGACTCACCTTCCCTGAGCAAAAAAGAATTCTGCTGGGGTAGACTGCCTTTGGATTTGAACTGCAACTCTTCCCCAGGTCTCCGGTTTGCCAACTTACCCTACAGACTGGACTTACGAAGCCTTCCCAACCCTGTGAACTAAGTCCTCAAAAAATATCTCTCTATGTACATATGCACATTCTATGGGTTCTGTTTCTGTGAAAAAGGCTAACTAATACAAATCCTAGTATTTAATGAGCCTCTATTATGTGACAATACCTTTCCAATCATTTTACAAGTACTGTAAAAGTTAATCTGCACAACTAAGAGGTGGTTAGTTAAGATAGCGGTCAATGCTGGCTCCACTTTACAGAAAAGGAAAAAGAGGTATTCCCAGATTAATTGGCCAAAATTATACTGTTTGCATCAAATTTGATAGGTTGACTCAGGCAGTTGATATCAGAGCCCATGTACATAATGGCTGTTCATATCTTGCCAAAGCACAGGCAGAGTTTTAGAGGAGAAACATTATCAAATTTCTCAAAAAAAAAATGGACACTGGTCAAGTAGAGCAATTTTCTTGTTGCACTTACAAATGCCAACTTGGGAAAATATATATTTATGTTGTTAATTAAGTAATAGGAAAAGGATGTTTTGTACTAAGACTGCAATCAGCCCCATTCAAGGCTTTAAAGTTCAGAGCCTGAATGGAACTGATTGCAGGCAAGACTCAACACTCATCAGACAATCAAATCACTCCATTTTTTCCTTGACATTTTCTTATTTAACTGAACCATAAGTGACATCTTCAGGGCAAATAATCTTTCAAATTATTACTTTTTCTCCTAGTTATGCCTGGTTGAATCATTGTTGCAGGCCAGCAAATGGGTCTCTACAACCTTGAAAAAGTAAATGACCTTATTGTAAGCTTTGACCTTGCTTGCAGCATCTTCCCTGTTGATTTGTTAGCTCTGAGCGTGGTGTATTGTTTCAGCTGGACAAGGTCTTTGAAGCTCCACTTTTGCCACCCCTCCCTCCCTAATGATTTCAAGCTGTTCAAAGAACTGCTTTGAAACACAGGCAGGAGCTGAATGTTTTATAGTAAAGCTGATTTAAAACAAGCCTCAAATAATGCTTGCTCTTAGGCATCCAGGGGGTAGAGAGGGTGGGTTATGAATAAATGGACAGTACATGATCCAAAATGTCCCCTTTGCTTGATCACTCAGAGATGCATTTGTCTTTCATTATGCATAGCAAGAACAAAATTAAAAAACAGGCTTCTGGAATTTATAACAAAGCAATAATGTAATACTTGCTTTACTAGGATTTAAAAGCAGAGCACATGAGATTTTATAATATGCAAACAATTTCAGGGCAACTGTGATGCAAGAGAAAGAATGAAATCATTTCTTTATATTGATTTTTCTTTCAATGCAGGGAAGCCAAGAAGACTATATATTTGTTTCTTTAAAAGATACCATGAAATCAGAATTTAATTTGTGTAGATAGTCCCAAACAAATTGGGGCAATAGGGAAATGTTGTATTACTTTTATTAAACACTTACTAAGTAACAACTATGTCTAACAAATGCCTTCAAAACATATATACTATTGGCTAGATTTTGTTTATTAAAACCTGTCAGGTTTATATGTTAGAGAAAGAGGGTATATTCTATCAGTTCTACAATCTAGATACTATTTCTTATGCATTTTTATGTAGCAGTATGTAACAGAGGGGCTCTCAATAATTATTTCTTGAATGAAGGATGCTAGACAATATCTAGAACATACCTTTCTTTTTAAGCCACAGGAAAACAGAAGGCTCTCATCCTAGAGACATAATCGGAATACTATGTCTAGAGGCAGAAACAGAAAGAAACATTTTTTAAACAGCTAATGTTCAGCATTAATCCCCAAATGATGTGTCTAGGATTGGTAAGAAATGCTTCCCCTTAGGACCACAGGTTCAGTGTAGAGAAGGGCAGAGTAGAATTGTAGTGGCTAGGTCGCCATGGAAAAGAACCATTTCCATGAGAGAGAGAAGGAAATGCTGGAAAGAAGACAGGAGAAGGAACAAGAACGCAGGAGTTAATGGAGAAGCACATGCTACCAGCAATGGTAGCCCACAGAAGGTAAATCAGTTTCCTGCTGCTGTTGCTTAAGAAATTACCCCAAGCTTAGTGGCTTAAAGCACAAATTTTACTAGCTTCTGGTTCTGTAGATGAGAAATCTTACATGGATATGACTAAGCTAAGATCAAGATGCCAACAAGGCTGCATTCCTTCTGGAGACACCAGGGGAGAATCTTTCGCTTTTTTTCCGCTTTTAGAAGCTGTCCATGTTTTTGGCACAGGGTTCCACTTTATCTTCAAAGCCATTCATGGCTGGGGATTTATAACTGTAAGGGCCTATTTAGCCAGAGCGGCCCCACCCCAGTTGAACAGCCATTTTGTTGTTTGTGCAGTAAAACTTAAACTGACCATGCCCACCCCCCCCCCAACTTACTTAAAAGCAAGTCCAGGAAACCAATCCCAGGTAACAAAGCCCAAACACAAGGGTGGGTCAGGTCTGGTGGAGATAACAGCCCTAATGCAGGGATGAATTGGGTCAGGCGGAGACATCCAATCAGTAGAGCATGCATACTGTCTCCCTAGCTACCAAGGAATGTGGGCCCCACCTTTTGGGCCCCAATTCTGACCAAGGTGATAGGCTAGTTCAAATAGCTACCATGGGGTGAACTGTAATTCAATTGGCCACCCATGTGTGACCTAGCATGACTGTGCAGCTTTCTCTGTGTGTTACAATCTCATTGGCCACCTGTGTGTGGCCAGGCCCAACCACATGGCCTTTGCTCTATAAAAGTTAGTCTGTAAGGCAGGGAGGTGTCGCCCTCTCTGTAAGCGGCAGCCGCAACCGGTCGGTTTGACGGTCAGTTTGATTCTCGATGCTTGTTGCGAAATAAAGCTTTGCTCGAACTTCGCTTTGTATCAGTCTCGCTCCTTTAATCATGGACCCATTATTGGGGGACCCAACAATAACATAAGACATAAACATCAAATAATACCTCTTGATTGGAAGGCTCCTCAAAGATCATCTGGTGGTAGCTGAAGTTATTTTGCCAGGGAAAGAAGAAGGGGTTTGGGGCCCATGGCTATCTCTACTTGTTATACTATAGTTTGTTTTCTGTCTCCCCCGCCCCCAAGCAGAATATAATCTTCATGAGAGGTCTGGCACATACTGAATATGCACTAAAGAGTTTCAGTATGAGTGACTTAATGATGAAAGCTTTCTTCTTTCTTCTTTTTTTTTTTTTTGATCATAGAATAAACATATGATGTCTAGATGATGTTTGTCTGCAGTAGGAAAAAAAGGGACCAAGGGACCAAGAGAAGCCAGAGGAAGAGATGAAGCGTGAAAAGATAACCTTCTTTGGGTTCTTGGAGCTAAACCTGTCCGAAGTCAGACAATTTCTCAACTACCAAATTAGATGTATCAGTAAGCCTATTTCATGCCTAAGTCCACTGATTTGAGTTTCTGTCTTCCATAACAGAAAGAGTCCTGGTAATTCATCCACCATTGCCCTATCAAGTTTCTTTTCCTTTCCTGAAATTAACACCAGTTTTCTGTTCACTACATTATGAATACAGGGATCCTTGCTGATTACAAGTAAATCTAGCTTTCTCCTCCTGAGCACAATGGACTGGAAAATTGAACAAAAATTAAATATAAGAAAAAGAAAAGGGAACATCTTTACCATTTTATCTTTGCAGGCTTTGTTGAATGCCCTGAACATATAGGAATGTGTTAATTGGCATGGCTGCTACTACAATATATAATGTGATTTAAAAGATGACAAGGAAAAACCTGGATGGGATCCAAGTTCAACTTTCAGAAGAAGGACTGCTTGGAATTAAATTTCCAATACTAAGTGTCCTTTAGATTTCAATTCTGTCTCCTGGTAAAAAGGACCTGAATGTTTTCATTGAGGACCTATTTGGTCCTGTCCTAGATATGACAATGAAAAGGAGAAAAAAATAAATAAATAAAAGACAAAGAAAAGAAAATTCCAACCAGATTAAATGCTATTGTTGATAATGGTGTCCAATAAACTTCATACACTCTGAATCCATCTGAAAATATGTCAGCACTTGAGCTTTTTGTTTTTTCACCAACCACAAGCACCAAGGAAATAAAACATTTGGAAGAAATGAATATGCTGTACATATCGAAAGATATACTGTATGTATCTGAACAAAAGACTTGTAGGGCACCATTTTATTGAACTCTTATTTCATTTCAAACGCTGAGAGGAAAAGAGGGGGCTGTGGATCTATCAAGTGTGTGGGCTTTAATATTTACTTTAGTCATAAAGAGCAAGTGACATGCTGAGGGCTCGCTAGCATGGTAGAAACTCAGGTTGTCAGTGCCAGAAAATGAAATTTTTATTTATGGAAGTTGTATGCTCTAGAAATGATGCGTATTATTTTTCTGTTTCTGCTGATTTATAGGTTAAATGAATTAGTAGTCACTAAGTTGCAGCTTTATGTTTTTTCTTCTTAGAAGCCAAGGTTTAAAAAAAAGTCCAGAGGTAAAGTTTTTCAAGAGACAAGAGATTAACTGATTAAAATCCTGATAATTTCCTCAAAGAAAATGACAGAATCACCACGAATGCAGACTTGCAGAGACATAGCTCTTATGGTTTGGTTTGCCACAGGATGAATACTGTTAAATAGTCCTTTTTCACAGGCAACATGTAAAATAAATGTATTTTATTTGTGGAAATGATATCTATTTTATGAGTCTTTCTAGTTTAAAACAACGTTCCCAGGTTGCAAGGCCTATATTATCTCCATTTTTAAATGCATAATTTGAACTTTAAATTATACAACTTGTTCAAATAAGAGACAAAGCTAGGTCCACGCTTCTGCTTTCTTATTTGAAGTTCTCTTTATTAAACCATTCTGGTTTAATACCTTATTTATACAAAATGAACATTTGAAACCACTTTAATAACTAATGTTCATGTTACTGAAAAACAGGGAAAAATTCCAAGAAAAATTATCTTCATACTTATTTAAGTTGCTAATTGTAGCATATTTGTCAGTCTCCTCATTTAATATTTTTTAAGAATGGAGTTTGAGGAGAATAGTATTTTTTCTCTTTCAGTAATCTTTTTTGTATTATTATGTTCAGTTAGTCAACATTAGTTTTTGATGTAGTGTTCAACGATTCATTAATTGCATATAACACCCAGTGCACATCACCACACACATGCCCTCCTTAATACCCATCACCCCATTACCCCATTCACCCACCCCCCTCCCTTCCGTAACCCTTAGTTTGTTTCCTGGACTCCACAGAGTCTCTCATGGTTCATCTCCCTCTCTGATTTCTTCCCATTCTTCTAATGGGATTGGGGAGTAAGAGGCTACTGCTATATGCTAGGCATTATTAAGAGACCGGATATTCAGCGGTGAGTAAAACAGATTTTTTCCTTCACAGAGTGCACTGATTAGAGAAAGTAATAATAAATAAGTAAAAAAACAGAAAATATAATTACCAGTTATAATAAGTATCATGGAAAAAAAGGGTCTCATGAAAGGGATTACTGCCCTTATAACAGAGACCCAAGAGAAAGCTTTCAACTCCTGCTGCCATGTGAAAATATAAGGAAGTTTGAACCCAGAGGAGGGCCCTCACCTCACCACGCTGGCATCTTGATCTTGGGCTTCCAGCCTCCAGAAGAGTGAGAAATAAATTTCTGTTGTTCTTGTCTCCCAGTCTGCGGTATTTTGTTATAGCAGTCTGAACAGATTAAGAACTGGCCTTCCAAGCCATGGTGATATGTTTGAATTTTATTCTAAGAGTAGAAAAAAATAAAAGTAGTACAACAATCCCCCCGATCCCAAATAAAATAATATTAAGAAGGGAAATGACAGGACATGCTTTATGATGTAAAAGTCACTTTGAAGACGTGTATCACAAAAATGTTAATATACATAACAGAAATGAATTGCACACTTAAAAATAATTAAGATGATAAAAAATATTTTGCCTTCTAAAAATTTGTTTAAATACAGCAAATATTGCAAGATTCAAAAAAGCCGCTCTGTTATTTTGAGAATAGACTCTGGGATCAAATAAGCAGAAGCAGGGAGACAGGACATTACAGGGACCCAGGAAAGAAATTACAGTGAGTTGGATTACTGTGGAGACAATAAGAAGGAACAGAAGTGGGGGCGCCTGGGTGGCTCAGTGGGTTAAAGCCGCTGCCTTCAGCTCAGGTCATGATCCCAGGGTCCTGGGATCGAGCCCCACATCGGGCTCTCTGCTCAGCAGGGAGCCTGCTTCCTCCTCTCTCTCTGCCTGCCTCTCTGCCTACTTGTGGTCTCTGTCTGTCAAATAAATAAATAAAATCTTTAAAAAAAAAAAAAAAAAAAAAAAAAAAAAAGAAGGAACAGAAGTGGATAGAATCGGGACCTGTGGTGGCTGGGGTTTGGAGGGCGGGGGAGGATAAATCTAAAAGATAATGGATGAATGGATTGAAAATGAAAGATACTTGATGAATGAATGAAAGGAAAGGGGGAGAATCAAAATTATGCTTTATTCAACATATCATTGTCCAAAAGGATAAAAAATGGTGGGATGCTCAGATGACGGTCAGAGATCAAAGAAGACTACAGACACATGATCAGCTGTCATCCCTTGAACACTAGATCAAAAAGCAGAAGGAATGGGATTTGCAGCAATTATAAGAAGTGGGCAAATTTTCTCCCACAAAAAGCCTATAACTTGATTCAGTTATCAAAACAACCATTTCTGGATTCTGAAAATTACCCCAAAACAATTGAGAAATATTTATTTATGAAAAATTTCTAAACTTTGAGAAAGAATAGAGGGAACCTGCAGCTTTCTTGCCTGGGGTTGCTGCCATCCCTTCTGGCCACCCCCAGCTCAGACAGTGCTGGAGTTCTACCAGAGCGGGGATGAGCTCTTGGTGGGGGCTGGGCTGATCTGTGCCAGAGGGGAAAAAAATCAAGGAGATTTGTCAGTAAAAGAAAAACACTTAGTGGTAAACATGCGAACGGCACATAGCTCTGCAAGCTGGAGGTTTGGGGACTGGTTGAGGTCAGCAGGAAACCACTGCATAAAACTGGATTTCTCTCCAGATAGAGATCTGGAAAATGAAAAGCGCCACATGGAGGAACTGGATAAGCTCTCCACTCATCCCTGGCTGACTGAAAGGCAGTGTACCTACACAGAGGAGACCTGAAAGGCCCAAACTCTCTATACAATCCTGAATAACTCGCAATCTTCACACGTATATGGAAAACAGGGCTGAGTCTAGAAAACTATGTTCTCCAACCTACACAGATTCATTGGCAGAAGGTGGAAGGCTAACTGGCTCAAAGTGTTTGAGTTCAACCCCAAACTAAACACTGGTTACCTATGCAAATTTGCAGACATAGAGGCTACTCCTAAGACTCCAGAATAAAAAATAAAATTAATGGCAACACCAAATGCTGGCAAAAATGTAAAGCCAACAGGAACACTCATTCATTGCTGGTGGGAATGCAAAATGGTACAGCCACTTTGGAAGACAATTTAGCAATTTCTTACAAAACAAAACATACTCTTACCATACAATCCTTCATGTTCCTTCCATACAATCCTTCATGTTCCTTCGTATTTACCCAAAGGAGCTGAAAACTTATGTTTACACAAAAACCTACATAATGAATGTTTATAGCTGGTTTATTCATAACTGCCAAAACTTGGAAGTCACCAACATGTCCTTCAGTCGGTGAATCGATAAATAATCTGTGGTCCACCTAGACAATGACAACGCTAAAAAGAAATATTCAATGCTAAAAGGTCTTTTAAAAAATGGAGGAAACTTAAACACTTCAAAGAGGTCAATCCAGGGGCACCTGGGTGGCTCAGTGGGTTAAGCCTCTGCCTTCGGCTCAAGTCATGGTCTCGGGGTCCTGGGATCGAGCCCCACATTGGGCTCTCTGCTCAGCAGGGAGACTGCTTCCCCTTCTCTCTCTGCCTGCCTCTCTACCTCCTTGTGAGCTCTCTGTCAAGTAAATAAATAAAATCTTTAAAAAAAAAAAAGAGGTCAATCCAAAAAGATTACATACTGTATGATTTCAACTATCTAACATTCTGGAAAAGCCAAAATTATGGAGACAGTGAAAGGATTAGCAGTTCCGGAGTTGAGGGGAACAGGAGAAATGAAAAGATAGAGCACAGAGGATTTTTAGAGCAGTGGAAATACTTTATATTGTAATAATGGATATATATCATTATATTTTGTCCAAACCCATAGAATGCACATCAAGAATGAACCATAATGTAAACTTTGTTATTTAACTATAATATAAAGTTATTATTTGAAGTAATTTTAGCAAGAGAAATATAAGATCTGACACTGAAACCTACAAAACATGATTGAAAGAAATTACTGAAAGTCTGAATAAATGCAGACTTTCTATACACATGGAGTAAAAGATTCAACATTGCTAAGATGGAAATTCTCACCAAATTAATAAATTCAATGCAATCTCTATCAAAATATCAACAAATGTCTTTTATAAAAATTGATAAACTGACTAGACAATTTTTATGAAATGCATACAATTTTAGAAGAAGTAATTTTGAAGAAAAGTGTGAAGGTCAAACACAACCGACTTTCAAAACTTACTATAAAGCTATACCAATCAACACTGTGTGATACTGGCATAAAGACAGACATGAAGGTCAGTAGAACAGAATTTAGGGACCAGGAACAAACACATTTGTGGTGAATTGATTTCAACAGAGGGCAATTAAATGCAAAAAGGACTATTTTAAAAATTGAATTCTCCAAGCATCTTTTTTTTTTTGTTTTTCAAATTTGTTCTTTTCTTCTTTTTTAAAGATTTTATTTATTTATTTGACATAGAGAGACACAGCAAGAGAGGGAACACAAGCAGGGGAGTGGGAGAGAGAGGAGCAGGGAGCCCGATGTGGGGCTGAATCCCAGAACCCTGGAATCATGCATGACTTGAGCTAAAGGCAGTCGCTTAACCAACTGAGCCACCCAGATGCCCCAAATTTGTTCTTTTTCAAAGTGATTTAATATTTATGCATGGTGTGGGATGAATCTAAGCTAATTTTCCCTCCTTACCTCACACCATGCATAAATATTAATTCAAAGTGTATAACTGACCTATGTAAGAGGTAAAACAACAGAACTTTTAGATGAAAATTTAGGTGAATATTCTGTGACTTTATGTTAGGCAAAGATTTCTTAGACATGACACCAAAAGCATGATTTATACAGAAAAAAATAGAAAATATGAACTTCATCAAAATCAAGAATATATGGGGTGCCTGGGTGGCTCAGTGGGTTAAGGCCTCTGCCTTCGACTCAGGTCATAATCCCAGGGTCCTGGGATCAAGCCCCACATCGGGATCTCTGCTCAGCAGGAAGCCTGCTTCTCTCTCTCTCTTTCTCTGCCTGCCTCTCTGCCTACTTGTGATCTCTCTCTCTGTGTCAAATAAATAAATAAATTTAAAAAAAAAATCAAGAAAATAAGCACAAGCCACAGGTTGAGAAAAATATGTGAAGTCACATATATCTGATTAAAGACTTGTAGACAAAATACAAGGCAGTTTTATCATTTAATAATATTAAAATGTAAAACTCAATTTAAAATGAGCAAAATATTTGAATATACATTTCACCAAAGGATATATATGAAGAGCTGATAATCACAAAAAGATGCCCAATATAGTAAGCCTTTAGGGAAGTAAAAATTGAAATCATAATAAGATACAACTAGATATGCACTCCAACTGCTATATTCAGAAGAACAAGAAGAATACATGAGGATGTGGGGAAAGTGGACTCCTAGTGAGACTGTACGTTCATGCGATGGAATATAACCCAGCAATAAGAGTTAATAAACTAATGATTCCTGTAACAACATAGATGTATCTCAAAAGCATTATGCTAAGTGAAAAAAGCCAGACACAAAAGACTGCATAGCCTATGATTTCATTTCAATGAAACCGAATATATAAAGAGAAGCAAATATATGAAGACTGAAATCAGCTTAATGGTGGTTTGGTGCTGGGGTGGGAACAGGAACTGAATGCAAACAAAGATGAGGTCATTTTTTAAGGTGACAGAAAAGCTCAAAAAACTGGAACATGGAGGCACCTGGGTAGCTCAGTCAGCAAAGTGTCTGCCTTCGGCCCAGGTCATGATCCCAGGGTCCTGGGATCGAGCCCTGCATCGGGCTCCCTGCTCAGTGGGGAGCCTGCCTCTCCCACTGCCCTTCCCTCTGCTTATGCTCTCACTCTTTCATATAAATAAATCAAATCTTTTAAATAAGTGAATAAAACTGGAATGCAGAGATGGTGGCCCAACTCTAAGAAACTAACAGAAGGCATCAAATTATCTATTTACAATGGGTACTTATTATAGCATAAAAATTCAACCTTAGTTTTTTAAAACAAAGAAAGAGCTACAAAGGACAGCTTGGGATCATTTAAGGAAATTTTGATATGAACTTTACATTAGTTAATATTATCATAGCAATGGGTAAGTTCCTTGCATTTTTGTGGGCAAATATTCTCATTCTTGTTCATGGTATTTAGAGGCACAGTGTGATGATTGCAACTGATTTTCAAGTGGTTCAGTCAAAATGAAAAGGAATATTAATAGAAAGTAACTGTTGGGAGTACAGAGTAACCATTCTGTGTTTATTTTATTATTCTTGGAACAGTTCTGCCGTTTTGAAATTTTTCAAAACAAAGAATTGGGAGGTACTTCCAGGTTTGGTTGTTTTTACCTACCTTGAGATGGGGAAGACTCGGAGGTGGGGAGGCTGGGTGCGGAGCAGGGGAGAAACAGGTTTTCTTTCAGACAAGTTTCAGAGGCCATGTAACATCCAAGTGCTCAGGGATGAAACAGGGAGAAAGGATTTTGAACCCCTGAGTATTAAAGGTTTAATACTGTGAGGATCACCTAACCGGAGTATAGATCAACATGAGGTGGGAGTTGTGAACTGTGTCAATACCACCGAGCAAATGCCTGTGATAAAGACAGAAAAATGTCCGTTGGGTTGGACCACAGGAAGATTGCTAAGGACACTGATTAGAGCCATTTCAGCAGAACGAGTATGACAGGAGCTAGCATGGGCTTAGGAGTGGTGAGTGAATAGGAGGTGAGACCGCAGGCATACCTAACACCTTAGAAAGCAGTTCTCTGAAAAGAAACATAAAAATAATCCGATATCAAAAATAATAATAATCCAATATCAAAAATGTAATAACAATCTGGTATTCTGAAGGAAGACTGGAAATGAAAGAGATATGATTTTTATATTTTTAATTTTGGGGGTTGGTTTGTTTTAAAGATTTTATTTATTTGACAGAGACAAGAGAGAGAACACAAGCAGAAGGAGTGGGAGAGGGCAAAGCAGGTTTCCCACAGAGCAGGGAGCCCCACATGGCCCTCGATCCCAGGACCCCAGGATCATGACCTGAGCTGAAGCCATACCCTTAATGACTGAGCCACCCAGGCACCCCTTAGGTTTGTTTTTAATGTGAGATACTAGAACACGATTTTTAGAGGATCACAAGGAGAGAGTAAGAGAGGGAAAGAGAGTGGGAAGGAGAGGAAGAGAGAGAGAGAAAATGACTGGAAGAGAATTCGCCGGCTGCTCCAGGTCGCTAGTGAGGAGGTGGCATTTATTTTTTATTCTGTGAGTTCTTTAATAGCTGTTGAATGTTGTCCAAATACAGTTTCTTGGAACCCCACCTAAGTTCACTGCAAGCCTCTGAATACCTCCCAAGATCTTCTGGAAGATGGGGGTATTTTAAGAGGAAAACTATCTTGTATTTTTTCCTAGTTATATATTTTTCTACACTTAGGCTTAACTGGTTTAGTACACAGGTCATTGCCCCTCCCTGCACCCACAATATTGCCTAAATCAAGAAACTCTGTGTTCACTTTTGTGATTTATATACACACGAAATAGCACACATACAAAAATGCTTTTAGATTTGCAACAGACTTTATGGAAAACTTGACAGTAGTCCAAGATTCAAGTAACTTAATTGAACGTAACTCTCTTTAATGCTTCTTTACCTTTCTCCTCTGGTCTTCCCTTTTCTGCTGTTTGTCATAAAGAAGTACCTCTAATTTTTTTTATTTTCTCCATTTTATCATCTCTTTCCAACCAGTGCTCCCAGGTACTCACTTCCCAATTCGAATTGACTTGCTATGGTGTTTTACTGAACAAAAACAGTGTCTTCCATAATCAAGTTATGACATTCTCTGTAAAGCTAGTTTTTTTCAGTTTTCCAACAAAAGTTGGTATTCCCTCTTGCAGCCACAGCTGGTGTATCTACCCACTCTCATGCAAAGTAATTCATGCCAAATAGATTTGGTCTTGGTAAACCACTACAGTTTTCTCTATAAAAGGGAATTTTGAAGACCAGCCAAAATCTTCAGTCTATGTAAAATGCAGGTGTGTGTTAACAGCTTTATAATAACCTGGAATGCCCGTTAAAAAGTCTGTAATCCAGCTCTCTAACTCCAAATGAGATTCAGTGTCTTCACTTACCCATTAAATAATGCCAGAAAACATTACATGAGAGATAAGTCAATATTTTCGTCTGCTTCTAAGCAGTTTTTTCAAAAACTGTGCCTTCCTCCAACTTTGCTTTTATGGAAGGACTCTCAGAACACCAAGCAGGTGGTTTTTGAGGATTTGATAGAGAAAACTGACGGTGGTTTCATATTTGGGGGTACAATCTTTCAGTGTTTTCTTTTTCTGTTCTTACCGGCATATCTCCCAAATTTCATTTTTACACAGATTTCAAATTTATACATATAATTAACATATATATTAACACAAACATTATTAAGTATAACATCGTTTTTAACTGTTTGGGGTTTCATAAGAAATTCCTTTTGTTTTTGTTTGTTTTTCTTCATTTCCCATGAAATATTTAAGTCTTTGGGGAAAGAAAAAAATTTCAATATAAATGATAGCTTTTCCACCTTTCTTTGATTCACATTTTGCTTAAAATAGATAAATGCATATGTTGATAAAGACAGCTTAGTAGGAAACATTAAAAGAAAAAACTATTTACCGGGTGCCTGGGTGGCTCAGTTGGTTAAATGTCTGCCTTCAGCTCAGGTCACGATCCTGGGGTCCTGGGATCAAGCCCCATATCGGGCTCCCTGCTCCTTGGGGAGCCTGCTTCTCCCTCTCCCTCTCTCTCTCTCTTTCATGAATAAATAAAATCTTTTCAGAAAGAAAAACTACTTACACAGTTTCATGAAGAATATTAACTTTGAAATTTTCCCTAAACAAAGTTAAACATAAAGTTAATGCAAGAGGGGTGCCTGGCACCTCAGTTGGTTAAGCAACCAACTCTTGATTTTGGCTCAGGTTATGATCTCAGGGTCACGGGACCCAGCCCTGCATCTCCTCAGCTCAGTGCTCAGTGGGGTGTCTGCTTGAGATTCTGTCCCTCTCGCTCTCACTCTGCCCTTCCCCCTGCTCTCTCTCTCTCAAATAAACAAATATTTTTTTAAAAAGTTAATTAAAGAAATACTCTTGAGTGAAAATGTTCTCCTTAGTAGAAAATAAAAGTATGCAACACTCTCATCTATGCAAACAGGGGTAAGCTCCAGTATGCATATGTATTTAACACATACACATTTCACATTAAAAAGGGCTGGATGCCTTCTACCAAAAACTAATGGCATATATGGGATGGTTGCCTTAATTTTTCAGTTCTGTGGCACAGGAGGAACTCACATTGAGTTTCTACAAGTTTTGGGGTGTTTTCTCCCCTCCTACAGAATAAGATAGTACATCATTTAAAAGCTTTCAGCAAGCTGAAATTTGAAATATACATCCACTTTAAATTTTGCTCTAACTTAACTGCTCTAATTCCAAATATGTATTATTTCAGAGCAATCTATTCTTTTTTTACTGTGCCTGTTATATCTTGATGACAAATATACAAAGCTAAAAATTTTTAAATAATAATTTCAAGAGTCCAAAGATCATCTGAACAAAAAAAACAGGTTGAGAGCAACAAGAGTTGAAAAGCTCAATTAAAGGCAAACAAAACTGATGTTCAACAAGAGGACAATTTGGCGGTCAAAGGGGAAAGGCCATGTTCTCAAAAATAACCAGGACAGGCTGCAAAATACCCAGAATGGCTGAGCACCACAAGAAACCATCAGTCATCTTTCAGAACCACTGAAAACAAAATTCACGATGTCCACCAGGGCAAGTGAGCACACTTAAAGGAAACTGAAACCAAAGTACGGCATGAAGTCTGTTAGGCTGCTGCCAATGCAAAACATGCCATGTGTTAAGGTGCCATGGACAGAGAAAACAGAGTTTCAAATAGAAGCCCAAACTCCCATTTGCTATTCAATTTATCTTTAGCTTAGTATCTGAATTTGTTGTTCACATTTTGTCTTGAAGAAGAAATATATGCCTAAATCAGGAGTTAATAAACTTTTTCCATAAAGATCCAGATAGTAAGTGCTTTAGGATTTGCAGGACATACAGTTTCTGTCAATAGTTGTGTTGTAATCAACTTTTGTTTATAGACGCTAAAACTTGAATTGCAAATATTTTTTTCACAGTTCACAAAATATTCTTTGGATTTCTCCAACCATTTAAAAATGTAAAAAACATTCACAATTCTTAGCCATACAAAACCCAGTGATGGGCTGGATTTAACCTCTGGACTGCAGAACAGAAAGGTTATAGTGATCCAGCTACAGAGTGCATCAGTTAGTTTTTGCTGCATAACAACCATGCCAGAATTTCAATGGCTGAAAAATCACCATTTCTTGCTCATGATCTTGAGGGTCAATAACTGGGACTAGTTGCAGAAAGGCAGTTCTGATCTGGGCCAAGTCTGACTGTTCTTAGTTAGGCTTGCTATATGTCTGAGACCTTATTTGGGACTAGTGATTTATGACAGACTTATCTAGGGCAGCTGCAACTTCTAGAGCTTCTCTCCACATGGTCCCTCATTGTCCAGCAGAATCCCATGCTTGCTCACAGAGAAGTTAAAGGGTTCCAGTACCATGAGAGGAAAAACTGCAAGGGCATTTGAGGCTAAGGCTTAAAAGACACAAATATCACTTCTGCTGCATTCTCTTGATGAAACGTAAGTCATAAAACTAGCCCTAAGTCAAGGCGTGAGGAAAGAAACTCCCTCTTGAAAGGTGGAGCTGCAAAGCATTGTGGCTATTTTTATAACCTACCACACTGAGCTCCCTAAGGGCTTTAAATTATTATTATCAGAGCAACATGTGAAATTGGGGCAACTGAAATAATGCTTTAGAGTGTATCACAACAGATTCCAATAGTATGAAATAAAGAGCATGCACATTTGTCTCCCCAAAACCAATATCATGGATTCCTTGGAATTATCCATTTATTTTTAAATGTCTTTCATCTTGAGCTTCCATTTTGTATGACTTTTACTATGTCACAAGCTTAGTTCTTCAAACTACAGGTGTTGATGGGCAACTGATCTGCTGTCCTTATGGGCATGTCTGCAGTAAGCGCTTCAAAGTAAATAGCAGCAGATACTTTTTATTACAACAAATAGTAAAATGACCAAGTTTTATATAAAAGAGCTTTATTAGAAGGATGAAAAATTAAAACAGCTCTACATTAATTATAAGAATGGTAAAGATCATTAGAACATTAACCTTCATTTATTTGTAGCATCTTTATTCTGTTACTTAACAGTAGTTAAGACTTACCCCAACCAATAACAAGTATTCACAGCTAAGATTTTTGTTTCTGTTTCTTAATTATTAATATAAGTGCTTCATATTCAAAGAAAGATTTTTCTTCAGCAGAATGGGATTTAGCCATGAGAATACTGAGGTTGAGATATTAATATAAGGGTATAGATTTTTCTTCCTTGTATTTGGAATTTGCATATAGATGCCACAATATATGGAACTAAACCTACATAGGAAACTAACTTGCTCTACTAAGGAAATAATTCCAATCTTTTCTCCCCCTGGGCAATACCCTGTTACTGGGTTTGGCATGTAATGTGGTCATTAAATGTTTCTGCAAAGAATTCTCTCACTAAAACCATAAAGTTACATAGTTTGTTATGAGTAACAAATTCTTGAAAATCTGTGAGTTTCTTGTGAGGAATCATCATCAAGAAAGCTAAAAACATTAGAGCCTCTTTTAACTATAAATTAAACTTGGGCAAATGATCAAATGATACCCAATCAAGCATTTGTGTACATTTTAAATGATGTTTGGGGGTCAACTTGCCAGAAAAATGTATTCTTAGAATGACATTGTTAAGGTTACTTTTACTTTATTGCTGATATTTACATTTTTTAATATTGTAAAATTTACTTGCTCATATTATTATTAAGTAGTATTCTAGTAATCTACTATAATGTAACATACAATTCCCAAAATGAGTGGCATTTATTTTACTCACAAGTCTGCAATTTGGGCAGAGCATGGCAGTGACAGATTATCTACTCTGCTCAAATGGCATCAGCTATAGTGGTTTGTAGGCTTGGCTTAGAATCAGCTGAAGGTTGGTTAACTCACAAACCTGGTAGTTAATGCTAGTTGTCAGGTCTAACCTTAGCTTAGGCTGTCAGGCAAAACACCTATGGTGGCCTCCAAATAGATGTCCACATCCTAATCCCTGGAACTTGTAAGTATCTTAGGTTATGTAGGTGTTTGTGTCCCCTCAAAATTTAAATGTTGAAGCCTAAATCCTCAGAGTGATAGTATTTGGAAGTAGGATCTTTGGGAGGTGATTAAGTCAGGAGGCTGGAGCCTTCCTAAATGGGAATAGTGGAAAATCGGAACAGTCTCTTATAAAATGAGACAAGAGAGAAAGAGAGAGGGAGAGACAAGAGAGAGATGTACCGTGAGAGGATATAGCAAAAAGACACCATCTTTAAAGCAGCGGGGCTCTCTGACCTCAAATCCCAGCCTCCAGAACTGTGAGAAATGCATATGTGTTGTTTTAAGTCATCCAGCCTACATCCTGTTACACATAATATCCTGTTCTAGAAGCCTGAACCAACTAAGACACATGGCAAAAGGAATTAAAGTTGCAGATGCAATCACGGTTGCTAATCAGCTGACCCTGAGATGGAGAGATTATCCTTAAGTATCCAGGTGAGCAGTATCAAATTGCATGGGTCCTTAAAATGGAAGGTGAAAAGGCAGGAGAGTCATTCTCCTGAATCAATCAGGAAAGTGTTGCCATGTGAAAAAACATCCCTGCCATTAGTGGCTTTGATGATGGAGGAAGCCAACCAGAAGACAAGGAATGTGGGCAGCTTCTGGAAGCTGGAAGAACAAGAGCCCCCAGAAAGGACAAAGCCCTTGCTGACACCATCTTAGCAGAGCAAATCCCGCTTCAGACTTCCAACCTACAAAACTAGAAGATAATAAATGTATGTTGTTTGAAGCCATGAAATGTGTGGCAATTTGTCACAGCATCTGTGGGAAGAAAATAGACCTACACAGGCCTCACCATGTGATCTGACGTTCCTCACTATATGGTGGATGGGTTCCAAGGGCAAGATTTCTGAGAGACAGAGACAAGTAGAAGTGGTGTCATGTTTTTATGTCCTTGCTTCCTGTATCACACAGCTCAGTTCTGCCACTATTCATCAAGGCCGTCAGTACGTCACTCAAATTTAGTAACAGGGAATGAGACTCAGTCCTGGAAGGGTACCCAGAGCCAAAAATATGGCAGTAGCCATTTCTTCATACAGTATTTCAAAAACATTTTTATCTGTCACTCCTGCTCATAATTAACTTCCATAATCTGAGTAATCTCAAGAAACACTATCTTTGGATGTAGCCAAATGAAAAGTCTCATGTTATCTTGCAACCCTAAATCCTCCCTATCTCTAGGTTTCTTCCCCATACCAAGTGGTTGATACCTAAAAACTTGCCATAACAAATTAAGTCTATAGAGAAACAAATTAAGTCTATAGAGAAATGTGTGGTAAGCAAAATTATCAGGTGCTGTAAGTCCACATTAGAGTGGTTGATTGCCACTACCACACTCAAAGTGACTTCTGGGGGCGAACTAGATAACCACGTGGTACAAATCCGCCTCACTGCCAATCACAGCTCTATCACACTGACAGTTTAGTGTCAGGGGGACCCCCTGTGCAGCAGTGGGTACATGTGATGATGGAAATCTCTAATTCCAGCAGCCCCCACTTATTTTCACTACCTAGACACTCAGTCCAACTCAGGAGTCCCAGATGCTCTGTTCTACGCCCTGCCCAGCTCTGGCATTTCTGCTCTATGCCTCTTACAGAGTTCTGTTTATATTCTAGAAGCCACAATGCTGCTGCCATTTTCAATGTGTCCTTTTTTCCCCTATCACCCACAAGTTTTTAGTACTTTACACGATAAAATATATCACAACTATAGAGATATATATAAACATTACAGTGATCTATGTTTCCACTATCCTGATTCAAAAGATGTGAATCTTTCCTTATTCTTCCTTCAAACCACGTTAAAAAATAAATAAAATGGGGCACCTGGGTGGCTCAGTGGGTTAAGCCTCTGCCTTGGGTTCAAGTCATGATCCCAGGGTCCTGGAATCGAGCCCCGCATCAGGCTCTCTGCTCAGCAGGGAGCCTGCTTCCTCCTCTCTCTCTCTCTCTCTCTCTCTCTCTCTGCCTGCCTCTCTGCCTATTTGTGATCTCTGTCAAATAAATAAAATCTTTATAAATAAATACATAAATAAATGAATAAAATGAACATGTTCAGCTAAACCATCTCATCCTTTCTCTGCCTCCCTTCTCCACTATTCTGAAGTTGATTTTCATCATTATACTTTATACATAGTACCATTTCTCTCTCTCTCTCTCTAGATATAAATATACACATATATATAATACATATACTATATATAGTATATACTTTATACTATGCACACATTATACTTTATATACATTATATACCATATAATGTATACATTACATATACTTTATATACATTATACACTATATAATATATTATATACATTATACACTATATAATGTATACATTATACTCATATATGTTATACATGGTGATTACACTTTGCATATATACACATCTCCACTCTTTTTGGCTTAATAAATTTATTTAAAAATAAAAAAATTAAGTAGAAGTGTGCATGATACCTAATTTAACAAATATTCCATGTTACATGAATGGCCAAAGCTTGGGAAAGGTTTTGTTTTGTTTTGTTTTGTTTTTAAATATCTATCTTTAGGAGACTGTAGAAAAATAAGCCATAGATAGTTATTGTCATCTTAAAGTGGCCACAACCTCTCAGTCTTGTCCCTCTCTTATAAGCATACCAGTCAATCATAATGGATCATAGAACTCTGGTAATTGTAAGCACAAATCTCCTCCAACACCATGCTCCACTAAACTACTACGAATGTGCAGTATTTGATGTGGAAGTCAAAATCTACTTGCCATTCTTAACATGAACTTGTTTTTCAGCACCATGGCTGAGGAAAAAATTTAATGTACAGATGTGGGGGCACAGCAGAAAAATGTGTGACAGAAAAGAGTCTGCAGTTACCAGCCATAGGCAGGCGGAGGCACAGTGAGGGGCTGGGTGTTCACGGCAGGAGTCTAGAATGGAAGCAGGAAAAGAGAGGTAAATCTGACATAAATCTAATAAAGTAGCTTTGCTGCTTCCCATCACCTAAAGACTTGCTATTTTTCATAGGCTGAAGTGCAAACTAGCAGACATTCCAGGCCTCCATGAGCTACCTGCTCACCCACCCATATTCAGCAGCTACCAATAGGCCTTTTCTCTCATATGCAATCTTTCTTCTCTTTGCTAGAATACTCCACTATTCCACAACAGTCTTTGTATGCTTATGTCTGCGAGATTCAACATGGCATCTCTTTACAAAGAATCTTGTTTAGGTATTTCACTCTTTCCCCACCTCACCCCATTCTATTCTCTACTGAGAAAAGTCTACTTTTTTAGGGCTTAGCCCACACATTGGATTACAGGAAACACAACATCCATTCCCTCTTCTGATTTTCCATAGCACTTTGCTCATTTGTGTGGTTGGGCAACTCTCATGTTGTATGGTTGTTACCCATTTGTTGGTTCCATGAACATGACAAGTTCTTAATCTCCACAACCTAGAATTGCTCATGGCACTATATATGTTTTGAATCAATAATTGTCATTATTTGCTTTCTTTCAGTATGTTTTGATTCAATAATTTTCATCTGTGGAAGATTGAATGCTAATACAGCAAATGCTCTATCTATGACAAGAAAAGTTTTTAATTTTAGTATTGTAAGTAGCCCCTATTCTCCCCTGTGTTTTGCCAGTGAAGCCGCATAATAAAAAACTAGGCTTTCTACTTGGGTTTTATTATAGGAAGTAACAAGTGGGAATATTATGAATGATAAAGTCGTACATAGCAAAGACATATGAAATATGGTAGCAAACAGAATAAGCATTTCTCCATCTTAAGACAGAAGAACAACCACCTGAAAAGGACAATTTCAGAAATAAATGAGGTAGTCAATGAATTAGGTTGATTTATATCTGAAAGATCACATGTTTCTTAGTGCAGATAAGCATCAAGTAATAATTCAAGAGGTTAACTTTTTAATTTGATTTGGGTTTGGTCAAGGTTTTAATGACTAAGAATGGTTGTTTAGGATTAAAATTTATTTTTTTTCTTTAAACTTTTCTGCTTTCTGAATATGAATCTATAGCATCCATCATGTCTTCCATATAACAGGTTCCTGGTATGTATTTGTTAGAGAGATGGATGAATAAATAGATGCTTTCATTAACCTAGATGTGTCATCTCAAAAAAACAGAATATAAGATCTTTAAGTTTATTTCTTTATCCCGAACATCTCATTTACAGCTATAGACATCACGTAGAATTTCTAACACTATTTTCACAGGCCTATAGTCCTTGGCGCCTCTGAAGTATATCAAGTGTCTAATCATAAGCTATTTTCAATCCATTTTTATTTATCTTCACTTTTTCTCAGGGATTAATTACAAGTAGGCACATTTCGGGATATACAGTATGACCCACTGACCATTAACTTTTTATTTTTCCTTATTTTTCATTTCCTTAGACAAAAACACATTTAATTACCCTAAGATATTTATAGCCTATAATATTCAAAATACTTGACTCTGAATTGAAGTTAAACACAATGCATACAGAAAAAGGCAAAGAAACCTGATAGGAATGGGGATAAATAAAAAATACCAATAATAACAGAGATAAATTAAAAAAAAAAAAACCTCACACATATACGACTAAAAGCAACTATGCCAAAATGTTAACAGTTGTCATTGAATTGTGAAAGATGGTCAATTCTTTTTCTTCTTTTTTTTCCTTCTAGAAATACATCTAGAATGTATATGTATTAATTTCATAATCTTAAACATTAACGTTTTGTAATTAATTTGAAATTACTCAGGGCAAGTCTATCTTGAAACTAATTCAATATGATGGTGGAAGTAAAGTGAACACAGATTGATACCCCTCATGGCAGAGTCTTCCCAAAGTGCCCCCAATGTCATTCACTACCTCATATAAGAGATAAGAAATTTTAGATAATCTCCTATGACCCATTATCACTACTGGAGACTTGATTTTGCTGTGGTGTAGACCTCCATAATTTTTATCATAAATTTTTCTAATCTAGGATTACCTCTACTAAAGACCATTTGGAATGATCATTTGGTCTGATAATTAACAGTTCCCCTTCCTAAAATTAGGCAGATTGGATATAATCCTTACAACAGTCTGCACTGGCTAGCCATTTGCTCCCATGTGCACTTCTCAAAGTAATATTTTAATTCATGTAACCATATGCAATTAGAACTCTGTTTTATTCTACCAGAGGTTTCTGCTACAATTCTCAGAAAAATGGAAAAAAGGTACTTCCAAAAGGGGATTATGTCAAGAGATTTCTACTATCTCATGACAAAAAAAATTTTTTTTTCTCCTTCCTTTCCTAATTATGATACACCTTTTGGGGAATCTTATGGCCTTAAAATTTAGTAGAAGAATATGGGTAAAACCTAATATCAGAGTTGCTCACAACACAAAAATGGTAGTTGTTTTTTTAAATGAAATTCTTACAACTGCAGCTAAATAATAATATTGGAAAATGATCAGAAAGGCTATCATACCCTCCCCCCAAAAAAAAGAAAAGAAAGAAAGAAAATGAGAAAAGGAATAAAGAAAATAAAAAAGAAAAAAAAATCAGAAAATGTCTTTAATAATTTTCCAAATAATTTTGAAACTCAGTGTGTATGTAGCTGAATAATACAAGCAATGAACAATTATCACTTATCTTTTCTGCCAGCACTGTTCACTGCAGAATAAAAGGGGAAAAAAAAAAGTATTGCCAAGTGTGAAAATGTAACAAGGGACACAAGATAAAAATAGAAAATCTAAAATACACTTCTGAGACTTGATTTCAGCATTTATTAAGAGACCTTGAAAAATCTTCCTCTATGCAGTAAAATTACTTAAAGAGAAGCATATCTGATTAGCCTCCTTCGGGAGTTTCTTAACTTAAAAAATATTGATTCTGTACTCTTCTGCTTTTTTTGCCTAGAATAATTGCTTCATAAAGAGCTAAAATTACAAAATTATAAAGAGCTCAGAATATCAGAGCTGATATTTCTTGCTTACCACTGTGCATCTGAGTCTATAAGCCCAGATCTGATTGTGTGCAATATTCAAGAAACTGTGGCATGCCTTCTTCCTTCCTTCCCTAATGATAGGAGGCTTTCAAGAATCTCCATTAGTACAGATCAGGGAGTAGTGCTCTTGTTTTATCTTATCAACCAAACACATCTTGGAAGGTTAAAACCAAACAATGTGATAATGAATTACCAGTATGACCAATATTGGAGGCCGGTAATCTTTGGCCTTTGAGCCAGATCCAGTTGCCAACTTTTTTTTGTATTGCTTGAAAACTAAGATTTTTTAAAATATTTTTAAACTGTAACAATATAATAAAAAGTAATATTTTATGATGTGAAAAATATGTAATAGTCAAATTTCAGTGTTCATAAATGATGTTTCATTGAAATGTAGCCACATTTGTGTATTAGCTATGACTGATTATTTTTGTGATATAATGGAAAAGTTGAGTACTTATAACAGAGACCTTGTGGTTCCCAAGGCTAAAACAGTTATTATCTGGCCTGTTACACTCAATTGTGTCCCCCTAAAATTCCTATGTGAAAGCCCTAATGCTCAATGTGACTGCACTTGAAGATAGGGAACTTAAGGAAGTAAGGTTAAATGCAGTCATGAGGGTGGGGCCCTAATGCAATAGATTTGGTATCTTTATAAGAAGAAAGACATCAAGAGCACATACATAGGGGACATGCCACGTGAAAACACAGTAAAGAAGAATGTAGCCTTCTGCAAGCCACCAAGAGTGACCTCAGGAGAAACCAACTGCATAGGCACCTTGACGTCACACTTCAGCTTCCAGAACTGTGAGAAAATAAATTTCTATTGTTTGAGCCACTGAATCATGGTACTGTGTTACGGCAGCCCTAGCAGACCCATACATGGCCCCATACACAATATCTGCTAATGTCTTATCAAGATGGAAGTCACAAACTTCTTAAATTATATGTCAAATCTAAGTCTCCAAGGAACTCACAGTACTTTATACTGTTATACAACAAAAAGCAAGAACCTTAAAAAATTCAACTCGAGCAGAGAAAAAGGGATAAATCCAAGAAAAGTGCCTTCTGTTGGCATTCTATTATGGAAATAAGAAATTGGAGATGGATGGGCTTCTATAATTAAAAAACCACATAGCATCTGAAATCTGGTTTGACCCTTTTCTACATGTCTCTACTATTTATGCCTTGTATGTATGAGTATGTGTGTATGTGTTTGTTACTAGAGATTTGTTAGTGTTTTATCTACATGACAAGCAGTCTTAGATTTCTATTATTCTTCCAATTACCTAGCTGATGCTCATCTAAAAAAATACTTTCATAATTGTGTTTATTTTTGTTCTTACGAAATTTTTTAAGTCATATTTGATTTTTTTTAAGATTTATTTATTGATTTATTTGACAGAGAGAGAGACAACGAGAGAGGGAACACAAGCAGGGGGAGTGAGAGAGGGAGGAGCAGGCTTCCCGCACAGCAGCGAGCCTGATGCGGGGCTCCATTCCAGGACCCTGGGATCATGACCTGAGCCGAAGGCAGACACTTAACGACTGAGCCACCCAGGTGCCCCATATTTGATTTTTTTATCAAAACTAAATTTCAGATAGTTTTATTTTGCTGTGTACCAGATATTTTATTCTCCCTTATTTCTCCAGGAAACATGGAGAAAGAACTTCCCCAGGAAGTGTGGAGAAGGACACAGTAATGTAGCTCAGAGCTAGCCAATAAAAAATCAAAACTAAGCAGCTCACTTTTCAGATAAAGTACTCTCAAGAAGCAGAAAACGGGGTATTTCAGGATGACAAGGAAATCAGAAAACTCTGGCTGAGTTTGAGGAAAGAGAAAATCTTTAAATGACTTCCACTATATTTTATCCATTTTTCTTGTTCATACAATCACTGAATATTAGAAATTAGAAATAATCTTGGTAATCAGCTTATCATCCATATAACTTTATAGATGAAAAATGATTTCTTTTTGTAATGTGACCTATGCCTTTATCAGTCCGCATGGTCTAGATTATACTGCAGTGAAAACCAAACCCTAGATCTCAGTATTAACAAAGCAGTTATTTCTCTCTCATTCTACATGCTCAAGTGGGTGAGTAGAGGGGTGTTCATCCTATTCCCTTAAGGACTCAGGCTGACAGAGGCTCTATCTGCACAAACCTCCATAAGCACGACGGCAGAGAAGAGAGAACACTGTCTTCCTAATGCTTCATATCAGCAGTCAAAGCAAGTTACAAGACTATGGGACGACAAGGGGCATCCGGGTGGCTCAGTGGGTTAAGCCTCTGCCTTGGGCTCAGGTCTTGATCCCAGGGTCCTGGGATGGGGCCCTGCATCGGGCTCTCTGCTCAACAGGGAGCCTGCTTCCCCCCTCTCTCTCTGCCTGCCTCTCTGCCCACTTGTGATCTCTCTCTGTCAAATAAATAAATACAATCTTTAAAAAAAAAAAAAAAAGACTATGGGATGACTACAGAGGAAGTAGGGACATGCCAATCTCTTCTGCACCTAGAGGGATAGGGATAACTAGACACTTAGTAGCCTCAGCAGCAACAACTCCACTGTTTCTGGTTTGTCCCTTGTTACAACTGGGCTAACAGCTACCAGAGTATGTGTTCTCTCTGAACTGAAGGAAACGGGCAAACAGACACTGTTCCCACTAAGCCATTCAAGAAGTTTTTTGTTTTTTCCGAAATGTGAAAGATACAGGTATTTTTAAAGATTTTATTTATTTATTTGTCAGAGACAGAGACAGAGAGAGAGAGAGAGATAGCAAGCACACGCACAAGCATGGGGAATGGCAGGGAGGGGGAGAAGGAGGCTCCCTGCTAAGCAAGGAGCTGGATGCGAGACTGGATCCCAGGACTCTGGGATCATGACCTGAGCCAACGAGGGCAGATGCTTAGCCGACTGAGCCTCCCAGGCATCTCCACAAGTTCATTTTTTTCCCTCCCAATTGCTTTGCCCAGCTTACAGATGTGTCAGCCTGCAGATTTCAGATACCAGCAGATGAGAAGTAAGCCAGTAGAGAGGGGAACCAAACAAAACTAAACACCTCTATAAAAGGGAGGGTTATGTTTATTCGTATCTAAAAAGCAGAGAATCCTGCCCATTTTTGTATCTCTTTGTATCTTTCTTGGATATTCATTCCTGATCACAACGAAAATCTCTAGAAAGTCAAGCTCTCATTTAATAGACTCACTGAAAAAAAAAAAAAAGAAAGAAAGAAAGAAAAGAATTATTGGCACGGATAATACAGTCTAGCTATGTGACCTGTGGCTTGAGATTTTAGGAGTATAAGGATTTGAAGGGGATGGGCCAATGCTACAGACATATATCAATAATAACAGGAAGGCACTTCCAAGGGAATAAGAGAGATACTAGCCCACACACCGGCTTCCTGGCTGGTGGTGGGATATAACTGTTGTACGCATGATGGATTCAACAAAACCACACATGGCTATGTAAAATGTGAAATATAACATGGGTTATATCTGTGTGTGATTATGTAAAAATTCTAAATTCTTTCATCAAATCTGAAAATTAAAGTAAATAAAAACTATGATAGCTAAGTTGGCTACCAGTGTCCAAAGTCAAGAAGAATGTGTTCTCTTTCAAAATGATGATTCATGAGGCATCTGGGTGGCTCACTGGGTTAAGCCTCCGCCTTCGGCTCAGGTCATGATCTCAGGGTCCAGGAATCAAGCCCCGCATCAGGCTTTCTGCTCAGTGGGGCAGTTTCTGCTCACTGCTCTCTCTGCCTGCCTCTCTGCCTACTTGTAATCTCTCTCTGTGTCAACTAAATAAATAAAATCTCAAAAAAAAAAAAAAAAGATTCATTACCAAAACAAACAACAGTTCATACAGAAATACTGTCTCCCCCACCCTTGAGATTTTACTAAGGCTATGAAAAGATGAGGACTCAGGTTAACTAACTTGTCTAAAATCACACAGCTACTAAGAAGCCAAGTCTCTGCTCAGACTGTGGTGTCTTGTGGAATGGATAAAAAAACAAGATGTATCTATCTGCTGCCTACAAGAGACTCATCTTAGATTTAAAGGTACATGCAGATTAAAAGTCAAGGGATGGAAAAGTATTTATCATGCAAATGCAAGTGAGAAGAAAGCTGAGGTAGCAATACTTGTATCAGAAGAAACAGACTTTAAAGCAAAGACTAGAGACAAGGACACTATATAATCACAAAGGGAGTAATACAACAAGAAGATACAGCAACTATAAATATTTATGCACCCAACATGGACACTCCCAGATACATAAAACAACTAATAACAAACATAATGGAAGGTTTTAAACAATAGCAGTACAATAAGAGTAGGGGACTTTAACATCCCACTTACATCAATAGATAGATCACCCAAACAGAAAATCGACAAGGAAACAGTGGCTTTGAATGACACATGGGATAAGATGGATCTCACAGATATATCAGAACATTCCATTCTAAAGCAACAGAATACAGGGCACCTGGGAGGCTCAGTCAGTTAAGCATCTGCCTTCGGCTCAGGTCATGATCCCAGGGTCCTGGAATGGAGCACTGCATCATGCTCTTGCTCAGTGGAGCCTGCTTCCCCCTCTCTCTCTGCCTGCTGCTCTGCCTACTTATGTGCTCTCTCTCTCTCTCTCTCTCTCCCCCCATCAAATATATAAATAAAATCTTAAAAAAAAAAAAGCAGAATACATACTTTTTTCAAGTATACATGCAAATACCCCAAAATAGATAACATATTAGGCCAAAAAACAAGTCTCGACCAATTCAGAATGATTGAAGTCACACACCCATCTTTTCTGACCACCATGCTAAGAAACTAGAAATCAACCACAAGAGAAAATCTGTAAAGAGCACAAATACACAGAGGTCAAATAACATGCTACTAAACAATGAATGGTCAGCCAAGAAATCAAAGACAAAATAAAAAAATACATGGAGGTAAATGAAAATGAAAAAAAACAGCAGTCCAAAAATCTTTGGGATGTGGCAAAAACTGTTCTAAGAAAGAATTTTATAGCAATATAGGCCTACCTCAAGAGCTACCTCAAATAAACAACCTAACCTTATACCTACAGGAGCTAGAAAAAGAACAAACAAAACCCAAAACCAGTAAAGGAAGGACAGAGGAGAAATAACAACTGATACCAAAGAAATACAAAGGATTATAAGAGATATTATGAAAATTATATGTCAACAAATTGGACAACCAAGAAGAAATGGATAAATATCTAGAAACATATAACCTTCCAAAACTGAATCAGGAAGAAATAGAACATTTGCACAGACCAATTACCAGCAATGAAATTGAATCAGTTATTAAAAACCTTCCAACATGGGGCGCCTGGGTGTGTCAGAGGGTTAAGCCTCTGCCTTTGGCACGGGTCATGATCTCAGGGTCCTGGGATCGAGCCCCACATCGGGCTCTCTGCTCAGTGGGGAGCCTGCTTCCCCCCCCCTCTCTGCCTGCTGCTCTGCCTACTTGTAATTCTCTCTCTCTCTCTCTGTGTCAAAAAAATAAAATAAAATCTTAAAAAAAAAAAACTTACAACAAACAAAAATACAGGACCAGGGTGCTTGGGTGGCTCAGTCACTTAAGCTCAGGTCACGATCCCAGGGTCCTGGGATCGAATCCCACACTGGCTCCCTGCTCAGCAGGGAGGCTGCTTCTCCCTCTGCCTCTGCTGCTCTCCCTGTTTGTGCTCTCTCTCTCTCCCTCAAATAAATTAATAAAATCTTTAAAAAATAAAAAGTCCAGGACCAGATGGCTTCACAGAATTCTACCAAACACTTAAAGAAGGATTAATATCTATTCTTCTCAAACTATTTGAAAAAATAGAAGAGGAAGGAAAGCTTCCAAATCATTCTATGAAGCCAGTTTAACCCTATACCAAAAAAGATGAAGACACCACCAAAAAAAAAAAAAAAAGAGTGAGAAAGAGAGAACCATAGGCCAATATATCTGATGAGCATAGACACAAAAATCCTCAACAAAATATTAGCAAACTGGACCCAACAATACATTAAAAAAATCATCTGCCACACAATCAAGTGGGATTTATTTCCAGGATGCAAGGGTGGTTCAATATTCACAAATTAATTAACTGGATACATTACATCAAAAGAAAAGTGATAAAAAACACATTTCAATAGATGCCAAAAAAGCATTTAACAAAGTACAATATCCATTCATGACAAAAAGCCTCAACAAAGTAGGCTTAGAGGGAACATGCTTCAAGATAATAAAGGCCTTATATGAAAAACACAGCAAGCATCATACTCAAGGGGGAAACTGAGAGCTTTTCCACTAAAGTCAGGAGCAAGACAAGGATGTCCATTCTCACCACTTTTATTTTACACAGTACTAGAAGTCCTAGTCACAGCAATCAGACAACCAAAAAAGAAATAAAAGACATCTAAATTGATAAGGAAGAAATAAAACTTGCACTATTTGTAGAATGCATGATACTACATATATAGAAATCCTAAAGACTCTAGAAAAAAATTACTAGAACTGATAAATGAACTCAGTAAGACTGCAGGATATAAAATCAATATATAGAAATTCGTTGCATTTCTATACACTGATAATGAAGCAGCAAAAAGAGAAACTAACAGAACAATCCCATTTAGAATTGCACCGAAGATAAGAAAATGTCAAAAAATAAACCAAAGAGGTGAAAAACCTGTATTCCAAAACCATGAAACATCAATGAAAGAAACTGAAGATGACACAAATGGAAAGATATTCCATGCTCATGGATTGGAAGAAAAAATATTGTTAAAATGTCCATACAACTGAAAGTAATCTACAAATTTAACGCTATCCCTATCGAAATACCAACAACATTTTTCACAGAACTAGAACAAATAATCCTAAAATTTGTACGGAACTGCAAAAGACCCCAAATAGCCAAAGCAAATTTGAAAAAGAAGAAAAAAACTACAGCTATCACAACCCCAGATTTCAAGATATACTAAAAAGCTGTAGTAATCAAAACACTGTGGTACTGGCACAAAAACAGACACATGACCCAACAGAACAGAACAGGGAGCACAGAAATAAACCCATGATTATAAGGTCAATTAATCTTCGGCAAAGGAGGCAGGAATATGCAATGGGGAAAAGACAGTCTCTTCAACAAATGGTGTTAGGAAAACTAGAACAGCTGCATGCAGAAGAAGAAAACCAGACCTCTTTCTCACTATACACAAAATAAACTTAAAATGGATTAGAGCTAAATGAGACCTGAAACCATGAAAATCCTTGTACATGTTAGGACTACCAAGCAATTTACTGAGTCTGGTTTCTCAGTATCCGTTTATGTAGATGTGCATCACTTTCCTGGAGCTGCCCATAACAAACAACCACAAACTGGGTTGTTTAAAACAACATAAATGTATTCTCTCACTGTTCTGGAGGCAAGAAGTCTAAAATCAAGATTTGGGCAGGGTTCCACATTCTATACAGGCTCTAGGGGAGAATTTTCTTTTTTTTAATTTTTTTTTTCTTTTTTGCCTCTTCCAACTTCCAGTGTCCCTCTCAACATTCCTGGGTATTTCATAGGTTAGATCACATTACTCTGATTTCTGCCTCCATCTTCCTCTCAGCTTCCCCTCTTCTGTCTGTCAAATCACTTCTCAGTGTCTCTACTTGTCACTGGATTTAGGGTACACTCAGATAATCCAGGAAAATAATCTCTTCATCTCAAGATTCTTAATTACATCTGCAAAGACACTTTTTCCAAATAAGGTAATGCTCATAGGTTCTCAGAATAGGACATGGACAAATATTTTTGAAGGCCACCATTCAACCCACTGCAAAGGGTTTATCATGACAGGACTCTGTTCAATCATCATCTAGAAGTACAAGACAAACATGCTTTACTACATATAAACATCTGGAGAAGGAAGAAGAAGAAGATGAGGACTAAATTGAAATAGAATGAATTAAAATATAATTATTTGGTTCTAAGTCCTGACTTCTTTTTTTTAGTGTGGACTTATGACAATGATTGAAACTAACAGGAGTGGTTAGTAAACCACTAGTGAGAACCAGGTGGTAAGAATCTGCAATACATTGACTAAGGGCACACTGAACAGATCTATTTAATTGTTAAAATATCAACTAGACTTGCATAACCCTGGGGACAATTTTAAATCGCAAGGTCAATGTACAGTTTCAAAAAAGATACCTCTCATGAACAGTAAACATTGGAAAGAGCTGTATTATCTCTCTCTTTAGGATTTTGAAGGCTGTAGGCTCCTCCTACTTCGATAATACTATTATCAGAATTGATACTAGAGTTGAATCCCTCTTCCCACAGAAATTTATCAAGGCATGGAGTAAGATTTAAAATAGTAAATGAACTACCTAAAAGTGATTTCATCTTGGTCAAGCCTCAGTTTGCCATCTGCACAATGAAGAAAGCATAATAATGAAACTACTGACAACAGCAGTGTACCAATGATGATAATAAATATCTACCTTAGAGGTTTTTAAAACTTAGATGAGATGATCTATGGAAAATACTTATCCTACGTTAACAAAAGAATGCTCAATAACTGTTTTTATCATCATCATTACCATAATCAAGTCAAAATATGCTAATTTTTTACATGATCTGAGAAATCATGGAGCTAAGGAATACTAGATGCCAAACTAGAACTCCAGCCTTCTAAGTGCCTGTCTAGAAAATCTTCAGATGCATATACTGTTGACATGTTTTAGTGGCCTAAAGCACGTATCTAACATACTTGAATTCTATTATATAATAATTAATGCATTCTCTAGTATGTGTAATGCAACAACAACAAGACATTCAGAAAATATCAGAAAGGTCTTTTCTAGTACATCTTTTCAGTAACTCCATCCTAACTATAGAGTCATTTGATAAAGACCCAATGTATGAACACGTTGATTATATCTGAAAGCATTTAATTCAACAGAGGCTTGAGGAGGGAGAAGCCCTTTAGGAAGAAGCCATAAATCAGTAAAGTCAAATGTAATAAGCCAGTAGTATGATGAAAGTAGAAGAATAATTGTAAACACATTTAATAAGTGTGTTGGAGGAGATTAAACACAAGGAGGAAATTGTTAAGGAATTCTTAATGATTCATGTTGATGGAATGCCTGAATAATAAAGCAGACAATTAATCAAAGACAAGGGGAAATTAATGTTTGTGATTTGTGGCATGGAGATGAGAGGTCTACTAAAAAAGAAAGGTGGAATGGCCCCGCCCCATAAAGGAAAGAATAACCCCCCCCCCAAAAAAATGTATATGTATATAGTATTTTTGTTTTCCTTAGAATTTGTGGGCTACAGAAAATCTCTAGGTTAAAATAACTCATTTTTATAAAGCAACTAGCCAGTAAACCCAAGGTTATTATTAAAATTATCTGGCTACTAAAATAACTGAATGCAAGCAGAGAAAACTTTCCACAAGGCCAGCAATTACATGATAATATACATTTGGCCCTTCATTGGATTAGGGCTTACATACACTAAAAGTTCTGCCCACATCCTGGTACAGAATAGCTATGATCTGCTAGAATGACTTTCCCTACACCTTTATTTATTATTTCTAAATTTCCTCTCCTACATTGTTGCATTTTATGCACAAATATATTGTGTCAATGCGCCTGTTCTACTGAGATATACCTAAATGGAAAAAAAAATACAAATTTTGATGGAAATAATAATCTATAAATGCCACCATTTCCTCAAAAATCAAAGGAAGTCTTTCCAATGCTCAGCAATTCTCCACCCAAGTCATTAGCCTTTATCACTTACCTTGTGTATATTTCAAGTTGAAAAAAAAAATTAAAAATGGAAGGGAAAGCAAATATTGTATGAGGAATTACGGTGAAAATCATGTAGGTAAAATAAAATGAACATTTCACAATTAATTATATAACAGTGCAAGAGTCATGAGAAAACCCTCTCCTATAATTTGTCAATTAGGGTTCTCACTTTGATTTATTTCTTATTTTCCCAGACTGACCCTTTTTCTAATTGTGCACCTCCTCAGTGTTGAGCCACCATTTGTTAAAAGATGAAAGTCTGTGCCACATGTCTATAGCAACTCCTTTGCCTGGATTAGAAGTTCTAAGGTCAGAATTAGCCGCAGAGTGGAAGTTGATGCACAATGAAGGCAGCAAGGGCCATCCTTGCCTCCCTTGATGTTTCTTTTCTTTTCTTCAGACATGTTTCCAGAAAAGAGATTTCGTATAGTTATTTTATTTAAGCTCCTATTGTATAGAGATCCAAAATACATCCCATATCTGGCCTATTGTTCCCTCCCAAACAGTAGGCAAGACACATCCTGTTCAAATTTCCACCGTCATCAACCGGCACCATAGCCCACACCATCCCTTATTTTTATATCATCTTGTTTAGAGTTTAGCTAAGCTATTCCAAAATATTGCAGCCTCTGGACACATTCCAGTGCCTTCCCCAAGGACATGCCCTAGACAATAGCTCACAGAGTCACAAGTAGAGGTAAATTCCTGATATGACACCCCAAGCACCCCTACGGTCAAGTCTCCCCTGCAAGACAGGGTCGTCCCTTGTGCATACCCTAGATAAGACACCCACATAGCTTACCAAAATCCCAATGTTTTTGGTTTGAACTGGCTAATCCAGACTTGGCGTGGGAATTCCAAAGCACTCCCCAGGACATTAATAAAAGTATGTGCCATGGGCGCTGCCCTGTTTTCTGGGCCTGCACCCTCCCTTGACCTCCCCACACGCCCCATGTGACATGCCATGTACCTCCTCCAGGATTTTTAAGTAATTTTTAAGTAATGAAGTTTTCCATTTCACTTTCCCTTTTGATCATTTATTGAACTGTGGCTCACCATCTGACACTCTACTTAACAAATGTTAATTTAACAAAATCACATCTCTTTCTCCCACCCTAACCATCACCATGTTCTTCAAGCCCTTTCTTCAAGCCCTTCTCGGTTTTGTCCGTTTAACATGTGCCTAGGTAAGATAAAAATCACCTAAAATTTTGAGAATATCTAGCTTGTCCTTTTGCTTGCAGTCTCTGTCCTACAGATAGATGCCAAAAATATTCCTCAAACTCCCAACTCTCTCAACAATCTTATCAACCACTTTTCTTCATTAATTTACTGTAGTATGTTCTGTATCATTCATGAAAAACTAACGATGAAGCCCATTTCAAATATTATAATATTGGAGTATCCAGGTACTAATAATACTTTTTCTATGTCCTGTTTCCCCAAAAACTGTGTTCTCTCATCTCTGCTTTCATAACTCCCTGTGACTATATCTGTTGTTGTATGAATCATGCTGTACTATCAGTGTTTGTTTATCTGTCTGTCTCTACCACTTAACAAAGACCTCTTTGTAGGCTAAGCATGAGTCTCATTCATCTTTATGTTCTTACTTCCTGGCAAGTCATTCAGTTCAAAGAACTATTTCAATGATTAGGCAAAAGCTGGCTGAGAGCATGTATTAACAGTTCTTTGCTCACTTAAATATTATCCAGTGTTACTTAATATTTGTCTAGTACTTCAGAAGACACCACAAATAACCCATCAAATTTGATCACCGCCACTGTGCAGCCAGTATAACAAATCCCTACATTATACTGTTTGAAAAGACTCAGAAAAGGGGCATCTGGGTGGCTCAGTGGGTTAAGCCTCTGCCTTTGGCTCAGGTCATGATCTCAGGGTCCTGGGATCAAGCCCCGCATTGGGCTCTCTGCTCGGCAAGGAGTCTGCTTCTCCTCCTCTCTCTCCCTGCCTGCCTCTCTGCCCACTGTGATCTCTCTCTCTGTCTGTCAAATAAATAAATAAAATCTTTTAAGAAAATTTAAAAAAAAAGACTCGAAAAGATGACGGACATCCTCATAGTCACCATGTTCATTGGTGATGGGGCTAAGTTTGATCTGAGGTCTTAAAATCCACTTTTTGAAAAATTTATTCTCTCCAAAGTCTACTCTAGTCTAGTAAACAACTAGAAGAATTCTGCAACTTCTTACTTTTAGAAGAACTTCTTACTTTTACCAATTTTGTATTTCTGTGCAACATTTACCCTTGGACTTTGTTCATGAGCACTGTAAACTGTTCCTTGTACATGAAAGAAAATTAAACTTTGTGTGTGTGTATATCTGTGTGGGTGGGTGGAATAAGTGTATGAGACTAGTGTTTGGTAAAATATTTCCCTCTTGGAATGAAAAGCTATTTGGACAGACTGATGGACAAAGTGGAATAGCCACCTATCTTATCTCAGATGTGGGAAACTCAGAGATTATGGCTAGTTAGATGAAAGAGGGGAAACAAGAGAAGGCCTTGGATTTTTTTTTTCCATACTTTGTTCTTAGGTACCTTAAGGGTAACTTTCCTTCCCCATTCTTAGACCATATGCTACATCTACCCAAGGCTCCAGAACGGACAGCCGATGGTTAGCTGCACAATGGCTCCCATCCCCTTACCAAAGCAACTGGTTCAAAGACTGGCACATGATCCAGACTGAAACAACAAAACCAGAAAGAGCTAACTTTGGAGCTTTCGTGGGATCAGTGTGAGTGGTGGCTTCTCCTTTAATGTAACGTGCACAAAATGATGTGAAATTAAAGCTGACAGTTACTACTACAAAGAAGCTTAGAACTGGGGTAAAGTAGGGAAAGCAAAACAAAAAATGGAGACATTTTTGAAGGCTTACGTCAAGAAAGGTAAGCATACCTGAATTTGGACTATTAGGTCAAGTAAGTCTATTTATTATGATGTCAACTTGCATTATCTGATAGTTCTAATTAACTACCTTAACTGATGCGCCCTGAGACAAGAGTAGCTCAGAACTGTGTATTGATAGAGATGGACAAAGTAAAACATGGGGAGAAGGGACAGACATAATATCAGAAAATTAGGCCTAAATTTTTGCAAAAAAATCACATAAAACATGTATAAAAAGAATCTCAGGATGATGCTAATAAAGTACCAGGAATCTACTAATAGGGTTTAAATAAAGGTTAGTTCTCTTCTCTTTCTTGAAATATGACCTCTTAATGAACTAGAAGCACTTAGTGATAAAGTAAAAGAAGGCTGTTCCCCTTGCTCTTTGCATTCATTTAGTTAATGAATTACCCAGGTAATCTAAAGCCACGCTTTCTAACTGGGACACAGCATTTACTGTGAATGGGTTAGAGGTAAGGTGAAATATTGATCATTTTAGTCCTTGAGGTCTTAGGTAAGACATTGCTAGAAGCTGTAATAAGACGCAACTTTCAATCAGAATTACATAGATATTACAAGAACTATACTATTATATATCATTCTATAATAAACACAGTAATCATTTATTTGGAATTCATCACCTACTTCTAACCAACTTCACTCTGAAGTGCCAGAGATTATTTCTATTCACCTTTTATTGGTGAGAACTACTCTCACGTGGCCACACTTCGATAGAAGGCATGTGGGAACATTAAGTCCCTGGCTGGGCAGCCGCTTCCCAGAAACAACTATCCTATGGAAGGGAAATATAAAACTCAAGTTAGCCAGCTTTGCCAAAGGCAACAGCTGGTTATTTCCAGCCGTGAGCAAATATAACCATTTATTCAAGTGTATCTTTTAAACATCTTGACTTTCAATGTAGACCATAATGTAAACTTTGAAAAGCATCAATCTAAGGCATAAGTTACTGGTACCCATGGACTTGAAACTTGTCTGCTTGGTGATTTTCAAACTTCTAAATCCTCCAGGCACTCAATCGTTGTGGATTAGACTCAACTCTGTTTCTGACACCTCATTTTTCTCCCTTTACCATTTGTGTTAGCATGGCACTACTCTTGTTTCTTTCCTCTTCAACTTGCCTCTGTCCATCAACCACTCCATGCTTATCCATTTCCCTTTATTATTTAGCTACTTTAGAACCCTGATCTCTGTCAAGGTGCATTTCCATTCATCTCATCATGGAAACTCATAGCCCTTGACAGGGAAACCAATGACCATGATGCAGTTTTTCAGGTACAAGATTGGGAAACTACCATTGCAAGTTTTTAATGTCAACATTTGTTCATCTTTTAACATGTAAGTGGTTACACTGACAGGGAAAGATGAAAACACATGGATGCCTTTATAGAAGCCACTCCTACGCAGTAAAAGTAAATAAACTAATTAAAAATCTACTCTATCCCTTTTCTCAGTTTCTCTTCAAGTACATCATACTCCCAAATATTTGCTTTATGCAAGAGACCAAGTGTTTGTAATGTATTCTACGTGTTTTAGCTAGGCTGGTTACCTCCCCTAACACCAGACCCACAATTTCTGTGGCTATATTATAGATTATTTTTGATTCACATACAGTTCAATGCCCCATGTTCCTTGTTATGGGAGGAGGAGTCAGATTCACGGTCATTTCATTCAGGGATTCAGGCCTCAGGTAATGGATGACCTTCAACATTTTACTTCCAAGACCATTCTGAGAATCACTATCCAACAGGCAAGAGTGGAAGGGCAAATGGATCTCACATGACAGGAGGATTTGGGTGCCAGGCATAAAAGAGCCATATATCGCTTCTGCTCTCCTCTAACTGGCACCAATATAGTCCTTCAACCCTACCTAACTGTAGAGGAGACTGGAAGTATAGTTTGGCTATGGAAATCGGTTTATTGTAGTGCACTTGCTGTTCTGTGACAATTAGCCTTTAAAAAAAAAAAAAACCTATCTTATCCATTTGTCTTGCCTAGGATATTAAATTCAGGTTTCAGAGTCCTTAGTCCAGCATCAATTCCCACCTCAATCTTAACAAATTAATTTCTCATTATGCCCTGCAAAGACCTTCCTTGTCATCTAAACTAATTTACTTTCTGCTCACCAATCCTATTTACTATGCCTTTCATAGGTCATTTCAATTTACTCCATCTGGATATACTTCCTTTATTTTTCTATCAAGCCCTAATCCCGACATCCTTAAAACATGACTTAAAGCCCATCTTTTCTAGAAGATTTTTCAAGATGAATAAAGCTATTTCCTTGACCACACTCATGCATATGATCCTCTAGTAATATACCAATTTCCTCTCTCCTTTCTTTCCCCATATTTCTGGGAGCCTTGAGAAAAGTAGGAGATAAGGGCATCAATTCATAAACAAGTTCTGTAGTCTGTTATGTGGCTCAGAGTGGAACCCTTCATTAACTTTCATTTGATGGCATCTTACTTTCTTTGTCTAATATCTATAAACTCCTTCATAAGCTAATGCTACATCTGACCCAGCCTATCAAATATCTTTGTAATTGTTCAATTTTTCCATGCATCTACCCATATCTATTCTTCCAATTTATATTATTTACAACAGGTAGGAGAAGGAACTTTGGAGAAAAAAGTCACAAAGATTCAAGATAAATAAAGAAAAAATTAGAAAACCTTTTACTATCATATTAAAGTGCTTCAAAATCTGCATATATGTGCATAAATATACAAATACATATAAATATAATGGAGATATAGCTCTCAGAGATGCCTCTTTAAAGCCATTCCTTTTACTTTTTTGGTTATCTCTGGTTTTACACTGAAGAGCTTACCCAGAAAAAAAAAAAAAAACACTTACATTCTTTTTTTCTGACATTTTATAAAAACGATCTTTCTTTAAAAATGAGGCTATAGGCTAGAGAACCTATGTGTGAATTTAAGAACATCTGCACAACATTGTGGGAATGTAAGTAGAAAGTGAATAAAACAAGAAAAAGACACTTAGCCAAAAACCAAAGGTCAAACATGCCAGAATACTAAAAATGAAACCTACCTACGCAACTACACGTTTCATGTGATCATTAGGGTCTTACGGAAGTCATTATAATTTTCTCCCTTCAAATTGCAATTTTTCACATAAAAATATTTTCAGTATCATACACATGAAGTAGGGGTAATTTTCTTCTAGACATGGAATATATATTTCTCCTCTAAGTAAAAAACATTGTAGGCAAAATTCCTTCATCAATTAGATTTTCTGACATCAATCTTGCGTCTCAATGTCACCTCTGTGCTGCACCCCACATATATCACCTCTTGTTAAAGTGAATAAATACCTGTGATGAGTTTTGCAGGTGGCTATGCTGGAGCTCAAAGGCTTTGTTAGGGAGGAGGCAGGCACTGCTCCAGACACAGTGAGGAAGGATACCGCATACAGTGTAGCTGATTGGCTGCTCACCTGGCCTTAGTTTTAACTACAACACTGGATCTTTTTTTTTTTTTTTTAAGATTTTATTTATTTCTTTGACACAGAGAGAGAGAGATCACAAGTAGGCAGAGCAACAGGCAGAGAGAGGGAACCAGGCTCCCTGCTGAGCAGAGAGCCCGATGTAGGGCTCTATCCCAGGACCCTTTGATCATGACCTGAGCCCAAGGCAGAGGCTTAACCCACTGAGCCACCCAGGTGCCCCTCACAACACTGGATCTTAAACTATGCCTAGAGGAAGCAAAGGGTTATTTTTCTTTTCTTTTCCCAGGAGTGATTCACAGTGCTATTTCCCACTAGAATCACTTAGGAAACATTCAAAATGCTTATGCCCCAGGCCTTTCTGTATTCCAGATACATGCACCTGGGGCCTGATTCAGAAGCCCCCAAATCCTAACTGACCATCTTTACCTTGTCATCCTCTCTGCAAGAAGGCCCTCTTAAAATCTGCTTGATTTCCCCCCGCCCCCCCCCTTAAGGGCAAGATGAGTTCGAGCTGAAAAGAATTTCTTAACAAGTCACCTCTAAAATTTAACTTCAGAAAACAGTAAAGTCCTTTTAAAAATCCACCTCCTTGAGATTAGAAGAGCTCAAATTGTTTATCAAATTGATAATTTATTTTAGTAAATTTATTTTAAATATTTCAAAACAGAATATTTCCCTAGCAGCAGAAGTAAGGGTGTTTTGGGTTTTTGGGTTTTTTTTTTGGGGGGGGGGGTTGTTGTTTTTGTTTTTTTTTAGGAATTTGAACATACTCCCACTTCTGAAGGAATTAATTCACTGGTAAGTATTTATTGAGCACCTGACAAATGTGTATTACTCTTGTACTCAGCTCTTTGGGAAACTGAACAGAATCTCAAACAAAACCTCATTTCTTTTTTTTTTTTTTTTTTTTTTGGACAATAAGTGAATAAACATTGAAAATGGTGGACATAAAATAAGTGCCTAAGAGTTCTGGGAAAGGAAAGAGTAACTGGCTAACAGTATGGAGGAAAAGCCAAGAGGAATGATAAACAGGAAGACTGGCAACAGGGCACTATTGTGCACTCATCGCTCTTGAAGAGCCTAGATTTCTTGTTGAGCAGGCATAGAGAATAAAACTGGAACATCAGAACTGGGCATAGTTAAAGACCCATGCACAAATGAGGAATTTAGACATTATTCTGTAGAAAAACAGTAAACCGGTTAAAAGAAATGCAACTGAGGCATGCAGTTAATTTGATTAAAATAACAAGAGCTTAAGCATCACACTTTATAGTGAGTCTAGAAATATACAGACCAAGTGGAAGGAGCGGTGTGAACAAGAGCGGTGGAAACAAGGCTGTTCCAGAAGTACTGAACTTTAACAGCAGTTACAAACATCTGAGCAGGTATAAGCAAAGTAACCTCAAAGAAACAAAATACTGTCAGTCAAAAGCAGTTTAATTGAATTCAATGACATTTCTAAAGAAAAGAAGGTATCTACTAGCAGCTGAAAAACAAAGAAAAAAGTGAGAGAATTGGCAGAACCACCTTGAAAATTGCCCAGGGCAGAGAGACCCTTGCCAGACCTGTCTTTACCTGGAAATTAATGCTTCCACTAAGGCAATGTTGACATTTGGCTCCTAGAACTAACTCTTGGCTTTTAAACTGTTTTCACAGACAAAGGTCTCTTAAAACTGCCATTTGATTTTCTTTTTTTTTTTTTTCTTTTAAAGATTTTATTTATTTGTCAGAGAAAGTGAGCACAGGCAGACAGAGTGGCAGGCAGAGGCAGAGGGAGAAGCAGGCTCCCTGCTGAGCAAGGAGCCCGATGTGGGACTCAGTCCCAGGACTCTGGGATCATGACCTGAGCCGAAGGCAGCCACTTAACCAACTGAGCCACCCAGGCGTCCCTGCCATTTGATTTTCTTAATGGGAAAGAATAGCAGATCAAAGGGTTCACCAACTGTCCCCCATTATATGTTAACAAATCTTTATTCTGACTTGTAGATCTATCTTTTAGATTAGTTAGTATGAATTTGCCCAACTAAAAACTGCCTTTAAAGGGTTCTTTGGATGTGTTAAGCCTTACACTAAGGCCTAATGGGGTTCAAGGCATATCCCGAAATGTGGCACCTGGGAATACTGAATATTTTAAGCTGAAGAAAGGTGAGAAACAGTAGGTGCAAGAAGGACCTTCTGACCTTCCCCTTAAGCAAGTCACAGGGCCCTCATGGGAGAGGTGCCTTCCCTGCAGCTGGAGGAAAGAAACATCCTTATTTCTGAAGACTGAGGGACATGAGAGGGATGTCTAGAGGAATTTGAACAAACAGGCCTTGTTAAATTTCCCCCTGCTTACTAAACTCAGCTCACACCCTTTTTCCTATCACGTTTTTCCACAACTTTCCACTCCATCAAATCTAGAATAAAAATGCTCAGGTTCAACTGCTTTTTTGGGTCCTAATCTTTTTATGAAGGCTCCTGTTTAATGCAAAACTTGCATCACTTTATATGTTTTTATATTAATTTGTATAATTTTCCTTTCTCTTGTTAATCTATCTTTGGTTGCAGAAGCTGCAAATGAGAACTTAAAAAGGTGAAAGAAGATGTATTTTTTCCTCTTACAAGACTTTATAATAGTAATGTATTTAATTCTCTATTATTCTAGAAAATAGATACCACTATTCCCAATTATCAGATTAAAAAAAACAACAAAACTGAAAGGTGCCCATGTATGCAAGGCTCATCCAACATTGGAAAAAAACAAAAAATGTAATCCACCAAATCAATAAACTAAAAATGAAAATTTACATGATCATATTAATAGGTGTAGAAAAATCAATTGACAAAATCCAATACCCAGAAATTCATGATAAAAAGGATCAGTAAACTAGGAATGGGACAAACTTGCTCAACTTGATAAAGAACATCTACAAATAACCTACAGCCAATATCATACTTTAATAGCAAGAAACTTGAGGCTTTCCCACTAAGGTCAGGTACAAAGCAAATGTATCTCCTCTTACTACTCTTTTTCATCATCCCACTAGAAGTTCTAGCTCATGAAATAAGAAAAGGAAATAAAACTATACATATTGGGAAGGAAGAAATAAACCTATTTTTGTTTATAGATGACATAATCACCTATACAGAATATCTAAAGGAATCAATGAAAAATGTATTAATAAGCAATTATATCATGGTTATAGGCTACAAGGTTAATATACAAATGTCAATCACTTTTCCATAAATTAGCAATAAACAAGTGGAATTTGAAATTAAAAACATCATATCATTTATATTAGCACTCAAAAAATGAAATATTTAGGTATAAACATAAGAAAATATGTCAAAATCTGTATGAGAAAAGCTTTTAAACCGATGAATGAAATCAAAGAAGAATTAAGTAAATGGAGAGATAATCGATGTTCATGGATAGAAACTCTCAATATTGTCATTTCTTCCCAACTTGATCTGTATATTTAATGTGATCTCAATAAAAATCCCAGCAAGCTATTTTGTGGACATCAACAAACTGATTCTAAATTTATAAGGAGAGAAAAAAGACCTAGAATGGCTAATCTGGTATTGAAGAAGATGTACAAAGTTGGAGTAGTCACTAGCTGACCTCAAGATTTAGTATAAAGCTACAGTAAACCAAATAGTGTGGCACTGGTGAAAAGAATAGACAAAGAGATCAACATAACAAAACAGAAGGCCCAGAAGGAGACCCCCATAAATACAATCAACTGATCTTTGACAAAGGAGTAAAGGCAATTCACTGGAGCATATACAGTCTTTTTAAATTTCTCACCCCAGAGAGAATCTGAGCAACAAAACTTTCAAGCTCTCTGAAAAAGAGCACAAGCCCAGTAAAATCTTCCCTCCTTACTCCCTCTTCGTGTCTCTCCTTCTCAAGGTTAAAGACTTTAAAACTCACAGCTTTCCTAGGACAAGAGAAATAAATATTTGATTTTTTTTTCAGAGAAGGAAGTGCAAACCTTCTTTTCCTATGCTCTAGGTGACAATACAAATTATAGTAAGTGTGTATACATCCTTTAGCATCAGAGATAATTATCTTGATCTATAAGTTTCAACATGTCTAAAATATTCCATGACTGATCTTGTTTAACTCTATACTAAAGTATATACTTGAGGGTCAAAATCAGCTAGGAGGCAGACACTGTGTGGTTTTTAATATGTAATCAAATTTCTATCCTCCAAACAACAGATGAATTACAGCTAAAGCAATTTTTCAAAAGAACCAGGTCAGCCTGATTACATGTATGTGAGCAAAGATCAAACACATAATTTTCTACATTTATTCTTATAAAGTTTAACTTCAAACTTTTTGGTGACTTTACCACCTCATTTCCTTCTTTTCTTTTTTTTTTTAATTTTTTTCAGTGTTCCAAAATTCATTGTTTTTTTTTTTTTTTAAAGATTTTATTTATTTATTTGACAGATCACAAGTAGGCAGAGAGGCAGGCAGAGAGAGAAGTGAGGAAGCAGGCTCCCTGCCGAGCAGAGAGCCCGATGCGGGGCTCGATCCCAGGACGCTGGGATCATGACCCGAGCCGAAGGCAGCGGCTTTAACCCACTGAGCCACCCAGGCACCCCCAAAATTCATTGTTTATGCAGCACACCCAGTGCTCCATGCAATACATGCCCTCCATAATACCCACCATCGGCTCACCCCCCCACCCCCACCCTCCAAAACCCTCAGTTTGTTTCTCAGAGTCTACAGTCTCTCATGATTTGTCTCCCCTTCCGATTTCTAACTCACTTCTCTTCTTCATCTCCCAATGTCTTCCATATATATATACATACACACACACACACACACACACACACACACGTATACATATATATGTATACATATATATATATAAACATACATATATATTTAGATATAGCATATATATATATATGCTAAAGGTAAAGAATCTAAATATAGTTTCAAGAGAAGGACTGTGAGATGCTGTGAGTGGCTGTAATTTCATGGACTTGGTTTTATTTTTTCTACATTCAAAATGCAACAGAAGACTTACTGAGTTCTAAAGAAGATGGAAAATCCCCAAATCCAACCTAAAACTGTATGAAGGGGGCAATAAGAGATGGAAAAGCAGGCAAATAATAGAGGAAGTCATTAGGGCAAATAGAGTAGATCTCCTCATTACAATGTAGAATATGAAGCAAATTGTAGAACTGCATGCATTTGTATATTTCAAATAGTTCCTCTTAATCTGGGTTGAGTGGCTTCACTCTACATATGATGGGTACTGAGGTAAGTACAATATATTTTTTCTCTTTCATTTGGTGTCTGGAAATAAGCCTATTTGGCATTGTATCCCGCAGACTACAGGCAGGACTAAACAAGCTTACTAAAGAAATGAGCAGATTTTGGCAGAGTAGTGGGTTTACAATACCAATTGCTTACTGGTCTGTGAGTGCAATGATTAACATTTGGCTTCTTGTTCTTTCATTTACTACTGGGACTTTTTAGCCTTTGATCACCTTTCTATTTCACCAGTTGCCCTTTAGTTTCACAAATTATTCATACACACTACATTTGGTTTTTCCTTTCATCTTTCTCACCCATTGTTCCTTCTATTGCTAGCTAATGTTTATTGAATTATTCAGTAATTTAGGGAGACCCCCTAAAGTGTAATGTTTTCCCAGTCTCATTTTTCTTCACCAAAGGCCATATAGATAACACGAAAATTTGCCACAAAACACCTGGTACTAACTATTGTTTTTAGATCTGTAATGCTCAGAGTTAATATTAAAACTGTGAGGAATCCATTATCACTATACGAAGGATTTTAAGGTCAAGAAAAATTGATTTTTTTTAATTCTAAAGACATCAAATATTGTGATTAGTGGCTATAAAGAATAACAGCTACAAAATTTGTTTAAATCACTTGAACATCGCTACTGTGTGCCTTAGAAGAGATCCTGTTTATTATTTGTTTGAAAAATTAATTCCAGGAAGATTCTGAAAAAATTGAGCCACGGGCTCAGTCAGATCATAAATTCTTTTTAAAGCATTTCCCATTTTCTTTTTTTTTTTTTTTAAAGATTTTATTTATTTGATAGAGATCACAAGTAGGCAGAGAGGCAGGCAGAGAGAGAGGGGGGGAAGCAGGCTCCCCACTGAGCAGAGAGCCCGATGTGGGGCTCGATCCCAGGACCCTGAGATCATGACCTGAGCCGAAGGCAGAGGCTTTAACCCACTGAGCCACCCAGGCGCCCCTCCCATTTTCTAAGCATCAAACAATATACCAGCTACTGTGTTAGATATTTTAACCTTCATGATATTAATATTCTATAACCATTTTGTCAATCTATATTTTATACAACAGGAAACTGAAATCAGAAAAGTCACATAACAAACCCAGGCAACACAGATAGGCAGATGTGCCTACACTGGAACCTAGGTATTAGAGACCATACAAACCATGTATTTCCATCACACTACACTTCCTCCCTTAGCTAGCTAGGGCCTCACGAAGATTTTTTTTTTTTAATTTCTCCCTTTAAAAATTATTCTTTACATGACAGTACAGATAACTAATATTCTATTACTTCTCCCTACTTTTTTTTTAATTCAAATGAATACATGTATAATGTCCCAATACTTGAATGATGCAACAAAGCTATAAAAAAGCACCATCAAAAAACAGTACCTTACTCACCCCTCCCCAACCAAGTCCCACAATAATCGTTTCTTTTCACATATAGGTCCATATTTCTCAATAATACATATATGTATTTTTGACCTTTCAAAATTTAGAATTTATTTATTTTGTCATATGAAGAGTTTTTGCCCATTTACATTTGCCATTCCCTTAAATATACCCTTTTCTTCCACTGTTTATGTTTAGATGAAACTTTTCAATGGATTATTTGCCTTATTTCCACACTAAAAATATTGCTCACAGAGGAGTCATATGATATACTAGAACAACATTCCCTTTTCTTATATAATTTTTTATAGTTTTCCTGTAACTAATGGTTATTAATAATCACTTTTTTCATTTTCTATGTATGTATTATTGTGCAGTATGTTGTACTCTTTGGTTTCACTCTGCGATTATACAGACTTTACATTTTTCAGATCTGAACAGTCAGCTAACATCTGCAACGTCTGCCTTCTGTGTTCACATAATTGCTTGAAGTCTATTATTGGCCCTCATCTCCTCCCTATTCTCTTTACCCATGAGGTTTTATATATAAATATATAAATATAAATATACATGCATATATATATCTTCTATCCTTTTTATTTTAGTGGGGTTTTGAGGAAAGGTTAGGATAAATGTGTTTTCAACCAGCTGTGTTTAATCACAAGCCCAGTACACCCTGAAATTGTCTTTAGCAGATAATTTAGCACTCACCACAGCAGCATGTAATGTTTTGTATGATAATTTGTTGTGCTTTTACAACATGGAGCAGAGAGCTCATTTTATATTATCTTTGAATCTACATTTGTATTGAGCACACATTTTGCAGAATAGCCACTTGATAAATTCTTATTGTTGGCAATCAATGCCACAGTCAACCAATTCATCCTGCCATTCCTAGAATCTGAAATATAAAAAATGAGAGGGCTGGTAGCAGAAAGAGTCCTTCTTAATGAATTAGGTAGAATCCAAAAGCAAAAGCATTTCCTTTAAAAGTTGTGTTTGTTTTAATATTTACATTTTACATATTTTCAAAATAAATTTGGGATTTTTTAAATGTTTCATGACAAATTATATGGAAAAGGGACTTTCTATTTTCTAACAGAAAACAACTAAGCTTATTTGATTTTTAGTCAATTTGCCATTGAGCCGAGTTTCAGCAGGATAAATTATTCCGCTGTTCAGTAAAATTGTTGGCAATTATGTTAAAGGAGAACAGCAAGGATTAAATAAAAATTTTCTTTACAGCTTCTCTTTTGACATAGCAGCACTAGCTTTTATAAGAAATAAGCATGCAAGAACTTGTTTTTGTATCAATACATGAAGCTCAAATCCTAAACTGTTTATAAAAATTCATCTCCATGTTTAGGAGAAAATATTTCCTCTTCTAATAGCAGATAATTTGAATTAGAAGAAAAGGGGATATTCATCAGAAATACAGGCTCCCACACTCTTACTCCATTTATTCTATATTATAGCTCCACTTGAAAGAATTTTATAATATGAAAATGGGAAACAAATTAGAATATCAGTAAAACTTTATCTTGTATTTTTTTTATCTTTTAATTGTCCAGGATTATTTTATAATCAAATTTTATTATCCATGGTTTTAGACTCATTACCCAAAAATGTTCTGGCAGCAAACCTAGTAAACTGCCTTCTTATAGTACATTAATAAGCAATTTGGGAAGGTTGGCACACCAAATGAAAAGTGATTCTTTCCTTCTCTCTGATTTCCTTATCTAAGAAACACTGCTAATATCAGGCAAATCTATTTTTAAATATTGAGAGACAGATAGAGTTGGGAGTCACCGTCATCTTCTTTGCCTACAATCAGACTGAAATTCAGAATGATTTATTGTCAAAAGTTAACCTGGTTTAAGAGAGGTGCAGTTCTGCTTAATACATGAAATGCAGATTATTATGGTTGTTAAAAGAAAGAGAATATTGTAGGCATAAGGACCTGTGCAGAGTGGGAGGTAAGAGAATGAACCATGTAGACAGATGGTCTTGTTTCAAATCCTACTTCTACTATAACCTAATTCTAGGACCTAGAGCAAGCCCCTGAACATCTCTAAAGCTCTTTCTGCATTCATAAAATTTGGCAAATAGAACCTAGTTCATGGGATTGTGGGAAGATTAAGTAAGAACATACGTGACACAACATTCTGTAGAAAACCTGAAGAAGAAACAGACTTTCACTATTAACAATTTCACTCATTAATTCAACAAATACTTTGCGAAGGCCTCTATGTGTTACACAGGCGCTGTTCTAGGTGTTGTGCATACAGCAGTGCTAAATTAATTAAACAAGGAGGCCATTAGATTGAAGTGACTCCAGTGCCTGGTTGGCCCATATAAGCGAGAACCAGAACTGAAGCCTGCAAATGCCTGGGGGTTAGGAAATCAAATGCTAAGGACAACCAACTACAAAGAACCAACTAGACTTTCCCAAATAAGCCAACCTCTTAAGTTATAGCAATTTCCTTGCTTTGCTTCTGTGTCTTCTTTATAAAAGTGTTGTCCCTAGCTCCTGTTACTGGAGAGCTTCCAACCACTTCTGGTTTTGTCCTGGCTGTTCAAATAGATTTTTGCTCAAATAAACCTTAAAACATTTAACGTGCCTCAAATTATCTTTTTTTTTTTTTTAAGATTTTATTTACTTATTTGACAGAGAGAGTCACAGTGAGAGAGGGAACACAAGCAGGGGGAGCGGGAGAGGGAGAAGCAGGCTCCCTGCCAGAGCAGGAAGCCCACTGTGGGACTGGATCCCAGGACTCCAGGATCATGACCTGAGCCGAAGTCAGATGCTTAACAAGTGAGCCACACAGGCACCCCTCAAATTATCTTTTTTTTTTTTTTAAGATTTTATTTATTTATGAGAGAGTAAATGGGGAGAAGAGAAGTGAGAAAGGGACAAACAGACTCTGTGCTGAGCGCAGAGCTGGACACAGGGCTAAATCTCAGGACAAGCTCAATCACATTTAACCAAATGAGCCATCTAGGCACCCACGCCCACTTCAAATTATCTTTTTTTTTTTTTTAAGATTTTATTTATTTATTTGACAGAGCGAGAAATCAGAAGTAGGCAGAGCAGCAAGCAGAGAGAGAGGGGGGAAGCAGGCTCCCTGCTGAGCAGAGAGCCTGATGCGGGGCTCCATCCCAGGACCCTGAGATCACAACCTGAGCCGAAGACAGAGGCTTAAACCACTGAGCCACCCAGGTGCCCCCAAATTATCTTTTAAGTGTAATGAGCAAATAATATTTTTTTGCCCTTGTGGAGGCTATATTCTAGTGAGAATATACAAACAATGAATAACAAAACAATTAAATACAAACATAAAAGTGTGCAAAGTGCTATAGGGGAAAACAAAGTAGGGTAAAAATAAAGATCTCTCCTATAATTTCTTGAGATTGCCCCAACTATGTATCGCTAGCAACTCAATCCATCCAAGTATATTTATTGAGGATGTACAATAGACCCGACTTTGTTCTAGGTACTGTGAACAAAAGACATAAAAATCCCTGCCCTAAAGGAGTTTACCTCTAGTTGAATATGAGACCCACACAATCTATCCCCACCCACAGCTTGGAACTACTTACCTCTTACATAGCTTATTTCCTCATTAATATGACTTTACTATGCCACTGTCCTCATTAGTAAAACTTTACTAGTCAAAGAGAATCTCATCCAGGTAAATAAATTTATTGTCCATTAGAAGAACTTTTCCAAATAGATCCATCAACTCTTTATTAGGAAAAATGAATAGTTTGGCCTCTAAAACTCTTTGATCTCCTCAAAAGCTGGGCCTTGCTTTATCCACCAATCCTGAACTGCTATATCATGATCTTTATCTGAATCTATCAAGCATACCCCCTCACCCCCAGCCTTAAACTAGACTTCAAAATCTCCATAAATCCAAGCTCACTTTCCTCTTCCAAGATGCTCTAAATTCTTTCAATGTAGTGTTTTCTCTTACCAGAGTAAATAATAAATTTGGCTTGTCTTATCAACAGGCTGTGTTGGTGATATTCAGGGAACTATCACTCAAAGGAGAGTTGAAAACTATCTCTATGGGTGCTGTTTTTTCATATAGAATGGTCTACTAGAAACATGAGGGAGGAGATTGTGAAGCAAAGGCTGGAGTGGGCTGTAGGTCAATGAGCAATGGGAAAGCAGTAGGGATAAGATAGGAGACAGGTGGTATGGAGGCGGAGAGGTAGGTTTTTTACAAATCATTACAAGAACTTGTAATGATTTCTAAGTTTGGAAGCCATGGGAGGCTTTTGAGCAGAGTGGCAATATATCTGACCTACATTTAAGCACGATTACACTGGTTACTGGCTGAGAAGCCCAGGTGGAAGGGCAAAAGTCAAACTAGGAAGACCAATTGGAAGGCACTTTCAATAATCCAGGTGAGAAACAGAAGTAGCTGGATGAGACAGGTGGGGTTGGATAGCAGTGGAGATAGAAAAAAAAAAAAAAAAAAAGAGGTCAGTGTCTAGAAATATTTTAAAGATAAAGCACACAGCATTTCCTGACAATATATTTGTATTTGAAAGAGAGAGAAATTACAGATTTTCTTTGTCAATTCTTAGTTACAGGCCAAGTGGGATGAGGATAGTATTTACCATTAGATTTTACAACATGGCGGTCACTGGTAGTGATTCAGACACTCTCCTTTTATTACTGACTCCAAGTCCATTCTGTTACCTGCACAACAGGCAGTAAGTCAAGAGGCAAGATGCTGGAGCAAGGAAAGTGACTCTTCAGAAGGCCAGCAAACTGAGGAGAAGGCACACTACTGTCTCAAAGAACCAACTCCCTGAGCATGAGATCTGAGTTTCTTTTACGGTAAGAAGAGGGAGGAAGCGGGAAGGGCTTGGAGTCAAAATGTGACTGCCATCTGTAGACATCTCAGGAAGATCATGCAACTTCTTTGTCCTTGGTCAGTTGATCTTTACATATAGGCATCTAGTCATGTCATTCCTGTAAATCGTTAATTTGGGGATATAGTTGACACACAATGTTAAATCAGTTTCAAATGTACACCTTAGTGATTTGACAAGTCCATGTCCATACATTATGCTACCACAAGTATGGCTACCATCTGTCCCATTACAACACTACTACAATATTCTTCATGCTGTGCCTTTTATTCCTGTGACATAGTAATTCTGTAACTCCTGTTAGAGCCTATATTTCCCTCTCCCTTCATCCCCTCTGCCTGACCCCCCACTCTCTTCCCCCTCTGTAAATCTTAAACATAGCATAGTCATTTCTGTGCCCGCTTCCTTATTTCCTAGGGGGAAATAGATTTCACGTAAAAAGAAGTTTTTGCAAATCTTCATTGTAAATGCCTGATTGCAAGGCTAAGCAGAAGTTTTTAAGCCATAGGTCACAGCAGCAAGGAAAACAGAAGCAATATGGAGTCAGTATGCTAAGTTTCTCCCGGGTAGAATTCCCCACTGTCAAAGGTCCATTCCACAACTGTTGTTCTCATCTGACTGCTTCCAGCTGGACAGGGTCAACAAGGGGCAATTATGGTTTGGAACCATTTGAGTTGACTTATGAATTATTTCTTAGTGCCTCTTTTTGGCAATGGGGTCTTAGAAGTAACCATAGGCATTTCTATAAAAACAAAAGAAAAACACAGGTTACTAGTTGGAGCAAATTATGAACCTAGGGTCTAAGTCCTAAGTGTTGCTCTTGAAGGGATTTTTAGATGTCTGGCTCAAAGCATCCTCAGATGGAGTGGAAACAAACAGCCCGTGGCAATTCTGATGGATTTTTCTGGTTTGTTGTTCAAATGTCTCTGGTGATCCTTTTGAGTGGCCCACGGAGCAAAAGGCTTGAAGACTGTCTATATATGAGCTACTGTGACAATTTCTCTTAAATTTATCTCAAAGGGCTAGCTTAGACAAACAACAAACTTTCAAAGACAATCAGAAGTAGAATCTAACATCCACAAAGGTGTACTACTGAAACTATTTTTTCTCTCTAAAATCACCCTCATTTTTGTCAAAGATAGCCAATTAAGATGAACTTGTTCATAAAATAAGTCCAATTTTGACAAAGTTGGCCTAATTATATAAGCACAGCAAGTATAGTGATTGACTATCCAGGTTTTTAAAATCTGCTTTGCTGAAACTTTTCATAAGGAATTTCAGATTAACTTTTAATAGCCTCTATAGGTCAGAAGCCAAGCCAAATACTTGATATCAGATCTGCCTGTGATACCTATAGATTTGAGCGAATTCCTCTCTTTTCAAGGTTCCTAAAAAATCTTAAGGTTCCTGTACCTGCCAGGAAGTAGTGTTCTTTATTCACCTGGGAAAGTTGCTGGGAACTCTGTAGGCAAAGCATCAGGCCAACATTTCCAAGGGGCATAATGGCTCCACAAAAGTCAACCTTGATCCTTAAAGCTGTCTGGTTATATCTGAATCTATGCCTATCTCTCTCAAATAGGACATATGATAATATAACCCGTGCTTTCGACAGTGTCCCTTTACAAGGAGAACAGATTTATTAAACTTTACGCAAATAATTTTAATTGCCATGAAAAGAAAGAATACTCACTGAGAATTTCTGAATTCTGGAGGGTTCAGGTAGAGAGAAAAAAATAAATGCTTCAATTTGTTTACGAGGGACTATTTTTTTTTTTTTTTTAAGATTTTATTTATTCATTTGACAGACAGAGATCACAAGTAGGCAGAGAGGCAAGCAGAGAGAGGAGGAAGCAGGCTCCCCGCTGAGCAGAGAGCCCGACGCGGGGCTCGATCCCAGGGTCCTGGGATCATGACCTGAGCCGAAGGCAGAGGCCTTAACCCACTGAGCCACCCAGGCGCCCCACGAGGGACTATTTTTTTTATCAAATTTCATAGGTATGTTAAGAGAAACAATTTTTTTTAATCTGGCAAAATCAACATCAGAGAAACAACAATGTTTTAAACAAGATTCATAAAAACTATAATCCTTTTTCTCAATTTGTTTAGTCCCATGTTACTAATTCTTGTCATTTGAATGTAGTTCTTTCATTAGTTCTAAAAACTCTTAGTTTAGCTTTATGATCTTAAAGATATCAGAAACCTGTATTTGTCAAAAGTCCTACTCATAAATTCTCCTTGAAGTCGAAACACATTTGCGAGAGCAACGGGTGAAACGATAATTTTAAATGACAAAAGCCTCAAAAATCACCATGGTTAAAAACCTGATGAGAATTTACTATAATGTAGCTGACAATGAAATTTGGTTATTTTTGTGACACACACCACTTCAATAATTAGAATTACATGTGATGACATTATACCAGGACATATTAAAAGTTGGGGAATTTTACAAAACTTCCAGAACAGTTATAGCATTTACCCATACAATATAACCTAAGAAGGTTTATCATCATTTGTTTGCTAATGCTTCCCATGACACTTAACATACAAAATAAACAAGTCTAATTTGTCAAAAAGACTTCATTTAGAAAGAATTTGGGGGAAGTTAAAAACCTCAGAAGTTCTAAAGCACATGCTTAAATAGGAACACAGATTATTATAACACTCAATTACCTCCTTAACCAAGGGGGCACTAACAGATTCTACAGAAGATTATATAATTGTTAGTAAAAATTAGCTCCTTCAATATTTATAAGTTTTAATTTTCTTAAGCCATCAAAGACCTAATGAAGACAAAACTCAGAAACCCGGTTTTTCTGGACAGATAAAGGAAAAACTTTGTTTACGATTTCTTATCAAGAGTAGACCAACAATCCAAGAAAACTTTGTCTTTTTAACAGAGAGAAAGACCAAATTCCAACCCTACACCAGTGTACTTTTAAAATTTTATTCCAATCTTAGTCATGACCATGAATAAAATTCTTTTCCAAAGATTCTCCTTCACGAACCTTCTACAACTTTGTTTCATACAGATTTTGTCCTAAGTTTTTCCTCTCTAAACAACCAGTCTCATTTTAGAAGAAAATTACTTTCTTTTCCCTCAACAAAAAGTTATTCCTGTTCTTTATACCTTTCGTACATATCTCCTATTTCCTATATGTAGAGTTACTTTCCTTATCATTTTTAGCAGTCTCAATTACATTTAGCAGAATTCTGACTTTTAGAAACCTTAGTCCCCAGTGCAAACTAAGTAGTAACCAATTTTGAACTATTAAACCAAAATTGTTTAGAGTGGCAAATTTATGAGTATATTTCATAATGTCCAGAAACCTATGTTTTTTCATAATACATATTTCAATAAAGCATAAAAAAGCAGATTCAAATTTATCCTTTATCTGTAATGAAAAGTCAAAACCAGATAAACCTATGTTTAGTAATTAAGGTTTCAGTATTTTATCTTACTTGTAAAAAACTTAAATATACAATAAATATAACCCAACTGATCATTTATCTTCCACCATCATTTTAAGTACCTTTTTCTTTTTTTTTTTTTAATTTTAAGTCCTTTTTGCTGACAAATTGCAACAGAGATAGCAGGAGCTTATTGGACCTTTAGTGAACCTCAGCAGAATAAAGGTTTTATGGGACGCCTGGGTGGCTCAGTTGGTTAAGTCACTGCCTTTGGCTCAGGTCATGATCCCAGTTTCCTGGGATCCAGTCCCGCACCTGGCTCTCTGCTCAGCGGGAGCCTGCTTCTCTCTCTGCCTCTGCCTGCTTGTGCGCTTGTGCTCGCCCTCGCTCACTCTCTGACAAATAAATAAATAAAACTATTTTTTTTAAAAATAACTAAAAATTAAAAAAAGAATAAAGATTTTATATTTAACGCTGATAACTCTAAAGGCATGCTTATTATAATTATACTAACAACCTTGAATTAGCTTTCATACCAAACATGTGGTACCTGTGTCCACTAAGAAGTCGATTTGTTTCACATTGCCAATTTTACTTGGGGCTCCCATGGGGAAATCTGAAGTGGGGGGTTTAAGTTCAGGGGAGCCTCTGGGCCCCTTGATTTAGGAGGTGATTCAGTCTGAACCTTGTAAGGAGGCGCCTGAACAGATTAGGGTATTTTTTGCTCCTGGATAGTGAGTGTAGAAGGAGCAGGAGCCCATGGCGTGGCACAGGTGGTGGTATAGAAAGAGGAGGGGGAGGAGGAGGGAGAGGCAGGGGTCCTGCCAGCAAAGAGGGAGGTGGAGTCTACGTTTGAACATTCCTTTATCTCTGTCTCCTCTCTCTCCCTCCTGCAAAATAGGCTTCAGCCATCTGCACCATTTATTCAAAATATGTCCTAATGGACTTTCAGTGGGAACAGGAAGAATGTTCCCTCTCTTCCTAGGCAAAAATTCTGGGGGAAAAAAAAAAAAAAGACACAAACACAGAAGCAACAAAATTATGACGAAAAGAAGCCCCGAGTACCTCTGCTGGCATTTGTTCTTCCCCAAAAGCCAGAGTTTCACCCACTGAACCAGGTGACTTCCCAGTTTCTGGTTTCTCCCTGAAAGTCGGCGTGTCCCTGACCGAACCAAGGAACGAGCGACGAGAGCCAAGCCACAGCCCCCTATTTGGAGGCAAAAGTATGATAGGAAGAAAGCTAAGAATGACTAACATTTGTGGAGAGAGCATTAAAGGCCCAGTTTCCAAATATCTCCCTTTTACAAGATCAGTACAATGCGGCCGATTTTGCCCGAAGATTCCAAAAGCTGCGGCAACAAAGAAACCAACTGCGGCAAATGAAGAGGTTCACAAGCAAACTGGCAAAGCCCGACAGCCAGTCCCTTCTCGAGTTGTACCCGCAGGAAAAAGCAAACAAAGTGGCTTCCACCCGAGGAAAAGCCCGGACGGAAAGGAAGGGAGTTCCCAGTTTTGCACGCAGGAGTGACTTACCCTCCTGGCCAGGTGGTCACATCGCAGAGCTTCCTGGATTCCTCTTCTCGCCTCTCCTCGACAGCCGGCGGCGGCCCCGGCCGCCCTCGCCGCTGCAGAAAGTGAAAGGACAAGCCCCGGAAGTGTGGTCCCGACACGTGCTTGGGATTTCCCGGAAGCTGCCGTGGGTCTCGACCGGCTCCTTCCGCCTGGGGCGCCAAAGCCTAACGGAGGTGGAGCTCGTTCTGCTCCCCCCATGGCAGGCCAGTAAGTCCAGGGGCAGGATACTTGGGCAAAGAAAGCAACTTTAGGGGCACCTGGGTGGCTCGGTGGGTTAGGCCTCTCCCTTCGGCTCAGGTCATGGTCTCAGGGTCCTGGGATCAAGCCCCGCATCGGCCTCTCTGCTCAGTGGGGAGCCTGCTTCCCCCTCTCTCTGCCTTTCTCTCTGCCTACTTGTGTTCTCTGTGTGTGTGTGTCAAATCAATAAATAAAATCTTAAAAAAAAAAAAAGAAAGAAAGAAAGAAAGCGACTTTATTCAGAAAGCCAGAAAACCAAGGAGATGGTGGGCTGTTGTCCCCAAGCACCATCTCCGCCCGCAACCTGCCCCAGCATGAGATTTGAGCTGCTTTTATGTGAAGAAAAGAGGACCTGCGAGGGGCTTGAAGTCAAAAGGTGGCTGACCTCTGAGTCTCGTAACTTCTTTGTCATTGGTCAGACGAACTTCATGAACGGGAATCTGGTCCTATCGTTCCTGTGACTCTTAAGCACAGCATAGTCGTGTCTGTACACACTTCCTTATCCTCTTGGGTGAGGTGAGTTTGGAGTAATAAGCAGTTTTGCAAATCTAAGCTGTGCGATGTCTAGGTGTAGGGCTAAGCAGAAGTTTTTAAGCCACAGGTCACGGCTGCAAGGGAAATGGAAGCAATATGGAGTTAGACGAAGTTCCTCCCTGTTAAAATTTGTCCAGACTTGAATCCGCATTCTCTTGAGTCCTCTTGCTGACCAGGCTTCTGACCTCCAGATCCGTCCATGGCCCTTTTAGCCCTGTTTTAGCAAGAATTCTGCTGGTCGGGGGTGGTGAGAGTCACCTACCCTTTAGAGCTGATCCATTCCTCATCCTTCACCCTGGATACCTTATCACCCTGACCTGCCTTCAGCAAAAATCCTTCCAGTCAGTTTAGCTAGAATCGCCCTAGCTGTTTACTTTTACTAATTTTCCACCCGCTGACCCCCTACCCCCATCCCTGGCTGTAAACCCCCACGTGTCCTTATTAGTGGCGGAACTCAACCTCTTTGTCCTATTGCAAGACCCCACTGTAATGGTCCCCCTGAAACAGTCTGCCTTACCATCTTTAACAAGTGTCAGAATGATCTTTCTACAAAAGTGACTTTGGTAAGAGCTGCTTCGGGTGGTAGAAATAAAAATTTGATTGAAATGGATTCAAAAGATAATGATTGGGGTGAATTGGAGAAAGCAAATACCATTAACTTACAAGGGAAGCAGAGAAATGAGGCAGTGAAGGGAGGTATGTATGGATCCCGCAGAAAATACCAAGGATGGCAATGCTATAACATGTTTTTAAGATTTTCGTATAAAAAATACATTATTATGAAAAGAGGAAAGGAGGAACACTGCTGGATTAATTTCTTTGAGAAAAGAAAATACGCTCTTTCTGAGAGAGAAAGGATGGGTTCCAAAGGACAATGTAAGGGACTCCATTAAATCGTTACATGGACAATTCATCCATTTTCACACGACTGAAAATAAAATAAGTAGATATTGATGCAGCTATGTTGCTAGGAGGTTAAGAGTGTGGGAGAATGGCTCTTCTGGTTTTTTTCTTAATGAAATAAGCAAGATCATTAGCGGTGGTCTTATCTTTGGGAAGGATGAGCTGGAGGTTTGGGAAGGCAGATACTTGTCTTGGAGAGAGAGAGAAGTGAAAGAACAAAGGAATTATAGTAGGGTTTCCAAACGTGAGTTTAACGAGATAGATTGCAGAAGCTAAGTGTGCAACTCAAGGAAAAAGAACGTGAAGGGGTGGGCGTCCCTTTCAGTTAAGTGTTACTGACCTCCTATTTGAGGTAGCAGAGCTGAGTCTCTGTTCTTTCCTTCCGTGAGGGTTAATGAGCTTATTGTTAAATACTGTTTCTGCCCTTCCCAAATCTCTTTAGAAGCTTGATAGTTTTTTGTTTTTTGTTTTTCTAAGCTCCACAGAAACAACCCCTTATTCTTCACCTAGAACAATGGTTGTCTATTTGTTCTATGCTGGCATAATTAAGAGACCCACTCCAGAGAGCAGTCCCAGAATAAAGAATTTTCTCCTGAATATCTTTTTGTCACTGCCTATAGCTAATATGGCTCCAACTCAATTCAACTTATATAACATATAGATTTTCTGAGGACTTATTTTATACTTGGCTTTTTTTGGGTGCTGTGAACAAAACAATAATCCTTGCCTTCAAGGAGCTTTGTTTTTGGTGGGCTGCATATGATTAACAAAGAAAATCCCAAAGGGATAATTCTGGCATGACTTCGAGAGGGCATGAAAGGAGAAAAAGAGTATGGTGGCTGAAGTGCCATTTTAAATAGGGTGGTCATAAAGCTCTGATTTAGAAAACAAAGAGCAGAAGGAAGGGAGTGAGTCATGGGGATAGCTGGGAGAGTGCATCCAGCTCAGGAATTATCAACTGCAAATATCCAGAGATGGGAGTCTGCAGATTTATCCTCAGGGCAGTCAGGAGGCCAGGGGACTGGAGACCAATTGTAGGTAAAAAGAAGTAAAGGGGAGGAGAGCTTAGGTTGCCCTGTTTTCTAAGGATGCATGGGACAAGCCAGGGCAGTGAGGAAATGATGAGAGAGGGGAATGGCGATCAAAACTGTATTTTTAAAATGTAAATTTTAAAAATTTTAAATTTTAAATTTTAAATTTTAAAATTAAAATTTTAAAACTGTTTTAAAATTAAAATTTTAAAACTGTAAATTTTAAAATTTTAAAAATGAAAGCACATGTTCCCTTACTTTGGAAGGTCATGAGTTTGTTGCTTTGTTTTGGTTTGTTTTGTTTTTGTAGCTAAAGTAGCTCCAGACAAAAGTGTAATAATAAAGGAAAACAAGACTCTTGATAATTTGGGAAATCTGGGTTGGAGATGTTGGTTCAACCACTAAATGTTCTTGGAAGTAAGCCATTTTTAGGTCAATGTGTTACTAATTCTGGAAGCTCCACGTAATCCAGTTTAAAAAAAAAAAGACCCCCTTTTTTTTTTAAAAAAAATACTGAATATGAGAATGTACCATCTTTGGTATAGTTTCCTGAAAAGATAGGCCCGGATGCAGGCTTCTAATACAGATCACAGGGGTTCAATCAGACTTCTGCCAAGGTCCAAGGCTACAAACACCCGATTGCGCCATTCCATTCTGAAATCAGAGGAAGAGACTAGGCCAGCAGAATGAATGTTGAATGGAAGTTCTCCTCATAACCTCGGGTGCTGTCAGCCTTGGCCACTTTCCACTCTTCCTCAGCAGCTAACTTCCTCTTCCTCGTCTTCCCACAGACCTTTGTATGGGACCCTCCACATATCCCCTCAACACCAGTTTTACATCTACACAAACCACCCAAGTGTCACCCTCATGGGCCAATACGAGCTCCAATACTCCACGATCTCATTTATAGGTGGAAATTAAAACAACAACAGCAACAATGAAAAGCTCATAGACGCACAGAACAGATTGGTGGTTGCCAGAGACGGAGAAGTGGGGGGCACAATATAGGTGAAGGTGGTCAGAGGTACAAACTTCCAGTTATAAAATACGTAAGTCCTGAGGATGTAATGTATAGCATAACTACAGCTAATGATACCGTATTCCATATTTGAAAGTTGTTAAAAGAGTAGATCTTCAAAGTTCTTATCACAAGAAAAAAATTGTGACCATGTGTGGTGACACATGAGAATTAGACTTACTGTGGTAATCGTTTTGCCATGTAGACAAACATCCAATGATGCTGTACACCTGAAATCATTATAACACCATATATCAATTGTATTTCAATTTTTAAAAATGACCTATTTCCTTGACACTGAACGTGAGAGTGTGGAATGTCTTAGGTGGGTTCCTAGAAGGGCAGTAACACTTGATAGCTCATAAACAAATGTGCAGGACTACTACAAAATTGATACCATATGCCAAGAAGAAATGGCGATATTAAATTCTTCAGGTTTCTATTTTTTTCTCTTGGAATTTTATGTTTGACTAACTCTCCTGTGAACTAAGTCATCTCCAGTAACTCTTAGATATTTTAGGTGGTGGAAAAACTAGAAATTCAACTACCAGCAAGGGGATGGGGTCCTTTAGAAGTTAATTAGGAAAAATATGGAAATATTATCTGTTTTTTTTACATTGGTAATGCAGTAAATTCAGGTGGTACATTATAATGCATTTCATTATTCAGTCAAATTTCTATTTTTGTATATATATAGCATTAAAATAAGGATATTGAGGGGCGCCTGGGTGGCTCAGTGGGTTAAGTCACTGCCTTCGGCTCAGGTCATGATCTCAGGGTCCTGGGATCGAGCCCCACATCGGGCTCTCTGCTCGGCAGAGAGCCTGCTTCCCCCTCTCTCTGCCTGCCTCTCTGCCTACTTGTGATCTCTCTCTGTCAAATAAATAAATAAAATCTTTTAAAAAAATAAGGATATTGAAATATCAATAATAAAGAGATAAAAGCAGGAGCTTAGTATGAGACTTATTGTAGTCAAAATGAGAACAAAGGGCTTTTTGCCTGTGTTTGAGTCCTAGACTAGATTTGTGACCTAGAGCAAGACATATCCACCATGACCCTTTATCATCTCATATGCAAATTAATATATTTGCTGTTGTGGTTTCGATCATACCTTAAAACGTACTTGAAAATATTTGTAAACCACAAAATTCCATAAAAATTGTAAAGAAGCAGGGAAATACTCTCCAAGTTGTTAATTTTCTATTTTCTCTATTAAGCCTTTATCCCTACCACATGGAAATAAAAATTAATATATTTTCTATTCCTATTTCCATTCATTTCCCTTACCTTGATGAAGTTGCAAATAAGGAATAAACAAAAAGATTACAAGTAGCCAGAGAAAGCAAGAGGAAAGGTGATTGTGATGATCTGAGTGAATGATTTAGGTCCTGCTTCTTAGCAGAAGAATTGTCACCTGAACTTTAGAATTTCCTTCTTTTGAAGGAAGGAAGCTTCCTTCAAAAGGAAGCTTCTCTGGCACATGCAGCCAAAGGAAAAGAATCATCCCATTTCTGGTTTATAAAGTAAAACCTGAGAACCAGTGACTTGATGCAACGGTTAGGGGCAGCAGAGTCTTCACAGCTGGAATTTGTACAACAAGGATCATTAAGGGTGACGCTAAATGTACACCGCCACGCTTTTGTTTACCATCATTCTACTTCAAAAACATCATCCTCCCCTCTCAAAACATATGCTGTTGTTTAAATGCCCGGCAACTCCCTTTGTTTCCAGATTTTCTTTCTTTCTGTTTCCAAGTGTATGGATTTCCTATTCACCAAAGACATTGAAGCCGTCTGGTTATATACTGCTATGTAACAAACCACCTCAAATGTACTGGCGTAAAGTAACATCAATTTTATGATGCTCTTGGGTTCCGTGGGTCAGAAATTCAAAGCACAGCTGGGAGGGCTTGTCCTGGGATGTCTTCACAGCTGCTCCATGAAATCTCCGCTTGGAAGTTATGAGCAGCCGGCCGGGGGTGGGGAGGGGTGCGGGCGGTGGCGGGGGAGACTCAAATGGCTGAGTGTTGGAATCAACAGACTCCCAAGACAGGCACTAAAGCTGGGCTCAGTTGAGACTGTTGAGCCACACGAGACCTTTCTAGGTGGCTAGGCTTTTTACAGCATTGCAACTGGATTCCACAGTGGTCTTCTGCAGAGCAAATGTTCAAAGAACCAAGAGGCTGTTGCTTGGATTTTAGTGATTTAACCTCAGAAATCAATATGCCTATTTTATTGGTTAAAGCAGTCAGAGTCCTACCATGATGCAAGGGGATGGGTCATCCACTTTGTGTCCTGCTGAGAAGAATGTCAAAAAATTTGTACTCGTTTTGAAAATTACTGTGTAAATTATGTATGCAAGCTGGATAGAAAATAGACTAATTGCTAAATGTATGAGTAAAAACGTGTGTGTGTTACTCATTGTTGGGTGTGTCCCATCATCTGTTCTCTTCAACAAACAATCCGCATATCTCAAGGGTCACAGATTTTTACACTGCAGCAGAAGACCTGATAAGTCCATGGGAATCCAGGCTCAAGTCAAACCGACATGGTATTTCTCTGGACATTGTCTTGGTCCTGGAAAGAGCATGTGTAACAGTTTGGATCACTGGGATGCCTTTTTAGAGAATACGGTGCTTTCTTGCTTTTGTCTCTTGGCGTCTGAATAGTATCGTGTGGCTTGAGGCTGGTCTGTTATGGCCATCTTGATAACAGCTGGAGAGAGAAAGCAGCATGTGGAACAAAGCAGAGCAAAGAGACTCAAAGACAAATGGAATCATAGCCTTGATCAAACCATGTCTGCTTATACTTTTTCAGCTCCATTACACCATAAATGTCTTTCATGGCCTAACCACACTGAGTTGGATTTTATGTGTTTTATGTATATAACTTGTCTTTACAAGCATCATTACTGATACCGCACATGAAAGAGAGAAATTAAATATAAAACAATTTAATCTCAAAAACTCTTAATATTTTTACCAGTTAATTCTTTCATGTTTTTATTGATTCTTTACGTTTGTGTGATTTTAAAATTATTTTAGTTGGAGAATGACAGAAACTGGCCAAAACAAAACAAAAGAAATAATTCAAAATCACCTTTTTTAAACATAATCAAGAATTTGTCTTTAGGGTCATCTGAATATATTTTAACTTTAAAACATATTCAATACTTTTTTCAGGTGGAAGAGTACAATTTTGAGAGAACCCAAGCTTTATATGTTATAAATGAATTGACGACTTCCTCTACAGCCTTCCGGAATCCAAACTAAATATCTCTTCAATTCCTGTTTGGAGTTTTAACAAACTCCTTTATTGCCATGGGCTGTAGTATGAATATATGTGTCCCCCTAAAAGCCATATGTTGAAACCTAAACCCAGTGAGATGGTATTAAGAGGTGGGGCTTCAGGAGGTAATTATGTCCTAAGGGTGGAACCTCACGAATGCGATTAGTTTCCTTATGAAAAAGACCTCCGAGAGCAACCTTTCCTCTTCTGCCATTTAAGAACACAATGGAAAGATGGCTGTCTATGATCGAGGAAGCAGGGTCTCACTAGACACTGAATCTGCAGGTGTCTTGTTCTTGAACTTTATAGCCTCCAGAACTGTGAGAAATAAATACCTGTCATTTATAAGCCTTTGAGTTCAAGGTATTTGTGTTAAAGCAGGCTAAAAGGACTAAGACACTGTGTAAATACTTGTATTGCATCCTTCGCACTCGGCTGTGTGTGTCTGCTTCCCATTGTATTGTGAGCACTTCTGGACGTGCTTTGTTCTAAGCCCAGAATGGATGTTCAGTAGAATGCTGAAATCGATGAATGAAAGCCTCGCTTGAAATCAAGGTAGGGAGTGGAGTAAAAGTTTGTAAGTAACTTAATCAAATGCTTTTGATGACTTTGTAGAGGGGTGACTGAGATTTTTAGGACAGCCCAGTGGCCATATTTTTGCACCATATTATATAGCAAGCTAAGAAATCAAGTTTATTCAAAATTATTGTTTAATTAAATGCACACTTGAAACCTGTGAGGCTTAATTAACAATGGTTGATAGTAAATCATCCAGATAAAATATATTAGCTTCCGAATATATGCTAATCCTATGCATAGGTATATTATTAGTCAAAGTAATTTATTATTTTTCTTGACTTATTTTTCCCCAAAGTATTCAAGCATTGGAAATGGTAAGGTATTGCTTACTATAAATGTCATAGCCTATTTTAAAAAGACATGTTAAAAAAATGTTAAAAGCTCTCCAGAAGATCCCTCTTACCATAGAGAGGCAGAAGTAGGAGCATCGGGATTTCTGGGTTAGACAAAGCAATTAAAAATTCTGACGTAAAAAACAATGTTGCATGACCTTGAGCAGCTTCTCAAGTCCTTTTCTGATAAAATAAAGGTATGCATATTCGGAAGTTTAAGATGAAATGTTAAAATTCCTTTAATATGGGATTCTATATCATACATATATATGTATACATATATGCACAGTTACTATGCTTTGGAAATTATGTTTCAATTGCTTATTTTTAAAAGCAGTCTCTGGAAACCTAAGCAATATTTTAAGATTTGTGTATTAATTAAAGATAAAGGAGATTTTACTTTTTTTTTTCTTTAAGATTTTAAGTATCCTCTACATCCAACATGGGGCTCAAACCCACCTTCCTGAAATCAAGAGTTGCACATTCTACCAACTGAGCCAGTCAGACTCCCCTAAAGATAATGGAACTTTCAAATATTTGGTGGCAACCACATCTTTAGCATCTACTGATTCATCCCCCACTCCCAAAGCAGACACCATTTTTCCTCCCATTTCAGTTATAGTTCATTTAAGAAAGGAAGTTGAATATTGTTTCTAAAGTCAATTAACCAGGTTCACATTTCTGAGGAGCAGTTTTAATGCCTGGAAAGAGCACTAGACTAGAAGTTGGATTCACAGCCACACGCTGTTTATATTTTCCTATTGTGAATGTCAGCAAATTTCTTAGTCTTTCAAAATCTTGGCTTATTTATCTGTCAGGAGGAATTAAGCCTAGGCATTCCACTCCAAGTTGGGTGAAAATTCAACCTGATGTTATATTTAAATCATAGCAGGTACACAATAAGTGACTCATCTTTCCCTTCTAATCTATTTATTTCTAACTTACTTCTTATGGTATTTCCCACGGTAATTATTCCAGATACCTTTCGCTCTCCAAGCCCTTACCAACACACTGCATAATTTTGTTTTGCAGCCTTGCAAACAGAACTTACATAAAGAACTATTACCTTACTCTATCACTGTGTGCCCACCAAAATCACAGGCACACGTATAAACACTCAGTCTCACATATAAATTGAAGAGGCATTTAGTAATGATTCACACAGAACTTTACCAAGAACAAGTAGATAAGGTTATTGCCTGTATAGTATTGAAACTCCCGTATTGTGAAAGACATAAAGTATTCTATTCAACAGGTGTTCTATGTTAAAATTCAAGTTTTATTAGGTTGGCTTAAAAGTTTTCCCCATGTTCAGGGTGACCCTGGTTTGGCAGCCAGGGTAAATACTTCTGCAGGGCCTGTGTTGATATAAACAACCTAAATCATTCCAACTCAAACACATGAGCATCATTGTGAGAGCACCGTCTGACTTGATTTTAGGAAAGAAATATGCCAGCCAGTGTGAGACTCCACCAGCCAGAATGCCCTTCTGGAACCAGAGGGCCAGTTTATAGGGCCCTGGGACAATCCCGTAGACAATAATCTGAATTCTGGAGCTCCTTGGGTTATGGATCCCACATGCAGGGTCCCAGACCTATATTGGTCCCCGTCTGGGCTCTGGCGTTTTGGCTCTGCAGACACTGCCTGCCCTGGCAAGTCTCATCCAGCAGAGGAGGATTTTAAAAACTTCTAGGAAGGAACACCAAAGTGTAGGGGGGGGTCCCTGAAGTATAGGGTGGGCACAGAAGCCCTAGATACCCAGGTTACTTTTGTGATTTCCTGAAGCTGAGTGGCCATCAAAATCACGTAAGTGGAAAGCATCAAAAGCTTTGTTTTACTCAAGACGGAAGAGCTCAGACCTTTGCCCAAATGGAGGAAGAATGTCTAAAATCTCCAATTCTCAGGGCACCTGGGTAGCTCTGTTGGTTAAACGTCTGCCTTTGGCTCATGTCATGATCCCAGGGTCCTGGGATATAGTCCTATGGGGGTGCTCCCTGTTCAGCGGACAGCCTGCTTCTCCCTCTCCCTCTGCCACTCCCCCTACTTGTGTTCTCTCATGCTCTCTTTCTCAAATACATAAATAAATTCTTTAAAAATCAATCAATCAATCAATCAATCCTCCAACTCTCACTTCAGTCTTAATATGTGGATTTCACAATGGCGCCCAAGATCCGAATGAAAAAAAAAAAAAGTACCAAATCTATGTAAAAACTTTGAGCCCAACTTATTTGAGGTGATGGACTTGTATAAATGTTACAATATTTTATCAAATATAGGACTCTATTGAAAGAGCTTTATTTTACATGCCATTGTGTAAACGCTACCAATTTTAGTTGTAAGGCAATGCCTCAATGAGAGTCTTGCAAAACACACAAATGGACTACACCATCCTCAAGTTTGCTTGGGAAATTCTTTCATGTTTTTCTGAGGGATTTAGTAATTTTTCCTGCATTCATTTGCATTGCTTGTGTGTATGTTGTAAAGCACAACTTTAATTAATTATAGATACTTTTCTTTCATTATGTACTATAAAGCTTATTGCTCTGCTAGAAAATTCGTGATTGTAGTTATTCTAATGATCCAACTCACGCCTCACTGCTATTTCCGTATCTTTTTTTGCTTTGGTGTTGTTTCAATGCTGATAGTATAAATATTTTCAAATTATGTTAAATGACAGTTAAACGCAACACACATAGGACCAACAACTGATGAGTGGTTAAGAATTCCACCAATGTGATCGAAATATACACGACTAATCTTACATGCATGGCATGAAAGAAAATTTATCTTAAATTTGAAAAACTAATTTAATGATTGCTTGATTTTTTGATACCATGCTAAAGCATCTTCCAATAATGCCGTTTATAGTATATGGCTTTGAGGACTCTGTTGTGGCAGATAATCTCCTTCAAGATCAGACTTACCTCTTCTTGGCATCTTCCCATCTCAGACACCTGCTGTAAAGCATGTCCATTTTCTGCCTCAGGGTCTTCTACTCTCACTTGGTCTTGGCCTTGAGAGAGAACTCCCTCACCTCCGCCACCCCTCCTCCACCAGCAGCTTGCAACCAACGGGGGAGTAGGAGTAAACTGATGTTTCAGGCACCCGTCCTTTGGGAAAGGACTCAGGGAAGTATTCTGCATGATTCTCAGAGGAGCCTGTAGAGTCCCCACTGGAGGAAACTTCACCGACTTTTTAAGCATCTGTGTTGACATCGCCTCCCATTCCCCTCATGCTCCCCAGCTCACTTCCTGGGATTACCTCCCAAATAAATTATTTGCCCCTATGTCTTTGTTTCAGATTCTGCCTCTAGGGGAAACAAACAAGACTAAGTCACTGTTTGACCCTCATCTGATTCTTTTGGTGGAATGCAAATTATCAAAGTACATTTTTGACTAATTGCAAATAATAAAGGTGCAGATTTTATGCAACTCTGAAGATTCGTTTTTAACCTAAAGAGAAAGACAGGTGTTATGATTCTCTAGTTCAGTAGAAATATTAACATTTGCTTGTATTGCCCTGTAGAAAGCTAACTAACAGCAATCATATTTAAGTTCTTCCACAACTCTTCTTCAAATGCTTTGTCTTCCTGCTGATTCCCTTGTTAATGAAGTAAATAAAACTTGACAAATGCTCACTTTCTGTTTGTGTGAGACCTGTTTTTTCAATAGCAGACAACCAAAATGGCATCATGACTATTGCCTGGCTGAAAGCGATTGCAAGGCACTGCCAAGTCCAAGGTTCATCCTAGTCTCAGGTATATCACCATGAACCCTGTACTTGATTTGTTAGGATAGTAGTTTTCGAACTTTATTTTTTTAAACACAAAATTACCTGGGATTGTCTCCAAAATGCAAATTATTAGGCCTTGCCTCCTGGGATTCTGATTCAGCACAATCAGGACAGGAATCAGGAATTTATATTTATAGCTAGAAGACAGATGTTCATGGACATCACTTTGAGAAACATAGGTTTGGAGCCCCTGGAGAACAAGTATCTTTGAAAATATTGTTTTGAATACTCATTTGCTGTCTTCTCTCTCACTAGCATTCAAAACAGGGAATAAAGGAAAGAGGAAGACAAAAAAAAATGCAACTTTCTAAACTAATAACACCTAAAATGCCAATTAATTAGTCGTGTGTTCTTAAGAAGGACAATAAATTTTAAGAACAAAGGATTATCTACTTTTTGAAAAACAAAGCACCATTTGTGTTTTCATATACCCTGATACAAAAAGAAAAAGTTGGGTATTTGGTTAAAAACCAACTTGCTAACTCAAAATAACTTTATGTATTTATATTGCTCATGTGAGTAAATATTTATTTTTAAACCCAAGATCTGGAATTTCTTACATTCCCTTTCCACATATTCTACATTTTTGTTCATTGGGTATTCATTTGTTTAAGCCACCTAATTCAGCATGGTACAGTGGAAACACATGTGGGCTAAGCAAACAACGACTTGGTTTTGGCATAGTTGTCACTTGTCTTTGCAGTGTCATCTGAATACTTCCTTTTTTTTTTGTCATTTTATAAAAAAGAGGAAATAACAAAAATATAACTGCTGATGAGAATGATATATTTGGAGTAAAGATGGCAGTCATTTGGTGTGTGACAGACAAATCTGGCCTTAATGGGCAGACAGTGGACTCTGTGGTTGGGGTGTGTTCCTATGTGGGAAAAATCTTGAGCATCAACACCAAAATAGGAACCAGTTTTGGCATCCAAAACCAGAAGGTCATTGAGGTTCTTGGTGGGGAGTCCTGCTACAGATTCTTTTATGAAAAGAAAAAGGTCAATGCCCACAGTTTTCTAGAAAAAAAAAATCCTTAAAACAACTTGTTAACACTAAAGTAATCTTTATACTCTCATGCTCAGAATTTAATTTGGTCTGGTGCCAACTCCCTGGGTTTTTTCTCTTTTCAATTTCTGCTAAATTCTCTTGACATAAGCTGAGAAAACTAGAATTTGAGAAAAGATATTTCTATTTTTAAAGAGTAACCTCTTTTTAATGTTTAATTATATCCTTTTGTAGCAAGATCGTATATTGAAATATTAACAGACGTTGCACCTGTCATAGGATATCTCCAGCTCTACCGTCCCACTTCTTACTTCCAGCAGATGAGAGGGCTTTCTATGTGCGCTGCCCTCGGATGGTTACCAGAGAAAGGGGGTTCAAAATAGATTCTTGAACTCTATAGCAGAGTGAAGGCTGAGTGGCAAGACCTAAGGGCTTACACACCAAAGACTTGGCATGCAAGCAATATACACGGTCATCTCTCTCTTCTCTTTTCTCTCTCTCTCTCTCCCTTCCTCCTCCTCTTTCATCTCACTGGGAAGAGAGAATTAAACATGAGGTGAGAGAATCAGACATGGTGAGTGTGTCACTGAGCTTTCTGGTCAAGTACAGTTTTAGGAGTCTGAAAGTTAGAGCAACCTGTGCAGCACTTTCTAGTTCAAAATCAGAGAGGGAGGAGGTGTTGCCCAATGAATATTTGATCATTTGCTATGTACTTTGCACATACGAATTCATTTAATCCAGACAACCTTGTAAAGTACATATTCTTAATGCACCACTCAAAGGTGAAAACAGATTCACTAAGTAATTTCCCCCTGGCTACACAGCTGGCAATCCATGGAGCCAGGATTCCAGCATAGATGGTTGAGGTCCAGAACCAAGTTTTATTTCCTTTAACTTCAGGAGAAGCCACCACACACACAGCCTAAATGGTAACCAGTTAAAGAGACATAGTAGTGTCTTGTGAGGCCCAAGGATGGGGCCTCATACCCAAGTCTCCAGAGCATCAGCCTGGCATGGAAGAGCATATGACAGTCCCATTTCCTGCTCCCTGCACCCAACCCACATTATAGGGCTTCGAAGTATCAGGAGAGTGTCAATGTATAAGGGACATCAATGTAGGGAAAAGGAAGTTGCAGCATAAAATGTTCTGAGAAGTAAAGACCATTGGAAACTTGGACAACAGCAAAACGTCAAGAGTCCCTACTGCCACCCCTCACCCCCAACACACACACACACACACACACACACAGGCACACACACACATCTGGAATCTTGATGCCACCTTGTGGAAAGGGTAGGGAAGAGGAAATTCAGACTTTATATCTGGATTGACCAAGAAAGTTAGATATGATTGAGTTCATCTAGAATGAAAATGATACTCTCTGCCACTAGGCAGAACAGCAGCCGCAAATACAGTAAATAGTTATTCTGAAGTCAAGCGGCATGCTTGCACACCTGAACTGCGAAACATGTACTGAAAACACCACATCACCACCCGTTGTGTGGGCCTCAGGAATTCAGAAGCAAGGAAACAAACAAAAACACCAAGAATTTATTCCACGATTAGGAATTTCACAGTGAATTTTACTCACCGGAAATGGAACCACCCCCATCCTCGTACCACACTTACACTTTGATAGGTTTTTAACTCGGCAAGTTTTTAGGAACAAACTACATGTGAAAAGTGAGGATAGAATGTGTGCAATGAATTTCAGTCTATAAATACAATACCTTATATTGTTTGGGGGGTTTACAGAGTTCATGTCACATACATTAGCTCACTAAATCATGACAACAGCTCCATGAGGTAGGCATTACTGAATCCACAGGTGGAGAAACCTGAGACTTAGAGGTTAAGTAACATGTCCAGGGAAACAGAGAGTGCGACAAAACCAGGCCCTCTGATATACATAATTCGTATGTATATCACATGATATAAATAAAGACTAACTTATAGTCACCTCAACAAGGGAAGAGAAAAATCAGGCCATTGAACATGTCTCTCCGGTGTTTCCTTTGAAATAGCTGGAAACTGACTTCTTGACCTATGGACCTAAGTAGATGCTGGTGATTTACTTCGTTTTTGTAAAATTAACCTTCAAAATACATCCCCCTTCTTTTTTGTTGTCCAAAATTTTCCCAGTTTTTCAAATTGTGATCAACACAAAAATTTAACTATATATATATATATGCATATATATATAGTCATATATATTATGATATATACACATATATATATCATAGGAAAAAAACCTTCACTAGATTCTACTGTTCATCTCACCCATCCAAAGTTAATACTTGAATATGTTAACCTTAATAAAATAAACAACAATGTTCAAGCCACTATATCATAAGTATAGAACTGTTAAAATTTCACATGAATTTGTAAACAAGAAAGCAGATAGTTACTAACCAATATTTTGGGTAATATAATTTTCTTTTCGATGGAATGTAAGTGGTCCAAACTTTATAAATTAGATGTATCATACCTGAATCCTAAGTATGTCAGAAATAGGTTACCTGAAATTCAGATACACAGAGATAAACATTTTAGTGCTTCCTTAATATTAAAATGGTATTCTGTGATCAAATGCCTTCTAGGTTTTGATTGATCTGATATCTTTAATTTCCATGGAGTAAAATGAGAATTTTTCCTCATAAGTAAAGCCTGGTTGTTCAGAATTTTCACTCATCTGATAATATAGTGGTGAAATGTTAAGACAGCACAACTTTGTGATTAAATGGAATAAATTTGATCACACAATGAAAAAACAAAAGAAATCAACACAAGAAAGAATGATGTATTTGAGAACATTTTTAATAAATAATGTGACAAAATTACTTTTCTGATTATTGGTTTTCAGTATGCAAAATTATGGCTAAAAATAAGAGGTTTCTTACATGAACATAATGAAAACATTAATCACATGGATTGTTCCCTTAGTACTGCACACCCTTTCTATGTAACTTTCAAATTATCTAAGTGAACACATTTAGTTTTTGGTGAACACCAGCTTTTTTTTTTTTTTTTTGTGGTTCAGTTTTGTTTGGCTTTGTTTTCCAGTGGGGTCAGGCCTGATACCTGTGTATGAATAAATGTACATTTTTTTCCCTCAAATAGCACCAATTATCAAGTCAATGAAATTCATATAACAACAAAAAAGGATCATAAAAATCTACAGTCAGAGGGCATCATTTGGCAACTCAAAGCAAGCAATGCCTCTCTTTGAACTTATAAGAAAATCTTATAAGCTTCAAATTGGCCACAACAAACTTAAACCTTTTTTTTCTTTAAGTTCAGGAAAAGTAAGAACCATTGGGTGAATGGCCAACAATAAAGTACGCACGTTACTTCACCATCTGTCATCATTCAAATATTCCAAATACAAACATAGAGCATGAACAAAACAGGTTAAAAACGCTTCTCAACATTTTTTTTCAATAAGACAAAAAAGGTTAATAGTTACAATGGTTTACAAATAAAGTTTAGTGATTGTGCTTTTAAAACCAAAAAAAAAAAAAAAAGATTAAAAACAGTGCATTACAAAAACAAAAATCAAACTTCCTTAAGTGGCACTTCTGAAAGTCGAACTGACACTACCAGAAGAAATTTAGGCCAGTTAAGATAGGGATGTCCTTATTCAATTGGTCATTAAAAACATCCATTTGTTTGTAATATGCATTTATAATTGCATTTGATTGAAAAATAGAACAAGGTTTTTTGCTAGGCTTACTTATGACAATGACTAGACAACCAGAGATCCAACTGGCTTACCCCTACTTCTCCAGAAGTATACTTCCAAGAATATACTTTAATGATCGAAATGAAGACAAAATAAAGTACCACCAGGGATTGCAAAGAGCATCTATTTACAATGTTTCTACCCCATTCAAATTGATTTGTGGTTGTTCTGCTTTTGTTACATTTTTTTTCTCCCAGCAGAGGGTGGTATGAAAGACTGATTTGAAAAATCATGTTAAAATGAAGTATGTTTTCGTTTGCCTTAGCAGTTGGTTATAGAAAGATTATGTCTTGAGAGCCCTTGGCATGAGGTTGATTCATCAATTTTGTATCTTTGATCAATACTTTGCTGAAAATTGGCTTGGTATCTAAGCAGTGCAATGCCATATCTCGGGGGCAAAATGCAAAAGAACTGTGTCATTCTTTCTTGCTGGCTGATGGCTGGAGCAAGAAGTCAAATACGTCCCTTGCTGGAAGGAAGGTGTCATGGTTTGCTCCAACAGCGAGGGGAATAGGGAGGTTCTTCATTAGGGATAAGGATCAAGCAACAACAATAAAACTCCAATAAAATTTTTAAAAATGGTATTCCAATAAGAGGAATAAAAAATGACAATTTTTACACTCTGATTGCACTGAACATTTTATCTGGCGTCATGTGTCATCAGACATGAGGCATCTTGAGTGATAATTTTCACATTAGATCTCACAAGCCTCTCCGGTTGTCTTCAGCTTTCAGTTTCCTGTAAGAGAAAAGTGTTTGTTGAATTTGAAAATAAATTTTAGAGAACAGTTTTAGAGTTTGTTGATTTTATATGTTTTCAACCTTACAGTTGGTATTTCTTTGTTCATTCCCCGGCATATGTTAGAAAGCGCTCATGGCAACTCATTCATTTGTCATAGTTGGTTTTGATAGAAAATGCAATAGTTCCCCGTGAGTATGTTCTGTGCTATGTCTGGGTATTGGGGCATGTGGTGTAGGAGACAGAGGAGCAGTGGAAAGTGGATTTCTCTACTCCCTCCAGCCCCAACTCAACATTGTAGTTTAAATTTTATGGATTTTAAGTATTAGAGTTCTGTATGATGACGATTTGTCCTCCAGAAAGGTTCTCTTACTTAACAAAAACAAACAAACAACAACAACAACAAACCACACACACACACACACACACACACACACACACACACACACATCCCCCAAAAAACAAAAGAATAAAGTAAAATAACTTATAAAATAACTTCTCTTAACAACTGTAGGAAGAAAGTCTTCTTATTCCAAATGTCAAAATGAAAATGCTTTGGGTATTATAGAAAATTCAATTAGACATCATTCCTTAAAATGTTTCATCTTCTATTTTTAAAAGTTCAGTTTAATGTTCATTTAACAATCTACTTGGGATTAAATATATTTGTGGGAAGAGAAATTTGCCCTCAACTTTTTTTTTTTTTATTAAATGGGAAAAACACTGTCTTAAAAGTAGGAGGTGATTTTGTAATATGATATGACGTACTGTCAATTCCATCTTGTATTGCTATCTATAAATTCTAACAAAGGAGTATATATTTGACTCAAAAAGGGTTCTCTTCCATCTGGGAAGGTTAGAGTCAAGGATCAGGTTGACTGATCAGGTCAAGGATAATTTTCAGAAGAAAGAAGGTGGAAGATAATTGGTCAAATTAGTCAGATTAACCATAGTGATTACTAGGGAGGCCGATGATAACATAGGCTAAGCACCCTCATTCAAATCCTCATAACTGTCACCTTACTGGTTTTTATAACCAACTATAATATAATACTATGCAATATATTATCTGAGTAAATAGTTCTTATTTCCTAACAACATGTTTGCCATATAAATTTCTTATCTGAAGATCTGCAGATGAATATGCCCTCTAGATCTAAAAAGAAATTATTATCCGGGGAGCCTGGGTGACTCAGTGGGTTAAGCCTCTGCCTTCAGCTCTGGTCATGATCTCAGGGTCCTGGGATCAAGTCCCGCATTGGACTCTCTGCTCAGTGGGGAGCCTGCTGCCTCTTCTCTCTCTCTGCCTGCCTCTCTGCCTACTTGTGATCTCTCTCTGCCAAATAAATAAATAAAATCTTAAAAAAAAAAAAAAAAAGAAATTATTATCCCCATTTGCAACTTTGGAATACATTTCAAGGAAATCATTAAATTCAAAGAATTTCAGTCTCTGGCATCACCAACATTAGGGTTTGTGATAAAACAGTAACATTTCTGTAGACTGATAAATATTCCTGACTTTGAGGCTGATGTAACAACAGTATAATACTGAGAAACTTGGAAAATAGTTATAGATACCTCTAATTCTTCATTATTATCTTCTCCTCTTTCATATCCTCCAAGAACTTGCATTTCTGCAATATTTCTTCGACCTACATTTGCTTGTTCTCTTTGTCTGCTTCCTGATCCTCTTGATGACATTGAGCTTGAAGAACTCGGATCTCTGGGATTATTTGATGTCGGAAAAGTAGGTCTACAGTAAGGTAGAATATCCTCTGTGTAATGAAACATAATAAGTGTATATGAACACCACTGTACTGTTCCAAGGCATAATGTAACATAATTTATATCTGTCATTCTGAATGAAGAAGCATCAGTGTTATTGAGGAATAAATGAGGACATTTTATAACAATAATTAAAAAGGCAGCAGTGTCCAGAAAAATAAAATAACAAGCCTCATTGTCTTTCCTGGTACTGGCTGGCATCTAGGTTGATTTCATTCACAAGCTCTTGTCCACCTCAAACTCACTGGGGACCAACATCATTAGAAGAGGAAAACCAAACCTGGAGTCGGACTTAGCTTCCAGTTCTATCCTTCATTATGGGCTCTCCAATTATTTTAGGCTTTAGTGTTCACTTTTCTAAAAAAGCATTAATAGTATCTACACCCAGAGGTGCTTCCAGTGTTGATGTAAAAACAGAGGGGATCGTGAAATCCCTATGCAAACTATGAAGGGTTATTTCAAGGCATTGATGGAAACAAAGTCCAGTTTCCTCAAACCACAGAAACAGAACCAAGCCCCGGTTCACTTTCCAGACACCAAGATGTCAACCTCCATTTCAACATCATATTTACACTGTGAAGCCCTGACTCTCAGAAGCCTGCCATCATTGCTAGGTTAAAACACAAAGCCATTCTAATTAAATGCCATCTCCTGAATTTCTATCTCCATACTGCTTTTAATTTGGTGCTGCTTATACCGATGATTTTCAGGTGCTTACTTCACTTCAAAGCCTGTCCGCTCTACCCTTTGTACACCTTGATGACACCTTTCTCCTTCCATTCTACTCATCACAATTTCCAGCGAGATTCGGACTTGCCGGGGTCTCCCAATCCATGAAGACCACTGTTTTTCACCCTTGCTTCACGGCACTGGGAATCCTGTGACCTTCATCTTTTGTCCATGTTCCATCAATCTTTTTCTCTCCATTGACTTTAGTTTTTGTCAGACTACAATATAAAATCTCTCTCTTGCTCAAAAGTTCCCCTCAAGCCTGTGCTCTACATGAAGCGATACCTTCTTCCTGGCCTTACAGTTCAGCAAAGCTTCTTAAAGCAATTAGGCTCAGTATTGGTAGACAAAACTCCCATTTACTCTGAATCCCGTGGTAATCTATCCATGCCCACGTTACTACAACAAAAGAGAAAATCCACTGTTGACTTTGATAATGCTAATCATGTTTTAGCCCTTATGTCTCTGGACTTGTCACTGCCCTTCATTAGGAAACCATCATCAAGTTAAACTGTTAAACTGGGAATATTCACTCCCAGCTTCTAGTTCTCCTCTCTTCCTGGCCAGTCTCCTGTGGGCTCTTCTTAATGCAGTGCATCTTACATGTTGAAGGTTTCAACATGTAGCCTAGTGTATATATACACATTATTTTCCACACTCACCTAGGGAAATTTCATCCATTCTCACAGACTGTAAACTTTTCTAGATTATACCCATCATGGGGACAGGTATTTTGTGTTTCGTGTTTTGATATACTCTCAGCTTGACATATGGATAGTTTTGAGTGAATGAATGCATAGATTTAATTAATATTTTTTAAATTATTTAAAAAAATTTTTTTAAAGATTTTTATTTATTTATTTGAAAGACAGAGATCACAAGTAGGCAGAGAGGTAGGCAGAGAGAGAGAGGAGGAAGCAGGCTCCCTGCAAAGCAGAGAGCTCTATGTGGGGCTCGATCCCAGGACCCTGGGATCATGACCTGAGCCAAAGGCAGAGGCTTTAACCCACTGAGCCACCCAGGCGCCCCTTAATTAATATTTTATCATGATAATTCATTAATTTGTATTTCCAACTCCTGATCTATGGTGAACACTTTCTCTTAAGTATCCCTCAAACTCAATATGTCCAACATTGACTTCATCGGGTCCACTCTTTTCTTTCCTCTCTGTATTCCCTCATATAGTTAATGACAATACTAATCCTTAAGACAACAAATATAGAAAACTGAAATTATTTTAGAGTCTCCCTCCCTTCCAACCACCTTCTAGTATGCCTTAAGTGTACTTTTTCCACGCATTCAAATATACACAGGTGAACCCGATTTTTAACACTAAAAAATGTTAAAGTTTGAATATTCCCACTCAGTCATCTCAGATCCTAGAGCCTGGTTTGTATTCTCCACATCTCTTGTCCCAGCATGGTAAATATCTACTAATAGATCCTTGCCTTGAGTCATTCCTCTCTAATCCTTAATCGCTCAGCTGCCTTCTTACAGGAACTACAGGCACTGTATGACTTAAGCTTAGGTTTACCTTAAGAGCTTCCCCTTTGACCACCTTTACTATCTAGGAACACTGAATTTCTTATAATCTTCTCAATGCACTTCAGAGATTTTCATGCTGAGTTTCTCTGGCAGAACAATCTATTCACTTTTCTTACCCAAGTTAAATCTCACCCATCCTGAACACTCAGGTTATGTGTCATTTCTACCAGGAAAGATCGAGAAGTCTTTCTTTACCTTACATACCCCCAAAAGACTGGGCTAACTGTCCCTTCTTTGGACTCTCAAGTATAGTATCATAAACGTTACACCAAATGTGAGTATGTCTATAAACATACAGATATACTTATCTCTGTCTTTGACTATAAGCTTCATGAGGTCAAGGTTCATGTTTACACATAAATCTCAGGACCAGTATAATGCTTTACAACACAGTGGATGTTTGATATATGCAGAAATAAATTGAACTAATTGAGGTAAATGTCAGCAAAAAGATCAGTCATTCAAGTCTAGAAGACCACTCTCTTTAATTAAAAATGACCATTCATTAAACATGTAAATCAGGGTTCCTCCTTCATTTTAAATAATGTCAACTGAATTATGAAGGTGAAAATTACAGCAATGCATAGAAATGATCATTTAATGACACATATACACAGGGTTATGGTTCAAATAAGAATTTGGGAAAGTAAGACCTATAAAATAATAATCCAGTCAGTGTATCTCAGCGTTTTCCATGAAGTAAGTTTTTTTGTTTCTAGATTAATGGTTCCAGTAATAGTTCTTTAGTTCAAAATATTTTTATAACATAAAGGACAACTTAATAAATCTCTAAAGATTGGTAAAAATAATTTCATCACTTTGTTCTAATCCTGCATACACCAAGAACCTTCCAGGTTTGTAAACTCTTCTCCTGAAGAATCCCAATGCTTTAGAGAAAGCTTCCTTGTAGCAGCAAATTGGTCTACACTTTTGGGCCACATATAAACTTCATCATTTATGTCATGACATTATATTTATAAATCACTACTGGGAGTACAGTATGGGTTAAAAGTTCAGAGCCAGATCACCTTTTGCTTAACTGATAAAAAGTAGGCTCAGTTTTTCAAACGTTGGATTGTGATGATAACACCAAGTACTTCGCTGTCACATAGTAGAGGCTTTTGCTTGGAAGGTACTTTTACTTATCACTTTACTGCGGAGTCCAGGCCTGGATTAGGAGTTCAGGCTTCCCGTCACAGAACAGAGTGAAACTGACTCCCATTATGAAGAAAGTTACTAATGACCAGGGGCTCAGAATAAACAGAACAAGAAATTTATATCTAATCCTACCGTAGTATTGAAGTCCCCCTAAAGGCTTCTAGATTCCGTAATCCTCTTTTCAGACTCTTTCATCAATCCTCCCCTTTTCTGTATTTCTTTCTCCTAAATGGTTTCTTCTCCTTCGTCTCTAATAATCCTATCTTAAAGCATTCCCACAAATTCTGTCTTCCTGGCAAACTCTTTTTCCAATCTCTCCTCTTCCCAACCTTCCGAAAGGAGCTCATCACCTCTCTTCCACAATTTCCATTTACTTTACAACTCCCTACAGTCTGGCTTCTATTCTGACTACAATACTAAAAACAATTCTTTTAAATGCCACCCACAAATCATATTGCAAAATTCTCATGTGTTCTTTCCCCCAGCCTCCTCCTCCTGTTGACACCCAGTTTTTACTTCTGGGTGGCATTTTAGACTTCTTTCTTAAAATTTCCTTCTCCATTCTTTCTAGGATATTATTTTCTCTGGCTTGGAGATCTTGATTATTTTATACCTCTTGGTAGATCCATCTCAACTTCCATTGTAGAAAGTCATTCTTGGGCCTAACCTTTTAATATAATCACTGCCGATTATTGGTGTGTTGGGATGGGCTCACATGTTCTCAGAAGAGGAGTGCACAAGTGACTTCATATTAGCAGCTTGAAGCCAGTCATTTTGGAAGTAACTACCCAATAGAAGTGAGTAAATGGCTATAAATTAGGGTTTTGCTTTGCTTTGCTCCCAGAGAATTGATTGTTCCACAATAACGAGTGTATCATGCTGAAAATTTAGCCTCTGTAATTCATACAATTGTGTTGCTGTTTCTAAAACCCACTCTCTACTCACAACCTTTCTCCTGATCTTTAAACTTAGCTCTCTAAAGTCTTATTGATTTTCTCCCTATCTGTGCTCTTATCAGCACCTTAATCCATTCAAAAGTGAAATTTTTTTCCCTCAGACATCTTTTCTATTTTGTTTTGTTTTTCTTTCTACATTGGTTAGTACAATTAGGTTCTGCCGGCAAACAGGGCCATCTAATGAACATTGGAGTAACTTCCCCTTTACTCCATAATTTCATTCTATTTTTTTACTTTCAGTCAGTCACCACTGGTTCTATCTCCAAAATGTCATTGTAGGCTGTTCTCTCCATTTTCCACAGAACTATTTGAATTCAGTGTTTTCTAGTTTATACCTAGATATTTTACCTAGTTTATTTAGTTTACACCTAGATATTTTACAATGATCTGATACCTTCATCTACCCAAGTCCAAGATCTCTTCCTTCACTATAGAAGGCTGCCATTTATTTTTCTCAAAATCTGATTCTGTCATTTCTTGTTCAAAATTCTTTACTGGCTCACCGCTGCTTATATCATAAATCCCACACTCTAGATCATATTCCCAGCCTTCCCAATCTGGCCCAACCACCTTTCTAGTTTTACCTTTCACTATTTGTGTCTGGCGGAACTGGAAATCAATGTTCACCAAACATTTGCTTTTACACTCACACGGTTTTTTTCTCCAACAGCTTCCTTTACCTGCTATCCCTTTTTCTGTTTAACCTGTTGGAATCATGCTTTCCTTTAAAACCCAACTCAACCGGTACCTGTCCAAGGGACTCTTATATAATGTTATGTATTTAATTTATTTATATTAAAATTATTTGAGTACCTGCTTGTCTTCGCCATTAGAGAGTCAATTTCTATATCTTATCCCTTTCCCTATGGCCTAAGAGAACCTAACAGCGCAACTTGCGAACATATGTTCAATCTGTATTTATTTGCTGTTTGAATAAATCAGTACCTTGGATGAGGTGAGTCTTTGCTGGTGGAAGGTCTCGTTTTGTGGCCTTGTTTCCTCGTCCTTTCCCATCATTTTGCTGTTCCTGTGCTTCTCTGGTATCACCTGGATTGGTTCTCATATCAGCAACTTGTCTTCCATCCAAGACTTCTCGCCCCTTGTAACTGCCCACTTTTCTATCTGACGATCTGTCTGTTCTTGGTTCTATAGAAGGGAGTTTTGGCACCATTACAGGTCGTACCTCCAGCTGTGCCTTGGATTGGACAGTGGGTGACTTTATAGCAGGTGGTGGCACTGGAGGTGGTGGAAGATCTAGAAAGGAATATTGAAAACATTATAGAAGTCTGCCGCTTATAAAATTGCTAAATATTAGTATTAGCATTGGAGTCACATTCAGTTGTGAGATAAGGTATCGTAAATGAACTGGAACAATTGAAGACAACCAAGGAACAAGAAGATCAACAATTTCAATGTATTCTCATTGTCATATGGCAGAAAAATATTGAATCATAGAGCTGGGACTTAAAGATTTAAAGATTATCTACTCTTGGGATAGATAATATGGGCAAGTGTGCTATCACTTCCTCTCCCCCAACTGTGACAGACCTTCTTAATTGATTTCAGCATAATGTTGCTGGTCCCAGATGCATACCGCTACTCTCCAGGCAACCACTTCAAATTGATTGAGGTTGGCACTTGAGTTGAGACCTGTTTGCCACCCCTAATCTAGCCTAAATCCCTTCTTGCTCTATAAGAAGGGAAACTCAAATGCATAGAACTTTAGTTATTTTTCAATCTCAAGTCTAGGTATGATCAGAACAAGGACCAATGCCCTTAGATTCCTAATTTCTGGTTCAGTATTCTTTATACTATTTCATTTTATTTTGTGTTTACAATCTACCATCCATTGATGAGGTCTCTGCACTCTGTATCTGCACCCAGAGGTTTTAAACCAGATAATCTCTGGTATAGATATAAGTGAATGTCACCTATCTATCTTCCATTATACATTACATATATATGTTAATGCATATATATCACATACATATATACATATAACTAGACATTGTATATAATTCAACTTCTTACAGACATACTTAAGGATAAAAGTAGGTAAAAGTTCAATAACTTGATAGTTAAAAAATTTATTTCTTTAAGGGGTGCTACCCTTGGCTGCCATGTACATTCCAGGAAGCAGAAATAGATATCCTAATGGTAGTTGGTAACTTAGTAGAAGAATATGAAGAGATTTTAGTTTTAGGTTTTTGCCTTTACTATGGAGGATGAATTAAAAGGAAAGGCTTGAATCCAGGAGGGCAAGAGGTTATTGTTAGAGCTCAGAAAAGTAATGACAGGGGATGGAACTGTATTGGTGGCTGTTCAGATTAGACGTATTTGATAAATATTAAGGAAGAAAAATCAGTATTATTTAATGATCAGTGGAATACAGGAAAGGAAAGAAAGGAAAGATTCCAAGATGACTTTGAAGACTTTTGCTATAGGGGCGCCGGGTGTGGTGCATAAAAAATGAATCTTGGAACACTGAAAAAATTAAATTAAATTAAAAAAAAAGAATTTTGCCTTCGTTGACTAGGCGGATGAGAGAAACTTCACTGAAGATAAGGAAGGAGGGGTTGAGGAAGAGATGGATGGCCTATAGAGAAGAAGTAGGAGCTCAATATTAGAAAAGTAAATAGGAGGCCCCTTTGAAGTACCTAGATAGAGATGTCTAATGGGTTTTTGTACGCAAAATCTGAGTTTCAAGAGAGGCCAAGTCCAGAGATACCAAGATTTGGGAATTATCAGCACGGCTTTTTCAGCCATGACTTCAAAATGATAATTTTCATATGTGGAGAGCTATACTTAGGACTCCATTATTAAAATTGGTCCACATTTTACTTACATATTTTTGTTGTTCATTCTCATGGCTCGTCATGTTCTAGTTTCATATAAATAGCCTCTAAACATTACCCAAAAGGGTGGCTAAAGCACAGCAAATGGCATTCATTTTCTCCTGATTTTACAAAATCAAATTTTTTTTGTCTTACAACATATATTACCATTGTCGTTGTGCCTGGTTTTCCTCTTTACTACTTTAATGGATTAAAAAAAATACTTAAAAAAAAAAGGGTACTATCATGAGAGTCGAGAGTCCTTCCTCATCTGCTACTTGTTTATTAAAAATAACCAAAAAGAGATGGTTAAAAACCAGACTATACTGAGTGGCATAAAGCCAAGTGACCCAAGGCAGAGCAGTTCTAAGTTCAGGCTGAGCCTGGGACTGGCAATGAAAGGAGAAAAATCTAATTCAGAACATATCTGGCAGTAGATGGAGTGAGTGCCTGCAGGCTCATTTCCGCACAATCTCCTTGCCATAGACTTCACCCCCAAAATTGCAAACACCGATTATCAAGCAGGCAGAAAGTAACTGCCACTATCAACAAATCATAAAATGTCTGGGTTCATCAGATTACTGAAGCTGTTGATTACCACTATTATAAGAGCGCACAAAATCTTGGGAATATGTGACTCTCGAGACAAAATCTATTTCCCGATGCTCTATAACCCAGGTAGAAAACTAAAAGAGAAACCAGGAGTAATTTTAAGAGTTCTAACTTCTTAAATGTAATTGCTTCTGTATCTAGTTGATGATGAGAGGCAAATGCTTGTAGGTTTTATTTCTCATACAAACAGTTCACCAAATAAACATTTTTAGGTATTATGAAATAATTACTGAGTCAAAGCAGGGATTATTATAGCATGAACAATTCTCTATTTCACATAGTGATAAATAGTACTTTCACCCTGAACATACAAACAATAGCTCAAATTGGATTCAACAAATAAGATCATGGACCTGTTTTACATACATATATGTAGAGACACTTTTTATAATCCTACAAACATCATTCTTTATACAATGCTTTCCAAATACCGGTATAACATATATAAAGTAAAATGTCAGAGCACATGCATGCAGACAGTTCTGCCGGCACTAACTCACTATGGAGATCCAGCACTCTATTTACTTAGCTGCTCAAAGTCCCAAGACCTTGTAATTAATGATAAATCAAGTCAAAATAACACCATTCCAGAGAGGGTGGTGAATTTATAATTTATGAAAAGTAGGGCTGGAGAAATAATGTAGATTTGGTTTTTAAATCAAGTATGTAAATGCATCGAAAGGGTTGAAAAGAGGGGGTGGGCAGAATCTATTAGAAGGTCCTAGAAATGCACTTACGCTTGGCTTTAACTCGCTAAGACTCTGACTGATAAATATTCATATATTTTAATCCTACCCTTCGTCTGGGTTCAACTTGAAAGCGACAAATATGAGATAAATAAACAGATTCTTCCTGTCACAGGACTCTGCTGTGCACTGTATTCCCTGGGTCTCTCTGAGGCCTACGATTTACCCACAGAGTAAGGTATGGTTCACAGGGCCACGGGAACTCTGTTCCCTCAAAGTTCAGATGTTAAAGTCCTAACCCCCTGTACCTCAGAATGACATGGTATTTGGTTACAGGGTTGTTGTTGTTGTTTGTTTTTTTTTAAGATTTTATTTATTTATTTGACAGAGATCACAAGTAGGCAGAGAGGCAGGCAGAGAGAGGGGGAAGCAGGCTCCTCGCTGAGCAGAAAGCCCGATGTGGGGCTCGATCCCAGGACCCTGAGATCTTGACCTGAGCCGAAGGCAGAGGCTTTAACCCACCCCGGCGTCCCTGGATATAGGGTTTAAAGAGGTAATTAAGGTAAAGTGAATCCTTGGGATGGTCCTTAATCCAATCTACCGGGTTTCCTTATACAAAGAGGTGATTAGGACACACATAGAGATGGAAGAAAGACGGAGTGAATACACAAGGAGACTACTGCCATCTACAAGCCAAGGAGAGAGGCCTCAGGAGGAACCAACCCTGCCAACACCTTGATCTTGGGATTCTAGCCTCCAGCTTCCATGAGAGGATAAATTTCTGTCATTTAAGCCACCTAGTCTCTAGCGCTGTGTTATGGAAATGAATATAGAAATGATTATAGAAAATGAATATAGTTTGGACTGACAAGAATCACCACAGCTACTCTTCAGTGGGGCAGACATGACCACTCTTTAGCCTTCTTTATACTGTTTGCAAAAGTTCTATGACACAACTACAGAAGTCGAACAAAATTTATGAAGTAAAGACACTACAAACTCAAGACTGATATATTCTGAAATTAGTTCACAAAGGAAATCTATTGATAATCGGACTCATCCATCGTAGTTAACATTGTAGTCATTAAAAATCAAAAATTAAGAAAAAAGCCCAGCATGTCTTACTACTAAGCTTAATTCACATTTTAACAGTTGGAAGCTCTTCAAATTCTTTCTTCTCCCCTCTTCTTTCTCTTTCTTAATAAATTATAAATTGTGTCTGCCACTGAGTTTCTTCATGAAATGGCCTATGACTTAAAAAAAAATGCAATATAGTGTTTTGAGAAAATGATTTCTGAGAAAATGATCCAGTGTTCTCATGTCATAACCACTGCTATCAAGAGTGTGCATTTCTCTTATTTGATGCATGAAGAAGTATTTGCATTTACTTGATTTTACTTCATCAATATGCATATGTGGGTATGTATAAAATAACACATATTTTGGTATTTTTTATCAACTCAGAAAATGTCCAGAATTAAACTCAAGGCTTTTTAGTATAATAAACATAACTAAAAGACAGATGGTTATCAAAATGCTGAAAGGAAGTTAGAGCTAAAATTTTAAAAATAACTTGAGTCATATTTCCATTTTGTCTATTTTTATGACTTCAAGAAAATAATTAGTGGCTTCCACATTACTTTCTATCCTATGATAACTCTGCATAATCCCTTTTGTGAAATAAACAATGAAAAATCCAAATAATATTTCAAGTTAACTTTCTGGCTTTAGCGATTTCAATATATTTCTTTGGTATTTCTAAAATTAACGTTAAAAAAACAACCTCGGTGTTTCATCTTTCTATTTCATAGTTACGATGCAGGGATTAGTTAGAGTTTATATTTAATTGTTAAATACATTGAGGAAAGGACTGCAGAATGTGGTACAATAAATAGAGGTCACCATTTTCAAGCATAGCGCAATTTAGAACCGTGATACCATCTCCTTTACCTTGGCATGTGTGCATTATTTAAAGCATTTTGAAAAAGCACCCCTCAACGCTAGAAGTCCCTCAAAACAAGTATACACAAGAGCTGGAAAGGGCTACACAAAGCTTTAGGCCAGATTTTCTCCCTTCCGTATTCAACCTAGATGTTCTTACACCGGGTTTGCTGTTTGACCCACCTTTCAGTAAGCAGCACTCTTCCAGATAATAAAAACTGATAGGACAGCCATAAAACTTGTAAAATGCCATTACAGGGGTCCCATAAATGTAAAACTGCCGATAGAGTTTGGGGATTTACACCTAGTGTTTGTCCCTTCACAGAGGCAAACATGCACAAAGCCACTGTAATAACCCTTCAAAATCAGATAATATTCTGACAGCTCAGTTTCACTGACAAAAGAGTCCTGGGCAGAAGCCAGGAGGCCCAGGTGCGCTGTGTCATGCCAGTATTTAATGTAGTCTAATATCAGATAGATGCGAGTGAGAGAAGATACTCTGAATAAAGTACAGATAATAGCATGGACAGCCACTCATTGCAAAATTACTTGTGCTCATCATGCTGGGAGCTTTGTATTAAATTTTTCTGTCAAGTGGCAGGAATCACAGGGAGAAGTGCCTCAGAAAACCCTCCTTGTAACCTTGGATAAGGATCTATAATATTAGGCTTTCATATGATAATGGCAAATGATGCCCCTTTTGAAAAATTGCTGACTGGTAATGAAAGTCCTAATCAGATTGTGGATGGAGAGGACCAGGGGGTGGGGGGACAGTGGTCGGTGACACCCTTCTTCTCCTACCCCGTTAGCAAATTTAGCAAACTTGACAAGATGGGTGAGTTCTGAGAGAATTTATCTTACGTGAATTTCCAACAAAGCCCTTGGGGTTGTTTATAAAACGAGAAGGTGGCGGTTTAATAAATGCTGGGCCACCTGAGGCACTTTCATTAAAGGCTTTCTCTAGACAACATTACACGTTTGCATTATTCTCTGGGGCTCCCTTGAGAATACAAAGCGTTACCTCCTCAGTGAGAGTCGATACCGTGTGAAGGCATGAAGGAAGATGATTCGATTTGCCTTTTGGTGCACAAAATAACGCTGACACCACTAGAGTTAGAACTAATATTCAGATGAGTTTATTGTCTTCTATTTGAATGCAAAATTCCAAAAGGAAACCAAAAAACAGGATGGTTTGGAAGATTTATCAGGGAATGTGAGGAAAGTTAGTTCTCTGTCATTACTTCAACTACAATGATGTCTGTTCACAACGACAAAATAACCTTTTAGAGATAATAAAAACATGCACTGTTCTTAGCTTCTTAAAGAACCCTCTTATTAGAAGGACCGAACATGCTTGACAAGATATGAAAGTCGATCACTGCTATTAAGTTATAGGAGGCTTACTGTTAATGAATTTTTAATGTAATTCCTCATGCCAGTGGACGCATTTTCTAGTCCTAGAGAGCCAGGGTAAACAAGCGAGATTCATAGATGTTTTCATGTGTTTCAATGGACTTACCATCTGTGTAGGCTTCTCTGCGCAGATGTCCTGGCTGGTGTTTTTGCTTCTTGGCGGGTCTGGCCTTCTGCATTACGGCGGCACTCATGTTGCTGTCTGTAGAAACAGGACTTGTGGGTCGAGGGCACTGGGATGCATGAAAATGTCGGCGGCCTGAGTAAAAAAAAAAAAAAATCAGAGCCAAACTCATCAATGTATTTTAATTATAACATTAAATAAGAAAAAGAAAATACTAGGACTAGAAGCATCCCTAATTTCCTAAAAATAGTTTTAAATAAACTATTCTAGCCAATACTAGGATTTTTGTCATTCTGCCTAACCCATCCACTGGGGGGAAAAAAAAACACTGAAAATTTTTTCCAGCTTTTTTTTTTAAACCATAGTACTTTAATTCTGTTAAAGTTCTTGACACCACTTATTAAAGAAAACCATCCCAATTACTTTTTTAAAAAATTTTATTTTATTTATTTGACACAGAGAGAGAGAGCACAAGCAGGGGGAGCAGCAGGCAGAGGGAGAAGCAGGCTCTCTGCTGAGCTGGGAGCCCCATGTGGAACTCGATCTCAGGACCTTGAGATCATGACTTGACCTGAAGGCAGATACGCAACTGTCTGAGCCACCCGGGCACCCAACATCCCAATTACTTTTGCAACTAACCTCACTGAAGTGTTATTTTCTCAAGGGAATCACCAGAGTCCTTAAGAAATTCATGTTCTAAGAGTGAACAGTACTAGACACATCCCTTACATTAATTAAATATATTTTTATGCGATTCTTTGAAGGCAGACACCTAAAATCAATACATTCAGAGGCATATCCTCTTCGGGAGGCCTGAAATTAAAGCTAGCTCACATATTTAGACCTGTCCAAAGTTACTTAGATGCCTTTTCTTTCACTAGATGTTTACCTGCTGATTCTGGATAAAGCGACCCCTCCAGAAACTTCTACATTTCTTGGTGGTAGCAGAGGCGGTTTTGGTCTTTTCATTTTGGAGGGACAATATTTGCAGGTACAAGTGATAACTGAATTAGACACAGTGCATCTCAGAGCCTCCCCCATTTTCTGTCTGTCTTACAGAGATGTGGTACCACGATGGCACAAAATATTTATTCCATCACAGCAAAGGAAATCTTGGCCCTACACTTGACTTTCATTATTCTGCTTTTTAGAAATTCCAGACACACACAGAGCTGGAACTTTTTGTTGTCCTGTAAGAAACTTCAAACAGACCTACACAGCATGTCTTTTGGCTAGAGACAGGAGAAGCCACATACAGTGGAATCAACATACGTAAAAATGCTGACTCATATTAAATAATATTCATTAACGCGGTCAAGTGAGAAGCAATTTGATTAGATTATTCATTCATATTAACTTCAAGGCATATGATCAGCACACCCTTTCTTGAGAATAACATTTTAAGAGGCAGAGGCCAATGCATGTTTAGTTCATTATAATTATGAGCCCAACGAGAACCGGAAGTGCCACTAAATTACAATACGATAAAACGTTAAACCAAACTCTCCTTAGCTATGATGGAGACTGTTACAATTAAAGTTACATATCCATGAAAAGAGAGGATTAGGGCTGAGACTGAGCACATTACTCATTCTATTGTGTTAAGCCATCTACTGTTCGGAGACCCTGAGGCATCCAGTCATTTACGGATGAATTTTTAACATTATTTCTATGTTTTGTTGATTTAATGAACTGAAACACACCTTGAATGCAATCTGAAGCAGTAGTTTGAGATGCTTAATTTCACTTTATTTTTTTTAAGAGAAGATTAAAAAATAAGGAGAGATAAAAGCTATGTATGTACACAGTGAGATGTTATTGAGAAAGGTAGTTTTGGGTAGTTATTTTATTACATTCAGTAGGGACTGAGGGGGAAAAAAGGAATTTGGTTGAATTTCATAAAATACTGGTGTGGCCGAAATAAATATATGTTTTACAATAAGAGATTGAGGAGTACTAGACTTCTTTTTTTTCTATAACACACTCTTGATTAAAAAAAACACATAGAAATCATCTTATTTTCTCAGAATACATTCTACAAATGATAAAAAATAATGACCAATCCAGTGTCTGAAAAGAATAGGGAAAAGTACCAATGGGACAGCTGCTAAACTAAGAAAAACAAAACAACAAATTAAGATAGTAATTATTGATGTGTTGTGATAGTCTTTTATTTCTCAAAAATGTATGCCTTGCTGGCCACAGTATTTTACTCTACCATTTGTATGTTTTCATATACACAATGTGTATATGAATGTATACTATGGATATATTCCAGCCTACAGAAATAAATGTCATGTGATAAATCTTTGACTTATTTAAATTATTTCCTTTTTCATACTATTTATTCTCCAAACAAGGTTGGGAATAGGTAATCAATAAAAATGGGTTCAAACATAAGAACAGATAGATGATTATTGTAAGCAGGGTACTGGCAATGAAAACGGAAAATGGAAAAAAAATATATAAGTAGTTGGAATAACTGCTCTCCAAATTGCTAGATTAAAAATGTTTGCTTTAAATATGAAATATCTATGCTTGAGAATGTATGCATATCACACACATCCTTCCATCTTACCAATTAAATTAATATTCTCATGGAGAGAGCATGAAGAGAATGGGGTTAAGGAGAAATAGCCCATTTTCCAATGGTTGAGTGCCCCCCTGATATTTATTTATTTCTCCTAGAGAATTTCTAATTAAATAGAAAAAGAGACTTATCACAATGAATTTTATTTTGGTTACTTTCTACACCTCAGAAAAACTGTAACGCAAACCTCACCTGACTAGAGGCACACCTAAAGAAATTGTACACATATCTGCTATGACTTTCGTAAAAACAAGGACTTCCCAGGGAGCTTCCCTCACATTATATAGGATTTATTCAATTAAAATAAGCTCAAAGGTTTAAAAAGCCTTGTCCAGATAAAGGGAATAACCAAGCTGTGTCATAAGATTGGATCTTGGGTTTCCTCAGGCAGCAAATAAAAGACAGTAATAATAGCTGCATTTCACACTGGACACAGATCCTAGGCAATAATCATCAACTGACATGGACCCATCGAGTCTTCTTTTCCAGCTTGGTGACAAGCCCAGAACTTACCAGAAGCATCCTGCATCTGACGACGTGCCACTTTCAGACCAGCATACTCCGCGGCTGCTGCCACTGCCTGGGCAAAATCGGCATCGGTGAAGAAGGAGCCATCGGAAGAACTCACGCTGGAGCGTCCACTGGAAATGTTGTCCTCCTCTGAGGCTGAGCCCCAGCCATTGATCATGGACCCAGTGACAGAGCTCTCAAGGTCCCCCACACTGGAGGCAGGGGTCTGCTCAAGGCCACGTAACAAAAGCCGTCTGGTCTGCATCTTGGCGACTTCCATGTCTGCTTCATCTTCTTCCTCTTCCGGCGCATCCGTATCCATATCTGAGACAAGAGGTCCTGAAATGTAGCCGTAGGTATGTGGTGGGGAAATCGGTCGTGGTGGTGGAGGGGGGCTCACCGGCTGCCGTCTGCAGGAAGATGGAAAACACAGGTTTGGCTCAGCTCGTTATTGGGACATACACAAAATACACTAACCAAGAGATTCACAAGTACACTGATTCGACCGTTGCTTCTGTGGAGCTCATTTAACCAAGCTGGTCTTCCTCTCAATTCAAGTTTAACAGAAATATCTTCAGCTACCTGTAAGTCTACTTAATGTTCCATGATTTGGATTATATTCAGTTAAAAAAGGAGAAGTAACACATACCTTGGAAACATATGCCTATGCATTTGTCTTAAAGCTTAATGAATATTAATCATAGATTATTATTACCAAAGACAACAGGATCAGTTCTGGAACAGATGCTCCATAAACATGTTTCTTCCCCTTTATTTTATTTCCATCCTTACCATTCCAAGCAAATGGACTCATTCTTAGTGACTTTAAAGAGCAGAATTCCATAGAATGAAACAATTATATATTCAGCATATGACACAGATTCCTGTAGATTTTATTCCATTAAAATAAAAGTCTATGGAAGCCAGGAGCATTGTTTTTCTCTGACTTATTCACCAAATGTAATAAGCTACTTTTAAACCTATCATTTTTACCATTTTTACCATTATCATTATTCCACCTATCTGTTAAATAAAATGCTCAAAGGTATTTTTCCTGATACCTTGAAATTAATTAAGGACCAAGGCTGAAGACCATGTGAGCAGTATTCTACAAGGCAAGCTCACAGTTACCAATAACTACTTTCAGTCATCTCTTCGGAGATCCAGAGAATGACATGGGCTAACAGCAGTCCTTCTACTACCGTCCAACACTGCCACCCACAGTGAGGGTAAGATGACTGAGAAGATAGTGTTTTGACCTCAGTGTAAAGCATGGATGGTGGAAAGAAGTTATTCCCAAGGCGGTAGAATGCCAAGAGATTAACTCCTAATTTAGGAAAGTGCCTGACAGAAAGGAAGACATACAGTGATTTCCAGTTAAGGGACTGTTAGTCAGTGACCTGCCCAACAGTCCCAGTGTTCTCTAAGCAAGATTAAAGAGATGATATAAGGGGGAGTGCCATTTGGAAGTCATAACAACACCTCTTCAAATTCTGTTGCCTTCAAGAGGTAAGGGGGATAGATTCCACATGAGTGTGCCAAGCTGAGCATGAGCACTAGATGGTAGTTAGATCAGGTTCTAGCGTCATCTGGCCACCTCCTTGGTTTAGGAAGCTAGGAAAGATGCCACGGACTTGTAATCCACCTGGGAATGTGGCTAAATTGTTCAAGGACTACAAAGGCCTAGAGACGCTGCTCAGAGTAGAGTCCTTCATCAGTGAGTAACTTGGTTACTTGGTTCCAGCCCATCCCTCTCACCAACCTTATCATACTCAGAGAGCAAGACAAGACAGAATAGTCACTGGGGCTGACCAAGGAGAAGACTGGCTCCTCATCTAGTTTGCCATGCCCTCACACTTAGGAGAAGAGGAAGGAGGACAACAGAGGTTAAAAGCAGAGACTACCATCTTACTCCATGCTGCCATAGCCACAGACAGGGACAGTCTACAAAAGACATCCACAAGTGCTATGATTATGGTTTTACAATAAACAGAACTGGAATTTAAGAGACAATTAAAAGGAAAAAAAGATTCAAACCAAAAAACAGACTCTTAACTATGGAGAACAAATGGAATCATCGGGGAGGTTGGGGAGGATAGGGGACGGGAAAGGAAAGAGGCCACTTGCTGTGATGAGCACCAAGTGACGTATGGAAGTGTTGAGTCACTATACTGAACACCTGAAACTAATATAACACAGTATGTTAACTATATTGGACTTAAAATAAAAAAAATTAATAGGATTGAGCCTCAAGTTGAAAGAAAGCCTCCAAACCGAGCCATGGAGGATCTGGTCAAAATCTAACAAAGGGACCTACTATGGAGAAGAATAGGGAAGTTCAATATAGTAATATGGCTTTGAGGGTGAGATGCCAGTGGCTCAAAGAAAAGTTTTGTGCTTTTTAATTCAACGAATTGAGACACTTCAATAAGTACATTTTGTTACCACAAATGGAAACATTAAAAATACATTATTATTAAAAATACTACAATTAACTAATTTATTGAGCATCTACTTTGTGACTAAGTATATTTTACAATGTGAACTCATTTGATTCTTGCAACAGCTTTCCAAGGTACTGCTTTTATTATCATTCTACAGATGAAGACATTGAAATTCAGAGAAATTAAGGACCTTGCCAAAGTTCCCACAGCGAGTAGGTATCAAATGTAGACTTTAATCTCACATTTCATTTCCCAGGTCATGACCTTTCTTCTAGGAATGGTGTTATTACACACACACACACACACACACACACATACACACATATACATATGCATAATATGTACTATAATAATTTATACATATACACGTACATATACACACATAGACAGTTCTTGAACATAATGTACTATTTTTTATTTCTGGGTGTTTTCTAATGCATCTGTGTGTGGCAATAGAAGAAATATGAAGAATATGTCAAAGCTGAAGTTATTTAAGAGATTAAAATGGGTGATTGTTTCAATATGGAGTGTGTTATACACATAGGAGGAAAACCTTTGTTTAATTTGAGTTGCAATAAAATACCATATTTAAAAGTCAATTTACGGTCTTTGTCAGCATGCCCATCCAAAATACCACAAGAAATTTCTTTTTTTAAAGACATGTAAGACTTTCTAGCATCAAGGGGACTATTCTGATCATCAATACAGGGATGTAGAACAGTCAACTTGACTATGAAAGGAAGCCAGCATTGTTGTCTTTGGATACTTCACATTCTGTAGAGCAAAAACATCTTCATGTTCAACAAGGGCTGGCTTTTAACTACTATCACCCTGTGCAAATGCTGGGGAAAGAGAGAAAAATTTATTCAAACCATCTGTAAATAAGGCAAGCCCAGGGAATGTGTGATAAACATGTACAGTTTGAAATATGTAATATATTCTATTTGAAAACAAAAAGCTATTTCAAGATGCTGCACTCAAGTGGGACTTGCCACAAATGAACCTCAACCCTCTAGATTTTTCTCCCTGAGGGGTTCCAACATCTTCTGAAATAATGTACAAGTATATGACTGCAAATCACAACACTCTAGGCTCCTGCAAAAATGATGTCTTCATAAATATGTTTGAGAGAAGGCAGGAATAATGCCATTAATTTATGAAAGCAGATATTTATATAGTTCACCACATACCATTTACCAGACAAAAGACAAAGGGGGAAAAATGTGTACCTTGGAGATTTTTTCTGAAACTGGCATAACTTCGATACTTTGTATGGTTAACCCTTACCTGGTTTGTAAATAGGCAAGATACTTAATTTTCCCTTGCCTTTTTACGGTCTTTTCCTTCTAAATGTACCATATTCAGTTTGTCTATATTAATAAAGCATCAGTTAATTTCCTGTCCCGTACACGAAAACTACTTTTACTTTTCAAGAAGTTCTTGCTAAATACCAACTACAAGAAGCTCCGTAGTATCAGACCCTTTTTGAAACAATATATGCAAATAAGTTTAATTATATCATTTTCGTAGTTATTGTTTGAAAAGAGAGAAGAAAGATTCCTATTATGTTGGTCACCTAGTTTATCCAGTTTTAGACAAAGAGAGAATATCTAGAAGCTCATTAAAATGCCAAAATTGCAATATCCATATTAAAGCAGTCTAAAATGTTTAATTAAATATTGTAGATATATAATGGTTTTCGTTCAGTAATTTCTTACTAATTTAGACCACACTGTTTGTTTATGCCTCTAATCAATAAACATAACAGTAAAAAATGTATTCGATAAAAAAAATGTATTCATTCTTTAAGCATTTACCCTGTCTCTATTACTGTGAGACTGCTAGGTTCTAAGAACAAAGGAATCACAAGAGCTTGGGGATTGCTTTATACTCTAAGTGATAAAAGGATTTGACTTTAAGGCACACATACTCAATAAAGCTGACTATATATCAGGACACAGCAGAGTATACTTTGCAAAAATGTCCAGGACAGTATCTCCCATCCCAACACTCTTCTGAGATGAGAACTTGCCACTCCCCCATGAGCTCCCGCATCAGGAGAGGGAATTTAGTTCTACACTCAGGAATCTCAGTGGACCCGGTGACTGCTCTGACCAACAGAATCCGGCAAAAGGGCGATCGTGTCAGTTCTGAGTAGAGCTCTTATTTGGCCTAGAAACATCCTCTTCCTGCCTTCTTGGAAGCCCACCTCCATGTAAGAGGCGCCACTACCCTGAGATCCCCGAGTTATGAGAAGCCTGGGCTAGTGAAGACACCTCAGAGGATGAGACCCAATGTGGAGACAGAGAGAAGCTACGGAGTACTGAGACATCAGATATATGAGTAAAGAAACTAACCTGAGAGTAAATCTTCCAGCCCCAAGAGACCACATGAAGCCACGTGGATTAGAGATGAAGTGCCCAGGTGAATCCTTTCTGAATTCCCAATTCGTGGAATTGTGAATAAAAGAAAACGGTTGTTTTAGGTAACTAAGTTTTAAAGGAGTTTGCTAGGCAGCAATAGAAAGAGGAACTCGAGCACCATGTTAGAAATTCAGCTAAATAAAATAGATTTGCTCCTTGCCTTAAAGGGATTTCTAATCCAGTAAAGGACACATACGGTGAATCAGGTGTGCAATGATAATGCAGTACCCACAAGGAGAGGATGTTGAAGGTGTTATGGGAACACATAGAACTGGCTCCTTTCTCAGAACTGGGACATGAGAAAAAGATCCTACGGAGAGTATCTGCCATTTTACCTTGGTTCTCAAAGACACACAAGCATTCGTTTCAAAAAAGAGAGGGAATAATGGTGTTCCAGGAAAACAGGATGGCACAGGGGAAAAACCTCAAGGTGGGTGACCAAGTATTCATTCCTGGAACTGGAAGAAATGTAGAGTGAAAGCACCATGAACGGGGAAGAGGTGAGTGGCGATGAATAAGGATGGGAAGGCGTGCAGGGGTCAGATCACAAAGGGCCTTGATTGCTACATTAGGGAATCTTGCCTTCATTCTCAGGGAAATGGGAAGCCATTGAGAGATTTTAAGCAACGGAGAGGCTTGATCAGTGTTGCATTTCAGGAAAATGCCTCTGCACAGGCTGCAGCTGGAAGATTAGATTGAAGACGGGGCAAGGCTAAAGGTGACCAGACCACTTACGGACCATTACAGTAATACGGGCAAGAGAAAATGGCTGTCGGAAGTAGGAAAGTGCCTTTCTGGCTGAAGACATGTGTATTGTTCTGAGTGATATTTAAGCAGCTGAAATCTACAGAAATGAGTAGTTGGATAGAAGGGTCTGATGCTCAGAATGAAATCTGCAGAGAAACAGCCATCTATCTTTAATGAGTACATCATTAGGGGCATGGCGGGATGATGAGAAACAGAAGCCATCTGCTGATGGGCCAGGCATCCAAATAGGTCAAGGGTTTGAGAAGAAGCTTCTCTCAAAGACTTAACTAGAGATGAGAATTACAGCATTGTATATAGTATCAAAAACATAGACTTAACTTAAATGCCCAACCTTAAGGAATTATTTAAGTAAATCACGGTATACTTCTGTTTAACATGCATATCTAAGTAAAAAGTTACTGACATGGAAAAATACACCATTCAGTGAAAAGATCATTATCACATATCAGCATATCACAAGTTCAAAGTGACGTGAGCACATGCAGAGATGAAAGACTGAGAAGATCTGTACTGAGGTCTCAACAGTGACTATCTCTGACTACACGGATCGTTGGGACTTTTTGTCTTTTTATTTATTTTATCTGTATTTTCAAATATTTCTACAGTAAACATGTGGAGTATACCTTCGTCTTAAAAGAACAATAATCGTTGTTGTTGTTCAATGGACTTCATTTACGTATTGGCATCCAGTGTTATTTCCAGCAACAATCCTGGAAATAAAAGTCTTAATACCTACATGGACCGAAAATTATTATTTCAAAAAGGCTGTATATAACTCAACAGGATTGTAAGTGCAGATAACCAAAGCATTTGTGTTCATTTTCGTTTTGAGTTCATAGAAGTATCAATCCCCCCTAAAACAGCAGGGGTGTTTTGATTCTGTGACATCCGATTCCTTTCATCAAATACTTACAGATGTAAGCTTTGCGTCCCCTCAATGACATGAGTAAGACGTGAGCTCTGCCCTCAAAGGGCTTTTACTTTAAAGAAGGAAACCGGCATACGAAGAGCAAACACAAATGCACCATGAAAACTGATTAATGGGGTCGCAGGGCTGTGAACGGACTGTCATGAAGAGAAAAGCAAAGCCTTGGTTGGAATTTGCCAGGCAGTGGAATGAAAGTTTCACAGAAAGGATGCGTTTTGAATCTTGAAGGATGAAACGTGCTTGGCCCTGCAATGAAAGAAGCAGTATGTGCTAACACACGGGGGCCCAGTGAGGGCACTAGACATGTGCGGCAAGGTCATGAGAGGCAAGGGCGCCCGCCATTCCGGTCACCTCCAGGTGGCCCTCCTGGGTCAGGAAGTGGCAGTGCTGACCGGGTGTTGGTGAATTTAAGGCAAAGTCAGGGAACTTCAAACCAAGTCGTTAGAAAAGGTGTGTGGAGAGACTGGGAGGGAAGAGGGAAGTAAAGCCGGAAAGACTGTGAAAGGCTTTGACCACGGGGCTGAAGAGCAGGACCTGACTCTGCATGAGGGGCCACGTTCCCAGGCTTGTTGTGTGTCCAGAAAGATAACGTGGAGGGCGGCCAGGAAAGGGGAACTAAGAGAAATGGAGATCCGTTCAAGGATATGGCGGCATTTCAAGGGCTAGGGATGGAGGGTCTGCCGTAGCAGCTCTAGGAATGGAAACAGGAACACAAAAAAAGAGAGTTTGAAGTCAGAAGTGAAGGGATCATGAATAATTTAATTTGGGGAACGGTAGGAAGATAGCAGAAGAAATGAAGCAATAGGATAATTAAATTGATTGCAAAATGATAAATAGTTTTTTATGATTTTTGGCTTTTTTATTATATAATATTTTTAAGATTTTATTACATTTTTTTTATATTTTTATTTATTTGACAGAGAGAAATTACAACCAGGCAGAGAGGCAGGCAGAGAGAGAGGAGGAAGCAGGCTCCCCACAGAGCAGAGAGCCTGATGCGGGGCTCGATCCCAGGACTCTGAGATCATGACCTGAGCCGAAGGCAGAGGCTTCAACCCACCGAGCCACCCAGGCGCCCCTATTACATATATTTTTTAAGATTTTATTTATTCATTTGAGAGTGGGGGAGTGGAGAGGGAGCACGAGCGTGGAGAGAGGCAGAGGGACAGGGAGGAGCAGGGTCCCTGCTGAGTGGGGAGCCTGACTCAGGGCTCGATCCTAGGACCCTGAGATCATGGCCTGAGTTGAAGACAGATGCTTAACCCACTGAGCCACTCAGGCGCCTGGGCTATTTTATTTTTAATATTGTTGTTCAAATAAATAAGGTTTAATGATTTTAAACACGGTAGTCAACAAAGGGGGAAATTAAACAAGTTTGAAAGGTCAAGTGCAACGACAAAGAAGGTTTTGGACAAGTGGAGTGCAAGATGGCCAAGTGCAAATATCACTGCGGTGCTCAGGAAAAAGGGTGGCCTGGCTAAATAAATTGGAAAGCCATCAGAATATAAGTAATTGTCAAACCAAGCAAGGGAGTGATGGCATAAAGGTAAGGACAGCAGGAAACTCATATTTGTTGAATATTTACCTAACTTCAGATACTTTCCATACATTATCTCATTTGATTCCCATAACAAACTTATAAAATTGCCAACACTACATAAAGCTTACGTATGCTAAAGATGGAAAAGTCTTCAGATTGGCCGTTAGGAGGTTACTGTCAGCGGATCAATGGAAACCAAATGGTGAGTCAGAGTGCAGTGGGCTGAGGTATGACTGGGAATGAGTAAGGCAGCGTTGATGAAATAGCCCTAAGGAATAGGGGAGAAGGAGAGCACGATGACTAGAAGGGGAGGCTAAGAAAGGGGAACATTGAACAGCAGGAGAATTAATGGTGAAGAGAAAAAAACAACGGGAGGAAGAGGCTGAGAAGTCAGGATAGAAAAGGGCGAACTGATTTTGATTGATTTGAGGATGGGAGAAAGGAAGACATGAGGAACACAGAAGAAAGGGTTTGCCAGGAAGATACTGCCTGCCACTGACAACACAGCGGGGAATGGTGGGGAAATAGGTAATAGGAAAGAACGAAAGGAGAATGCTGACGTATTTCAGAAGCTTCTATTACCCCTTATTTGCTTCAGATAAGAGTGAAGGAGGTGGTCTGTGACCTTGATAGGGAAAAGATATAGATGCCTTATTCTCAATCTCCATGAAGTTTCACGGGTTAACACTATTAAAGATAAATGTATGGCAGTCTAAATTCCCCCTTGTCCCACAGAGGAAGGCTTAACTACCTCCTTCATTTCAGAGAGTATGTGATTTGAATTTGGAAAGAACCTCTTACTGATAGAATAATTAATACGCATGGCAAGTTCTATTTTTAATCCACAGAATTCAAGCAGAATAAATGAAAATGTGTTATTCATTCAAGAAAACTGAAGGACGATCTTCCAAGGCAAGTAATACACTCAGTTTCAAATGATATTAGGAACACAGAAAGTTTTGTATATATATAAATTTATATGTATGAAATATAATGTGTCATGGGTAATGAAATAGTACAAGCAAAATCATCAATAAAGAGAGAAGAACTAACATGATGCAGTAATAGCTTTTATGTGGTAGAAGTGACAAGTGAAGTATTTATTTGTGTCTAACAAAAATGTACTGGTCGGCGATGCTGCATTTTTGGCTACACACACACACACACACACACACACACACACACATTATTTAGGAAACTGGACAAAAGGGACTCTGACCTAATATCCCAACCAAAATAGAGGTACCTGTGGTCAAAGCAAAATAAATACACCAAGCTCATTCTTTTGCAACTGTACAGGTATGAGGCAAGAAATCGTTCTGCAGACGTCATTTCGAAAGACAGGAGAAAATCTGTTCTCCACAGCCCAAAGCAGTGACTCACCCACGCATAAGGAAAACTAAGACGCCAAAATAGGCATCATCAAAAAAATGCTATAAGAATAGCAGCCCATATATCTACTACATGATCTCCATGTGTTTACGAATGTAATTATCATAAGTGGGTGAGTATTAAAGCACATTATTTTATGGTTGCAAGTTCACTGGGATCAATTAATCTCAGGTGCTGGTCGACAATATTCCTTGATATGTTAATTACTGAGGCTTACTGCACGATGGTCCTGGAAAAAAGGCTATGTGACATGAAAATTACCTCATATAATAGCATTCTACAAATGCCACTTAAGAGGGGAAATTATCTGATTTGTCAGCAAAAGGCTAGGGACGGTGTACCTCCTATCGGGTTGGTGCTGCATGTGGCCGATCTCCTCCGGGCAGTCCTGTAACATGGGCTGGAGTTCTTCTTGTGGGGAGGGGGTCAGAGTGGCAGTGGACTGATGGCTGTAAGACACGGCAGCTGGAGAAGAAGCCGCTCCCCGCACAGGGGGAGTGGGGCCTCGCTCATCTTCCTCCTCTTCTAGCTCATCCTGTTGCAAATACATCCTTGCTGGTGGGACAGGACACGGCATTTCCTGGTCATAGCTAAAACAAATGATAAGCCCGCTTAGATTTACTTCAGGTTATGCAAAGAAACTATTTGTATTGTTAGTGGAATATCAGCTTTGAATTGCTTCTTTAACCAGAATGTTCTGAACCACCTTGAGGGAGTACTGTTAAAAAACAAAACAAACAAACAAACAAACAAAAAAACACTCCACTGGGCGCCTGGGTGGCTCAGTTGGTTAAATGTGTGCCTTCGGCTCAGGTCATGATCTCTGGGTCCTGGGATCCAGCCCCGAGTCAGGCTCCCTGCTCAGGGGGGTAGTGTGCTTCTCCCTCTCCCTCTGACCCTGCCTTGTGTTCTCTCTCTCTCTCTTACATAAATAATCTTCAAAAGAAATAGTTCACTATCACCAAGGTTGGTGAGTGTTACATATAATATTTTTTTCTCTGAGTGATTACAATTTACATTAGCATATTACAGGCTCTGAGAAGTCACGCAATAAAGTCATCTGTTTAATGTGTTTTAACTTTGTACTTCCAAAATGTATAGCATAGTCTAGGCCTCTGCTTCAACATGATATCTAAAAGACGATTCCGGGATGGTCCTACAGATGACCCAGAGATGATATGTTAACCTCTGAGAAAAATTACTCTTAAAAATCCTTTCTTGAAAATCCATCTTTTCTCTGAAATTATAATACATCATTATTTCTTCAGTTGAGCACAAAATCAAGGAATTGGCTTGCGTTTAGGATGTTGAATAAAAAACACAATAAAAGAGTCAATAAACAATAAAATGCCCTACTACTCCTCTGCTAGAGCTGTGTGGAAACTCTAGATGGATCTGGGAAACATTCATCCCTTTTTTCTTTTCTCTCACCCCGGGACAGATGGTTATTGATTTAAATGACAGTAATTTACTGCATTATATAAACTGTGTTCATGTTACCCCCCTCTCTCATTCACTCTCCACCACCCTCCTTGTTCATCTGAACTCAGGAAACTTGATGCTCTTATAACATGATTTCTTTGTGTCTTCCTTCACTTTACCAATTCCACTACTTCCCTTGGACACTTTTTCTATGTCTCCTGTCTCAACAAAATAACAGCAATTTGTGCACTCCTCTACACTAGAAATCTTGTGTCTTCTTGCCTTATTCCTCTCTCTTCTACCTTGAATTTTTCCCTGGTTCACCTCTGTTTCCTTTCTAAAAATCTCCAAAATCTATTACCTTTCTAAAATCTGTTGCATGTGCTTCTGCAATAACCTTTTAACTGATCTCTTTGTCTCCAGTCACTCTACCCTTCCGAATCCTCACAGTGCTTCCAAAATGATTTTATTATAATAACGCATCACTCTCAGATCATTCATTTGCTGCACAGTAGGATAGGGCTCTGTAACTGACTAGAGGGAAATATACAAATACCTAAAATAAGACATTCAAGTACCTGTATAACCTGGCTTTCACCCCCCTTCCCAACTTCCTCTCCCTCCCTCCCACTGATGCATCTTAGTCCTCCAGGAGGGCACATCTCTCTGTGGTCACAATGGCCATAAAAATCCTCCTCCTCTTGATTGAGAACCATATCATTTGTCAAAGTCAAGAGCAAAAGCCAAGGGATCAGGAAACCTTTATAATTTCCCCTTAGAATCAGTCTCTCCCTTTAGGGCACAGTTGCATCTCCTATAAGGTTTTGAAAAACTATATCCACTTATTTCATTTTAGTCCCTTTTCTGGTAGACTAAAATAGCATTAGCTGTTAATAGAGCCTAGAAAATGACTTTTTAAAAAATATAGTCACTTCTCAATTTTTGTAGATTCTATACTTACAAAGTCACCTACTTGCTAAAATTTATTTGTAACCCAAAGTCAATACTCATGGTGAAGAATCTGATCACCCCTCCTTCTTGTGTCAGCTTTCACACCGTAAACAAGTGTCCTTTTCTCAATCTACTGCCACACTGTTCTCAAATTTTTTCTTTATACTGATAACTTCCCTGTTTAAGTAGCCCCCAAGGATAGAGCTTTAGGGTGATCTGGTATTTCTAAGTGCAAAAAGGCTATGACTTGCCTAGTAGAGAAAATATGTGCCTTAGAGAAGCTTTGCTCAGGAATGACCTGACCTGACACTGCTGGCTGTGAGTTCAATGTAAATGAACCAACAATACATATTGCATAAGGTGTCTTTAAACAAAAACACACATAAAACAAGATTATGCATGGATCAGATGACAAAGATGTGTGACCAGAGACTTGCAGGAACCTATCCCCGTATTTCCCCTCAGAGTAATGGCTCAGTATTTGCTAATTAAATGACTGGAAAAACAAAGGTACAGAGCTTTGTTTCCCAACAAAGTCGGATCTGTAAAACTATTTTTTGTGTGTAGAGAATGAAAGAACATTGTCTTTCTTCTACCACAGTCACTAAAAAGACCATATTTTCAGGTAGATTTTATTTATTTTTTATTAATTCTCTAAGTCAAGTGAGTTCTCCACCACTGATCATACTGGTGAAACATCTGTTTTGTTTTATTGGTTCAGTTCTATAGAACCTAGCGTGAGAGCGAAGCATACATTCTTATTGCTCTCACTTGATATGATTACTAGTTGAATCCTTGTGAGAGACAATTCAGTGAGTTTGAAGTCCCACAGTTTTCAGCATAATGTGATAATATCTAAGAACAAACAAAAGTTTTCAGGATACCTTAGCTGTGGTATAAATTTACACATTTATTTTATGAAAATTCAGGAATATGCAATAGAAATTCTGATATTTGAAAATCATAAAGTCATACACATGTATGATTATATATATCATGATACATGTGATCTTATATTTACACATATGATGACACATGCAAATTCCACATATATAAGATAAACATATATGTAAATTGTGTGTATGCTCCAATTCATAATTCTTTGTTCCAAAAGAAGCTTCCAAGGCATGAATTCCTTTTTTTTTTTTTTTTTTCCGGCAGCACTGAGTACGATTTTCAAATCCTCCTGACATAGCGATACCGTTTTCTTCAGAGACAAATGTTTGCGGACCTTGGGAATGTCTCCCCTTGGTGATCTAGTTTAATAACTACTTCATATGGGTTTAAGGAATCATGATTCCACTTACATCTGTTCTGAAACTCTTCTTACCTTTCATCTACGGAAACACTGTATTCTTCACTGTTGCTGTGAGGGGGAGGATGAGCTGGAGGCGGAGGAAGCAGGTCTGCCCAGTTCATGCCACCCTGTTTCGGTACTTTAGGTGTCCGTGCCCCTTTCTTGTGCCCTTGACTCCCTTGAAAAGAAAGAAAATCCAAGCCTTTTATTTCTGGCCTTTTGGGTTTTTCTATTATCCACAGGTGAATTATTTCCTGTAAATATGATCGTATAATTCATATATGCAGAAGCAGATAAATACCCTTTCCTTCATTAATCTTAACAGAACTTCGTACAATAGAAGGTGCAATGTATTGCCGAGTTTATCTGCCAAATAAATAGCAAAAAAGCAATAAAACCGCAAATGAATTTTACAAGTCATATCATTAATAGTGATCTTCTTACACCAATTAATTGCATTATGGATTATCACCTAAAACAAATGAGCTGTAGACATATTTTCTGAAGTGCCATTCTATTATTTAATTGCTGGAACCTAAAATACAATATGATACAGATACGATCTATTAGAGTTCCACTGTTGCATTAAATCACTGAATATATATAATTTGTACTTGTCCATTGAAATGTTTTAGGCACAATGAAATTACTAGTTTTCGTCAGAAAGGCAGGTGCAGATGAAAATTATTGCTGGAAGAACTAATATAAGTAACAACAAAAGAAGCGGAGAAATGATTTTTAAAAAGGGATAGAAGTGCTTCTAGTCCCAGTTTCTACAAAATTATGGCTTAGAGTAAAATGATGTTGCTTGAACATTTTTAGTAGTTTTAAATAACCCAATTACGCAAGTGCCCCTGTGTTCTGATTTTAGATTTGGCATATTCTTTAAACGCAGGTAAGTGCGCATTTTAGAGTACTCATTTTAAAGTACTTTGGGGTCAAAAGATATTTGGGGATAAAATCATCTTTATCTTTCTCCTCCAATACCATACATTTTAGATTCTTACAGAAATTATGGATGACGATGAGCCTATAATTATTTTTCTCATATGATCCCTTAAAATCAGTGGATTTTCTTGGTCTTTTTATTTTTAACCTCTCTGGAACAGTTACAAGTTACATGGTGCATGAAACAGGTCTTGGTATATTCAATGACCCTCATTTATTTATTTTTTTTAAGTCATTTGGGACTTTTTGGCCCAGTCACCATGTGTTAAGCCAGATGTTCTTGAACTGGTATGTTACTGCACCAAGTATGGGCCAAGGGAATGGCTGTTAGTAATAAATTATGATTCTCAGGCCTCTACCTGTATGTCTCCATTCTCTCTTCCTTTACTCAGTTGTCACGTATTGGAAAGACTAGGCAAGAATCATGGACTTGACCCTACGCAGTGCCTTCCTCTTGATTTCTTGGCATATATCTATTCTAATAACTCCATCTGTCCTAAGAGGCTGAACATTACAAATCTCTCCCACTTACCACTTGCCTGTTTCATTCTTTCCCCTAATTAACACCAGACTATACATTTTTTAAATCTTTTTACCAAATAATAACAGAATACCAAATAATAACTAGCAGCAGAACACCAAGATGTAGGTTTCTAAGCTGGGGGATGGAGAAAGTCAATTTAAAATGAACAACACAGAATCATTTTAATCACAATAATCATAGAATCATTTTCTTCATGAAGATATGATTTTCTTTCTAAGTGGTTAAGAATGCAAACATGAGATGGCACAAGATATCAAATATTAAAATATTTTCTATAGTTTTCCCAAGAGTAAATCCTTCGAAAAATTCCAGTTAATTCAGGGTTTTCTTATAAGATCTTGGTTGTTTTAAAAAAAAAAAAATCAACATACAGTAGAATAAGAGTAGATCTCAAAAGGCAAAGAGGTATTTCTAAGCTCCTTTCATTCCAATAGGAATAGTTTCAATCAGGGACAAAAAGTCGGCTTAACAATGTCAAATCAGCAACGCTGTCGCCAAGGGGAGATGAGAAAATGCAAATGCCGTACTCGTTACAGAAGAGGGGTAGAGACACTGCCTAAAAGCACCTCCCAGTAACTTCAATCCGGGTACTGAGAGATGATTTTGCTACCCTCTCCTGGAGAAACAAACTAGGGGCAAGATCGGTCGGTTCTGCTCTCGTTGTGGTGTGACGCGCCACATGTTAGTTCTAATAGTGAACCGCCTTTCATCAGAAAAACAGGACTTAAGTACCAGCGAGGTCTCATCGGCAGTCCCTGTCAGGAGAACAGCTGGCAAACAGCTGCAGCAGCGTGAAGGGAAAAGGCCTCACTGTGGCTTCGAAGGCTCTTACTGACCCAAGTTGGGAGGCTGCTTTCCGAGGCTTTCGGGCAGGAACTGAGGGAGAGTAGAAAGCTTATCAACGGAGGAAGGTTCTCGTTGTCCCTAGATCTCATGTGATTGTCTCTTAGGCCTGTGATTCTGCTCAAGTGTACTCAGATTTTATGTGTTTCAAACGTAACAAATTCAGCAGATTAAGTATATGCCCAGTATTTCCAGCTTTATTTTGGCCAAGGGCAAAAAAGAAGTTTCAACTGCCTTTAAAGTCTAGTTCATGCTTCTGGCTTCATAAAACTTCATTAACAAGGAGGAGAAAGGGATTTTAATCATTGTTACTAAGTAGAACATAAAATGGTTTAGTGAGTGAGTGAGTGGACTGTCAAATTACAGAGGGTAAGACCCATGCCTGGAAAAATGCACATTATATAAAGTACGGAGACATGCCATGTGTGTACATCAGTTCATTAGCATTCAATCTGTAATTGTGGGATATACCATTTTTTTAAAGGAGAGACCGATCTTCTCTTTGGTTTCCCGTACTTACCAGAGGTACTACTGCCCCGGTCTGAGCTGTTGTAGGATCCTCCTGTATTCTGGTCGTAGGATTGGTTGTATGGGATAGTTGGAGGAATTGTGTCATTTGCTCGATAATCTAGACATTTCAGATGAAAAAAAAAAACAAAAACAAACTTTCACTGTCTCTTGGATGCCTTAATCACTTACCAGCAATTAGGCTTTTAAGTTATCATGCTGATCACTTGCTAAATGTATAGAAGTGTAAAGGAGGAAAAAGTCAAGAAAAGATAGGCATGTCTCTTTTAAGATTTATAAAATCCAGATTCTTTACATCATCTCCTTTATATAAATCAGACTAAACATAGATATGTACAAATCATATGAGGGACTATTTCATCTCTTTAAAATATTTATAAATCAGCTAAGGCAGAAATCAGGATTACTTGACTTCTTAACTTGAAAAATGTAACAACGAAACAATTTTGCCGTAATTTTTAAAAAATTAAAAATAAAAAGCCCTGAAACTTGTCAGCAAGATGATATCTAATAAAAAAACATACCCATGAGAAGAAAACAAAGGCCATGGAAAGGCTTCTGATTACTTAGGCAAAGGTAAAAATCCAAACGATAAACTTGCCACTGGAATGTACTGGGTAATAACCCATCAGTTTAGTTGCATTCTAGGTCTTTATTACAGCTGACACACCAAGTCTGTTACAAGCAATATAAACAATACATAAGAGCTCGGAAATATTTGTTCAGGGGCCTGTCAGAGCTTTCCAAAGTGCACAGTAAAGCCACATACTAAAGAGGAATGACGTAACAACAGCTGGGAAGCCCACTGCAAACTACAGGATTGCAGAAACTGTCCTCTCTTCATCGTTGTCAGTCTTTGTCATGAGCTTGTGCAAGAGTCTTAACAAATATTTACTGAACTGGGTTTTACGCCAATCGAGTGTTTTCTCAAACTTCGAAAAAAGCTGGATGACTGTATTGTTAAATTTAAATATGTAACACTAACTTAATCAAATGGGATGTTTGTCATCTCCAACTGTCATACGCTTTATTTTTGAGGAAAATGGTCACGACTCAAGCCTAAAAAAAAGAAATCTAAGTCTCTAATTATCTACAATAAGATGTGTCATTTACCTGGATGCTGGTGCAAAATTGCCCTGAACTATTCATATTAGAGGATGCTTTTCTTTTCTTTTCTTTTTTTTTCCAGATCTACAGCTTTGCAAATCATGTTATTAAAGCAGTAGCCTAAAGGACTATAAAGAAATCAAATACTTACCTAGTCCAACTCACACATATTATAATAGAGAAGCATTCCCCTCAGGCTATAAAATACTATTCCACTGTTTACCACTTCACAATTTACTTTAGGTTCTATCCTGACAGACTTCAATCAAGTCAACCAAGATGAGTCAGGTTCAAAAATCACACAGTGCAGCAGTCTTAGTGACCACACGAGGTAGAAGAAATTCAACAAATTGAACCACTTCTCCAGTGCAAGCTTAATTTAATTATTTTTCCTCAGTTTGATATAAAAATGCCATTCGCTTATATGACCATGTAGAAGCAATTATCTTTCATTCTCGAGTGGAAAGAATGGGATAGTCTATTTATTTAAAATGTGAGGTATTGTGACGGTTGTACATCTGCCTTATGAATAAAAGATTACGCTAAGCAATCCCTCACCTACGATTAAATTTAAATTCATCCCGAAACCATTTGAAAATAGTTATATATTATTATAAAATCAATTTTCCGAGGTTATTGTTGTGCTAATTAACTCTTTGACACTGGAAATTTCGAAAACAAAGAAATAAGGAAACGCGAGTAACAAAAGAAAGATTTCATTTGCTCCTCCCGGAGAGGTGGGGACGGACGCGGAGTGCTGAAAGGTTAAGGGCTCCGAGACAGAAAAGACTGGGAATAAAGGCAGAGCTCTTCACCTTTGTTCAGTTTGTTTTGCTCCATGATGTTATACTGAATCGGGGCCACTTCCTGCTTCTGCTGGGCGGGCGGTTTCCAGTGCTTCTCGCTGGAGTCCCCACTGCCATTGTTCATGTTGTTGCTGAGGTTTGACTGGATGAGCTGGGTGGTGGCGTAAGGAGTAGGCTGCCCTGATGGATTGACAAAACGCCCATCCTTCAGATTTGGGCTATTGAAGGTTTTCATCTCATTGATTTTGTTACTAAGGTCCACATCACCATAAACAGTTGACTCAGGGAGCATCAGATTTGTTTGTTTGTTTTCCAGTTGGTTGTTATAATTGGCTATACAATCCGCTACGTGCAACGGAGAGGAAAAGGAAAAAGTCATTCTGCATGGTCATTCCTTTTAGATTTCTCTGTAAGTAGCTTCGTGAGGCACAATAAAATTGTTACGTAAAGTAAAAAGGGGCTTAAACACGGTCAACAAAAAGGGCTCGGTATTCATGGGTACTTTCTGAAGGAGGTAATTCAAAATTGAGGAAATGAGAGAGGACACAGAGCAATTATATAGGGACTAATTTTGAATTTGAATTTAAGATGATTTCCTTTAACAACCCCATTAATAAAAATTTCACCTAAATAATACACATGTGAATATCTTTATGTGCCACATGTATATTTTCTAGTCTGGAATTACTGATCTCGCTGAAGCTACTAGTTAGTCATTGAAGCAACGAAACAAAGCATGTATATGGAAAATCCAGAGCAAAGGTGGGGGAGAAATCTGCCTACCCGTCCTAAGAGCTTGAGATTTTAATATTTTACAAACTAACTCTATCAAAAGATATGAGGAACAGAGGTAAAGGGATAGTAAATAGCGTGTATGGTAATTTTATTGAATCTTCCCTTGGTCATGTAGGATAATCATTATCAGGGAAGGATAGTTCATAATCATTTTTTCATGGTTTCATAAAGACACCCCAAGAAGTATAAAATGACAATAATGATGATAAAACGAACCACAAGTAGCCTGAGTAATTTAATCAAAGAAAGCCTGAAATAATATCTAATTTGTCTACTATTTCAACTTCCCTCTAATTTGCTCCTCATTGAAGTATTGGGAAATGAAATAACTGATAGAATATTTAAAATTAAATAAATAGAAATATTTAAAGCCTGCCGTTGAAAATATTAAAACAGCAGGAAGAGCTAAAATCATAATTTAAATGAAAATATTTTAAAAAAAATTTGTCAAGTTACAATGGTTAAAAATATCATTATTTTATCCATGTAGTTCATGGTGGTACCCACATTAATAGCTCACCTTCAAGATTGGTTTTCAGCTTGATAGGCTGATGAAAAATTAACACGGCTGCTACTAAGGATGTCAATGTGAATATAATCTTAAGAGAAATATGCAACTTCTCTGTAATACGGAACTCAACTATTCCACATTTTAACAATAAATGAGCAGGGAACACGAATATTTGACTCACCTGGACTTTAGTCATTCTGATTTCTAATTTCTAGGTAACCAGGTCATAGGGTTTTGCCAATTTCATTTTTCTTTCCTAATCTTTCTAAATGAGTGTGATTCCATAGAATTTTCTGAGATAATAGACATGCTCTGTTCTGCATTGTCCACTTTGGGAGCCACCAGACACATGTGGCTACTAGACACTTGAAACGTGGCTAGGGCAAATGAGGAACTGAATTTTAAATTGTATTTTGTTTCATTTAACTGTAAATAGCCACCTGTAGCCAGAGGCTACCATATTAGAGAACACAGCTCTACCTATTAATCTAACTGGATATTTCCATCTTTTGTCTCTTACAGGGCTCAACACAGTCTTTTTAAAAGATCTGTAATCATGTGAGCACTTATCTGTATAACTGGAATATGGACCTCTGGAGAACAGGGACATAGTTACGTGGATAGGTCATATCCATATCCATATCCATATTCATATCCATATCCATATTCATATCCATATCCAGTGGAGACTCTGGGCTTGTTTTAAGGCTACACACAAACTGCACTATGACTTGTTTTTTATGGAGCATAACATCTTCATTTAAATGTTATCTTCTAGGGGCGCCTGGGTGGCTCAGTGGGTTAAAGCCTCTGCCTTCAGCTCAGGTCATGATCTCAGGGTCCTGGGATCGAGCCCCGCATCGGGCTCTCTGCTCAGCAGGAAGCCTGCTTCCCCCCCCCCCACTTCTCTCTCTGCCTGCCTGTCTGCCTACTTGTGATCTCTGTCTGTCAAATAAATAAATAAAATCTTAAAAAATAAATAAATAAATAAATGTTATCTTCTATTTCCCTTTTCATCAGTTCCACGGGTTATTTTAAATCTCTACTCCTATTTTTTGATACTTGATGATTCTTTTAATATTCCTCAATTGGGAATATTGAAGGTTTTCACTTTGTTTTGTTTTTTTGCAAGAAATCATAAGTAATTTTCTGTCACCCCTCTCAATATATCATACTTTACATCCATATTTTAATAATACATTTTGGCATGAAATCTTAATGAAGTAATTCACTCACACATATTTCTGAACCAAAAACACACAATATAAAATAAAGGTACGTACACACACCTGCAAAAGAGACATATGTGTTATGTCCTCGGGATTTACTTGTATACAATAAAAATCTGGGAATTTCAGTTTTCATTTACAATTTCTTATTACTGTTGTAGAGTTGCTATTCTTTTGGTCACTGCTGTCAAAGACTTTGGTTCATTCTAGAGACTTATAAACTTTTTGATCTGTTCTACTCCCCAAATCCTGAAAATAATTAATTACAAATATAAAGTATAAATACATTCATCCTCATAAAGAGGAATGCTTTTGTGCAATTTCATTTTTCCTTGTTTACTCTGTTCTAGAGTTCATACTCTCCCTTCTCCCATTGCATCCTGGGAAACTCTGGTGGCAGGTGACGTGTGGAAGTAGAGGGATGAAGAAAACAGACAATCAGGGTAACCTGCTAGGCAACCGTCAACATTTTATGAAAATGTTGGCCAAATGTTCCTTTCTGAGGCAGGGAGAGGGGAAGAAATGCGCCCTCTTGTGGCCAGTCCTTGTGCTTAGGCTTAGGGAGCTGTCCGTGCATCTCTAACCTGGGCGGCTGTAGGTGGTCAGGTTGCTATCACTGTTACCGTTGCCGGCCGTGCAGCAGTTGATGGAGCAGTCATTGTGATTGTTGCCGGTGTTGGGCCACGTGTCTGCCAACCACGGCTGCGTGGCGGGTTCGCTGATGTTCAGAAGTCCTGGCCTAAAGAAAAAAAAAAAAAAAATATATATATATATATACACACACACACACAAACACATAGAAGCACATGTTTTATAAATAGCAAATGGTATTTCCCATTCAGACTTCCAACGCAGTCTTCATCTCGTTCTCACACATGACTTGGTCAGCTGTGCTGAATGCTATTATTATTCCTTTTATTTGACAGTTATTTTTTCGACACGGTAACTGTGAGGTCATACGATGTCTTGAGAACTTCCCTCCGTGTACGGGGCCATCACTTTGTAAACGGGCACAGTCGTACGTCAGACTTACAACACTGTTCTGTTTGTGATGCTCCACTTCAGCCACAGTAACTAAAACTCCAACATGGAATCAAAACCATGGATCCCTACCTGTTGTGGTATTTGAGTTGCTGAAGGAATACCGTAGTGGAGACAGTTTACATTCCTTCATTTTGACTCGTGAAAAAAGTCATGATTCTTCTTGAATGGAACAACCTCCTTCACTCAGACAATGGATCCTTCACAGTGTACGTATTTGCATAATTTTCTTCAAAACCATGTTTCAGAAGAAACAGTGAGTCTGGGGCCCAGAGCCTCATCAAGGTTTCTGTGCACAGCTCTGGAAGGCTGTCAGGACTTTCTGATGGTGACAGGGTAAACCGCCATAAATCCCTTCCATAAACAAAGGAAAGATACTGACTTAAATCTGGTAGAACGAAAAATGTCCACTGCAGGAAAGATTAGTGTTCCTGTCTTTTTTGGCACAACAGACGTTCATGCTCTTTCCCTGTGCTTTGGGAATGAAAAGTGCACCAATGGCTGTTAGTGGGAAAGCCCAGACCCCTAGCGCCAGAGATGAAAACTAGAGTCCCAGCACGGCGTTCCTCATGTCCTTCTCCAACACCGACTCCATTTGATAATTTAGCAAAAGAGGTGATGATGGCAAGGTGTGCTGTCAATCCACAGTAAACAGACCAGTGCTGCAGACTCTGCAAAGATTTGCTTCACACTTTCATTTTCTTTGTCGAAGTGCGATAACCATGCTGCTCATTTCCCCGGAAGCAAGAACCTGACACTTCACCTTTCGGGGTTCCGTGACGCGCAGAGAGCCAACTGAGGAAACTCACTATTGCAAAGGACGGCTATTTGAAGAATCCTTCCCTCCAAAGGAAGAAAATGGATTTTCAATTTTTAGGTCTGTATACATATGCAGATGTATATGTGCGTACACATATCTGTAATAAAAGATGAGTATTGGGGCGCCTGGGTGGCTCCGTGGGTTAAAGCCTCTGCTTTCGGCTCAGGTCATGATCTCAGGGTCCTGGGATGGAGCCCCACATTGGGCTCTCTGCTCAGCGGGGAGCCTGCTTCCGCCCCCCGCCCCGCCTGCCTCTCTGCCTACCTGTGATCTCTGTCTGTCAAATAAATAAACAAAATCTTCAAAAAAGAAAGATTAAAAAAAATGCGTATTTAGTTTTTGCTGACGTGTGAGGCATTGTTCTGAGTTTTTTACCTGTATCAACTCACTTAACTCTTAGAACCATCCCACAAGTAGTTACCACTATCTCCAGATTTTACAGGTGAGGAAACCGACTCCTCAGACAAAACGTTAGCTACGCAAAGCAAAGGAATGGCAGAGGCTGGGATTCAAGCCCAAGTTCTACAGCTCTGGAATCCACACTCGAATCCAGGATGCTGTCAACATACATATCAGGGAGTGCTGAAATCTCTTACCGTCATTAAGCATTCGTATAAAAGAAGGAGTTGGGGGGAAGTGTCTGCTGTCTCACAATTCAGAATAACGCTGTTAAAACTGAGCAAATTTATTACTAACGTTGTTTATAAAACCATGCTTTGAAGAGCCAATTGGCTGAACCATTGAAATTGAAAACATTTAAATACAAGCTGCATCCCAGAATCTAGAGTCTCTGCATAGATGTTGGTTAGAGAAATTCTGCATCTAGTAATCTTTAGCTTTCCTTATTTTATTTCCTCTTGAACTTAAACCCAGTGTGAGATCACTATAGAAGTTATTGAAAATAAATTTCCATATTTGACGCTGTGGAGATATTATGGGTCTAAAGGAGGGGTCAAGTGGAAATTTTTCAGTCCGACTTACATGCTTCAAAAGGAACAGACAATATTTTTATGCTACCATGATTCTCTCAAAAAGCACTTTGAAAGTGAGTGTTTTGATATCATAAGCTGAAAGGACTTTCCATATGGATGGGTGATTTCCAACAGGAAGTAAGATTAACAATTCACATCCTGGCTTTGGTTTAGGCTTGTATTTGGAATACTAATTATTTGGGGAAGAAGGTGACCCATACGTTATTGACCCATAATGAATCTTAAAATGTCATGTGTATGTTTTACAAGTCTCTGAGGAAGTCAAGGTCATATGCAGCTACCCTGATAAGGATATTAGGGGCTTTTTGAAACTACCGATCTCATAGGCTATTTTTCTGCATTTAAGATGATCTAGTGTATACGAGACAGATTTAGCTACCCAACAATAAGAAATTAAGCAGAGGTCAAACTCTGTGCTGGTTACAATAATTAACAGGTGTCTAAAATATATATTTTTTACCATATAATATTAGAAGTTGTATTTTCATACTGATATATCTGAGTTTTGCTTATTTCTTCTTTGTCTCTTAAGAGACAGTATTATCAGGGAAAAGAAGACAGCGGGGCTCAGAAAACCCAAACTTTTCTTCCAGTTCATATTAAGGGGATAAATTTGTGTCACAAAGGAAAAGAGGACACTGCACTTAAATAACTATGTAGTAATTACTTCCATTTCCTCTGCTCCTCCTACTTAAGATACTCCAATCACTCACTCACTCAAACAAAACAAAACAAAAAACCCACTTGAATTCCTAAACCACAAAATAAAATACTAGAGGGTCCCAGGGCTGGAGAATATAGTAAGGGGGCCTGGAAGTAAGGGTTGCCTAGAAACTGTCTCCTCCTTCCTTTAATTCATAGCCTGAAAGAGCTCTGACATCCAGGAAGGAGCAAGGGATAGATTTGAGAGCAGCAGCCAGTATTTTAGAGAGAAGCAAGGCCTGAGCTCAGTTTCTTTGTGATCTCCCACTGTGAGGAAATGATTTACTGGCATTCTCTCTGGTCTGATTTTCTTACTCCTTTCTTCAGGACTTCTCCGTTATTCCCAAGTTTATGCTGTGGTTTGGATGGTTTTTGGGTTTTTGGACTGGGATGTCTGAGGTAAGGAAAACAAAGGGATGGGAACAGCCACTTAATACTGCTTCCCTGGTCCTCCCCTGGATTGTTTCACAGCCTTTTACCCTTTCCAGGTTGGGAAGAGGTCTCTTGGCTTGCCACAATCCTCATGTCCCCTTCTCTGGGAATGGTTAAATTCACCATTTTGTGGACTGGAAAAGATTTCTGGTTCAGCCTTCTCCTTTATTATATTTTTGGTTGCACCGACTCAACTCTGCCACCGTGGTGGGAAAGCAGTCACGGACAATACGTTAACCATGAAGTCTGGGTTGTATCCTTATAAAACTTTATTGACAAGACAGGTGGCAGACTGGACTTGGCCCAGGAGCCATAATTGGCTGATACCTGATATAAACAAAACGTAAGTACATTACCTTATGCTAGGTGCTTAACTGTGATGTTTGCACAGCACACAAAGTTCCTGGAGGACACAGGAGGTGACGCTCAGCAAACCGACAGGGGAGGGGGAGCATATTCCGGGCTGATGGATTTAGGGCCCATAGGAAAATCTAATATTGGCGAGTGGCAGGTGGTCTGATGCAGTGGATTGGAGGCTGAGGCACTCAGAGGTGGGGAAGGGACCCGCAACACCCTACAGGTGGCTGGCTTCATGGGCTGTGCTGAATTTGGACTTGATATTTTAAACCTGGAGAGTTCTAGTAAAAATGGGTTCTAGAGCAACTTAGAGACACGATCAATATGCATTTCAAAATACCCTTTTGGCTCCAACAGCCAAAGGGAATTACTAGGAAGTAGTCTAACGAATTAGATAAAGGTAGGACCTCTGGGAGCTTAGGCGATGGGTGGGGCAGGAGAGATGAAGTGCTTGGCGTGAAACAGTACTGGGATAGGGAAGGGGGTGGAAAGCGGGTCGACAAAGGCAGGGATGGAGGCAGAAGAAAGGAAGACTTGAAATTTTCCCTTAGGGAGAGGCAGGACGTCCAGAGCGGGCTCACTACTCTGAGATCTGGGAGGGAAACCAGTGTTTAGGGGATGGACATGAGAGGAGAGAGTGCAGGAGACTGGGTGACTGCCCCTTCTCTTGCCACACGGAATCAGAGAACACAGACGCGTGCGCGCGCACACACACACACACACACACACACCCAGAATCCCCTACCCACCCGCCCAAACACACACTCTGACTAGGAAATGAGACCTTTCCTGATACACTCTGGATCTCTCTTATCCTGCTCTATTTGTTCCAAAGCACACATCAACTGCTGATACTAGAGTTGACTTTTTAAATGCTTATTATCTATCTTATATCTCCTGCTCTTAACGTAAGGTTCACAAGGATGGGGATTTTTCTTGACTTGCTCACTGATGGAACCCAAGCAACTACCATGTCCCATGGTAGACATTCGATAAAAATGCCTGACGAACAAATAAATTGAAAGTTGCTTATATGACTGTTCTTTTGAGCATGGACGCTAAGATCTTTATTTAGCTGTTACCTCTGTAACATGCCGGCATCTTTCATCATTTCATTTGGCACAAAGGTCTTTCTTACTTGGTATTTGAAATACAGAAGATTTGTTGTTATTCTCCTCTTGAATTTAAATGGTTAATTCTGTACGGTAACACAGCAAACTTCCAAAAAATAGTTCTGTCCGTAATTTTCCGTGTGTAGTTTGTCGTTTTTCAGTCCTGCTGTAGAAACTTGCATTGGGTACCAATGGATTCCTTCCATTAGGTTCTGTACGATCATTTGCTCTAGGTAGGTTGTAAATCCATTTGGAGCAGGATCTGGAGATATTTTATGTGTATGCACGTGTGTGTGTGTGAGAGAGAGAGAGAGAGAGAGAGACAGAGAGAGTGTGTACGTGTGCTCATCCACAGAGGTTAGTGCAGAACACACAAGATGCTCAACCCGCATTTTATGTGCTCTGATTCACGTGAAAGCAGAGTCCACAGCCATGAGCCTACACATGTAGACAGGTGGTCATAACAGTCAGGCATTCCAGAACTATCCATGAGAGAATGTTGTTATGCCATGGGCTATTTCATGAATATCTGGGCTATCAGTTTGAAGGAATTTCCCTGGAGACAAAAAACAGTCTGAATTAAGTGAATTTATTCCTTAGGAAGACCTCCCTGCTTTTGGGTCTTCCAGTTGGCTGGCTTGGTTTCTCAGGTACGAAAACAGTAAGCTAGCCCCGGTACTCAGGAAGGAAACATTACTGCTTGTTGCCATATTCATACAGCCTCGGCAGTCAACACTTTCTTAAAACCACTCTTTGTCATATGCTAAATTCAGTCATTGTGTGTCCGTAGGGCATGCTCCTTGGGTTCAGAAATAACACCTTCCTCATTTTTGTCTTTTCCAGTTGCAAACATACGATCCGGCTGGGCAAAGCAGAACACTCAGTAAGCTAATCGAATTCGAATTAGAAAATGGTTTTGATTGCAAGTTTTTTGTTCTTCTACCTTAAGCTAGATGTTGCTGGTTTGAGGGGAAAAACATCATCTTATTATAGAAAATCCAGAAGCTTGGCTCCTGTAACATGTACCTTTTTCAGCTCTTTTAAGCTGCCTGTCACATCAATTTGTGATTTCTCTGTGAATATATTAAAGTTCACTGAATCATAATTACCAAAAATAATACATATAGGATTGAGGTTCATTTTAATTAGAGAGAAAAGAAAAGCTCTGTATTAACCAGCTACCTAGGTTTCTTGTTGTATTTCAACATAGTCCCCTGGAAAAGGAGAGCGGAATTCACAAGAACAAACAAACCTAACCTACAACTTATGAGCAAATGCTGTGTTCAGCAGATTTTCAAATGAATACTTTTTCTTTGATAGTATCTGTTAACTAGCTATATTTCTTAATCTTCATAAATGCCATTGCTTAATTACTTGAACTCCTTTTAATCATCGGCTAAAGCAGCAAGTTTGTCTTTCCCAGTTAAAGTGCGCCCTCTGGTGTTCATTCGCTAAGATGCAACGGCTTCTGTCCATGGCATTGGAGTACAAACAAGCTTGGTTCTACAGTATTTCTAAAAGATTGGAACACATTTCATCCTTACACCTTTTATGCAAGGAAAGTGACGTCATTGAGGAAGATAAGATGAGATACCTGGAATTCCCTTTAGGATCTACAAAACAAGCAGGATAATTACCTCCCTCCACTGCTCACAGCTTCACCTCCTCTCTGATAAGTTACTAGAATGTTACAAAACAAAACAAAACAAACAAACAAAAAACAAAGAAAAAAGAAAAAGAAACAATTAATAGACATGTTTACATTTATAAAATTGAAAGTTATTACATCCACCAGTATCTTTCTAAGATGGGATGCTTTCTCACTTTCTACTGAGAAGCATTGCAAAACCATCACAGAAAGTGGCAGGTTTCCGATTCAGCTAGTTTTTTTTAAAGATTATATAGAATTAAATATGTTACTCTTATTTCCTTAATGTGCCAATAAGGTTGAGAACTAAGTAAAAGCAAACGTGAGTACACTCTTATTAAATATATTATACATTGTTACATTTGCATTCCCATAGTTTTCTATTTTGAATTTATTATTAGAGCCTATAATTGCATGATGTATACATATATAATTAAAATCTTAAATTTGGGGGAAAAAATGGCAAGACTATTGTCCCAGAAGTATGAATACCAGTAAGACAAAGATAAACATTAAAGTAAACCTTCTCTCCCTCTACACACAGATATATGCCATTAATTAATATGACCTACTTTTTTTATTGTGGCTTACAGAACCCCCTCCCATTATATTTTCAACAGACATATGTGTATATATAGTGGCAATACATTTAAATGCTCTTGAAAGCATTCTCAGCCTAATGAATTATGGGTGTAAAAATTTAGCAATAACAAATAAAGATTTGCACACAGTGAGGCAAGGGGTTAAGAAGATTAGCTTTTCTGTAAATACAGACGCATTTTCTAAGAAGAAATAGGTTTCTAAACGCTGCCAAATTCTGCTACTTAGAAGAACTCCAAACAGGGAGTGTGTTAAAGAGAGATAACTACTTCCAGTGATTACAATAACTGGATTAAAACCGAGGAGGCAAGACTTCAGGTACATCGTATATTAAAGGTGATGTGAAGGAAGAGGACCCACTTTGAAAGAAACCGAATAGAACAAAATATTAGGATTCTGACTTTGGGAAAATACGAAGTTTTATCTTTCACATGTGCTGGATATTTTCATTCCCCTTCAAAAATGCTGATTCTATGGACAGAGCGTTGCAAGGGAGAGAAATGTTCGTTTGGGAAACGTGAACGCTTACGTTAAGGGGGAAAAAAAAATGGACTGCCAAGGAGGAAATAATCGATAAGATCATTAGCACGTTAAATCATGCCAAGGGCGGAAACGGAGCGTCTATCTAACGAAACACGTGCGCGCCAGGCCAGGAGGCAGCGTGGAGTCGTGAACACATAACTGTATTACATGGGGGAAAAGCAACACCAACCATTTCTACTTCACATGCACGCCTGACGTGAGTGAATGAAGTATCGCATTCCGCCTTAAGTCCTTCTCCCCAACTAACTTCCGAAAACGAAATAAAAACAGAAACACAACAGTACAACACATGCCAAACTGACAAGGAAGAGGAGGAGGGTAAGTGCAAATATATACCTGTTGGTGTGAAGGTAAAAGACGGGACTGGAAAATCAAAACAAAATATAAACCAGTTATTAAGCTGAAGAGAGAAAGGGAACATATCACATTAGTATAAATCAAGCAGACAGCTGAACATAAAACAAATGTAAATAACTAAGCCAGGAGTTCTGACACTCTGATACAGGAATAAAACCAAATCTGAGGTGAAAGGGAGAGGCTTGTCTCTACAGGTACCATCCTGAAGTGTCTGGCGTGGGAGTCGTGCTGGGTTAGCCTGGGAAAGACCCTGCTAAGTTTAGTCCCAGAGACAGCGCTCCCGGCCTTAGGACAGACAGGAATCCTCTGCGATTAATAATCTCCAAACATTGGCTGATGGATGCTCAAACAAGTATTATCAGGGTCTCGCTTGAACCTTATCTAGAGATCTGAAAGTAAATGCTTATTAACGTGGACTAATAGGTGTGCTTAAGTATTCATCATTCAGAGAAAGAGAGTCAGAGACAGGAAGGAAGGAAAGAAAGAAGGAGGGAGGGAGGAAAGGAAGGAAGGAAGGAAGGAAGGAAGGAAGGTAGGAGGGAGGGAAAGAAAGAAGGAAAGAAGGAAGGAAAAAAGGAACACAGGAAGGGAGGGAGGGAGAGAAGAAAGAAGGAAAGAAACAACTGGAACAAAGGGAACCATAAAACCAAACTGTTTCAATGCTGAGAAATGCCTGACCCCTTATCATATAAACAGTGTAATACTAGGTTTTTATCATTATAGAATTTGTGAATGGACCGGAAAAAATGGGGAGTTTTAAACTTTAATTTTTCCATTACAGTTTACGTTGAGAAGCTTTCTCCAAGTAGGCTGTGCAGTGTTTAAATGTCACACTAGAAGCTAAACAATAGAACGATAACACCCCACTGAAAACCCTCACTCTCTCTGCAGTTATAAATCTTGATCTAATCAATAAGGCCTGAAATGGAAACGCAGACCTCAAAACTGGCAAGCTTGCCTCCCCCCATCCCCCGTTTTCCTATCTCCTCCCATTCCTGCGTGTTGAATACACTGCAGACCATTTCCATGTCATTTCACGGCGGGAGGAGGCTGACTTATTTTGCAAGCTCTTCGCGTTAATTTCAAGTAAACAGTTCCCGGGTCCGGAAAGCCGGGGAATCTTCGCTGCTCCCTTGAAGACTCAAGTTGGCGTTTAAGAAATCCTTAATACACACAAACGGGACTACTGATCACGTATCGTGGATCAACAAACTGCCAAAAATGTATTTTCCACGGCACACTGGAATGTCTCCAAGACATTTACTTCAGGACTAGAGCCCTTGGGGCTCCACACTGCCATGCTGGAGGATGCGGTGTGATGGTCACTTGCCACCAAACCATCGCCGAGCACACTAGAAAAACACAGACAGGGGCGCCTGGGTGGCTCAGTGGGTTAAAGCCTCTGCCTTCAGCTCAGGTCATGGTCCCAGGGTTCTGGGATCGAGCCCCACATCGGGCTCTCTGCTTGGCAGGGAGCCTGCTTCCTCCTCTCACTCTGCCTGATTCTCTGCCTACTTGTGATCTTCGTCTGTCAAATAAATAAATAAAGTCTTAAAAAAAAAAAAAATGGACAAAAACTTCAGTGCCGTGTGTGCCCAACTGATACACTGGCTTTCCTTGGCAGCGCAGCGGACCCTCCCTGTCTCAAGAACTCTATTGTGTTTCCTTTCAGTTAGGTCTTTTCAGAGCTTCGACGTAACTTAGCCACAGTCAAAAATTTCAAGTCATAGTAACAAGTCTTCATAAATAAATAAATTAAAAGGTACATGTGAAAGTAAATCTATTCGAGCAAGAACAGAGTGCCTGAACGTTCCTTTGCAATCACAAGGACATAAGGAAAAGAAAAAAATATGAAAGGTCCTTGTCAGTCCTCCTTGCTAACTGCTAGCCCCATTAAAAGCACTGCAGAAGACATGAAAAGAGGTCCCTCTAAATGAAATTTTTAGTGGCTTGTACACCAAAGAATGACTTAATTTTCAAAACTTCCAATAATAGAATCATCTCTTTTTACCCAGCGATGCTGGTGCACTGTGTGGACATCCGTGGAGAGGGATCCTGAGTGTTCTAGCGGAGGGTCCATCTATGGGTACACGTGGTGGGGGGAGGGGGGAGGCTAATAACACTCACTATTACCCAAAGTCACAAGCTGGTTTGATGGTTTATAGGTCAAGAGGCTCTCTTATATCTATTTCTTTAAAATCTTTCACTTCATTTTTTTTTTTTTATAATTACTGGAATCGTTTCTGGCATAGACAATTTAAGGTTTCGGGGGAGGCACTTTTTATTTTTTTAATTGGATGGAAACAGAATTATGAAAAATTGCCAGCAAGGCAAAGTGAGGAAAGCAGAATCAAATGCTCACCAATTACATTTGTAATTATGTTCTATGATTTCTGCTTAAACACAAGCTAGTTAAAAGGACAATGGTATTAGTTTCATAGGTTTCGCACAAAGAGCTCACAGGCATTTGCCAGCATGCTTATAGTCCATTAGTGAAAGAAAAGGCATTTCAGAAAGGAAGGAGGTTTCATGTCACACATTCAGATTTCAAGACACTATAGAGCATTAAATTGTTATAACTACGCAGCTGCAGCCCCTCACGGCACCAAGAAATACAAGATTCCTGGAGCATTCGAGAGTCTCTACATCTCTATGTTAATTAGTCACTTTTCCTCTTCAAAGTCGATTTCAAAATGCAGCTCCCAACTCACCCTGCCCCTCCCCTGCTCCGTGACACAGGGACACCCACAAGCCCCTTCCCTGCACTAGATTTAAGTCAAAGGTTTTAGACGGTCACACATGTGCCTGACATTGTTCTACTCTGGGGACATAACGAGCACCAGCTCTCCTGGCAGTCACCTCCCCGCCCTCGTTTTCCATTTCACAGGCTATAGGGAAACTGACATTTTGCTTCATCTCTAGACAGAACGCATATCTGCAAAAAACATTTTTAAGGATGCTAATGCCACGGCAAAGTATGTATGCACATGAAGGGACCGCTGCATGTCCACAGTGGAGAGGCACATTCATGTATTTTTACCGCATGGGTGATGAATTTGTGTTGACTCTTTCTTGCCAAGACCCCTGTGACTGACAGCACAAATATTTTAGACTGCTGTCCCAGACTGTTTTCTAAGCTTGTAGGGTCAGTCAATAGAACTCATTGAGAAAAATTTTGGCTAGTGCTACAAGTTCTGACTTTGCCATATAAAGGATTCGAGAAAGGGCTTGGCCAAGACATGTAGGAAATGTTTGCTTAGAAAATATGTAGACTTGAGGGGGGGAAAAAAAAAAGAAATATGTAGACTTGGGCACCTGGGTGGCTCAGTCAGTTAAGCGTCTGACTCTTGATTTCAGCTCAGGTCATGAATTCAGGGTTGTGGGATTGAGCCCCACGTCTGGCTCCTTGCTCAGCATGGAATCTGCCTGAGCTTCCCGCTCCCTGCTAGTGCACACTCACTTCCATGCTCTACTCTTTCTCTCTCTCTCTAAAATAAATCAAATCTTCAGAAGATAGGTAGACTTTCGTTTTTAAAGGGGCGGTGATAGTGTGAGAGGGGATGTGTTCATTGGTAGTTCTCTTTAAATCTGTTTTCCCAGGGCACCTGGGTGGCTCAGGGGGTTAAAGCCTCTGCCTTCAGCTCAGGTCATGATCCCAGGGTCTGGGGATCGAGCCCCACATCGGGCTCCCTGCTTAGCGGGGAGCCTGCTTTCCCCTCTCTCTCTCTGCCTGCTCTCTGCCTATTTGTGATCTCTGTCAAATAAATAAATAAAATCTTAAGAAAAAAAATCTGTTTTCCAGCCAAGTAAAAGTGAGAACTATGGTGAATATATAATTATACCAAAACTCTAGGTAATTTGTTGGACAAAAGAAGTAACTGAGGACTCTCCCCTGAAAACCAGGACTTTTAGTCACCCTACCTGTAGTGCTCATCAGTGACCCCAAACTGATTCATGTGTTTGTTGGGGAGGTAGAGGCAGGGAGTGTCTGCAAACCTTGGCATACTTGGCTCATCCATAAAATTGTAAATAATTGCAGTCAAGAAAACTTTCTCTTCTAACACTGTAGACACTTGTGAGGAAAGCCCCATCACGGATTAACGGTATATACACACTCAACTCTGCGATCTTAAATACAACAATAAAAAAAGGACTAACCCTCCTCTCTGCACGCAGAGGCACATCATCTAGTTGGGCATTCCATATTCGCTAAGAAATGACTACCTTATAACTAATCAGAAATGCTCATGAAATACTTATTTTATAAATAATCTCTTTGGCATCACAAAGGCAACCGCACTCCCTTTAAAGTTGTGTGAGACCGTGCGAAGCTGGTATTTACAATTCCTGTGACAAGGAGATTAAAGAATTTCTTTGAGAATCTAAAGCCACGAAGTACTTCCCAAAGGGCACATGAGATGGTGTAACGACCAAGGGGAGACCTACCTTGGTGAAACATAGTTTCAAGGAATTGAGCCTCAAACAAGTAAGCCCTGTCGAAGCCTGCTGGAGAGGAGTCCTTATCTAGAGATCACCCTAAAAGTGCTTTTGAAAATCTTTACATATTAAAAAAATTTAATATAGGAGATCGATAACCGTGAATAATTGGGAGCCACAGATTCAAATCCGGAGTTACCGAAACATATTAAAAAAATGAAAAACTCAGGAAAGGTAATACCTTTTCGGATACCCGCATAAGTACTCGCCAGTCCGTTCCTCTTCTTTCGGTGTCGATAGAGCCAGATGCTGAAGACCATGAGGATGATCCAGCAGGCGGCCCCGATGCCCGCGATGAACGCGGGCTGCTTTACCACGTCGGAGATCTGCTGAGCAAGGCTGACTTGGTCTTCAGGCGACACGGGGTTTCCGTGGGAATCTGAAAAGCCATCTTGGGATTAATGTGGGTTGAAAACTCAGCGACATCATGAATGCATGCTTGTCTCATAGAAAATGGCTATCATTATTTTGTGAATTTTTAGACAATCATTTCTGTCTTTCATTCCGTGACATCCACCCTTGCCAATTAAAATAGTCCATGAGATTTTCAGCAAAATTATAGTCACTCTATTTTAATGCAAAACAAACAGGACACAATCATTTTGTGGAATGTGTTTAAAAACAAAGACAATGGCACACAGGTTCTATTTTTTTTACTCCACGGAACTCTTCATTGCTTAGATTAAGTTTCAGAGGACAGTGCTAACTGAGATAAATACAAAATTACAATTCTAAACACTGAAATGCTTGAACAGGAGTCTATAAATAAGGGGTAGCAAATAAGTTGTATAGAAAAGACATGAACTTTCTCAGACTTCTACAGAAACTCTCAATTACATGTTCTAAAATGATAATAAATAAAATGTTATTTCCTCCACTTAGAGTAGATTTTGAAAAAAAGGTGTGTGTTTTCCTCCTCCCCGAGTCCCCCAACTACATGACTATATTATAAGACTCTAAAATGTCTTACAAACACATTATCTGAGCCTATGTTCACAGGGTCTATACAATTTTGTTTTAAATTTTATTTATTTATTTGACAGAGAGACAGAGAGAGAGAGCACAAGCAGGCAGAACAGCAGGCAGATGGAGAGGGAGAAGCAGAACCCTGGCCGAACAGGGAACTCGCTGCAGGGCTCTATCCCAGGACCCTGTGATCATGACCCGAGCCAAAGGCAGCCGCTTAACAGACCGAGCCACCCGAGCCACCCAGATGCCCATCACAGGGTCTATACAATTTAGTATAACATAAAACTAAAGAAAAATTAAGATAATGTTACCACGGAAAAAACTATGAATAATCTTTCTTTCTTTTTTTCTTTTAAAAGTAATCTCTACACCCAAAGTGGGGCTTGATCTTACAACCCCAAGATCAAGAGTCGGATGCTAGACTCACTGAACCAGCCCCAAAGTCTGATTGTTTGTTTGTTTTTGAGTAATCTCTTTCTTCTAAAACAACAGTCATGACCAGCAATAGATCCGAGAACATTAAATACGGACAAGAACTATCCAGTGTTACAAATAGTCGAAAAGGCTCATGTTTTCTGTTCTTCTGACTCAGTAATTTAAAATTGATGGAATTTCTGGCAATGGAAATTTCCTTTTTTAGGTTTAAACCCACTAAGAGATTCTTTTTTCAAGCCCACCATTTCAACAAGTCAGACGGAGCCGTCAGCAATGTTTGCAGAAAAGTACAAACCCTTGTTCTGTGATCAAAGCAGTATCCTACTTTGTTGGCACTGAGTGATGCCAACACTGAGGATGCCCAGTGGGCACGAGTCCCATTAGTGCCTGTGGTTTTAATGTTCTGCCCCCACAACATCTGGTGAAATGAGAAGGTGTTTGCCCATGCTATTAGGAATGGTGCTTTCTTACAGTCGTCTGATTTTATTGGACTCTGAAAATGTGCTGCTCATCACCTGCTTTAAAATAGAAACATTTGTTCCAGTCCAAGATTCCTTTTTTTCCCCAGAAAAAATAATTGGTATAGCTCATTATATATGAAGAACATTTCTCAAACAGAAGAAAATTCTACAGATTATTTTTTTTCTTGTTAAATGATACGGTGCCCCAATAAGACATTGGCAGGAAAATAAGCAGCATTCCATGGCTAAGGAAACCACCTTGGGAAAATTCCACACCCCCATCTATGTATAATGGTAGCTGCATTGCTACTCCTGTGTGTGTGTGTGTGTGTGTGTGTGTGTGCGCGCGCGCGCGCACGCGTGCACGCTCGTTTTATTACTTTTATTTTCTTAAAAAGAATTCCAGATTTTATTCTATGGAGGGTCAAGGCTGAAAAACCTATTTTTATAAACTGTCTCTGTCACCTGCCTTCAACTGTTTGTTGACAGAAAGTTTTATTCCATGTTCCAGGCTCTTTTATCTATGATTTTCCTAAAAGCACTTCATCTTCTGAGAGTTCAAGCAGACCTATTCTTTTTTTTTTACCCCCCTGATACACTCTTTGCATCTCCTAAGTTTATAGATTTCATGGCTGTTTGTGCAAGGTTAAGTTGGGTAGCTTCAGATTTTATGGAAAGAGCCAGGAGAGGTTCCATGCAGGCGACCAGATGGGCTTAACAGAAAAAAAGTGTGGTGTGACTAATGAATTAAAGCGGCCACTCTACATCTCAGTCTCTGCCTCTCTGCAGCTGAGCCTATATTGAGATATGGAAAACTGGAACACATTTATAATTTCAAGAGAACCAATTTGACCCTTAAATCCCCTGATTTAAATCTTAAATGAATAAAATTACACAGGGTCCTTTTCCAACGCATCTTTGAGAAAGGACGAAAGTCGTATGTTATAAAAATAGGTAAATGACATCAACAGTGTATAGGTCATCACACTATAACCTGTAATATCAATTTTAATAAGTTAATACTGATGTTTCATAAAACTGGGCAACTCTTTGAGTAAAAGGTCTGTATTTAGACTATTTTTCCCCATGTCCAACCGAACGTTGTAACAGATGCATCAAGCAATTCTTTTACATAGTTCCCTATTTTGTAATTCTGTAATAAAGGAACTTGAAATAAACCATGAGACGACTTTTGCTTAAAAGTTGCATATGTAAGCACTGTTTAAAAAGATAATCCCCAGATCAAATTCTGGACCATGGCTGTGGCGATAGTGCAAGCTCTCCTCTAAAGGTTTGAATGTTACTGTTACACGATAGAGTTTTCAGGAGGTAACTCCCTAGCCAGTGACTTCGTTGGCGGTGTTCCCATTCATCCATTGGAAATCCCATGAGAGTTCTGCCCAGGAGAGATGCATACAAAACCTAGACCTGCACCATTCAATCCTCCCCCACACTGCGGGTTTCTTTTCCTTCTTTCTGGTGGCTTTGGGTCAGCCTTGAAAGCTCCATGTTAAAAAGGTAAGCCTCACCAGCCCGTGACCATGTCCACATGGAACAGAGTCCCACCCCACGATCACGGCATTTCAGGTGAAATTTATCATGTTATACCACAGAGATTCGGCAAAGACATCAGTTAGAGCAGATAGCTTGGTCTTAACGACACAACAATGATAGGAATTTGCAGACTGAATGAAAGTTTATCCAGCAATGAAGTTTATTCAAAGCCAAATGTTTCTCAGTTTTGTTTTGAAATAATTTCTAGGATGTCCTCAATTATCAACCAAATGCAAAAATACTTTGCACTTGACTGTGAAGTATAAAAATGCATATATCTGATCCTTCTCCTGACATAAAATCTTACTAATGCTTAACTTCTGATCTGAAAGGAATAAACCAAAGCTGGCTCTACATGCAGCATTGTTCATATTTTAAATGCAGTCTCTTGATAGCGAGCGACACCCTTCTCTCCCCTTTCCATTTATAATTGTTTTTGTTGTTGTTTGCTTTAGATTTTACTAGTAACCACTTACTAATTTGTATTTCGTATTCATGCCACATTCCCTATAGGAAACTGTAATAACAAGGCTTCTCTGGCAGTTTTTTTCTAAATGTTTTTCCTAATTCCTCTAACCACTTCTGAAGCACACATGGTATTTACCTTTCTAAGTAATTAGCATCCCAATTCTCTTGGACATTGGAATCTATCTTTTCTTATACAAAGCAATTACAGTTTTGGGCCACCTGGGTGGCTCAGTGAGTTAAACCTCTGCCTTCAGCTCCGGTCATGATCTCGGGGTCCTGGGATCGAGCCCCACATCGGGCTGACTGCTCGGTGGGGAGCCTGCTTCCCCCTCTCTCTCTGCCTGCCTCTCTGCCTAACGTGATGTCTGTCAAATAAACAAACAAACAAACAAACAAATAAATAAATTTTTAAAAAAGCAATTACAGTTTTAAATAGACACCAGAGTGGTAAATATAAATTGTATATTGCTTAAACTTCTAATACCTAGTTTAAGTTTTTCATGGAAGCTTTGTTTTTTTTTTTTTTGTAAATCCAAATAACTATAAATTCTATGAAGTTTCAGACTGTCTTTCTTGTTCACTGAGGTATCCTTGATGTTCAATTAATAGTATTTGTTGAATAAACAAAAAAAAAGGAAAAGAAAATGCAATAGGATGGAATTAGGATGACAGTGAATGCTGACAACGTTTGCTTGAAATATAATTTAAAATGTATGCTTAAAAATAAATAAATAAATAAAATGTATGCTTGGCTAAGTTTCAGTTGAGTTGTGATATATATTGTGTACTTATATAATTATAACATATATTTACATAATAGGACATAGATATATTTTATACACTATTATTATGCCTATATTTTAAATAAAGCTAATGTTATCATTTTTGTCATTTTCTTTCCAAAAGCCAAGAAAGGCAGGACCATGGGTGCAGGGATGGACTACAAACCAGAGCGGGGCTCTCACCTAGTTGGATGAACTGTGGCTCGCTCTTCACCCCAGCCCCGGCCCCCGTACTGGCGGCCACCTCCACGCTGTAGCGGATCCCAGGAACCAGAGAAGGAATGACCACAGAAAAGGTGGAACCATCCACTGTCTTGTTTATATGATAGCGAGTTTCATTGCCCAGACACCAAACCTGTAAGAAGAGCACAAGGAAGTTGAAGCTGGTAAATTATTTAAGTTAATGCAAAGATCAACATGGTATTTCGGTTTTAGACCAAGTTCAGACTTTTCATGGACCTGATGTAGGATGCGGCAGAAGTCATTTTTCCTGAGGATCTAGTTCTGAGCGGTCTCTTCCATTCCAACCTCGGGTTAGCAGCACCTTTAAGACTGCTTTGAATTTTCTCATATACTGCTCAAGGAGTCTATTTGGAAAGTCTACAAATCTTTGCTCAAAGACACGGGCTCCTATCAGCCCAAATCAGCAGGTTTTTTTTTTTTTTTTTAACCTAGAAATTGTTTGCCAGGAAAAAAGGGCTTTGCAAAAAACTGTATATACCCAGATAAAGAACAATAACTTAGTCTATAAAGTACCTTTTCAAAAATAAGGTTATTAAAAATAAAACTGGAGGGCGCCTGGGTGGCTCAGTGGGTTGAGCCGCTGCCTTCGGCTCAGGTCATGATCTCAGGGTCCTGGGATCGAGTCCCACTTCAGGCTCTCTGCTCAGCAGGGAGCCTGCTCCCCTCTCCCTCTCTCTGCCTGCCTCTCTGCCTACTTGTGATCTCTCTCTATCAAATAAATAAATAAAATCTTAAAAAAAAAAAAAAACTGGACAGGGATGCCTGGCTGGCTCAGTCAGTAAAACATGCAACTCTCGATCCTGGGGTCCTGAGTTCGAGTCCCATGCTGCATGTAGAGTTTACTTAAAAATACATAAATAAAACTGGACCTAAGGAGTTAGGCTCTTCCTATGAATCTCCTCAACCTGAGGCATGTCATACTACTATCCATGAGAGAAAATTAGCACTCCGATCTTGTATTTAAATGGGAATATTAATTAGTCTTTGATAACATAGATGAGATCATAAAGAATAACAAGACATATTTGACTTGGAAGAAAAACGTTCTTCCAATAAGAAAATTCTTGTAGAGCTCACTAACTTTGATAAGGATATTTGTGACAGGAAAGTATTTTCAGGAAATTAAGACTTCTGAACTACACTGTAATCCTTAATTTAAATTTCACTAAAGGATTATTTAACCATAGCGTGATCTTCTGCAATGTTTAAGAAGTTGGATATGGTGCATGACAGTATTTGGACTCAGTTACCATAAGAAAATGGTCCAGGGAGTAGTAAAACATGCTCTATATTCTTTATGATGTCCTCAAGCAACATGTAGGATTAGCCTCAAGTAGCCTATTGTCTAAACTGTAATAGGAAATGGGGTTTAAAATAAGTCTAGGAGTATCAGTGTCCCCTATCATGTGAGCAATAACCTTTCATTTTTTTCCTTGGAAGTTAATATTATTTTAATATAGTTTCAATGCATAACACTAGCAAATGGCCAGACTCTATACCAGGTCCTGACCATTTGGAAATAAAGAGTCCTTTGTGATTTTTTTTTCCCCAATTACATTACGCAGCTGAACCAAAGCCACAAACTGATTTTGTACCAGTCAATCAGGTTCTGAAAGGCATTTTATTATTTTAAATTGACCATGAAGTTAAGTGAAATCCACCCTTCTGCATTTCTTCTGGAGAGAAATGAGTTTTGATTCTTAGGGGAAAATGCTGCATTACACAATTTTGCCTGAGAGCTGAGACATCACCTCATTTTAAATCCTTAAAGATCTCTGTAACAGTTCATTTTTTCTGGACAGAACCATAGCATCCTGTCACTCCCCAGTCTTGAGATAACCTTGAAATTCACAAGAAAACACTTAGATTGTAGAGACTCTTAGCTTTCAATGACTCAATGACACTAGAAGATCTAATCTGAAATATCTTAGAACATTTACAGGACATTCATGGCACTATTTTAAATATTTAAAATGTCACTCTTTTAAAATTCTGGTGAATTTCATGAAGAGGCTTTCAGTTTGTTTTTAAGAATCATTTTAAGAAAATGTTAGGCCAAAACTGAAGCTCAGTATATCTGGTTATTGTCCAAATCAATTTGCTACTCGAGGGAACATTGATGGTCTTTATTTGGCAAGGCTTACCAAGTGTGCACATCAGAATCACCTTGGAAAGATCTACCCCGATGAGTATGCAAACCGCCCCCATCAGACCTACGGGGTCAGAATCTCCAAGAATCGTGGTCAGGTACCTATGTTTGGAAGATAAGTCTACAAGTGATTCTGATGTTAGTATCTAATTACCTGTAGAAGATAAATGTGGTCACCTTTTTAATACCAGTTTTGTATCAACAGAGACAGTGTAAAATACATATATGAGATGAACTACTAAGTATCACGATTTAGCTAGTAACTAGAAAAATACTCAGGCATCATGGAAAAATAAAACAGTATCTAGAGAAAAAATGTTTTACAGTTGAAATTCTTCTAGTGTGCAATGTGTTTACATACATGTTGAAAAAAAGACATGTAAAATCTGTTTTCTATTGAGATTTCCCTGATTCAATCTATCAATTACTCATTTATTTCCTATAATACAGAGTCATTGATAGGATATATTTCACGAGCCTAACTTTGTTTTTAACTGTATCTTGGCATGTTCTGAAAATATTTGCTCAAAACAAATCTATGTAAGACTCTAAGTTTAATCACTAGAGCTGACGACTTCACAGGCCAAAATAATTATCAGAATTACCAGATTGAGTCACTTGCCATCTTATATTTTTAAAATTCATTTAAACATAAATAAACTTATAACTGAATCTCCTCTGAGACATGAAATTTTGTTTAGAGACTAAAACATGCTTCACAAGAAAAAAAACTTTCATGCAAATTAAAACAACTTTTCCAACTTAGCTCCAAAGTTCCAAAAATTCAAACATGCCAAAAGGAAAGCAAGCAAGCAAGCAAGCAAGCAAACCCTATCTGATAGTATTTGACTCCTAACCAATTCCATGGGGCAACCCAATCCTGCAAAATATATTCAAGCTATTTTTTTAAGGTAAACAAACAAATCCCTTTTTCATTAGCGTTTATACTTGTTGTTTGTGTGAAATTATATGGACCTATAGATTTTGTGACCCTATAGATGACTTCTTTTAAATTAACTGCTTTTTCAAATGGCTTAAGAAAGAATTATTCCACAATTACTGAAAAAATGGTAAAGATAATTTTACATTCCTAAATGGACCAGCAGATGGCGCCAAATATCCACAATTCAGACACACTTTTTCTTTTGCTTTTCTTTGTAGGGGGAGATGGGTGTCCATCAGTATTATATATGCATTACCTTATACTCTTGGACCATTCCATTTTGAGTGTCTTCTGGAGGCGGCTGCCAACTAACAAGAATTGCAGTTCCGTTTCCTTCATTCTTTGATACAGTTACACTCTGGGGTGGGGCACTGGGTGCTATTGTTTTAAAAATTGGATACATTATGAGTATATAAGAGAACACTCAAGGCAGACACAACATTTAAAGTCAAGTAATAACTATGTCAAATCTATATCAATATGTCAATATGTCAATATACCCAGATGTTTTAAAGATGTATCTCATTCAAGTCTGAATAGTCCCAACTGATTTAAGTTTCTCCTCAATATTGCTAAGCTTTTTGTTATTATGCATTTTCCATAAACAAAGGTATGTAGGTTATCTCCACAAAACAGCTCAGGAAAATTCTTATTCTTCCTACCCTGTAACCTTAGTCCCATGTTCTCCCTAGAAATGTTCCAAAGTATAAAGATATATATTAATCATCCCTGACGTTAACTACATCCCATCATTTCTGTAATCAAAATAATAAGCAGATTTTAGGGAAAATTCTGGTTATTTTTACAGAGCATACTTGTGATGCATAACCTTTTTTACCTTTATGTAAATACTAAGATTGAAATCTCAGGTCAAGGTGGCCAATCATGTCCACGGACATGAGGAATAAACATAAAATGCTAACCCCAGAAAGTCCAGGGCAAACCAAAACATTACTCACTGTATTTCTAAGTCATTACTCAAAGTAACATTCAATAAGTGAGATAATTAATGGAAAGTCAAGCAAATTGAGAACATATTCATCTTTAAATATGAATTTTAGTTCTCAACAATTGACTATATCCTACCTATGCCATTAAGTAAAACATGGCTCACAGTTGTACGTTTTTATACAGGCTATTACAGCAAGTCAAGTATTACAGAATTTTTGTTTTTAGCAGTTCCAGTTGGACAAATTCTCTTAGCAAAATCTAAGGTTCAACATCAAGACAGTTAGTAATTAATATCACAATTAACATTAAAATTTCTTCAATTAAGTCAATAAAAACCTAACAAATGTACTACAATGCACAGTAATCACACATTTCATTATACTTGCCTTCTTCTAAAGTTTTGGCAAATTTAATTTCACTATCTGCTCCTTGAAATTCATTAAAAAATGGACGAGCCTTAATTTCATAGTTGACTCCCTTTCTGAGATCAGGGATAACCACACTATTTTTGGTTGGGGTCCTCACTTCAAAAACTAACCACTCCGGTTCACCGTGGTTGGCTCCAGATGGCCGATAAAGAATTTTATATCCTTGAATATACTGAGACTGTTGGTCCACCTATTAAAATGACAAAACATGCAACCATTTATATCTTTATATTAATTTATTTAAAAATTACGAAAATTAAATGTCAAAATGCAAAAAATTCTATCTGGCTTCACTCTATAGTTTTCTAGTTTATATAAAATAGAATATGAAAAAAACCAAGCACTATCTTTTGTAATATAGTCACCTTTTCAGCTTAACAGATAATATTAGACACTAATTTCTATGGTTTATGCAGAAATTTTAGGCAGCTCTATGACAGACATCTACAGATATGTCAAGATCAAAAGGATCAGAAAACTTTCCGATTTTAAATGCCAGTTTAATGCTACTCAGAAATACTTCTAAAGTCTAAAAAAATGTATGTGATAATGATCCTATCACAAGTTACATATTTATAATTAATGCTGTGTGTTTCTTTCCTTTGGTAATGGCTCAGTTTACTACTGCAGTATAACAGAAAATACGCACAACACGAAACTTTTTTCTGTTGAAAGTCCGTGCACAAGTACCATAATAAACAATTACAATATAAAGTTGTCATTGGTGGACAAGTAGGTAACACACATACATAAACTATCTGTTCCATAAATATTCTTTTCATATAATGATCTCCCAGAAGTCATCTGCTTATTGAAACTGGAATCAAATATTGCAACAAGAATGACTCACTGTCCAGTGCACTTCGATTGAAGAGGAGGAGAGGATGGTAGGGTTGTGCAGGTGCAGTACAACATTTCCCAGTTCTCTCTGGACCTGCTTGTGATCTACTCCCTGACTTGTGGGGGGAACATCTGCAAGAATCCAAGAAGACCGTGTTACCACCCTACACGACGTAACTGATGGGAATGGAGGCAGGGTGAAGCAATCCTTCCAGTCATAGCCACTCCCCGAGAAGAAGAGTCATTCCAACTGGCAAGCTAACCTGCGCTACAGAATAAAATGGGAACAAGGTAACCTTTATAGTAGCATAGGGAAGATGGGGACATACAGAGGGAGAGAGAGAACAAGCAGAGAGCATGTAGAAAGCAAGAAAGAGGAGGAAGCAAAGGTAACAGTGGCCAAGAGCAGCATCTAAGGGTGCCTCCCAGCATGTAATGATGCTTTCACAGCAAGGATGAGAAGCTGAGTGCAATCCCTTCTGAGTTTGTTACAAAATTCAGTAGTGATCCTGACTATGCAAGAAAGAAGAGTCGGAAATTGCAGTAGAGCGGATGAGTAACGGAAGGAATGAAAACATACAATAAGTGAAAAGCAAGCACAAAAAGAAATTAGACACCTTATATCTTATTTTTTTTTAAAGATTTTATTTATTTATTTGACAGACAGAGAACACAAGTTGGCAGAGAGGCAGGTGGGGGGACGGGGCAGGGGGGAAGCAGGCTCCCCGCTGAGCAGAGAGCCTGATGCGCGACTTGATCCCAGGACCCTGGGATCATGACCTGAGCTGAAGGCAGAGGCTTTAACCCACTGAGCCACCCGGGTGCCTCTAGACACCTTATATCTTATAAGATGAACTTGGGTAGCTTCCTAAATAAGGTATACAGTAAGTAGCAGTTACGATGAAGGATACAGAAGCCACTAGTAGAAGGAAATGGATTGGAATGGAATAACATGAAATGAATAGACTAGAATAACAAAATAAATCTGATGAGAAAAGAGCACCTAACCATTTATTTAATGGCTTCCTTTTTAGTTCAGTTTTTGTATCACTATAAAGGAGGTTAAATAAAAAAATTCTTAATCTCGAGAACACCAAAATTTAAGAAAGGAGACCAATAACAAAGTAAGAATTAAACTATTACTAGTGTTGTAAACTATTACTAGTTGTGAACTATTACTAGTTGTAAGTAAGAATTAAACTATTACTAGTGTTCATTTATGTTGTAAGAATTAAACTATTACTAGTGTTGTAAACTATTAATAGTTGTAAACTGTTACTAGTTGTAAGAATTAAATTATTACTAGTGCTCATTTATGTTGTAAGTAAGAATTAAACTATTACTAGTGTTCATTATGTTAATATCCATTTACTTTTTTCCCCCCAGGCAGGAGGGGTCTTGTTAAAATTCTAAAGTCTATACTCAATAAAAATTGCCCTTTGCTAAGGAGGTTTTCTAAATACAGATATTTTGCTTTGCTTACAATAATAAAAGGGGGGGGGGGTGCTTGGGTGGCTCAGGTGGGTAAGTATCCGACTCCTGATTTCAGTTTCAGATCGTGATCTCAGGGTTGTGGGCCGGAGCCCTGCGTTGGGCTCCCTGCTCACTGCGGAGGCTGCTTGGCCCTCTCCTTCTGCTCTGCTCCTCTCTCTCTCTCAAATAAACAAATAAAATATTAAAAGAAAAATAAATAATAAAGGGCAACACAGGGTGAAGTAGGGAAGAAAATGAAGACCTTTAATTTTTTTTAAGATTTTTTTTATTCATTTATTTGACAGAGAGAGGAAAATGAAGACTTTTGTGGCCAGAATTCTCTTTCTCAGAGTATTATATGTTAGCATATATATTCTACAGTATTTGCCATCCCATAAACAGCACCAATGAGAACTTTGGTTTTCTGAATGACTATATATCTTTAAGGATATTCTAAACAAGAAGCAAATAACACGTTTATTAAAAGTGAGATTTTCCACTATTATGCTATATGTTAACTAACAAGAGTTTAAATTAAAACTTGGGGGAAAAAAACAAAAAAAAAATGAGGTTGTTAAGGTTTGAGGGACTCCGTGGAAGTCAGGCAGATAGGAGACAGATCAAGAGTGCTGTTTAACACTCTCAGATATAACACCCTGGACGGTACATATACTACGCCCATCTTTTAAACTTATAAATAAGCAAAATGACAAAAACAACAGATAATTTTGGCTTCTCATACTTTAGCAGCCCTTACAAATATCCTTGGCTAACACTGGCCCTCAGGGAACCTATCGTCACAGCCTAGAGATGGAAAGCACTTGCTTATCACCCTCCCCTCTCTGATGTCCTTGCTTCCCTGCTGGTTTCTGTTGCTCCGTGACTCCAGCTCCCATCTGTCTCTGGGGCAAGTGTGAAGTCCTTGCAATCAAACAGACTTGGGTTTGCACCCCAACTCAGCAACTTACCAGCCGTGAAACATGGGGAAGATTTCCTAACCTTGCTATTTTTCTGTTTCCTCATCTGGCAAATGGCAATAACAATGGCAGATACTTCTGAGGGTTGCTGTGAAAACTGCACTTTGTAAGGCATTTGAAGTCCTTGTCTTGAAGGCAGGGACTGGGTTCATCTCTGTGAACCCAGAACACCTAGCCCTGTGCCATACGTTTAGAATGTGCTTGATAAATAATGGTTGAGTGAAAGGGAATAACTATGAAAAACTCATATTTCATGTCAGCTTCTTTTTTTTTTTAAAGATTTTTATTTATTTATTTGACAGACAGAGATCACAAGCAGACAGAGAGGCAGGCAGAGAGAGAGAGAGGAGGAAGCAGGCTCCCCGCTGAGCAGAGAGCCCGATGCGGGGGCTTGATCCCAGGACCTGAGCCGAAGGCAGAGGCTTTAACCCACTGAGCCACCCAGGCGCCCCTGTTCTGTCAGCTTCTAAACGTGTCTTCTCATATGTAAACTTCTACCCTTAGGGAATCTTCTGCCTTTCAAGAAGTATCCTCAAATATGTAAATAACTATTTTAAATTGGTTAACTACTACGATTTTCATCACAATCTCTAATTTCTTCAGTTCGAGATAAACTTGTCAGTCAATCCCTTCATGAAAACTATGAAACTCCCTTCCCTGGTAGAACTATTTTGGCAACAGCAGCCTAGAATACTCAGAAATTGGCCCATCAGAGAGAAAAATGAAACATCTAACGATGTTGAGAAGTTTACGAATTGGTCCTTTTATTATTCTTGTCCTTTTCCTCCTCTTGGGAAAAAAAAATGTATTATAAGGTAAAAGTTCCTTCTGAACATTCAGAATTAACCTGGAGGAAATTTTAGATTGTAATTCTACCTGGCTTCTTCCCCAGTGTTGGAATTCCCTACACACACTCTCCGAAGAGAGATGATCCAGGCCCTACTTCATTATTTACAATAACTGAGTCCTTACTATCTATACCATACCTATGCGGTGCATTCTGTGTCTGTGTATATATTCTTCAAAGATAGGGCTCAGAACGTGGTACAAGTAAGACACTTGGAGGAAGAAGCACAGTAGTTACAGTGGCAACGACCCCACCATCCCAGCAATGGCTAACACACACCCTACTTGCCAGCGACTCATGCCATCTTCCGTGCATCTGTATTACTGAATCTTGTTTGGGGGCAAACAGATCTCGATTACCTTTGCAAGGCTCTAACTCCAGCTGTGACATGGGTCTACCCGAGTTCTGAACTAGAAACGGTGCCTTGTCCCTCTAACCCTACCCAACTCCTTCACAGAATCTCTACTTGGGGAAGGCTTCTTTGCAGTCATGTTATAGAAATGGTTAGAGAAATTATGGCTGCTCTCTTACGAATCAATTTCTAACAAGTCTCTCCCAAATGCCCTCTGCCCCTGGCTCTTCTTATCCTAACTACACAAATGTTCTGTACTTTTTTCTAGATTTTTCCCCAAGTTCCTGCTACAACCGGTATTAGCCTAATCTTCAGCTAAGCTTCACAGTATCTTTAAAAGCAGTCCAAGAGCTAGACAGTGAACTCTTTCTCAATGTTACTTCCACTCCTTGGTCCTATTTTGCTGCCTAGGGTTAAAGTACGCATACCTTTTCCGCATGATGGTCTCTTAAAATGTTAAAGAAAAAAAATGTCATGTCAACTCTAACTTTATTATTTTGGGGGGAAAACATGCCAAGATCCCTGAATTTCTTTTCCAGTGATGTGATTTTCAGTCTTCAGTGTAGTCCCACCAACTAACCTCCTTGTCCTCCTCTTTAAAGTCTCCCTGAAAATGTAGTGTTCAGAAACGAACACATTAGTCCATTCGTAACCTGACCAGTTTAGAGTAAAGAGAAGGGATTACCTGATCCAAACATAATTATGCTAATGCTAGCTAAGACTACATTTGTTCTTTTGGCAAGAACATCACTCTCTTGGCTCAAATTGGTGTTTTAATTGACTTCAAATACTGAGATCTGTGTGCCCCCAGCACCCTGACACACACGTGTACCCTTCCCCCCTTTAAACCTGGTATCCCTAGTCTATCCTTCCACAACAGTTTTATGTATTTATTTATTCATTTGTTTATTTATTTTTAAAGATTTTATTTATTTATTTGAGAGAGAGTGAGAGAGAGAATGAGAGAGGAGAAGGTCAGAGGGAGAAGCAGACTCCCCATGGAGCTGGGAGCCTGAAGTGGGACTCGATCCCAGGACCTGAGCGGAAGGCAGTTGCTTACCTAACTGAGCCACCCCGGCGCCCATTCACAAGAGTTTTAAACCTTAAGTTTAAGTGACACACTTTTGAATTTGCTCCATTAACTGAATCTTATTAGTGCTGACCCTTCCTTTCCGTCTATTGAGAGAGAGTTCACTCGGACGCTCTCATTCCTCAGGCCTTCTTTCTCAGTTTCGTGATATCTGCAAAGTTTATCAGCTCCCTCTATTTTTGGTCCAGACAGTGAAAGAAACATGAGTCCAATAACAAATTCTTATGGCAGAAAACAGAAGAGAAATCTGAGTTGTATATACTCATAAATTAATTGATCCTTGTCCAAACCAGTGGAGAGCCTATTTTTAGTCCCATTTGATACATGACAAAACTGAAGCTCAGGACAAACTAACATGTTCAGGGCGACATAGCTCATAGGTTCGGGAGGTAAGATTAGAAATCCTTTGATTTCGGGGCGCCTGGGTGGCTCAGTGGGTTAAAGCCTCTGCCTTCGGCTCAGGTCATGATCCCAGGGTCCTGGGACGGAGCCCCGCATCGGGCTCTCTGCTCTGCAGGGAGCCTGCTTCCCCCCTCTCTCTGCCTGCCTCTCTGCCTACTTGTGATCTCCGTCTGTCAAATAAATAAATAAAATCTTAAAAAAAAAAAAAAAAGAAATCCTTTGATTTCAAAATGGCAGGCTGAATTGACCATATTTCCAGTCTTCCAAACGCCATGGGTTTAGTTCCCTAAGGTGGTTCCACTAGCTAGTCATGTGTAAAGGTAAGTCCGTTAAAATGTAAAAAGACTTAAATTAATTTTCAGATTAAGTGTGAACTAACTCCTCATTTACAAACGCGGGTGTAGACTCCAAAATCACTCCCAGGACTACCTAACAGACTAGCAGTCAATCAAAACCGAGGAGTTTCCTAGGTAGAGACCACTGCAGTCGGGAGAAAAATTTCAACTCACTTTACAGCTGTCACTGTGTCTGCATTCTTTGCAAATGCGTATCTAATATTGAAAACCTCAAAGTGTGTTAAGGCAGGCTCCGAGAATATTAGCGTTCCTGAGGTGACTCATACTTGCAAATATAGGCACTTGGGTGTGTTGAATTCACACAGCAGGAGACGAACAGGGACATGTTCGACAACTCAGTTTGCTTTTTGTGTGAATTCGGAAGCAAAAGGTCCTTCCAAAAAGATTCTTTAGACACTCATCAGAGAAGACAAAATAAGCAAAATGGCTGGCAGACCCTCTCTAAGGCCAGTAAAAATGAGCTTCAGTTTTTCAATCCTTTTGTGCACAAATTGTTTCTAGCACTATAACTAAGTTATATTCCCGCCCCCCTTTGGAAAGGTAAACTCAAGATGGAGATAATATGATTCCTCCGAATGCTGAGAAAATAATAGCATATTTCTATCACTACCACCTAGAATTTTTATTTTTATATTAATACAAGAAGCAGCATATTTTAGTGACAATAACAGTGTGTTAAAAAAAAGAGTAAAGATTGACTCAAATCACCTTTTTATTCAATATGTAAATTTCACTCCTACTAAAACTTTAAAATAAGAAGTAGGGCACAGTGACGGATAGGGGGGTCATCTGTGGAAGGCTAAATATACTTTTTATTCACAATAAAAAGCAATATATCCCCAATGTGGCCCAAGTGAGCATATCTAATTTGCTTCACATATTCATTAGCTTCCACATTGTATTCATTTTTTCCTTTTTATCTGTTTCTTTGACCTGGCTTTGACCAGAATATACATGACTTTCATATAAAAGTTTAATATATCACAGCTCATATAACTGACAATGAAAGACAGACCAAACAACATGTCAACCTAAAGTATTTTTTCCCATGCTTTGTAGAGGGGAGAAATCGAATATAATATAACAATACATAACATTTTTGTCTGATTGGATTGTGATTTTATAAAATGAGAGACACGGCTCTTTGGTATTAATCTTCTCCCGGAATACTTACTCCAGAAAACAATAAAGTTTGCAGACATTGTGTTTGCGCATTAAAAATTAATGGAGCAACTGGAAAAAGAGATCTGTATTACATACACAATCACAGCATGGAGCAGGACACATTACTGACTTATGAAAGTGTAACATCTAGGAATAAGTAGGTGTCACAAGGGTAAGTAAATCAGTATTTACCTTGTGTTTTCACTGGATCTGATATCTGGCTTGGATCACTAATTCCATACGCATTTGCTGCCCTCACAAGGAAAAGGTAAATTGCATTAGGTTTGAGTCCTTTAATGGCAAATGTTTCTGTTTTCACATTCTCTGCTACGGTCTGCCAGCTGCTACCAGATGCATGGCTAAGGACAGATACACAAGTTAGAACATGCATATTGAATAGTAAGCCAAAAAAAAAAAAAAAAAGACCAACTAGGGAACATCATCTTTACTCTACCTGAAGGCTTCTATAATATAAGATGTTGGAGTTGCTCCTGAATTCAAATTTGGTTGCCATGACAATGTTACTGTATTTCTGCTGACATCTGTAACTTCAGGTTTTGAGGGGGCACTAGGGATTAAATTTGGGTCGGTGGGTCTCGGAGGCTGAACTGGAACTCCAAATTCTAATAAAGGAGATACAGAAGAAAGACGTTTACACACATACAGATAAGCACAGAAAGACAGATTACACCATTTTATACCTATTCAGGCATCAGGACATCTACTTCATCCATTTACCAGCAAGTAAACGACCGCAAGCCCAGCTTTAAGTTAAAAACGCTAGCTGATTTACCTTGGACTTCAATGTAAGCACTCCATGTTGCTTCACCACTGGGGGTCGATGCAATGCAGGTGTACCGACCTGTGTCACCCAGCTGAGAAGATAGACGGAAAATAAATATTTGGAACAATCGAGAGCTCAATGTGCTGGAAAAGCAATTATAGTTTTGTATATGTCCCATGAATATGGATAACGGCATTAAAATTCAATATCCAGAAACGTCCTCTTAATTGAATGTATTTTTATTGAATAGGAAGGAAAATATTGCAGGAATATGGAAAAAAAGATTTTAAATGGTTATTTTAATTATACAATAAAATATAATATTTAGTGCTTTACCATAGCACTAGTCTTAGTGTCAGGGACAATGAACAATGAGGTATTCAAATTCAAAGGGTTAATATTTATTAGTAAATTGGATCTTCCAATTTACCGTCACACAGTAAGGCTGATAAAATTCAGTCAATGACTGTTCTTGCTATTTCCTATTTTATCAGAGTTACATGCATATGGATATCTGAAACAGATATTACAGAAAAAAGGATAAACACACAAAAAAGGATAAAACCGAAAATGATCTCTTCTCAAAGCATTCACTTTCCCCCTCCCCCACTTTATTTATTTATTTTTTTTAACTTGTTCAATAAGCCAAACGTCAGCTGGAATGAAGGCTCTCTCCCTTCTAAAGGCTAAATGCCAAAAAAACAAACAGAGGTCACATGTTCAGCCTTAAAATCATCCCCAGCCTAATGAACCCACACACCTCTCCCTAAGGTAACACCTCGATCTTCAAGTCACGTTTGATAAAGCAAGAATGTTGCCATCTCGCTCTGGCAACTGTAATCACAAAATTGCAATCGTTGTCACAAAGAAGTACAACACATTAACTTCCACTGCGTGTACAATGAACTGTTATGCTGAATCCAAAACTCCCAAGAAGCCACCCACAATAGGCAATAAAGCGATTGAAATTTATGTTTATTGCTGTCAGAGCTATTCTTTCATATGCCTTGTGAACCTGTCTGATCTTGACCTAAAAGAAAAGGAAAAAGCAAAACAAAACAACACAGTCTTGAAAGAACAGGTATGGGATGTGGTGCCCTGGGAAGGTAAATCCCTCAATTGTTCTCACAAACTCGCGGGCTTTTCATCGTTTAACGTTCTGATTTGCAATGTACACTCGGCGTGTACATTGCTGCCTGGCTTCTGTTTGCGTGGACAGTATCCTGCCATTGCAGAATGTTGGACCAAATATTCGCAACAGAAGACCTGGCGTTGTAGATAACATGGTACTGGAAAAATCTCTTTGAAAAATGCTTTTATGGAATGAGTACCTCATACCACTACCTGGAAGATATTCCCCCCCTACCGTCCTCAACAGGTCTCAAAAATCTTTTTTTCTCCTCCACCTGAAACCTTCAATTACTTCCCGCGAGCTAAGTTATGAGTCAAATCATCTTAAATAGACACGGCGGGGCATCTGAAAGCATAAAGCGTCAATTAAAAATAGATCAGTACCGTTATTTAGCATTTCACTGACTCTAAGACTTGAGACTGCAGCCCTGGGGGCTGGAGACAAACAGAAAAAGGAGCAGAACGAACAGGAAAGCCAGGGTGTCCTTTTAAGTTACCTTCGCGGATCGGATCTGCAGCACTCCCGTCTCCAGCTGTTTGATTCGAGAATCTTGAGTTGAGACAAGGACTCCATCCTTTCTCCACAGAATCGTGGGCACCGGACTGCCTGTGGCCACGCAGCTAAGCACAAAAGTACCATCCGCCGCTACAGTCTGATTCACAGGACCTTGTCGGATGACGGGGGGAGGCCGGTCCGCGATCACTGCCCAAAGAAACAACAGGAAATAGATTTCTACAACTGGAAGCAATTTTCTAATCATCCAAGCAACAGCAGTTGCTCTAGGCTTTGAGACACACTAATTAAACAAGTACTTCAAGTAGGAGACGTGTATTATTCAGAATGCATTTCTATGATGCTCTGATTCAGGAATTTAAAATGAGATATCACGTACTCTTTTCAAATGACCAAGAGAGCTCGCTGCACTATCAGGGGACCTATTTAACACAAGAGTCCAAGAAGGAAATAAGAATTGTGGATGGTGGGTGACTGGGTGGCTCAGTTGGTTAAGCGTCTGCCTTCAGCTCAGGTCATGATCCCAGGGTCCTAGGATCGAGCCCTGCATCGGGCTCCCTGATCGGTGGGGAGCCTTCTCTCTATCCCTTTGCCTGCTACTACCCCTACTTGTGTTTGCTCTGTCAAATAAATACACCTTAAAAAAAATTGTGGATGGTGAAGTAAATGTCTAGTGGTGAGAAGTGGAATGCGTACTTTTTAAACTTTAAGATATGTAAAAATCAGACACAACAACAAGAAACCACCCTACCCCAAGGAAACGTATGAAACACATTTTCATGAATGAACTAAAGCCAACTTGACATCTGAGAACTGGTTTTTGTCCAACAGGAAAAAAATATGATATCATACCAACATGTCTGACATTTTGGGTTCCAAAATGGGCTTTAGACTTCTAGAATTTACAAGTCAATATGATTGAGCTCTTTCTATCCTGGAATTCTACTAATAGAATTACATGGGTAAAAACTTCCCAATCCCAGTGAAATTAGGGAAAACTGTTCAAATACATTGTGAGTAGGCTAATCCAAAAATAAAACTCAAGCTCATGTCCTAACCTAGGAAATATACTTCTATGCTGGAATTACAGGGATCAAAAACACTTTCATGAATTCTATTACCTTAATAGTTTTAATGTACTGTGGAAGGAAACAATGGAAAGGATTTTTATAATATACAAATTAACTTTGTTCTTATTATTACATGAAAAGCCTAACATCTAAAAACTTTATCTCAGACAGAAAGCCATTATTTAGGGAAAAATCTAAAACAACTGGAGTGTAACTAGAACAACTTGCATTAGAGAGATGTTCTCAGTTTTCACCCCCTGATATAGTCAACTTAGGTGAAACCTTATAGATGCAATACTTCTTCAAATGAGTAAAATTTAAAAATTAAATTTAAGAATTTTTTTCACTATCAAGCTTTAAAATTCTGAATATCAGTTACAAAATTTTAAGTCACACATATACAAAGGTCTAGTTTAAGAAGCTGCCTGATTAAAAGAAACTGGTTGCCTGAGTAACTAAATTTTGGATGCAACGATTTGCCAAGCGAGATATGGCATGTTCAAAGTTTTATGCACCAAAGATTTTCACAAGCTGGAGTTACACTTCAATTTGTTCCTCTTTTACCATGCAATAATTATTAGTTTTGTGCATTCAGCTTAAGCAAAAACAAGAAGGCAAGGGAGTAAAATTAGTAACTGCATTTTCACTCCACCCTTCTGATTCTCGACCATGCCGATTACTGGTATGAAATTTGCAAATACCGGGGAGGCATGTTAGAAGGCTCAAGTTCTTAACCTAGCAGGAGAGTTTCAGATACTCCATGGATGACAAATGTAAGTCAATGATTCCTTTGTTTAGAATTGTTCAATCTTTTCTATATTTTCTGTTGAGATTGGTTAAAATCAAATTAGAGACCCCACCTGACAAGTGTAGAAAAAAAGAATCAAAGTGTTTTTATTGCTTTGGGGTTTTAGAAGATTCTACCACCTGTGTTCCCTAGGTCCTAAGAATGAATGAATATTTATTTCTAGACATTAATTAAATTAGTAACAGTGTTTCTTTATAAAGGATTATAATTAAATCCAGTAACAGAGTGGTTTACATTTGGTAGTCTTGTTACATTTAGAAACAATCCAGTATCTGGGGATTTATTCGGTTTTCTGTATCTCTACAGTGCTTTGAGGTTTGAATCAGAGTTGGCATTATTCACATCTCCCCATCCTATCCCAACCCAGTTTAATGATACCGTTCCTCTGTCATTTATTTCTTCCTGGTTTACACTGGGTAGTTTACAAAAATAAGGCAAGAGAAGAAGAAGTGTAGGGTTGATTACCAGCTCCATCTGTCATGTGTCTTTGGGCCGCTTCCTTAAATTCTCTAAGCTTCAGTTTTATTTTGTTTTATCTATAATGGGAAGATAATAATGTTCTAGCTAGCTCAAGGGATCGTTATGAAGATTTAAATGGAATAATAGATATGAACGTGCTTTGCTAATTGCAAACAGGTAGACATATGTATGAATTTTGATATTGCCACTTACCCTGTTCTGTAAAAAACTGATAGGTAAACCAGAGCTGAAGGATTTTATTAAAGCAATTTCATGTTTTTAGGTAGGAAAAAATGAAACATTTTGTTGTCATCACAGGGTAGAATAAAATACTGATAAAATATTTACATTTTCATAAACTAAAGAGTATAGTACCTTTCTGAGTGAAACATAAATTTAGGATTTATGAGAAGAACGTCAAGTTTTGGGTCTACTAATTTTACACTGGCATTATTAAAACGAATTATCATAATTAGAATGAGTTTTAAAACAGTGAGGAAGTGCGTCTTGGAGAAAGATATGGCCCTAAAATGAAAATGTTCCAGGGAACCTGGGTGGCTCAGTGAGGAGTCTGCTTCTTTCTCAGCCCCTCACCCCACTCTCCTGTTCTCTCTCTGTCTCAAATAAATAAATAGAAACCTTAAAAAAAAAAAAAAAAAGAAAGAAAGAAAATGCTCCCTAACTGTGCTCTCCAACACAGACACCATGAGCGTCCAGTGGACGCTGAACATCTGAATCTGGCTCGTGTGACTGAGGAACAGGATGTGCAATTTTAATAAGCTTTAAGTAATTGAAATTTTATTTTAAATGGTCTCATGTGGCAGCTGGCTACCATCCTGGACAGTACTAACTTTTGTAGTAAATCTCAGTTCTGCTGCTTACGATCTGTATGATTTGGGCATAGTCCTTCACTAGTCTCTGCCTCCATTTCCTTATCTGTAACATGAGACGATGTCAAATTTAAAATTGTTGATATGTGAACAGTTCTCCGCATTAGTGCCTGACACAAAGGAAGCACTGATAACTGTAACTTATTATTGACAGGTATCAGTATGCTTGTGTTAGCTGTGGTAATGGTGCTGGTATAGACAGGGCCACAGATGGTATAATCCGTTACAGCAGAGTTAAGCAAAGTTTGCTATCTTTTCCTCACATTCATGAAATATATAAAGATCCTTAAAAAAAAAAAAAAGAGCATATCATCAGAAGTCATATTTTGGTACCTCAAAAGCAATGATCATGAAGACTATGTTAATACATAGAAATACATTCATAAAATAATTTTAAGTGAAAAAAATATAAGATACTCATAATCTCAGGAAACAAACTGAGGGTTGCTGGAGGAGAGGGAGATTGGGGTACAGGGTGTCTGGGTGATGGACACTGGGAAGGGTATGTGTTGCGCTGAGCACTGGGTTTTGTGTAAGACTGATGAATCACAGGGGCGCCTGGGTGGCTCAGTGGGTTAAAGCCTCTGCCTTCAGCTCAGGTCATGATCCCAGGGTCCTGGGATCGAGCCCCACATTGGGCTCTCAGCTCAGCAGGGAGCCTGCTTCCTCCTCTCTCTCTCTCTGCCTGCCTCTCTGCCTACTTGTGATCTCTGTCTGTCAAATAAATAAATAAAATCTTAAAAAAAAAAAAGACTGATGAATCACAGACCTATAGCCCTGAAACAAATAATACATTATGTTAATAAAAACATAAAATTTTAATATATATATACACATATTAAAAAAAGGAAAAATTAACATATACACATTGACTGGTTTAAGTATGAAAAGTTCATATTTATAGACCAAAAAATATCAGAACTATGTATCACAATTTCTATTCGCCAACGTATCTAACAAACTTATGAGTTAGTTAGGGAAGTACAAGTCACCTGTCCAAGTCGACTAGTTGGTAATTGTCAGGTCTCTCTTTTCTGAATAAAAGTTAACACTCGTTTCATTGTATATCAATAACTTTTGAAAGATGAATACAAGTGATTTTAAATTTTACATAGCACTTGGTAATCATTAACTAATTTTCTCACATTCTAGTAATAAAGAAAAGAAACATTTTCAATTCAATAGGTGATAGGAATTTCTATGTTCCTGGGTCACATGCTACTTGGGATAGGTCACAGCTACAAACAACAATGTTTCAAAGACAGCTCCTACTCCACCATATTCTGTGCCTTGTGTTTTATTCTGTCTTTGTCTTTGTTCCGTTTGCAAACAATAAAGAAAGGTCAAGAAGCTAAAGTTAAATAGCATCCAGAAACTAGTCTGCCTACTAGCTATCCTCTTGACTTGACTTGATAACGTGCAAAAACTCATGCTGTCAGCACTCAGGAATAATAGTTTGAAAAATGAGTACGTACTTGTTAAGTTGTGTATACAATGGCAATGAATTCCAAAAGAAAAAAAAACAAAACTCAAAATACAGTACGACCCCAGCAAACACAAAACCATCTCAGATCTCCCCAGAGACTGTAAAATGAAATAGGACCTTTAATGTTAGGTTTCTGTTTTATATTAGTTCAGCAAAAATTGCTATCCTTGATCTATTCTCACAAAGATAACAACTTATGACAATGCAGTATCAGATGGTATGTACGAAGCTTTGCTTTTAATTATTACTTAGAATAATAAGAAATACCTGAAAATATTTTACCACAGTTTTCTTTGGCCATTTTTCATGTACACCTGTATATAGAAATTGCTTGTGTATATGAAGTTGTCTTATAAAGTTGCAATTATAAATTGTGCAATTCTGTGTTCCACTTCTACATATTGGTTATACTGATCATTAGCAAACCCATTACATGGTCTTCACGGCCATCATTTAATAGCTTTAATATATGTAAGAAACTGTAAAAACATTTTAGGTCATTCTAACTAATTGGGGCCAGTAATATATAATATGTATCACAGACAGAGGTTAAGAGTAGGGGCTTTGAAATGAGACAGTCCTAAGTTTGAATCCTGACTTAACTAAGAGTTAGGTGTTCATTCCCTCCATGTTTCATCCATTCTTTCAAAAATTATCTATTGAGTATGTACCACATGTCAGACTTTGACAGTCTATTACTGGGTATGTATTTATTGGAAAGACATGGGCCCTACAGTCATGGAACTTAATGTCTAATGAAGAATACAAGAAAATAGAGAACACAGAAAAGTACAGGATGTAATCTTTGTATTGATGGCAGGGTGGAGAATGCTCATATTTGAGGAGTGAGGGAATGCTTTTTGAAGTAAGTGAAATTTCAAATCAGTACAAACAGCACGTGCAGAAGTCTTCAGATAATAGAAGAGCATAGCCAACACAAGAAAATGAGGGCATATAAGCAAATATAGTATTCAAAGTTGAGAATGCAGGGGTCAGCTCATAAATTGTAAAGCACATTAAGGAATACAAACTTTATCCTGAGAGCACAATGAAACAAAATAATCAGATTAATATATTAAAAATTTCCTCCAGATTTTTTTTTTAAGTTCAAAATTCTATCTTTAAAATCTTTGCTAACTTTACCCCTGAGGTTAGGATCAAGAAAAATATTTCCACTATCACCAATTCTATTCATTATATTAGAGATCACAGACAGTGCAGGACAAGTAAGAGAAATAAAATGCATAAATATTGGAAAGAAGAAGTAAAACTGGTTTAATTTGCGGTTGACACATTTTGTTCATAACAATGTCAAAATAATCTACCTACAAACTCTTATATATGATTTAGTAAGTTGTATTTAGCAAGTTGCTAGATATGGGGTTAATATAAAAAGAATCAATTGTATATCTGGCCTCAAACAGTACAATAATGAAATATATATATTCTTTTTTTGAAATATATGTACACTTTTACATATAATATGCAGTCACATCAAAAATTATAAAATATCATAAGTATAAGTCTTTCGAAATATATGGAAGGTTTCTACCCTGAAAACTATAAAACACTGTTGAGAGAATTAAAGATCTAAAAATATTGAGAGATATATATGGAATATATACCATTTCCCTAAACTGGAAGACTAAGATTGTTAAGATGTTAATTCTTCTTAAACTGTTCAATAATTTAAGTGAAATCAAAATTAAAACCTCAGATTTTTTTGTTATTCTTTAGGGGTGTATGTGTGTGTGTGTGTGTGTGTGTGTGTGTGTGTAAATTGAAAAGGTCATTTTAAAATTTATTAGAAACTTCAGAGGACCTCTAATGATCAACTCAAAATAAGAAAAACAAAGTGGGTGACTTACATTACCAGTTTGTAAGACTTACTATGAAGTGACAATAATTAAGACCATACATACTGGCATGAATATAGAAATGGAATATAATAGAGAGGATAGAATCAGACTCACACATTTATGTTTATCTGAGTTATGATTAAGAGGCCACTGTAATTCGGTAAGGAAAATACCATCTTTTCCATAAATGATGCTGGAACCATTAGTATCCATATAGAGAGGAAAAGGAATTTTGATCCTTGTTTTATACCACTCACAAAAGATAATTTAAAATGGATTAAAAACTTATATCTTAGAAGTATAGACAATGAAACTTCTAAAAAAAAGACATAGGAAGGGGTGCCTGCGTGGCTCAGTGGGTTAAAGCCTCTGCCTTCGGCTCAGGTCATGATCCTAGGACCCTGGGATGGAGACCCGCATCTGACTTTCTGCTCAGCGGGGAGCCTGCTTCCTCCTCTCTCTCTCTCTGCCTGCCTGTCTGCCTACTTGTGATCTCTGTCAAATAAATTTTTTTAAAAATCTTAAAAAAAAAGATGCAGGAAAACATCTACATGGCCTTAAGGTAGGACAGAAAATTAAAAGCACCAACTACAAAAGAAAAATAATACATTGGTCCTAATCAAATTAATGACATCAGCCTTAAATTCGTCATTAGGAGAATGACTGAAACTAAATACTTATAATAGGTATCTGATAAAAACTTGTATCTGGAATATATGAGAAAATGAAAAAAAATGGGTGCATTCATCTGCCAAAAGGCAAACCAAGATAATTGAGTGCATATGCCCATCTATAGATTTGTATAAGAATATTTACTTCATTAAAAAAAGCCCATAAAAAATTAAAAAATAGTAAAATAAATTTAAAAAATAAAAAAAAATTTAAATTATAAAAAAAGGGCGCCTGGGTGGCTCAGTGGGTTAAGCCTCTGCCTTCAGCTCAGGTCATGATCTCAGGGTCCTGGGATCGAGTTCTGAATCAGGCTCTCTGCTCAGCAGGGCACCTGCTTCCTCCTCTCTCTCTCTCTGCCTGCCTCTCTGCCTACCTGTGATCTCTCTCTGTCAAAAAAAAAATAAAAATTAAAAAATAAAAAATAAAAAATAAAAGCCCAAACTGAAAGCAATCAATAAAAGGAAGAGTACATGAATAAACTGCGAGGGATGTATACAATGGAATACTATATAGCAACAAAAAGAATGAATATTATATGTACATGCATTTATTTTAGGTATATATGTATATACAAATGTGTATATATGTTCTTATATATTTATATGTATACTTTTTTTTTCTCTTCTTTTCTAATTGTTACTACTCTCTATCTCACGGTGTGAAGATTCTTTCCATCACTGTCTTCATAATGTATTTGGCATTAATTGATCAGGTATAAAGGGGTTGATAAACAGGACAAAATCACATTATTCATGGAAAACTTGTTCATTATAATGAGTTGTGAGCAGGACTTATCAGCAATTCATTTTACCTCCTTAATTTGGTGAGAAAAAAAAGGAACTTTTGCACTAGGAGATTTTAAAATAACTTTATTTCCTAAAACATGGACTCATTCCCATGAACACATATTCAGTGTAAACTTCTCGCTTAATTGCTGTGCTTTTATGGATCTGACTTGATGCTAGAAATTTATAGGACAGCTAAGTTAAAATGAGAATAATTTTAGACTTAGTCATTGTATCGGCATCCTTTTTAGCTTTATACCAAAACTGCTCTCAGAAAGGATACACAGTAGAAAATAAGCACATTTACTGACACTCTCTTTAGATCATAAGCCAAACTTGAACATTTTGAAATAAAATGCTCTACTTTACCATCAGTAACTTCCAAATACGCTTTTGTGATGATACTTCCGGCAACATTTAAAGTCTGGCAGATATAATAACCAACATCAGACCGCTGGACGTTAGTGATGGTGAGATCACCAGTCTGGGAGACTGAAAAGCGGCTGCTTGACTGTGGTGGCTGATATGAGAAAAGCAGATTCTAGAACCCAGTATTTGGGAGGAAAGAATAACAACAGGTTAATTGCGAGGCTCTGATATTTTGACATGTATACCTATATACTTATAAAGAGCTATATAAATGTATACACACATATACATACCGCACATGCATATATACCCAAATAAGCTGAATATTCTTCCATCACATACCCCCCCATAGAGATACACACATACACATAAACACGAAGTTTAATGACCTAGCCTTTTAGGAAGCTTTTAAAATTTCATTTTAAAATTTAAATAAATTCTAAATATTGATATGTACTTTTATAATTATCAGATAATACTAGATATATTTAAGAATTCATAATGGAGTTTTATTTATCTTTCTATATAAGTTATCTTACATACAAAGTTAACACACGATGTGATGTTGTTTTGTGGTACAAATTTCTCACTATGAATCAAAATTTGTTCCCATGTTAAAGGGAGTGTATATTACATGGGAAATAACACTTCACGTCATTGCTTTTCATGAAATAAAGTCAAGATTTCTTCTAACCAAATGAAGTTGTTCCTTTTTAAAAGTCTAATTGCTTTTTATCTTTTTAAAGATTTTATTTATTTATCTGAGAGAAAGAGAGATTGAAGGAACAAGTGGGGAGAGGGGCAGAGGGAGAAGCAGACTCCCTGTGGAGAGAGAGCCTGACATGGGACTCCATCCCAGGACCCTGGGATCATGAGCTAAGCCAAAGGCAGACACTTAACTGATAACTGCTTTTTAACATATATAATTTTATAAAGACTTTATCTATAGCTCTATGAATACACACCCAGTGACAAAATTGTAGGAAAAAGTATGTTGTATCATTAAACCAAGCTAACACAAGTCAAAATTATTTCAAAATTTGACATAGTTTAAACTAAGTAACTTAACAATTTATTTAATAACTAAATGAATCATTTGTTAAAAGATTTTATTTATATATTTGTTAGAGACGGTCAGAGCACAAGCAGGTGGAGCGGTAGGTAGAGGGAGAAGCAGGCTCCCTGCTGAACAAGGAGCCCGAAGCGGGGCTCTATCCCAGGACCCTGGGATCATGACCTGAGCTGAAGGCAGAGGCTTAACCCACTGAGCTACCAATGCGTCCCTCAATGAGTCACTCTTCTAAGAACTTCTAGTGGATTTACTATTACCACTATGTAGATTTTCTTAAATAATACACTTCCAATTCTTTCTGTTGTACTAAAATATTTCATTTTTCCTTGTCTATAATTTGCGATCAGCAAATGTAGTCTTTGAGGCCAAATGGAATGTGTTAGAGACGACGAAGGTACTATAACTCAAACGAGGGTCTGCATACCATAATCAAGTTAAAATTTGCCTACCAGCGTGAAAACAAAGGTGAACCGGACGCATTGCCTACAAAAGGTTAGTGAGTGCAGTCAGTAAGCTACTTCTATGTTACCTATAAAAGCTCATTAAAAGCAAGACCACGAAACAACTCACCCAAGGTTGATTCACACAAAAAATAAAAAAAGGTTAGGAACAACTGTATTAAAAATGAATGAGAATCTTTTTTACAGGTATCAAAAACAAGTAAAAGGAAATGCTTCATTTGTTGAAGCAAGCAAATCAATAAGAGATGAGAAGAAAGACTTAGATATAAAAACTATTTTAAAGTTTCCTGTTATCTTTAAAGTGAAATTATTTCAAAATTTCCATTTTATTAAGCTGAAATCCAATAGTGAACTTAAGAGTAAGAACATAGAGCTTTGTAATATAGTTCAGTGTATATAGAAAAATCTGGTTTATAAAATGTTTAGAGTTATTTGATATCTCATATATATATATATCTCATATAACAATCATATATGATAGTTTTCAAAGAATTAGAATATATTGAACTATATTTAACATGACATCTATATTAAATAGACTACCACATAGTTTGGTGAATCTTTGATTGACATATAAATTGATATATAATTGATATCTATTTATTGATACACATACAGACTCATACATACTTACATACATAAAGAAGTGAAGACACTTGAGATTCCTGGTATTTTCAGAGAAATTGCACTGAGTAATTTTCATCTCTGTTCTAAACGTGTGTAAATCTCTTTTAACATATAATTACAGGGGCACCTGGGTAGTAGTGTTAAGCGTGGGACTCTTGCTTTCAGTTCAGGTCATGATCTCGGGGTTCTGAGGTCGAGCCCCAAATGAGCTCTGCACTCAGCACAGGGTCGGCTTAAGACCCTCTCCTCCTCTACCTTCGCCCCTCCACCCCACGTGTGTGTGAGTACTTGCTCTGTCTAAAATAAACATGTCTTTTAAAAAAACGTAATTACAGATATCTGAATAATAGAAATAATTAATTAAATTATGTCGAGAAAAAATGCAGTTTTTTAAAAATGTGACTGAATTGGAAATAAAGGTAAATTTAATATGATAATTACTATGCAATATAACACCCTATGTACTAAAACTAGGAAGAGAAAATTGCTTTCCGATTTATAACAATGAAGGAAATTTTGTCTTCTCTCTCATAGTTGAAATTTTCTAGGGCATTCAGAGATTTTTCAGTTCTCTTAAAGTAACAGCTATATGACGAGATGATGTTTTGGGTTTTCTTATGTATCTGGCGCCTGCCTTTGCTGATTGAAATGCTAGAATAAGGTCTTACCTGACTCCCCTCTCTTCTCCAAAAAATAGCTGGTTGAGGATTTCCAGTTGCTTCACACTGGAACGTTACTGTTCGTCCCAAGGCCACAACCTGGTCACGGGGTTTCACAACAAAGTGTGGAGGTTCTAAAGGAGATGAAACAAATTATCGGAATCAAAACCATGTAAGTTATTAACCTAATTGAGACAATTTGCTGATACCCCAAATGTGCTGCCATTATTTTATACAACTCATTATGCACTATAAGATGTAATGTACCCATTCTCATCCTTAATTTAATTGAAGCTAAATTGTTAAGTGCATATTTATAGAAAGGAATAGATTTTTTTTTCCTGTGAAGAGGTTATTTTTTTTAATCAGCTGATCTTTTTAAGATGAGCCTCCACATTAAAAAGAATTCTTGAGCTGCAATTTGACCCTTTACTTTCAAAGTACACCTGAAATTTGTATGAATAAATACCTTTTCTCATTTAGAGCTGCTTAAAGGTGAATGGACTTTAATCATACAGCCAAGGACCTCCTGATGTAAGCAGGCCCTAAAATTACTTTAATTTAACTCCAAAGCTCCTGAAATGTTCCCATGAAAATTATAACCATTTAGAATCTTCAGTCCAATTACTTGAATAGAAATGAATTTAAAGCAATCGTTGAGTCAAATGCCTCCTTCATTTACACAGGCAAGGGCATGTTCGAACAGAATATATATGGAAATGAGGGCAAATTTGAAACATCTGCTCATCCTGACATTATAAATACTGCCAGCTTTGTCCAAACTGTTTGATTTATACAGACTTAAATGGCCACTTCATCCAGCAGTAAATAGAGTGTCAGAAAATTGTGTCAGTTACACTGAGCGCAATGGCAGCTGAAAACATTAGGTGTGCTGATGGAGTCACTCTGGGAAGGGGGAAGAAAAGCTTGTTTGGGGGCCATGCTTTATGGTTAGAAAAATGTGCACTGATTGTAAGTCTTTTTACCTACTGTTTACACTTTTCAAATGCATTTCTTATCAGCTGTCTGAAACACTTAATTATTCTCCTCTCTTGTCTCAGTTCAAATGGAAGCGAACATTTCCAGCCAGGCTTTTATACAGGAGAGGGTTCTTCCCATCCACTTTTTAAGACTGTTGTATTATTTGAAACCTTTTCTTTAAAAGTACTTTTAGTTACTTATAGCAGTCACTTGGGATAACGCCTTCAAGGGAATAGGAACCAAAAATTATATTCAGATTATGTCTACAAATGCTACCACTCTGCTCGCAAGAATTTGATTTCTTTGTTAATGAAGGTGAGGGTTTGAAAAGGTGCTTTTCTCTTGATCAATACTGTCTAGGTAACTGCACCTAAGACATATATACAAATATTTATAATATTATATATAAATTTTGTAAAGCTCTCATTTGAAACATAAACCTCTTTAAAAAAAGAGAGATGTAACAGAATTTGTTGCAGATTGCATAGTGGCAAAACTGAAGAAAGCAATTAGATCTCCTAACTTCTAGATTAGTGTGATTTCTTCCATACTCCCTTTTTATTTTTAATTGAGGTTTAGTAGAAATTATACCATTTGCCTAGGAAATTATAGGAGACCTGAAAAATCAGGTCAAATGCCTTCAAATGTCCTGTAACTTATGGGGAAGAAAATACGAAGTTAGGAGATAGAGTTTAGGTTCAATTTGGTAACACTGAAGTTCTAGCTTATAATTTTTTTAAACTCTGATTGTAATTGAGTGGTTTACTCATGAATTTAGCAAACACTATCATTATCCAGGTATAATAACAGACATGTGTCTCATTGCCTGGGGATTTCCCTCCATATCCATCCATATAGGAGCATTTGATTCCACAGTTAGGGGCTGGAATAATTGAGGTAGAAATCAGATCAAGAAATTGAAAGGATTGACTGGATGATAAACTAAATCCAGAAGAGAGTTTGGTTTGTTTCAATAAAAGAAAAACAAATGATTAATTAAGTGACTGGGAGAATATGACTTTCCAATATGCAGGGAATTTGAGTAGGAAAATATAAATGTTCAAACCACTCAGAGAAGTATAAACTTCGGGTGGTCTCTTTCCTAAATCTCAGAAGCATGTCTAATAACGTGTGCCAGAACCCATGTTTCTTTTATAAAATGCCAGCTCTCCTCCAACCTCAAAGACTTATTTGGGAACAAGGGATACAAACCCTTATGCTAACTACATTTATCCTGCAGCAATCCTTCCACACAGGATATCTGCCTGGAAATGAATTTACTATGTTTTGCAGGCATCGTCTCGAGCCAACATCAACAGTGACATCAGCCACAAGATATGTCTTAGAAATATAACCTTAAAAAATCCTTTTCTACATGTTTGTTAAATATTTGATATAAATATATCTCTATGAAAATGCAAATGGATTAAATGGGCCTCTATCTATCAATCTAGCTATCACCATCATCTACATTTTTAGATTGGGAAGGCCATTCATCACATCCATCTATTTGATATTTAGGATATAATGCTGGAACATTTTTTCAAAGACTACATCTAAACTTGCTATAATTGAAAATACACAGCCATGTTGCTAACGTCATAGAGAGTCAGTGTTAAAAATTTAGAAAATTAGATAAGCAAAGAAAATAAGAAGAGTTACCTATAATTCAGCCATGCAAATTGGACCATAGTGCTTTAAAATATGCTTCTACAATATCATTTCAATAGCCATTTAATAGTTCAAATACTTATTAAATACATTTAATTAATTAAATACATTTAGTAGTACAAATAGTACAAATTACTTAAATTATTCAACCAAGCTCTTGTTTTTAAATTTGGGTTTGTTTCCAATTTTCACTGTTAAAAACAGTAGTGACATTAATATCCTTCCCAATTATTTTCAAGATGATTTCAACTGACGCCTCCCCTATAGGGCACTTCCCTCCCTAACCTCACAAACACTGAACATTAACATCTTTGCCAAACTGAGAATAAGATCTGCTATTAACTAGCCTTTTTATGTTCATGAAATTAAACATTTATCTTCACATTACCTTGTCACTGTTATCCTATTTGTTGGGAATATTGTATTCCTATGATTATCTTTTTTATTTCTAAGAACAATTGACAGGCAAAATTTTATCCATTTCTCATATATGCTGTAAATATATTTTTTCACTTTGGGCGCCTGGGTGGCTCAGTGGGTTAATGCCTCTGCCTTCGGCTCAGGTCATGATCCCAGGGTCCTGGGATCGAGCCCCACATCAGGCTCTCTGCTCAGCGGGAAGCCTGTTTCCTCCTCTCTCTCTCTCTGCCTGCCTCTCTGCCTACTTGTGATCTCTATCAGTCAAATAAATAAATAAAATCTTTAAAATATATATATATATATTTTCATTTTGTTGACAGTTTCTAATCTGGTTAAGCATTTTTGGTATTCATTCTATCAATAAAATATAGATCATATAATATATAATAAATTAGGTAAATATTCAACTCCATTTTCATCCTATACTTTTGTCTTTATACATTTTTATGTTTAAATATTAATCCATATATATTTTTATACATATGGTGGCATCTAGAAAGCTATTTTTTTAAATAGTCCCTTGTTGTATCACCATTATTGAACAATCCATCCTGTCTGTATTCGTCTGAACACCTTTAGAATATCTGTATAGCTCTTTAACTTAAAAAATTGGGAGTTTTTCTTAGAGTCAAATTATTCCCTGGCATACCACTTAGCATCCTCATGCAAAATTTGCCAAAAATGGTGTTCCGGCACTTTTAAAGGGTGACTATACCTTCCTGAACATACTGATCATGAGAGTTCTTAGGAACCTAATGACTATTTATGTGAGGACAAGTGTTTATCAGAGCAAACTTCAATAAATTTTGGAAACATCCTGCAATTATTTCTTACATAAAATGAAATGAACCTGACACACAGAAATGAAAATGAATGCATATAGCCCTAAGTGCAAGGTTATTCCTCAACAGGACTTTGAATGACCATTATGGAAGAATAGTTAGAAAAGCTCAGGTTGATAAACATGAATTCATAAACATATTTTGGATTAAAAAAACCCAAATCGTTCTGTGGGCACCTATTTTTGTTTATCTTGTGAAATATAAATTGAAATAGTACTTCACCACAATACAGACCTATCACTTATTTTATCACTCAATTAAGGAGAGAAAAAAATAAAAGGACGCAGATCACACATCATTTAATAAGACATAAAGTTAGCAACCCCATTACCTTTACTCTTTGTCACAGTTACCCATACTTCCTGCAGACTTTATTCTGTGCAGTCTGTCTTTGTGGCCAATGACAAGTGAAACATGGAGGCTGATTGGTTGAAGGACATGGAAGGGTATGGATGGAAAGGGGAAGAGAAGTTCCAGTCACAGTGACACGGTGATTAGAAGATGGCCAATAAAATGTCAACTTACCAGACCCAACTAAAACAAAAAAAAGAAAACATGAAATAAATAAAAAATAAAGAAACAGAAACGAAACAGAAAAAGTAATAAGATTTGACTTAACAATGATATATTTTTTTAAAGTAAAATAAAGAACACGTTAATATTTGGCTCATACGGTCCATGAATGAATATTTGTTAGCATTTTAAGTATAATCATGAGTAACTTAAGAAAAGCAGAAATGAGTCTTAAAATTTCTACTATGATTACATGACAGAGCTACAATGGATGATAGCCATACAATTATAAAACACATTTCAATGACTACATTTGATAGGGTTAGATAACTACATATGTAATGGGTTTAAAAACACTATAAATCTTAACTGCTAAGGCTACTTAGAATAGAAATCAAACATCTAAATCAAAGATAAAGCAGTGTTAAATCATACAACTCCACCATCAGATTAATTTTTAAAAAGGTTTGTGCTACCAATGATATTCTATTAAATCCATGTTTCTCATACTTGAATAAGCACACAAATCACCCCAAGACCTGGTTAAAATACAAATTAAAATTCCATAGGTCAGGATCGTGGCCTGAAATTTTGCATTTCTAATAAGCATGCAGGTACTGCTGGTCCATGACTATAGTCCGAGTAGCAAGGTTTTAAAAGGTGTTACACCTAAATCCTTGCAAAATTTTAATTGAGGAGACACAGAAAAAATGTGAACACATGAAAACAGGTAAAACTTTGTAAACCTATCCAATGAAGTCAGAATCACATTACCATTACCTGCTTTCAAAGCTTAAACACTGGGCATTTTAATATAGAAAGTTCAAGTGGTAACATACTTTAAATATTGGAAAATGACTATTTTGTTTTGCTCTTTTAGAAACAAAGGCACTAACTGCCAAATGCAGAACTTTTTCATATAAGCCCCATATACAGCCACCATACATTTGATTCAAATAAATAACTCCCACATCTTCAAGCAAATCAAAATTACTTCAATTTGATACACATTCCTGTAGTTTAAAGAAATAAACAGTGCCAAGCACTGGTGCTGTGTGAAAGGGTACAATTTTAAAATAGTGACAATACGACAACAAAACAGAACACAACAAAAAACCTCCATCAGACTATAACAACCTTCGCAAGTTATTTCCCGGGCTGCATCAGAAATTACATTTCTTTAATGCCTGACCCTAGGGAAAAATAAAACACAAGGGGTTGGGGAAAGCTCAGGTGTCTGACGGGATTACGGGACATTTTGGTACAATGTATGGTCTGAAGTAATACATTCGAGCTCAATCTATGTTGCTTTGCTTTTGCTTTATGGGCATGCTCAGTAATCCACGCAGAAGGATAAAAATGTATGCTTTTTTTTTTTTTTAAAGATTATTTATTTATTTATTTATTTGACAGAGATCGCAAGTAGGCAGAGGGGCAGGCAGAGAGAGAGGAGGAAGCAGGCTCCCTGCTGAGCAGAGAGACCTTTGCGGGGCTCCATCCCAGGATCCTGGGATCATGACTTGAGCTGAAGGCAGAGGCTTTAACCCACTGAGCCACCCAGGCGCCCCTAAAAATGTATGCTTTAAATAAAATACAGAAGAATAATAAAAATGGAAAGCAAAACAAAACAGAGACAAATGTTCTCTTGCCTGTTGTTATCTCATAAGCATAATTTTCAGAGACACATTTCAACTCACATGTTCCATTCGTGAGTAAAATAATTTGTCTTTCTTTTTCACTCTAAAGAAAAAAATTTCAAGCATAATATTTCATGCATTCAGGCAAGGAATGTCAAAAAACAAAACAAAATGAAAAACAAAAAACAACATTTTTCTAATATATTTAGGCATGATCAACAGCTATGCCACCTAGAGTTTTTGAATCCTTCAACAAGATACTGTCTTTTAAATGACAGGATGGAATATTTACAGACTACAAGAAAGAGAAACTGACAAACTGTAGCAATAGAATTTTGCTTTGAAAAAGCAAAAGGTTATAGAATTACCTTTTGAGATAACATGGGAAAATAAATTTGATATTAGATAGATACAGTTAAGAGTAAGCCTCATTATTTATTTACTTACTTACTTATTTATTTAGGTTTTAAGAGTAAGCCTTATTTATTTATTTTTTAAACAAACTTTTTTTTTTTTTTTTAGATTTTAATTTATTTATTTGACAGAGAGAGAGATCACAAGTAGGTAGAGAGGCAGGCAGAGACAGAGAGAGGGGGAAGCAAGCTCCCCGCTGAGCAGAGAACCTGATGAAGGGCTTGATCCCAGGACCCTGAGATCAGACCTGAGCCGAAGGCAGAGGCTTAACCGATTGAGTCACCCAGGTGCCTCCGAGTAAGCCTTATTTAAAGTCAAGAGACTATAGGAATGACTGTGAAAGATTTTCTAGTCATGTATTTTCAGTAATTTAAAATTCCTGAAACATCTCAAAAATATCCAACATTTTAGAAACAAGAAAATTACCCGGAAGCAGATTATTTAAAGTTTTAAAAGTGCTTTTCCCTTCTTGGAGGTTTTATCAGCGATCAAGTCAGATGAGTTGAATCTTTCATTAATTAAAACCTAATGTATTCAAGAACTTCTGGCTGCTGTATTTGCATATCACATCAATGACAAATGACAAGTGGAAAATATTCCATCAAATTATCTAAGAACAACATCTAACAGAGAAGCTTCCAAAGCATTAGAGTTTTTGAGAGTCACCTACCTTGCATAATCATTTAAGCTTTTAACAACCATGGTTATCAGGAAATGAGGTCTCTTATCTAAATGAAAACCGGCCCGTCACAATTTAACCCCCCCCTTTTATTTATTCTAGTTTCAGGAAACAAATACATGCCATTACTATCCTCCATTTAAAATCCTTTTACTCACTTGAAGAAAATGACCATCCTGAACTTTCCCTTCTCAAGAATAAATGATAGAAATTTAAGTTTTTCTCAGATTTCCCCTTTTACCACACTTCTCTCAGGGGCAGGTCAAAGAATTTTCTCTCCATACAGAGAGCAGGGAACTTCTATACAACGATCAGCTAGGACACCATTATTGTCCAGCTAGGTATGTCCGAGAAAAACAGAGTAATTTGGATCATGTTCATTCATTATCCTCTGAAGTCTGTGGTTTATGGGCAGCCTCACTCCTACACTCCTCTATCTCTTGTCCACTTCTTTTCTTTCTACTTTAAAGGCTGGGAGTACCTCTACCTTAACTCCCTTTTCTTGTTAAGAAAGAGGAAAAGCCTGTCTGTCTCTATCGCTAATAAAACAATAAAACTATAAAATGTTAGTGCTAGAAGTGACCTTAGAACTTATCAGTCTAACCCTATCTTTTTTGCATGAGAAAATGGGAACCTAAATTGTTCAATAGCTTTCTCAAGGTCACAGATGACTAGCCAAAGACTGCCTTTTCAACTAAATTCAAGGCTAATTTTGACTAAACTCAAGTTTCTGCATACAGTTTCCTTCTGGCTAACCAGTTTAGGGAGAACTCTATGCAACCGGACATAAAAGGTATTTGGTTTTACATTTAAACTGTCATAAAATGTTTACCCTAAAACCATTACCATTAAAATAATTACTACCTTGGAGAGGAGAAGTAAGTTGGGAGAAATCAGAAGGGGAGACAAACCATGAGGGACTGTGGACTCGGAGAAACAAACTGAGGGTTTTGGAGGGGAGGGGGTTGGGGGGTTGGGTGAGCCTGGTGGTGGGTATTAAGGAGGGCACGTATTGCATGGAGCACTGGGTGTAGTGCATAATCAATGAATCTTGGAACACTGAAAAAAATAAAATAAAATTACAAAAAATATAATTACTACCTATGTATAAAAACTTACTAAAATAATTGCTATGATATTAAAAATCTTTTCAAAATAATTAGCTATAGTTATAAAAAGACATGGAAAATTAACAGATAAGAAGACAGTAGGCTTAAAACCTCTTGAAAAAATTCACCTTTTTGGAGAAAAAAAGTAATGTGATCCATTTTTTAAGGGTGAGACAATTTTCATCATTTCATCACTTGAAATCATTGTAAACTGAATAATACTTTTTTGAAAGGCAAGAACAAATTATATTTCCACACAATTACTGTTACAGTAAATATGTTAAGTAGGAAGTAAAATAAACCAGAAAGTAAGTATGTATTTTTAAGAGGTTAAAACTTGCTGTTTTTTTTAACGTGGCAACATTATGCATATTACAATCCATCCTCAGTAACATCTCGATTTTTTTTTACATTTGAGGAAGTTTGGAAAGGAGTGAGGGATTAGAGAATTTGGCACAAAGCTGAGTTTGTATAAAAACCACAATGCTTTTACCTAGATCATATTATCTTGGTGGGGAGGAGGGGAGTTCTGCAAAGTCTAAATATTTATATAAATATATATATACATTTATATAATACATATAAACTATATCATTATAAAACTCTGGTTCCCGATTGAGTGTAAATAAAGAAAAAAAGATAGCTTTCTTTAAAATATTTGGAGACATACAAATATTACATACTTGACTAATACTTTTGTTAAAAAAATTTAAAATGGAATGATTTAGCCTTTCTCTTTCCCTTCCTCCTTTTTCCCTCCCTCCCTCCCTCTCTCTCTCTCTCTCTCTCTCACACACACACACAGACTCACTCTCTCTCTCTCTCTCACACACACACACACACACACACTCACTCTCTCACACACACACACACAGACTCACTCTCACACACACACACACACACACTCACACACACTCAGAATGGGACTTTCTTCCTCTTTTGAATGTGACATCAAAGGTCCCCCAGCTGTTTAATTACTTTAAAATCTTCTAAGAATATACACTGTTCAGACAATAATCTTTAGGTATAAGTGAGAAGCTAAGAGAAGCAAAAATGGAAGGAAGGAAGGAAGGAAGGAGAGAGAGAAGGAAACTTTTTTCTATCTGCTTGTCATATACAGGAGATAAGGTCAGAAAGATGATAAATGTCAAAAAAAATATATAGAACCTAGAGAAAGAAGGGGTTTTTGTTTGTTTGTTTGTTTGTTTGTTTTTTGGTCTGAGTAAATAAGGTGGCTGTACAGATACTTAAGTCTTCAGATTAGGTCTAATAAAACCTGGGAGCAGCCAGTCTTGGTAACTACTTAGGCCAGGAGAGAGGAAGAAAATGGGCCTAAGTAACAGCATGAGTGACTCAGGGAAAGTACAGAGAAGAAGCAGTTAACAGTAAAGGCCACTGAACCATGAATGGTTGCCAACTGTGATGTCTCCAGAGGTCTTTAAAAAATGGGATTTATTTCCATTTGGCCACAACAGTTGAGCTATAACCCTGTCTGGTAAAGGAACAGAGTAGGTGACTCTTACAGTGCTTTATATGCTATGATTTTAAGAGTATGGAAATTCAGAGGCAAAGCAGGATAATGGATATAACCCTTTGGGAAATAGTCCCAGTATTTTCCCTTCAGATTATGTACATACGAACATATACTCTACTAGAAAATGTCCTCAAAAATATTCTTTTCAATTAGTATTACTTTAAGTTGATGAAGTCCTTTAGATACATAGCTCATATGATAAATAAAGAACATATAAGAAAATTCCAAGAAAATATTTGCATAATTAACACAACAATGATTAAAATTTTGATATTTTCTCACAAAATCTCAATTTTTGAAGAATAATGGCAAACATATTCAAGTTTATCCTATAAGTTAAATAAAATATTAAGATTCTTCATTGTTAGCAATAAAATTATTTTGAAATGTAATGACAGAAGACTGCCACAGTATGTGAGTCTAAAATAATTTAAGTATTCTAAACTCCTAGAATAACTCTATAAAGGATTTCATAGCTAAGCAAATTTTACTAAGGTAAAACCAATCTTATTAATAAATATTAGAGAGCAACAGCTTTCTTGAATGTGCTCTAAATGAAATCACCATGACTATGGAATTCTCCTAATTCACAGATACTAGTTTTCATTATTAGTAACTATATTCAAATGAATCTTTAAATTGATGTGATTCTTTTCCATTCTCATATCATTTTTTTCATTGACTAGCACCGTTCAATTAATAAATCTGACAGACTCAGATGATAAACAGCATATTCCAGAAGAAGGTGAATGAAGTAAAAGAATGAGTTACAAGACTCTTTTGAGAAGAAATACATTTTTATTAAGACAAAGGAACACTCAAATTTTCAAGTAGTGAAGCTAGATATCTTTGAACTGACAGAACCCACTCACTGTTATGCTGGAGAAATTGCATGCATAAATCCTCATGAATGACAATATCCCTAACAATTAAAAACACTTAGGATTTTTTAATACTAGGTGTGATTGCTTTTGGGGGAAAAGACTGAGTTTGACTTAAAAGCCTGTCATTATGTCTTTCAACTTTTCTGACAAAAAAATAGAGTGATGAAGAGGGGCATTTTTAGAATATATTTAATAGGTACATAAAATACTATGAACTTTTCCCCTCCACTCAAGTATTTCCCATTCCTTGTGGATCACTCGTTCTGGAGACAAGGCTGTTTGTCACAGCTGAAAGGTGGGTGCCACTGGGATCTCATGGAGAGAGGCCAGGGATGCTGGTAAACATCCTGCAGAGCATAAGACAGCCCCTGGCAACCAGGAATGACCTAACCCCACAAGTTAATAGTGCCAGGACTGAGCAACCTTGCTATAGATTAGCTGTTCAATTGAAAGTTTAACAGAATAGCAATGAAGAATCGTTTTCCCACAAATATACACAAAGTAACTTGCACAATGCCTGATGCATCATAGATACTCAGAAAAAGTTACTATTCCCCCTTTTCCTTCCACTTCTAAAAGAGGCCCTACTTCTCTTCTTTAAAAATATTTTTAATTCATTTATGAGAGAGAGTGCGAGCATGACCGGGAGAGGGGCAGAGGGAGAGGGAAAGCGAGAAGCAGACTCCAGCTCAGCAGGGAGCCCGAAGCGGGGCTAGAACCCAGGACCCTGAGATCATGACCTGAGCTGAAGGCAGACACTTAACCAACTGAGCCGCCCACACGCACATTCTGAAAGCAGTTATTAAATGGTACAACTTGGTTATCTGCCTACTAAAGAGGCTGAAATTGAAATGCAGCTACCTGGTGATCTATGACCACATGTATGCCCCCTGACATAGGACCTCAGGATCATAATTTTAATGTTAGTATTCCCTAAATCAATTTAGAGAGCCAGAAACCTGGATCTTTCATCTCCCTCTTTCTTGAGATGTACAATCCGTTACCAAACGCCATAGCTTTTATTTCCAAACTCTTTGTGCATTTCATTTCTCTCTTTCTAGCTCTACTGCCAACAACCTGACCCAAGGTATCCAACAGTGCTCAGAGGAACTACTGCTTTGTTTGCTTTTTTCCAATCCAATCTCACAATGTGGTCATATTTGCTTAAAAACAAGACCAAAGTAAAACTCATCTGACCGTAGTATGTTTTTGCTTAAAATCCTTCAATATGGCTCCATCGCTCTTCAAATAGAGAGCAGACTTACTGTGGCCACCACTCTTCAGTGTCTTCTCATATCACCCGTCCCCTTTCACCTCCTAACTTAGCCCCAGAGACCTTCTTTGTGTCCTTGAGTTTACCACGCATCATCTTACCGCTGGTTCTCTTATTATTCCCAAGGGATTCCCCCCTTCACCCCCCCAATGCTTTACCTAGTTAATTCCTACTTACCTTAACTCTCGCTCAAAAAACAGATCTCCAAGGAACTCCCTCTAAATCGGTCACTAAATCTTATCCTAAATGCTGTATATTCTCATAGCAGCCTTCATCTTCCTCCCATAGCACTTCTTATAGCTTAAAATTACACATTTACATAATTATTCTATAAATGTCTATCTCCCAAGCTAGCCTATAAGCTCCATGAGGGTAAGGGTTTAATTATTTTCTTTGCCATTCTTTCTCTAGAATGTACCAAATTGAGAACACTACTGACAGTGCAAATACCTACTGAAAGAGTAAACAAAGGACAATCATGTTCCCATTGCGCATCGGAAAGTGCTTCTGCCCTCCCTTTACAAATCCACTTTTTACCTTCTGCTAATACTGTTATTTGTGTCTAACCCTCTCCTTCACCAGCTATGGCAAACTCCAAGAAGGCAGGATCCAGGTCTTAGTTATCTGGGCAAACTTTACAGCATCCAGCATAGTGTCTTGTATATAGAAATTGCTCAAAAACTTGTTCATTTGAAAATCTGGAAGCCTACCTTCAAATGACATATTTCGTAAAGGGTCTAGAGTTGAGTTACATAACAAAGATATGAGTACTCAACTGACCAGATCAAGATCCTCTCCAGAACTAATCAGCTCTATCCTGCACAAATCACATAAACTTTCTAGATCTCAGTTAAATAAAGAGCCATCACAGTGTCTGCGAACTATGCGTCAGTTCATACACTAGAAACTCTCTCACAACTCTGTAGTAAAGTGTTCAATATGTCATTTTGCAAAGGTAGGAAAGTGAAGATTAAATAAATCGCTTTCCTTTTTTTTAAGATTAAATAACTTTTTAAAGGTCATACATCAGGTAAGAAATGGAGGATTGAAATTCAGGTCTGCCCAGCTCTTAAAATCCTTCCTCTTTTTATTACATGTTATGACTTCTGTGTTAAAAGAGTTAATAAATCTTATTCTAATGTAATTTTGGTTCTGTTTTGGTCCCATGACCTAAACCAAAATACTTTCGATAAGAAATTATTTACCAAAGAAATAATAAAAAAACTGAAAAAGCAACTACTGAAAGGGGGGAAGGGAATATTTGCAAATCATACACTGGAGAAGGGATTAATTTATAAAATATGTGAAGATTTTATACAACTCAATACCAAAAAGAACAATCTAAATTAAAAAATGGGCAGAGGATCTAAACAGACATTTTCAAAAGAAGACCTACAGGTGACAAAGAGACACCTGAAAAGAGGCCCAAGTCACTCATCATCAGGGAAATGCAAATCCTAATCACAATGAGATATCAAGTCATCCTATTAGAATGGCTATTATCAAAAAGCCAAAAAATAGCAAGTGTTGGCAAGGATGTAAAGAAAAGGGAACCCTTGGGCACCACTGGTGGGAATGTAAATTTGTACAGTCACTTTGCCAAACAATGTGTAGGTTCCTCAAAAAATTCAAAGTAGAACTACCCTACAATCCAGCAAATTCACTTCTGGGCATTTACCTGAAGAAAACAAAAACACTATTTCAAAAATATATATGTACCCCCTGTTCACTGGCAACATTATTTACAACAGCCACGATATGGAAACAACCTAAGTGACCAATATGAATAGATGAATTGTGGTATATCTACAATGGAGTATTATTCAGCGGTAAAAAAGGAAGACTATCCCGCCATGTGAGACACCATAGACGGACCTTGAGGGTATTATGCTCAGTGCAATAAGTCAGAGAGAGTAAGAATAATACTCTATGATCTTACTTATATGTGGAATTTAAAACAAACAAACATGCAACAAACAATACCAAGCTCACAGACACAGAAAATAGATTGGTGATTGCCCAAGGCAAGGGGAAATGGGAGAAGAAGAAGGTGGAGGGGTTCAAAAGGTCCAAATTCCCAAAAGATAAATAAGTCATAGGACTATAATGCACAGCATGGCAGTAACATTTAAAATACTGCATAGGTAAAAACTGCAAAGAGAGTAAATCTTAAAAGTCTTCATTACAAGAAAAAATTACTATGTATTAATAATAATAATAAACACAGGCCATTACGTATGGTGATGGATGTTAACTGGACTTCCCGTGGTGATCACGTGGCAATATGTACAAATATCAAATCGTCGTGTTGTATGCCTGACACTACTATGTCACGTGTCAATTTCAAGCCAGTTCAAAATTATTTAAACGCACAGTGCATGTATTAGTTAAATTAACATGGATATATATAATTAGTCTTCTCATAGTGAACAGGGTTCACCATACAAAAACGTTTTGAGGACAAAACAAATCATGTTATATTTTACATTCGCATGGAAAAACAACATCAAAAGAGCCAATTCTATCTCTGAAAAGTGATGTGATGCAGTCTTTTAGGACCACTGCCATAAACGTCAAATGTATGTAGTCAAGCATCAAGTGTACACGTGCACAGTTTGCTCTAGGATATCATGACATCTTTGACCTCAGTTTCCTCGTCTGAAAAATGGAGCTAAAGTAAATGATTTCTAAGTCCCCATCCATATTTAACATTCAAAATCTCTTCTATCTGGCAGAGAAATTACGTAATTTAACATTTATTCCCAAGAACCTTAAATCAGGCCAAAATTACTTATTATCAACTATATTTAGTAATATAATACATTTTAGAGCAATAAAAAGCATAAGGAAAAACCTAAATGGACACCTCATCTCTTTACTAATGACATAAAAGTACGCTGAAATAGCTATTCCACCATCCACAAAGTTAATTTAAAAGCACCTTTGTAAAATGGCCATATCTATCAGTTTTAATTGTGCAATGCTTTAAATTCTCTCCTAATAATATCGACCACACAAAATAAATGTTCTACAGCTAAAGCTCACTTTAACAACCATTTATGGATTTTTCCTACCCTCATAAATCTGTTATAAAGCAATTATTCAGCTGTTTTTTGTCTTATACCTATTTTAGTATTTTCTACAGGTGTGTTTATACTGGCACATTATTTATCAAGTCCTGAGAATAATAGTTTAAAAGCAAATTAAAGTGCTCATGGTATTTTAATCAGTTTTGCAAACTCTGGGAGTGATATTATAAAGTAGTAACTTCCAGTTTATACGAATCGTTAAAAACAATAAAACAAAAGGAAGCCTATTGTATATTGAAATTATTGAAATAAGATTTAAAGGACACCAGCTGCCACATAATTGTGAAGTGTAATGATTCTAATGATAACCTGATGTTTGGAATATGCTAAAATGATTTGTGAATCTACATGAATGAATACTGTTCAGCATAATTAATACTGTATATACCTCTAAGACAGCTGATATATAACAAATAAAAAATCAATACATACAAATGTATAAAAAGTCAAATTTCCAATTATCTCGTGTATTTATCACTGCGTTCATCATTTTTTAAAAAGGTTTCGTTAGTGTCAAATGGCCTACAATTATTCTTTTTATGATTATTCTCTTTTAAACAAGAACTATCTCAATCACTTTATGTCCCAACAGCTCTGGATAAAAGAGAATGTATCCATGTGAATTGACTTACAATTAATTACTTAACATTAAATGGTGCATGATATCACACACGATATCATAGTTATTCCATGTCTCAAAGTTATGTGAGATTGTTAGCAATGAATCTAACATTTTAAAATAAACTACCCCTCAATGACTAGAGCAAAAAACAATTTCTCTAAATTTCATTCTCAGAGTGAGCAATTCAGATGGCATAGATTGTACACAACTCTACTAGATGGTTCCAAACTGATGCCATTATTTCAGCATGTAGGTTGCTAAAGAGAGTTGCTAAGTTTTATATCTATAACTGGGTGATGGGACAACCTCCCCAACTGGTAAGTAGATAAATAAATCACAGGAAAGCTCAGAAGATAACAGAAAGCCCACAATGTGCTATTTACCAGAGTGGTGGAGGTCATGATTTGTCACAGAATCATCTTATATATCAATTATTTCTTGAACCTGACTGCTGTCTTTATTTCCTCAAATACTCGCTTGGCACACAAATTAAGAGAGTATTTCAAATTCTCTGTAGGAAGGCCATGCGGTGGGGACTGCTTTGCCTTTAGGTTAATGTTGAAAGATTTTACATCAGTTTGTTTGAAATAACTGAAAGCAATCCAAACCCTTCGTGAGTCAATGAAAGAAATTTAAGAGAACGTCACATCTTCCACAGTCATTAGGGTTAAAAAGGCTATTTCTGAAAGGCAATGAGAACACAAGTTCTTTACTTTATCCTTCCTACAAAAAAAAGATGGGGGTGGGTGGGAATCATAGGCCATAATGCTGCTGGGTCTCAGTCAAATCCAACAGCATAAAAAAACCAGCAGGAGTAGAGCTTGGCATTCTATTTACGCCACTGAATCAGAACAGCGAGGAGAGGGAGCCATTCTCACAAATCACTCTCTTGTTAAATTCTGTAGTGGGACTTCATTAAACCTCTTGGCTGATGGCATTTTACTTCCAGCCTGTTCACAAAGAGCTCGGCTGGCAACACTGATTCTTTAAAAGTCTCCACTCACACACTGTCTTTCTTGGGATTGCATTTTGTAGTCACAAATCTCTTTTTCTCATCAGCACCTTGAATCTTCCATGAGCTTTTTAAATCCTTATTTTAAAACAAACAACAACAACAACAGCAACAATAAATCACAAAAATACCATGCCAAGTCCTAGAAGGGAGACATTTGAAGTAAGATTTTGGACTTCGGCAGTAAAAAAGGGACCATACATATACACAGGAGATGTAAATAAAAATAACATTGTGATGTGTGTGTGTTTTATATATAAGTTATATAATGATGTATGTGCTTTTATACATGTGTGCGTGTGTGTGTATACACACATAAAACATTCCCCAAGCCCTGAAGTACTATTTACTACAGTACCATTGATTTTACTGGACCCCTGTGGATTATTGCCACGTCCGTGAAGAATCTTTCCCCAAAGAACCCGTCTGCTATACCTTGTCAGAGTCTGGCAAACATGGCGCCCGCATAGCAAGGTTCTCAAAGTCATCAAGTAAAGCTTTGGGGGTCTTGTAATATGCGTTTCATCAAAATGTTGATGAACTCACAGTTCTTGACCAGTATCCTGGATTATCGTAAACCTAACTTGAACCAGCAAAAAGGCCCCCTGACATTCTTAGTTTTGGCTTTGACTCAAATAACCACGTTAATGGTCAGAAACAATGTATTATTATAATGCCCGCTTTTCTTAAATCAGCAATTTAAGCAAACTATTCCAACAAATGATTTAAATGAAGTCTACATCAAAGAAGGGAAATTTAGGACTGAAGGGCCCAGATTTTCTCTCATTACTTCCTTTATGCCGAGATATCATAGGAGCTCTAAAAAGTCATATGACTCTTACACAAAGGTCTCATATGCTGATAGAAAGCTAAATATAGTGAAACCTATTTAAGGAAACCACAAATTTACAAAATGGGCCTTCCCCCCCCCAGAGTTTGTTTTTAAATGCAAGTTCATAAAACTTTATCCCCTACTACTGCCAATAAAATCCACAGAAAGCTACATTCCTTTACTTTTACCTACATTTTAATTTTGCATTCTGAAACAATGATCTACTGGTCCATTAAAAAAAAAGTCACATAGACACAGTATGTTACACTGTGTGAGATTAACATGTGGTTTGGTTATCTTCAAAGTTGTTATTCTGCATCTCAGACAATGGTGAATCATGCAGATGCATGCAAAGGGACATTTCCTTTAATGGATTAGGATATCTGATCTATAGTTAAGACTACTATAGTTTTAAATCATATGGAAGTTTTTAGTGGAGACCATCTATCTAATTTTTTAAATCTAGTTAATAAAATTGTTCCAATATATGGATTATATTTATGGGAGGAACAGTGAAGGTTTTCAATATTATTCAACTATCAGGAAATTCAGCAGAACTGACCATGTCAGGAGTGATAATAACATTAAAGATCTAAGGGTATGTTGTTAATTATGGATCTGTTTAATTAAAAAAGCCAAACTAATTATTTGGGTCTCAAATACTTATCAAATATACATAATTCATACAAACAAAAAGTATTTTTAACAAAATGCAGAATTTTTTTGTATTATACTTCACTTGTCTTTTGTTGCCTAAAGCAACTAGAATAAAAATTAACATTTTTAAAGATTTATTTATTTATTTTAGAGGGAAAGAGAGAGGAAAAGAGAGACAGAGAGAGAGAGAGAGAGAGATAAATAGAGGTGGGGAGGGACAGAGGGAAAGGGAGAGAGAGAGAATCCCAAGCAGACTCCCCGGTGAGTACAGAACCTGATCTCATGACCCATGAGATCATGACCTGAACCGAAATCATGAATCAGACACTCAACTGACTGAGCCACCTACACATCCTCTAGAATTAACAATTTTTAACCATCATTATAGAAGCCTTGATATCATTGTTTATTGAAAAGTGTTTATTATGTGACTATGTAAAATATTTTAGGAGATGTACACATGATTCAGACCTTAACCCTTTTATAGAGCTAATGGTAGGCAGCCAAGAGCACTGAAGCTACACGAATTTTTGATTCTGACACATATGAATATACATCACTAAAGTGAAGTCATCCTCCTTCTTTGTATCACCTTCATTCCTTCTACTTTTATTGAACAGTTTTTAAAAGGTTTTATTTATTTATTTGAAAGAGAGAAAGAGGATGAGAGTGAGCATGAGGGGGGAAAGTCAGAGGGAGAAGCAGACCCCCTGCTGAGCAGAAAGCCCGATGTGGGACTCGATCCCAGGACTCCAGGATCATGACCTGAGCTGAAGGCAGACGTTCAACCAACTGAGCCACCCGGGCACCCATTATTGAGCATTTCTTTGATGCTTACACAGTGTGACCAGCATTTCATATTGATTAGCTCACTTAATATCCACAGTAAGCCTGTGAGGGAGACATTTCACTCCCATTTTACTAATTAGAAAACTTGAGAAATGAAGATTTAATAACTTGAACATTCAGCATTTAAATCCAAGTGAGTCTGTCAGAAAAGAATGTGCTATTAAGTCTACTCTGTAGAATGTTTCCTAACAGTAGCAGGAAAAAAAAAAAAAAAAGATGTCTCCCTAAAAGTCCTTCCAAAGAAATATTAAGGACTAATTTTCAAAGATAGATTTCAATATTAAGGAGCCATAGAAAATTATCTTTGAACAAAAAGAAAACACTGACTGAACTACATTACTTAGCTACCAAAAAATTCAAATCTTTATGGATAAAACAAATATTATTGAGAATCTGATGAATTTTGGATTCTTTTGGAAGGAGCTGATGAGGAAAACAATCATAACAACAATTGCTCTCACATAAAAACTTCAAAATCCTTAAACCACTTTTTTTTTTAAGATTTTATTTATTTATTTGACACAGAGAGAGACACAGCAAGAGAGGGAACACAAGCAAGGGAGGCGGGAGAGAAAGCAGGCTTCCTACAGAGCACGGATCCTGATATGAGGCTCGATCTCAGGACTCTGTGATCATGACCTCAGCCGAAGGCAGACACTTAACAACTGAGCCACTCAGGCACCTAACCTCAAACCACTTTTATGAGAATATAAATATTGTGTTACTTATCTTATTCTATTTCCTATCAGCTCACCAATGTTTACATTACATGTGCATTTATTTTTCAACAGATGAGAACACTGACTCTCAGACAAAGTTGAGTGACTCGCCCAAGACCTCACAGCTGGTATGTGTCAGGGCAGCCCTTGATTCACCCACCCAGAAAATGTTACCTGACCGTGAAGGATGCCCCAAGACTGAGAAGGCAAAGTCAGCAAATTGTTACTTTTAGGACTCAGAGTCAAGTGGGGGAGATATTAAGTAAATAGCATCCAAGGGAGACATGAGTGGGGGAATCCCTAACCTGCGCTTGGGTGAAGACAGTGTGCCAAGCCCCTTGAGGAGGCTCACCTGAGCTGTCTCAGATGGAATCATAAGCAGGTAGAAGACAGGGCAGGTGAGGGACCGGGCATTTCAGACCAAGGGACCAACATAAAGAAAAGCCCAGAGGCAAGCGACATGGTGGTATGTGCAGGAAGTAAATATATATAAACAGTGCAATGGTTCAACACTAAAGGGAGTCTGAGAGGGGACTGAGTGGCCAGGAGGTGCACTATTAAGTATTCTGGATCCCTCCCCAGAAAGATGGGGTAAGATGTTCAGATTTGTGTCGTAGGGAGATGAACCTGTTGTGCGGAGAACAGGTTCTATCAGACAAGATGGAGGCAAGGAAACTGGATAGAGACTGAAAGACGACCAAAGCCTGAATGAAAGCCGTGAGGCAAGTGTTAGGGAGGTGGGGGGAGGGTGAAGACATATTTAAAAGGCAAAAATAAGGAGGATTTTGTGACAGCTGACATGGGAGAAGTACACGCGTAAACCCCCATCGCCCAGGCTATCTACTGGTGTGTGTCTGCCGGGTACCCTGCTTTCCACTGATGCAGAGAATTCAGTGTCCGCCTCCTCGTCTGCTCCCCTGTTTGCTGCATCACTATTATTTCCTGTGAATTCATATTCACACTCCGGGTTTCCAGAAACCTAAAAGCTTCGACAAGCCTCTGACAGCTGCATCTTGTCTCACTGAAAGTTACAACTGCTCCTCAACTCCTAGTTCATGGGGACAGTAAGTAGGGGCCAATCATAAACCGCAGTGCCCGAGATATTTCAGCAAAGCTGCTTGCTGGAAGCGTGTGGTTCGCTAGCAGCAAGGAGAGAGTTTCTAGGAAACACCCCATTAGCAGCAATTAAGTCAGCCAAGACAGCGCAGGTCTTTTTTTTTTTTTTCCTGTCTTTGTGTCTCCTTGGTCTCACGTCAGTCTCGGACTTGAAGGCTCAGCCTTCCAGAAGCTGTCAGTGGTTAATCAATCCTAATGAGGAAGCACTCTGTTCCTTCACTGCATAGTAGGCACAAATACTTATGGGAAGCACCAAAGTAACAATTCTTCAGAAGAGAAGAGAACCCACACCCTTTTGATGATTCGTTTGAACAATTCCTATTGTATGCCAACCATAAATGTAAAGAGATAGCAAAATCATTCACGAGACCATAATTTATAATAAATTTAAAGAGATAATAAATTTATTATGTAGTATATAATTATATATAATATATAAATTGTATCTATTTTATATATATTTATATAATATATAAATATATATAATATATATTAACATATTATATAATATAATAAATTTAAAGAGATAGCAACATCACTCATGAGACCATGTTTTATAAAAAAAGAAATAAAAGAGGTGATGAAACTGAGAGAGTGGAGTAATTTCACATCAAAGGAAGAAAAATGGACAAACACTTATCAGAAAAGGGCTGGGGTTTCACAGACATCCCACTCGTCTGGTAACAGAGCATCACCTGGTTTAGAGATGTTTGGTATCTGCCTTTTCTTTTAACAGAGCTGTTGCTGAAAGGGCAGAAAAGCAACTGTTTCTTGAGCTTCAAAGAATAACCGGTCTCTGTGAGTGGCCTGGAGAGGAGTGCAGTGAGGTGTGAACTAAGATCTAAATGCCCAGTTTCCTGTGTCCGACCGGCCCAGCACTCAGGGCTGAGGGAAACGAGAGGACTAAATGTCTTTTTAGTTCCTATTGTAAGAGAGACAAACAAAAGTGGGATTAGGTTTTCTTAATGGTTCAGCTCCGCAAAGATAAAATGTGACGATTCGGGGAATGGCTGGGGTATGGAAGTGTGTTTTCAGTCTGGTTTCCTGTGACAGACACAGTGACGGGAACATGATCATTCTGGTGACAGAGTCACAAATTCACTTCGGAAATAAAATTGGGATAGTAAGGGAGTGGAAAGATTAATAATGCCCTCAAGTTGGCCTCATTTAAGCAAGGAGGATCCCTGAAGCAAAGAATCATACAATCTCTTAGAGGCAGTGTGTAGAGTTGGGAATGGGAGAAATTCAGAGTTTAAGCTAAATTCTCTATGGCCTCCTGTTCCGTCTTTCCTCCTGGCTAGCGCTCCTCAAAAATGGCATGATCTAAAAAGCTACCAGCAAGACCGTCATCGTAAATGCATAATTACTCATTTCAAAGGGTTTATTACTAATACAATAGTAAATAAAATTATTTTTCGTCCTTTATTTTTCATGTAGTGCTTTGGAGCTGCCTCCGCTAAGCTCTTCCCAAAGGCGACCTTCCACCAAACCAAACCTTCACTTTTTAAATTAACCACGAGTTGGTTCACAAATAAAAACCAGTAAAAAACTGAAATTAGCCATCATGTGATTCCAAAACTGCAAGGTCCACCTGGCAAACATTGAATAAAGGCCTCATAGGTTCAGATTATGATAGTAAAATAATATGAAACAAACCTGCGACCATTCTCAGAACACTAAGTAGAGGCATAAATTCTAGCAGTCTTCATGGTACACTGTTGAAAAACCTGGCAGGGAGCCTCTCTGCATCTATTTTTTCTGGTTAGATTTTCTATTTTATAGGTATGTCACAACCTATAAAATGGTTATAAATACCACACAGTATATATCTTGTGCCTGAAAAGATGGGGTCCTCATACAATATAGAACACCAGTTCACAAGAGAATTCATTCCTACCCGACACAGAGCCAGCAATCCTAACACTTGCCAAATTGAAACCCCGAAGTGCAATTATAACAACGTAATCAATCAAAACTGAGATGAGATGACTTTAAAAAGATGCCCGAGTTTGTGTGTGTGTTTGAGGTTCACAAAGAGAAATCTTGAGGAGATGTGTAGATGTTACACACATGGAGAGAAAACAAGGGCGGATACCCATTAAATATAAATATAATAACATTGAGGGTTTAAATTTATAGGTAACAAAGCTTATATTGTTCCAGAGAAGGGCAACTAGATGGCCCAGTGGGTTAAGCACCCAACTCTTGGTTTCAGCTCAGGTCACAATCTCAGCGTCACGAGATCGAGCCCCACCTCAGGCTCCACACTCAGTGCAGAGTCTGCTTTTCTCTCCCTCCCCCTCTACTCCTCTCTATGCTCTCTCTTTCTCTCAAATAAATAAACAAATACAATCTTTTAAAAAATTATTGCAGAGAATAACAGGATGTTAAGTTACGTTAACTGAATTTTCAGGTTAACTGGGAGTTTAAGCAGAAAGACTTTTCTGGGGGTTCCTGGGTGGCTCAGTGGGTTAGGCCTCTGCCTTTGTCTCAGGATCTCAGGGTCCTGGGATCAAGCCCTGCATCAGGCTCTCTGCTCAGCGGGGAGCCTCCTTCCCCCTCTCTCTCTGCCTGTCTCTCTGCCTCCTTGTGATCTCTCTCTCTGTGTCAAATAAATAAAATAAAATCTTTAAAAAAAAAAAGAAAGAAAGACTTTACTGCTGTAATTATTCCAAACAACATTATTTCACCATTTTTTGTTGGTCATGTGATAGACATTGCTTATTTTTCACTGGGTCAAAGCACTGCAGAGCCCTTGAGTCTCACTCAGTTTCAATGATACCCCAAAGCTGACACGCAAGTTAAAAGGACTCTGGTTACTAACTCTTTTTGAAGAACTGTCTAAATATTCACAAGAGCCCAGGATACACCTATTTTTAATCGACAACTTCTTAATATCACCAAACTTTATTGCAATTTGCCTTTTTTCAGAGTAAAATATAATCTGCTGTGTTATAAATAATCAATATTTTGATTTGACCCAATGGTTTTGCAATGGATTGCTCGAGAAGTATCCATCCAACGTCACATGAGTTCTATATGTGGTATAGGTTTTACAGGTGCAGTTACTTGCTAATGACAGCGTGAGGCCTCATATTTTACTCATGGCTTGGACTGATTGATTAAAGCATGTAAGTGGTTGTAAAGGAGAATAAAGAGTATTTGAGAATATCTGCTCATGGATTATCTTACCATTCTTAGAAAGAATCACCTGGAAACACCCTATTTTAAGGAAAGGGAACCTGAGGTGCTGAGAATCAAAATAATTACCAAACAGCCACTCTTCAAGGCAATATCTAGTTACTTTGCAAAATATAAGTCTAGCACTAGAGCTTTGACAACACACACACACCCATCTCTAAAACATTTACTGTAAAAGCAAGTAGTTTCTTTTATAATGAAAATGTAAAACTTTATATTTGAGAAGAGTTTTGAATAATTCTTGGATCATAAATTATCATGACTATATTGGCAGCTCACATGTCTCATTTATAATAGCAAAGAAAGAACAACACTATCTGTCTAGAATTATCTGGACCGTACCATTTTTCTTACCAAAAAGCCAATTATTATTAAAATAAGCAAAACAGCTGTCAATAACACTAATATGAATTAATGCTCCTTAACTATGAAACATTTACTCTGTAACAGATAGTATGTTAAATGTTTTCTATATATAAAATTTAATTTAATCCTTATAAAAACTCCGAGAGTTTTAAAACTCTTATAAAACCCTTATAAAAACTCCACGCCCATTTTACACATGGGACAACTGAGGTTTAAGAAGTTTAAACCACCTGGAGGCACCTGCGTGGCTCAGTGGGTTAAAGCCTCTGCCTTCGGTCAGTTCATGATCCCAGGGTCCTAGGATCGAGCCCTGCATAGGGCTCTCTGCTCAGTGGGGAGCCTGCTTCCTCCTCCTCTCTCTCTCTCTGCCTGCCTCTCCTCCTACTTGTGATTTCTCTCTCTCTCGGTCAAATAAATAAATAAAATCTTTTAAAAAAAAAGTTTAAACCACCTCTTTAAGTTCACAGGTAGTCAATAACGGAAACAATATTCAACTAAATTCTGACTCCAATGTATATGCTCTTAGCTATATAATTCTTTGTAATACATTTCTTCCAGCTCTGATAATGCCCACACTCTCAAGAAAAATTTTGAAGTCCTTTATTCTTTCTATAGTTCAAGTAAGTCCTCATCCCAGGAATTCATGAACTTGCTTGTTTAAAATAAAAAATAAAGGGGCTCTTGGATGAATCAGTCAGTAAAGAATGCAACTATTGATCTTAGGTTATGAGTTCAAGCCCGACCCTGGGTTTGAGGCTTCTTTCTTTCTTTATTCTTTAAAAGATTTATTTATTTATTTATTTGAAAGCGAGAGAGAGATAGAGAGAGCAAGCGGGGAGGGGCAGATGGAGAGGGAGAGAGAATCTTAAGCAGACTCCACACTGAGGGCAGAGACTGCATGGGGCTTGCTCTTTAAAAACAAAAACAAGGGGCGCCTGGGTGGCTCAGTGGGTTAAAGCCTCTGCCTTTGGCTCAGGTCATGATCCCAGGGTCCTGGGATTGAGCCCCGCATCGGGCTCTCTGCTCAGCAGGGATCCTGCTTCCTCCTCTCTCTGCCTATCTCTCTGCCTACCTGTGATCTCTTGTCTGTCAAATAAATAAATAAAATCTTTAAAAAAAATAAAAATAAAAAAATAAAAACAAAAAAAAACCCCATAAAAACAAATTTCTGTGTTCTGACCCACATTCTTGGGGGTATAGCTCAGTGGTAGAGCATTTGACTGCAGACCTAGATTCTTAAATCAGGTTCTCCAGGGGCATCCTAGATAATCTGTCTATTTAATAAGTTTCAGGTCAGTATAGATATGTAAGTTCAGATATTTTCAGAGAACAAACTTCAGATAAGTTCAGGACACCGCCAAGGTCTAGGTTTGGCTCTAGTCCCTTTCAAACACAGACCACTAGGCAGCCATCGTAAGATGGCAATCTCTTCAACTTTGATTCAACAGAACCTACTGTTGGCATTCAGAATCAAAGCCACCAGAAGCCGCTTGAATTTCCTTTAAGACGTCCCTATATTTTTACCACTCAAGCAGAAGGTTGGAATCTATATTCATATTTCAAATTCTAGCAAGTATTTATTAAATAATGTGCGTACAGGGGCACCTGGGCGGCTCAGTAGGTTAAAGCCTCTGCCTTCGGCTCAGGTCATGATCCCAGCATCCTGGGATTGAGCCCCGCATCATCGCATCATCGGGCTTTCTGCTCAGCGGGGAGCCTGCTTCCTCCTCTCTCTCTGCCTGCCTCTCTGCCTACTTGTGATCTCTGTCTGTCAAATAAATAAATAAAATCTTAAAAAAAAAGAAAAACAAAATTGAATACAAAAAATTATTTAAAAAAAATAATGTGCATACTATATGTCTAGTATGATGCTGAACACTGTGAAGACTACACAAGTATAAAAAATAAGAAACTCCTTAGAAGGAATATTGAAAGAAAAACGTACAGGTAGAGTCATCAAGAAAGCAGAATTAGGATTTCAAGAAAAAAAAAGGAAAAAAAGAAGTGATTCTCAAATCAAATTTATTTTTTAAATATTAGAACTAGTCACGTCTGTACTGGGGATGGAAATCCAATGGGCACTCTCATTGAAGAGTGTTTTTTTCCAGTAACTTCTTTCTGGAGCATAGGGTTTTGTTGCCCAACATTAACTCTCAAAATTAAGTATTTCTTGTATGAAGGGTGAAGGAAAATAAATTTATTTTTGAGCTCATACTGATTCAAGTAGTTTCTTTCAAAAATGAACCACAAATAAAATACAGAAATTAATACACTACTGAATTTATTGTAATGGTTACCACTATCAAACGGATTCATTTCAAATTAGTTTCCCTTGTAGTAAATAGTATTTTTCTGTATTCAATTTCAAATGAAGAAAAAAGTATGACTTGTCAAGTTTCCCTTGTAAAGTTTCCTCTTTTTTTTCCCCCTAGTTATCTTCTGCAGTTGAGAATCACATTACTTTCTTTGGCATTTTATGCATGCTATCTTAGAATGTTAAAGATATTTTAACAGAGATATTAATATGCAAATTTTATTTTAGTATTTGGATAAAAGAATACCTTCTCACCAATATACAGACCTTTCATATGTTTATACAAAAGCCAATGCAACTGAAATAAAAATTCTCAATTCTTAAGGTAGTTTCCAGATTTGATCATTTGTACCCAATTTCCATTGAAATCCAGGCTTAGGGAGTAATAATTCCATATGGAAAACTTAAGGCTGAATTAGCTTTGGACTTAGTTTAAAATTGCAGGAAGGAAAAAATACATATAAATAAATAAAATTATAGGAAGAAATTCTATTTTTATTTCGATGTCCACTGTAGACACAGAGGAATGGCTATTATTAATAAAAGCATCAGACTCCCAAGGTAAAGGACTTTAAAACATAAAGTGAAACATATCTCTTTGACTAATGTGATAGACAATCAGCCAGCCTGTCACAACTGCCTAAGGACAGACACACCTTTTCATGTCTTGTCTTCATCCCGGGTTCCTTTTACTCCCTCTGGAGGGCTTTTGAACTGGGATTTGACATCTCTTAAATCTGTGCTTTCTCTAAGCGTAAAGGGGTTTCCTTTTCTTACAGTTTTAGTCTTACATGAAGTTCAGGTCTAACTTAGATTAAAGAGAAGTAGTCTAGGCCTTAGAAAGTCAATGTTTGTTCTTGATCTTTTCTTTTCTTTTGTTTTTATGAGATTGAGCTAAAAACCCCAAAGTGGGACATAATGGCTTTACAGACAGAAAGAAAATATTCTTTCTTCTTCTTCTTCTTTTTTGTTTTTTACTGTAAAAAGCCCACAAGGCTCTTTAATAGAAAGCCCACAGTAGAAGCACTCCTCAAAAGCCACCTTTTTCTTCCTAATAGCCTTAGAGGAGACAGTGTTCAGAAAAGATGACAGTATCAAGTGTTGCTAATGTCAGACCCAGCAATAAGCTAAGTGGTTTAGGGCCCAAATCCCTGTTTACTCTATATACTTGTCAAAATAGGGGAGTTTTTTCACGAGCAAAGGTTTTTTAAAGGTCATTGTCTCTCAAATTCCGCAATAAAGAATTTGTCCCTAAACTGAAGAAAGAAAAAAAAAAAATGAGAGCATTCTCAGATGAGACATAGTGAGAAATAATCTGTATGACATCATGAAGAAAGGAGAAAAAGGATTATGAAAATGAAAAACATCTGGATTATGGATACAAAGAACCATTTCGTATGGTGAAAGAACCATTTCAAGCATGTCAGTTGAAGACGTGAGTCTGACATTCAAAAACTTGTAGCCATGGAATGGAGCATCCATTTGGGCTCATATAACATCAAATAATCTGTATCAGAACTAGCAAAGTGCAGATGCAGTTAATTCATTCAAGAAATATTTACCAAATGTCTGGTATTTCCCAGGACTGTAGGAATTTAAAAAAAAAAAAAAAAAAAAGATGGCAGACATCCCCACTCTGTGGATGGCTCACACTTTTCAGAGGGAAATAGAATTTTCTTATTTTGGTGTTCTGAATTGTAGAGACCCTTGAAAGTGCACAGTCTGAAGGACTGGTAGATTTGTTCCCATTTAAAGACAAAGCTCTCATGGTAATAGCTGCCATTTAATTAAAAGATTAGAAGGGCTCTATGTCTGAAGACCCAGAGACTAGAGCACACTTTCTTCCTCTACTTCACCAAGACAGAACTCTCCGTAATTTTAGCATCTTAATTCAATTTCCTGTAACAAACACTTATAGAGCTCCCATAGGCAAAATGATAATTTCTCTAAATTATGTTTCAATGCAATATTGATAGCACTATTTGAAGCCTACATTTAATATAAACTACTCGAAGAAATCGTATTTTCTTCTAATAACCACATCATCCTTCCTGTGATAAAGCGACCACAAACCCTACCTTGGACAGTCAGAGTAGCTGATACTTCAGCTTTTCCAACCATATTTTCTGCCACACAAGTGTATGACCCCATGTCACCAGCCATCACTTTCCGAATCTTCAGGGTATGATCATCTCTGATTTCGTATCTAGTGACATAACAAACAAATGTGCAGTTAAGTGACGTTCTCCTTAAAAAAAAAAATCCCGTCATTGGCAATATGACACATCTAAGGCAGCAGATCAATAACGTGCAACATCCTCTTCAGAAAATTTAAAACAAATGGTGAAATGTGGCATCCCTCTATGTAAGCATGCAGAAAGAAAGAGCCCACTTTCCCAATTATGTTGGCTAAACAGTTAAACTGTTTTCCAAAAGGATATTTTTGGGCAAAGTTGGCACTTCCTCATTTATTTCCTCAAGCTACTGTCCTCATACTAAAATCAAAAGATGGTGATCATTAAATAAATTCTTATTATATGCTGGATTTTGTTTTATAGGTCCACTCTTTCAAAATTCTTACAACAACTACCTGAAGGATTGGGGTGCCTGGGTGGCGCAGTTGGTTGAGTGTCTGACTCTTGGTTTGGGCTCAGGTTGTGATCTCAGGGTCATGAGACTGAGCCCTTCATCAGGCTCTGCGCTCAGTGCGGAGCCTGCTTGGGTTTCTCTCTCCTTTTCCCTCTGCTCCTCTCACTTGTGCACTCTCTCTCTCTCAAATAAATAAATAAACCTTAAAAAATGGCAGGAAGTATTGTGCTCATCTCCATTTTGCAGATGAGAAACCAGAGACATAAGAAAGGAAGGTCAGCTGGCTTTGGTTCTCAGCTAGGTTAGTGGCAGAACTGATACCCGCACCCAGGCTCTCATTCTAGAGTTTACTTGCCTTGCCTCATCTTCTGTCCCCTTCAATGTTGGGTTTCTTTCTAAGTTTCACTTTAATCCTCTTCTTACTCTACGTAAGATCCCTGAGTTGTATTAGCTGACCAGCTGCAAACACTCCCATCCCCTATTTCACTGAAGCTCCAAATTCATAATCCCAAATGATTGATAGTTAGACAACATATCACACAAGTATCTAATATTTCTTAGGTTCAATACAACTTTCTTTTCTTTCTCCACTGTATAAACCAACTTCTCCTAATATAATCTCTTGGTATCTTCCTTTCCCAGCTCTCTATATCTAATAAATCATCCAATTCATTGACTTAGTTTCAGAAATTTGTTTCTACCATGGACCTCTATCCCTCTTTCCTGCCCCAGTTCAGGCAATCCACATCTCTTTTCTGGATAAAAACAACCATGGTAACCCTGCCATTAGCTTCACCCCACATTAATGTAATATCCATGGTGCTAAAAAATTATTTTCCCTAAAAAGTAATCCTGTTGAGTGTATCTGGCTGGTTCAGTGTGTAGAGTATATGACTCGATCTCAGGATTGTCAAGTCTGAGGCCCACGTTGGCTGTAAAGATTACTTAACAAATAAGATCTTTTTTTAAAGTTTATTTATTTTTTAGACAGAGACAGCACGAGTGCAGGAGCGCACTGGGAGTAAAGGCAGAAGGAGAGGGAAAGTCTCAAGCAGACTCCACACAGAGTGTGGAGCCTGACGGGGTGCTCGATCTCATGACCCTGAGATCACAACCTGAGCTGAAACCAAGAGTCGGGTGCTCAAGTGACTATGACACCCAGGTGCCCCTAAAAATAAAATCTTTTTAAAAAAAAGGTAATACTGTTCATATTAATTCCTTTTGACTCATCGATGTACATGCGATATGATTCAAAATTCCTCAGTCTATTATACAAAGCCCCTGATCATTTGGCCCCAGTATCTCCAATCTGATAGAACTTCTTGTTACATGAAGTTTGAGCTACCCATGCTAAACTTCCCACCACTCAAAGCATGTGACATTCTTTCTCAGATTTATGTCTATGTTATAATGTCTCTTTTCTTGGAATACTCTTCTCTTCTTTCTTGCTTTTCAAATTTATACATATTTTTCAGCGCATTGTTTACATGTCACTTTCCTGTGAGAACTCTCTCCTGACTTCCTACTCCCCCAGATCTCCTTCTCTGTGACAAAGGGTTTGCCATGTTATTCTGTATCTATCCACACAAATCTTTTGGGAGCTCCTTGAGAGCAGAAATGATGTCTAAGACACTGTAACCCCTAGACCTAGCAAGGGCTCAACACATGTTTGCTGAATGAACGGAAAGACAGTTTAACAACAACACTTGAAAGCTTCATTTCAATGTCTCGTTCCCTGAGGCTGCAAGTGTAGTTCTGCTCTTAACCAATTTAAAGTCTTGACAGATAGCAAGAAACTCTGACTTCTCCTGCCCTTCCCTGGTGATTTGGTAGCTAAGGAAATAGAAACCTGCTTTTTAATTGGGTCATACCCTTATCTTTACCGCTAGACCTCCCTTCCCTTTCCTACTCACTGCCATAAAAGAAATGGCTATTAATTGTGCTCTGGTTGGACAGAATAGAAACCTGTTGAAGGACTATCACATTCTACAAGTGTTCCCTGGGCAAGCTAAGGTCACGAATCCACCGTTCTTATGTGAAACTCTCAGAGAAAGCATGATAACCTCTTCCTGATTCTAATTATCTCTAATATCGCATCTGGCCCCTGACCAAAAAGTCTAGAATAGACTAGTCTAACGGCACGTATATAAGCGGGGGTCCAGTGAGAACAGTAGAAATTCCGAGCAGATAAATCATATCATCAAATTCTGATCTGTACCTGGATTTGGGCAGCTCTCCATCATCTTTTCTCCATCGTACCGTAGGCACAGGGTCACCTCGGGCCTCACATTTAAATTCTGCACTGTCATCTACTGTTACAGCCAAATTACTAGGTCTCTTCACAAACGATGGTCTCTCTAAAATGAGAAAAAGCTATCTCAAGAACAAATAAAAATGAACAGACTAAACACCATTTGAGATGTTCATAAAGACACTTATGATTTCAAATATTACTTAGAAAATTATTTCACCTGGTTCCCTTCCTCTAGAAATCCCTCCCTAGGTTTCAAGTTTTCTCCTAGTTTTCTTCCCATGTCCTGGCTACTTTAGCTCAGGCTACTTGACTAATTACTCGTCTCCTCTCCCAGCCTGTAAAAATACCCATTTACCTTCTAAAAAGTGACTTCTTTCTCTCTGCTCTAAAGAAACTGAAAATGATAGGAGATCTACTTTACAGTGAGTAGATTGGGTAAAATTTCACTTACCCAGAACAGTTAGCTCTGCCACTTCGCTCTCACGTTCCCCAACCATGTTGGTACCAACACAAACGTATTTGCCAGCATCACTTTTGCGGGTGTAAGTAATCATGAGCTTTCCACCTCGTATCTTAAAAAAAAGTTTTACAGGAATACTATTAAAATTGCTTTAGCCATGTTGACACAACCGAAGTCTTCCTAAGTGAAGTCTACTTTCCAGACAAAGAACAAAACATAATTATATCAAAAAGCTGATATGCAGTATTTGCTCTATTTATAGGTAGTAACTTTAGACAGAATTTGTACCATATATACCATATAAAAGGGGCCAAACTCTTTTACTTACCTACATTTTCCTATACAGTTATTACATTCGGAACAACTAGAAATTTCTATTTCTATACTGGCCAAGTTCTTTCCTATTATTTAGTTAAATGAAAACCAAACAAGTGCATGAATAATTTGGTTAGCAAGCAGGGGGGAAAAAAAAAAGTAAATTCTTAATGCCATATGAGTATATTTAACATGTAAATTCGGATTAGCTTTAAGTGATTTCAAGGAAGCATATTCTGGTACTAGAAGACATGGAAAAAAAATGTCCCTAATTACTTAATTTGTCAGATTTGCTTTAAAGGAATATATCGTTAAAGATCCCAAACCGTGCAGAAACTGACATGGTCTTAAAAAAAAAAAAAAAGGCGTTGCTGCTGCCCAAGTAGTTTCCTGGGGACTTAGGAAGCAAAGACTGAACAGTTCCCAATAAATCATTCTGAAAGTCATTTGGACACACTCTTGAACATTTAATTATTTGAAGAAGAATTAATTACAAATGTAAGCAGACTTCCAGTACAATAAATAGGCTGAAGTTAACCATGAATTAAGATCAGTTTGCGGAAATTGAACTATCTTTACTTAATTTAATAGGCTTTCGGGTGGAGAGTTGGGTTCAGTTCCCCAGGAATATTGACAATGCTCTGAACCTTGGAACGTTTTTGTCAGGAATGACTTCTAGAATGTTTCATGTAGGTTTTGACCTTAACCTCGCAGTTATTCTGTATAGTGTACTGATGAGACAGAGAGAGAGCGAGAGGGAGGGAGAGAGAGAAAGTGTAAGGGAAAGGGAAGGAGGGATGAGGGAGAAAAAGCAAAGCAAAGGCAGGCAGGAAAGAACTATTCAAATGGAAATTTTTTTTCATCATAAACTTGGAGTTTATTGAAAGCCCTACTTTATAAAGTAACTGTTTTGGAGAGCTGTAACTGCTTAGTTTCAATCCAGACACCCAAACTAGACACCGCGTCCAAGTCTTTATGTGTTAGGACAAACCAAATAAGAACTGTGCAGTTTTTATTTCTGTAACTTTCAGAACTTAATAGTTTTCAGCCATTTTATTAAAACAATAATCATGATTCTCTAGGGACCATTACAAAAACCACACAGGGACTCTTCTCCATCTTGCTCATGACACTGTTTCTCATACCTAGAATAATGCTTCCACACAGTAGTCACTTAAATGATTTTTGTTGAATACAAACTGTTTTTATACATAAAATCTAGTCTGTTATCCAAGGAACCATTTCTATAAAGGTTTATAGGGCGTTATAAGATATGTTTTATATGTATATATGTTTTTCATATATACTTATCTAAATTTCACACAGAATAATACAAAGAAATAACAAATAACACAAAGAAACAAACAAACAATACACACAAAAACAAATCTTCCAAAAGTTAACGAATGTCAATACGTGGTAGTCTTCTTTTTTCTCTCTCTCTCTCTCTCACACACACACGTAATATAGATAGACATAGCTACAGATCCACCTCTACCTCTACTCACACACACTTTTCTAATGTAGAATAATGTGATCTACGCTCTTCTATAGGCATTTTCAACTCAGTAATATGTTGAGAATATTTTTACATTTTAAATGTTGAAGACATTATAGACAGATCCCTCCCAGCGACTCCCAGTGACTAAATAGTACTCCATTATACATAGTTTTCATTGTATTGATTCATCATACTTTACCAGACTATTCCCCTATTGATAGATATTTAAGATAGTTCATTTTTCCCTCTTCTAAATCAGCATCTTTTCTCACGTGTGCAATTATCCCGTTAGAAAGTCTCAAGTGGAAGTCTTAATTCAAATGTCCACCCAACGTTCAGGCTACTGGTTCACGGAGCTAACTATTTGATGTTTCATAAAGTGGCTTTTGTGTGAATATATCATTTAAATTTTGGTCTTTATCATAACCCTGCTGTGAGGCTGTTAGGGCAAGGGTTCTACTAACTTCATTTTTCACTTAAGGAGCCAGCAGCTTGGCTAAGCATAATCTCCTCGCCCAAAAAGCTCCACTCTGCCCATCATCATTAGTATGTTTTAATTTTGTGTTTCAGTCTCAGCTTTCCTCCCTGACTGTGAACTCTGAGGTTCTGTGAAGCATATCTCAATCATCTTTTAGCCCCAGGACCTGTCACAATATCTAGGAAATAGTAAAGAAATGTGTGGAAAGAAAGTGACTCACCCAATGTCACTTAGCAAGTGGGAACAGATTTTAGCCAAGATATAGGTCTTTGGCTACATGAGATGTGCAAATGACAAGAAACATACAGCCCATAGTACTGTTACAACTGCAGCTTAATGAACTTGAGTTTAATAAGCTTGACTTCTTGAGGTTCAGAAAATTCGAGAATCCTATCAAAATCCATACCATTAAGACCTGGTGTCACCTTTTGTCATGTACTTATTTTGAAACACCTCCCATAAACATTCCTAAAATCTTGAGGAAATAAAATCATTCCTGCAAAAATGAAAGTGACAAGTTCTATTCCTGATACAAAAGTTAAACGATCTGAGATGTGGTCCTAGATGATGTTCCGCTATTAGATCTTTAATTTTGAACAAGGCATTGAGCCTCCTCCTCTGCCTTACAATCTAACCTTAAAATGTTCCTGCACATGTAGGTGGTCACTTCATTTCGGAAGGGATTGTACATTCATAGCAAAATAAGAGGGAGTCAACAAATCCTGTAAGTATTCTTTGTGCTTTAAAAGTCAGTGAGTCATATCCACAATAAAATACCAGGCTTTGTGAATAATTTTAAGATACATACAAATGTGGAGAAAAATGAGAGTCAGAGAATGATAAAACATAAATAATTTTCAACTGTATGGACATTTTTACAGCTTCAGGATAACATAGTACTAATTTACTTTTACAAATCTTAAATACTTGGGAATGTAGAGTTTTAAATCAACTCGCTGACGCACATGTGGGGCACCAATTAGCTTTATATATTGCAGCCCAACACTGTTATATTTTGAAAGGATCCTTATACATTGGGATAAAGGGAAATTTTGTTAACGTGAGTTATGAGGGGGCTGCCAGGGGATTCTCAGAGAGGACGGAATTCCAATGTTGCGCTGAATGGGAGGAAGCAATAACTAAGGTGAACGATAAATTCAAAGAAAGCCATTAAGTACTGAAGCATGTGTGGTTCACAGCCTATTCCTAGAGCTCTAGCTATACCCTTGACCTTGAACAGACGGGTGTGAGCTGCGCAGGTCCACTCACAGGCGGATTTTTTCAATAAACACCGTACAGTATTATAAATGCATTTTTTCTTCTTTATGGTTTTCTTAATCACATTTTCTTTTCTCTAGGTTACGTTATTGTAAGAATACAGTACAGAATACATATAATAGATACAATGTTACGTTCACGTTCATGTTACCCAGTCAACAGCAGGCTATGGGTTAAGTTTGGGGGGAATCAAAAGTTATACACAGATTTTTGACTGTGCAGGGGGTGGGTACCCCTAACCTCTATGATGCTTAAGAGTCAACTGTATTCACACTTGGCTCAATCTTGAAAAGACTTCTAAACCCATCTGCCAGGAGACTCATGCTTCGGTGACACGTAGCTATGTTTTGCTACCAAATATAGAGAGAGAAACCTTCCTTTTCTCTAAGATTTTAATCTACAGAATGCTTTGCTAAACCATATTTACTGTTCAAATTAAAAATAACCCACCAGGCATTTTACAAAATATTTTCTTGTCCTTTGTAAGTAAATACTAGTTGTATGGCCCATGAGGACATTTATTTCTACAAGAAATGTTTTTAAATGATTCCCTATCTCAAGAAGCCTTCTCCATTAGAATCATAATATAACTAAAAGCATACATTTGTCACACCTGTTCATTTATATATAATGTCTGTATCAATGAAAAAACACTAAAGTAATGAATTGAGGCCTAAAAATAAAAATATTAACCTTATAAGGCATTTTTTGAAAAATGCATTTTTTTCTTGAATAATGGCAAGAGATATTAATCATCAATGGCTGCTTGAAGTCAACTAAATTGCACTTTTTTGCTCCCTGCTCAAGGAGTTCTTTACCAGCATTATCTGGTTGGAACCAAACTCAGAACGAAAATACCTACACAAACTTAAAAAAGAGAGAGAGAAAGAAGATTTCTAAATCCCAGGGAATCTTTCAAATTGTACGTTCACATAGGAAAGCCAAGCAAGCATAGGCCCTGGGATCACCACGTCTTCGTATATACATGGGGTGTCAGGCAAGGTGTTCATGCCTCGGTACCTCTGTTTCTCATCTCTAAAATGGGGATTCTCTTAACACACATCTCCAAGAATATCAAGAGTTACATGAACTAAATCATATAGAGTACTTAGAAAAACGCCTGCTCATCATAATTATATACTATGCTTACGGATTTAAAGATTAAAGGGACATTTGCCTAATCAAAACCGATCTTTGCAAGGCCACATCCAGAAGATTTTTATTAAAATTTTTATTTTATTAATAAAAATAATAAATAAATAATAAATAATAAAATAAATAAATAATAATAAAAATTAAAAATTAAAAATAAAAATTAATAATAATAATAAATAAAAATTATTTTATTAATAAAAATAAGCTTTTTATTAAAATGAACTAGTTACACGTCTTCCATTGCTTTTGTCAGAAAAACCTTTATTTGCATGAACGTAGTAAAGCCTGAGAAACAAGTAATTCTCAGGCCAAATACGTTCTTATTTCCTCCAAAACAGTGATTCTTTACGAGGGCAATCACCTATCCTCTCCCAGGAAATATACGGCAATGTCTTAAGATATTTGTGTTTGTCCCCATTGAGGGGGGAGCAGGTGTGTTACTAACTGCTGGGGGGCAGAGGCCAGGGAGGCTTTGAAACAGCCTACAATGCACAGTGGAGTCCTCCACAAAAAAGGGATTATCACACCCAAAATGTCAGTAGTGCCGAGGTTGAGAAATTTTGCCTAAAGGCCTGGCTCGGCCTAAGGATAAATTCTGGATTAAAGGAACACCACGAAAGAGGAGTTGCAATTAGACAAAATAATAAGTATTTACTCTATTTCAGAAATCAGTGCTGCAACCCCCACCCCCGAAACACACCTTCTACCCCGTTAGTAAGACAATTTCATTCTAAAATACTGCGTTCCATTCTGTACTCACTGGCAATAACAGTTAAGGGTCTCCAAGCAGACATGACAACTTAAATGGAAAACTAAACAAGTCTCACCAAACCTGGAGGAAAATGATCTCCTTAGAGATGTCAGAGACTGAAACTGACAAAGGGGAAGGAAGAAACAACAAAGTGTCGCAGAGAAATACCGAAAGAAAGAAAGAAAGAAAGGAAGGAAGGATAGATGGATGGAACTGGTCATCTTGAATTTGTATAAATTCAAGTTGATTGTGGCATTATGTCAATGTCTGAATGGAAACAGAGCTAAGCACAAGCCATCATTTTATTCTCTATGGTCACAACCGTGGACTATATGGGAGACTGCTTTTTTTCAAAAAAACAAAAGAACGGGGAAAACACAGCACTATAACCCCGACCAAAGAGAACACATGGGCTCTCAAGCAGGACCTGTCGTTAATCGTCACCATTTTATGTAGAGTCATATAATAATATTGACTGTAGAGGGTGACTTTATACGTTCTAAATCTTCGTGCCCCTTTGTAAACCAAAAATTGACATTTCCTCTCTACACAGAAAGGAAAAATATGTCTAACACATACAAAACACTATAAATGTGAAAATAGCCACATTTAAAACAAGCTAAGATATAGGGCTTGGCAGGTCTCCTCCTGCGACTGGATCTCACAGCCAAATTGTAAACCTATCAGAAAGGAGTTGGTATAATGAACAGATACAGGGCACTGAGGCAACACTTCTTCAATTAACATAATCCGGGTGGTGGAGAAGCTGAACGAGTTAAGCTTTCAGACAATATGCTGGCATCCAGCCTATGTAAAAAATCTGAGGCAGGGGTCCTCCTTTCTCATTACCATATACCTTACCAGACCATGGTGCTAACCACATTAGAAACCCGCATTTCCATAAGCTCTAGACAGTGCTTAAAGGGGGGCCTCAGCTATCTACATACTTGATAAAAACAAAACAAAACAAAGGTCTCCCAGTGGACTTGCTCTTTTTGGGGAAGGAGACAGAAGAGGGGGGAAAAAAAAGAAGGAAGTGGTAAAGAATGTAAAGTTTTAAATATCAGCCTCTGAATCTTTTTTTTTTTAAAGTGTTTCAGAGACATTAAGGTATGGAACACATCAATGTATTTGATACATAGGATTCTTATAAACCAGCATTTTTCCCTTTAAAAAAGAATACATGGTCATTTTCCTCAGGGGTAAAATGTCTTCTCTCCTGGTACTTAAAGATTTCTCTGAAGCTGTTGAAAATTCCTTTCTAGAATGTTTTCCTCTTTACTAGACTGTTTACTAAATACAAAGATAATATAGAAAAATCAGGTGTAAGGTATGGCTTTCTAACCAAAAAGAGAATCATTTTATATTTCTGGCAAGCATGAAAAAATCAGAATTAGAAATTCAATTACAATTCTTATTTCCAGAATACAAGAAGAAAATCTGATTATCTTCGTACACATAGAAGCATGTTTTCTTTTAAAAAGTAAATCATGTAAGATTTTTGTCTGGTTATTCCATGAAGTATATAGTCTACCCTGCAATCAGTACTTAGAATCAGAAATAAAGATGAACTTAAAACGAACTCCTTGGTATGTCTTCATTTTCTACCCTAAAGGAAGTCAGATGATTTGCAATATCTGTTACACAGGAATTTTTTTTTTTTTCCCCAGGCATCACCCTCACAACGTTAGCCATACACCTCTAGGTTAACATACTAACCCAACTGGGGCTAATTAACTAGTTTGGCTACACAAAATCTTTTCTGCTTTTAATTACATTAACTTAATGTGACTTGAATTCAGCAGACCAAAAATGAAACCACTAATTATATTAAGGGCTTCAAAGATGATTTCAAATTGCTAACCACCAAACTGTCATACAATTTATCTCATTTCCTTTAATAGATTTTGCATTTAAAATCTGTGTTCTTTACTAGAAATACTATTTTTAAGCTATATTATAACAACAGATTAAGAGAGTAACGTTTTACAAAGCTAAAGGAGAAATATGTTCAAGTAATACCTATCAGACATACATAGGTGTTATTATACCAGTGAGAAATGGGGCAGTACCGAATTTTTACAATTTTCAAAAGATTTAAAGGCTCAGAAATATTCATTTACAGTGGTGAAGTCTTGATAAGCAGGGTTAACATGAAGAGTGATATTTTTAAAGCACCTGGGCTTAGAAATTATTTTTTTTTCGGAAAAACTTGATTCTTCACCACTGTTCTCATACTATTTTTGCCAAGTAAATAAGAGGAGAGATTTTGAATTACAGTCTAGTCTAGCACATATCATCCTTAGACAATTTACTACTAACTCTCTCTGGGTAGAATATCTGTTCCCAGCAATGTTGTCAGTTCTGCCTGGATCTCTGACCTACAGCACGGATACCAAGCTGTTGTGAACTGGAGGAGAAGTACTTTGCATGGGTTTAAGACTCCTTAATGACAATGAGATGCAGGTACCCCAGATGGCCAGCCATGGCCCCCAGACATTCTCCTTGGTGAAAGAAACTGCAGGGCGGTTTTGGACGGTCCCTATGGACTCCTTTCAACAGAGACACGTAAAGAAGAGGCATGACAATGGCTTTTAGTTTTTTTCAAATTTAACATTAATTCAACAACAACGACAACAAAAACAAACCAAAAAGATGTCTTGCTTGAGCAGGGAGCAGAGAGGGGGGAATTAAAATAATAGCCACTACTTTCCCATCTGGCTGCCAAAGTGGTATCACTTTTTTGTTGCTTTACTGCAAACAATTCAGATTAACGCATCCGTGTTTTCTACAAGATACACTACAATAGCATCTTTCAAACACAACGATGCTTTACCGCATTCGAAATTAAGCAAAACGACTGGTGGTAGTGGAATTAAAAGTACAAATGATAGACAAAGGATTGGATAAAATACATGTCTCATAGCAATCTAAAAAAAAAATTACAACCAAGTAAAAGATAATTCATGTATCCAGATCTTACACAGTATCAAAGAAATTACAGTCTTATATCTTTAAGTAGTTTGAAAAGAATCGCTAATAAAAAAGTCATGTTTAGATCTTACACAGTATCAAAGAAATCACTGTGTTTCTTATGTGGCAATATTTCTTATATCTTTAAGTAGTTCAAAAAGAATCGCTAATAAAAAAGTCATGTTTAGAATTAAATCATTTCCTGTTTTTACTAATTCTGCTTTAATATCACATATAGGTATTTATATTTCTGAATATATATATTAATGATTGGGCTCTTATTTCACTCTTTGGAACCTAAATTTTAATGTAGTTAGTAATCAGATACAATTCTAAATTTTTGACAAATTTCCACTATCAAAAATCATTGACCTTAAACAATTTGTATCTATTACTCTAGTCACCATAAACACTTTTCTTAGTATATAAACACATTTCAGGACAATTTTTATTTATTCTGCTTATTTGGACTCCTCTTGTCACACAAAAATAATGCTTTTTTAAATATCAGGTGTCCATGACAACATGATTTCATGTTTAAGTCTCAAACACGTGTTTTATTTTAAATAAAAAGGACTGGCCAAATCCCAATTCTTCCTGGCTAACAAAGTTTATTTCCTCTTCCTACTTTTTCATAAAGGCGACTTTCGCTCAATTCATTTTCTGAAAAATGTTCACCTTTCCTTATTCTTTTATCGTTTCGGTTCATAGAGACCTTAGTGAGAGAGAAAGAGGGAAGGAGGGAGAAGGAAGAAAAAAAAAGGCATTGTTTTAAATATTTCCCACTCAAGACTCTTGATTAGATATGACCTGGTTTCACGCTGTTTATCCAAAGGCTGTTAGGTAAATTTACCTTGTACTCATCCCCAGCTCGATACGGACTCGTGACACAATGAGAGCAACTATACCCCAGAGATGGGTTAAACTGAGAAAAACAGATTACAGAGTAGTTGTCACCATATATATATATATATATACATATATATATATTACTGTAGATTATTTAGAAAATTAATTCAGATTTTAATTGCACCGCAAAACTCTTTGACCTGGGTATCACTCATCCACTGACTCAGCACCATTCTTCCGCAAAGCCCATTTCCGGTTCTACCGTCTACTTAAAGTGTAGATAATGGCCATGGGATTTGCACAAAACATCTCATGTAACATAAAGATGCCTGGGTAAGTACATATTCATTATAAAAATTTACGAAAATGACCAATCGAAAGCAATCAAATGACCATTTAAAAGGGGCGACAGTACAAGGAGAAAACCATAACCTGTAGGTCTTTCAACTGTTCAGTAGAACACAGAGGAAAAAGAGGCAACAAGGCTCTCTCCACGGGCGTCCCATATTTGCTTGGGCTGCATGCACAGAAGAGAACATGATCTAATTTCATTTGTTTGCCGGTACACTTTACAATACCGTTTAAAAACCAACACGGCTTCAGCCAGGAGTTTAAGCACACTGGGTCATCAGACGGAAGCAACAAGAGACTCATGCAGAAAAAGCAATTATCCCAGTGGGAGCACGTGGCTCTCCACAGCTTGGGGAGCTGCCAGCTGAGAACACGGGCCCGGGAGATATTGCTGCCCAGGACTATGGCAGCTGCATCTCTGTTATTTCCATCTCCCCCACTAAACTTTTCTTTTCTCCCGCATAGCAATTTATAAACTGGTAGTTGGCTGTTGGCTGCCGCACAGGCACACACCTCCGATAATCTGATCACAGACTACTAGGGAAGCGCTCGACTGCTAATTGCAGGCAAGGGGGACCTCCCTACAGAGAGACACAGTTGAGTTCCAGGGAGAGGAGGATTTTCCTTGCGAAGGTATAAATTATTACCTTTCTGTCTATTGAGTTTATCTCACCAGAGGGCCTTCCCGTGAATCCTCATTGTAACAAGGAATCATGGAAAAGAAACGCAGTCGCCTTAAAACCCACCCCTTTCCCTGAAGTGTGGCTCAAAGTCAATATGGAGATTTCGGCTGGGCATTTTCTCTTAGACACCCGTTTTCTTGAGCCAGTCACAGTTAGGTGGCCTAAAGCAATCACCCGAAAAAGGCCCTCTTTAATAGACTGTATTTCAAACCAGGGGCAGACAACTGCTTGGCGCTGGTGAAATGGAGAGCGGATACACAGGGAAGGCTTTTAGCTGATTCCCCAGGTGTCTGGTTCCGCCAGCATTAAGATCAGAACCCCAAAGTAAATCCTATAAAAAGGAGGTAATAGGAAGAGTGGTTTGGGAAGAGAATAGCCTTCACTAGCTATCTCCTAACAGTAAGAAAGGTGATTGATTTTTACCTCTATGAAAATTATAGGTGTTACGTGGTAGGACTCTGCATGCGTATAAAAAATTAATTTAGCTCATAGCTATTAAAGTTAATGTATCAGTTCCTTCGCAGGTCTCATGAAACAATGTCCTGCTGTTTTAAAGGTAAAAACAAAGTCTTACGGGCAATTTTCACTTTTGTACAAAACCAGGTTTGCTTTTTATCACCTCGTCCAACCATCTGGCTATAACTCTGAATTTACATACAGTCACTGTTAGGACAGCCTGAAATAAAAAATCTATGGAGGAATTATGACTATACCCTAGAAATCAAGATGACAAATGCTCATAGTATTTGAGGGAAGAAAAAGCTCATTTCAAACACTTGGCTCTTTCAAGTTACAAGTGCACCAGCTGAAAATACTTTTCAAACAGTAAATCCCTCTTTTTTCTCCATCAGTTCTGACACTTAGGTCTTCTCTCTATAGTTTTGGTCCAGTGTGAGAATTTCCCTCACCCCCTAAACGCCTTGCAAAAATAATGCCTTTTCCAGAGACTGTATAATTTGTTACTCTTGAAATTTAAATGAGCTTATATTCTGAAGATGATACATAACCATGGCAGAAAAAGTCAAATCAAGGTTGAGTATGCAGGGGATTCTTGGATTCAAAAATTCACAATGACTTTATGGAAATTAACTCAGGAGAATTACTTTATGGGAAAAATGTGAAAAAAGTAAAAATCAGGCAAGCAATGAATCATGGAACACAACATCAAAAACTAATGATGTACTGTATGGTGACTAACATAACATAATAAAAAAAAGATTTGAAAAAAGTAAAAAGCAATAAAATCCTTTAATCCTATTTACTGGGATTCTCTACAAATATGAACATCCCTAAAGTAGCTACACATTGAAGTAAACACCCACTCCCATTCTGTGGAATTTTAATCCCAGAGTCAAAGGAGAGCAAGAGGAGACTTGCAAGTGACAAGCTTAATTGATTAATCAGAAGTCAGGGCTCATCAGACCAGGGTCAGAGACTCAATATCCATATGGCCAGTTCCTTCGCTCTCTTTTATTGATCACAAGACTATGAGAAAACCCAGCTCCGTTATTTGGCAAATGTGTGCCTCCTCCCAGAAGGGACATATGATAAGATAAAAATAATAACCCCCTTCTTCCCCAACACCGCTTCTGTTAAAACAAACGAAAATATATCTAAGTACCACCTAAGAAAGCAAGTTGGGTCATTTGCGCATGTGAGGAAGACATTAAATTCATGAGAGAAAAAGGCTGGAGCTAGTGCTTAAAGGAACTCTTCTCGATGGTTTACATCAAGCTTCAGAGTTACCCACAGACATTTCTCACTATTTCCGGAGAACTAATGATTAAAACATGGACACCCTGATATGAGGAAGTTGAGAGGCAACGTGGGGAGTTTAGGGGGTAGGAAAGGAATAAATGAAATGAGATGAGATCTGGAGGGAGACAAACCGTAAGAGACTCTTAATCTCACAAAACTGAGGGTTGCTGGGGGGAGGGGGTTAGGGAGAAGGAGGTGGGGTTATGGACATTGGGGAGGGTATGTGGTATGGTGAGTGCTGTGAAGTGTGTAAACCTGGCGATTCACAGATCTGTACCCCTGGGGTTAATAATACATTATATGTTAATTAAAAATTTAAAAAATAATAAAAAAATAAAGTTAGGAGAAAAAAAAAGACATGGACAAATAAGAAATATAAAAAAAATGTGTCCTGACTCCTTATAGTTTGTTTTTTTTTTTTTAAAGATTTTATTTATCTATTTGACAAACAGAGATTACAAGTAGGCAAGAGAGGCAGGCAGGGAGAGAGGAGGAGGAAGCAGGTTCTCTGAGGAGCAGAGAGCCTGATGTGGGGCTCGATCCCAGGACCCTCGGATCATGACCTGAGCCGAAAGCAGAGGCTCTAACCCACTGAGCCACCCAGGTGCCCCCTGACTCCTTTTATTTCTATAGTTATCTGTGAAAAAAGAAATGGAAGAGGACTGGTATTTGTTTAAAACAATCTTTCTCGGTTATAAATAGTTCAGTTCTCTGTTTAAGACAAAAGCTTCCTGAACAGAAAATGCAGTGCAAAAAGGTATCAAGGGTATTAATGATCTTAGTGTTCTGAATCGCTCCTAACCCCAAGTCTGTAGGTGCTTGAACTTTGAGTTGAAATTCAGAATTTTGTAAATTCTAGATTGCATCCACATAAACCTAATGAGTAGTTATTCTATCAACTAAATATTAATCTTCTATTCTATTATTCTATTGAAGAGTAATTATTAAATCCTAATAGCATGAGGTTCCAGAATTAAGTGGTGGGAAAGGTTCTCGTGGAAGCAATGTTAGCCAGTGCAAAGATTAAGGAACAAGATAAAGTCAATTAAAAAACAACAACAAACCTGATCCCATGTTTTTTGCCTCTCTCCCACATGCAATATAAATTTTACAATAGTAAAGAACTTATCATATCTCTAGTATATAGCACAACACCTACAGAAAAGACAGTATCCAGTTTTTCAAGATCTTAAAAAATCAGATCGATAGAATTCCTTGATTTGAGTCATCACTTCAGAAAAAGGCTTGATTTTTTTTTTTAAAGATTTTTATTTATTTATTTGACAGACAGAGATCACAGTTGGCAGAGAGGCAGGCAGACAGAGAGAAAGGCAAACAGGCTCCCCGTTGAGCAGAGAGCCCAATGCGGGGCTTGATCCCAGGACCCTGGGATCATGACCCAGGCCAAAAGCAGAAGCTTTAACCCACTGAGCCATCCAGACGCCCCAAAAGCCTTGATATTTTAGAATTTAAGTTAGAAGTACACCTTTTTATATTGCCTTTCAGAGGACAAATTCAAATTCTAATGACTTAATGTCAAGGTAATAAATAAATTTAAATTCTTGGATGATTCAAAAGAAGTTTTAAAAGAACTTACCAACTGCAAAAACCTAGGGATAACTGTGTGGCTCAGTCAGTTAAGTGTCTGACTCTTGATTTTGGCTCAGGTTATGATCTCAGGGTTGTGAGACGGAGTCCCGCCTTGGACTCCACGCTGGGCATGGAGCCTGCTTAAGATTCTCTCTCCCTCTCCCTATGTCCCCCTACCCCCAACCCAAAAATCATCTGCAAAAACCTAACCCCTGAAAAAAATTAAGTCTTAAGTGTAAAATGCCTTTGATGATTTTCTCTAAAAGCACATGAAAATTATATCAGTGAATCTGTGGTACATTTCATAAATGTATGAAGGTATTTAAACAGCAATCTGGATTATTATTGTTGTAGGTAAGGAAAAATCATGATTATCAACATGTGCTCCATACACGACACTGTTGCATTTCTCACCTTTGATTTTTACAACAATCTCACTAAAGGAAGCATATTTTCCTATTTGCAGATGAGAAAACGAAGGCTCAGAATATCAGAAGCCTGCTCTCCATCATTTAGTAAGTGGATCAGAGCTCATTCTCCGCAAATCCAAAATAAAACTCATACAGAGTGCTTCCTTTGGAACAAAAAGCAGGAACTCGTATTTTCTTTGCATCCCACATGACAAACTATAAATTAGCAATATCTTGCAAATGGGTAGATGCCAGGACTCAATGGCGTGGCAAAGAAGTAGGTGCTATTGGAGGGCTTGCCTGAATGCGTCAGCCTGATGGCTCTCCTTCCATCTTACTCCATAATTTCAGCCTGACCGATCTGGATATCCAACCTAATTGCCCTTAATCCATCTGGCAGCCAGGGGGAAAAAGGTGCATGTTTACACTTGACATCTGCTTGTGTTCTTTGCAAGAAAAGTGTAGTTAGGCAAATATTTTATATTATTTCCTACACAGAGGAATGGTTCTGCTTTCCCCATATAAACATGCACTTACTATCATGGCATGTTTATAATGTAAACAGCATATTTATAAAGCTTCCCTAATTAAGATGAGGAAATCTGCCATGGTCTTTTATAAGCATGATGCATGGGGCAATACAGTGGCTTAATATGTCTAGGTGAGAGGAGAGTGACACCATGAATGTTCAAAGGCAAAGGAATATGAAATGATGGATTCCTGAGCGAATTACACGTTATCCACTCAAGGAAACAAATGTCCATTATTTTCAACCAGTTTTACCCATATTGAGTTCAACTGCTCTTGAAATTTTCCCATACGAGATGATGCTCTTAAAGGTGACTTAAACAGGAGCCCGTTTCTACTGAGATCAGCATTTAAAGCTTCGTGATCACCTAGATTTGTAAGATTTAAAAAGAGAAAACCTGTGCCATCTGTTAGTAATTCTGTTAATGCATAACAGATTACTTTACAAGTGTACTATTTATCATATTATCAAATTCTTCGGGTTTAAGCAGATAAAAATTGGAGTGGCCAGATGCTATCAAGAGAATATTAGTGCTTTTAAAGCACCTATCCTTTGAACAAAAGAAATGCAAAATCAGCGTTAGTTTAGACATGAACCTCAGCATAAGATTTGGGATTCTTCTTTGAGACAGTATCCTTATATAAAAGTGATAATATGTAAAGATTGAAAAATAGAGTCAATCTCAGCCAGCTACAAATAATGAAAAAGAAATCCCAACCATCTTTAAAGGCTTAAAATAATTTCTTTGATTTCCGCATCTTGGACCATGTTAAAGCATGAAAAGAACGCCTTGTACAATCAAGCACACTTCTCAATCAGTATACTACTTTGCTTTTAAGATTATAATTCATTCTGCCTATGGTACCCAGAAAACAAGTGAAGTCTGGGTCATTCTGAGCAAACACAAAAATTACAAGCAATGGGAAAAGTCAACTTGTTTTAAAACAGAGAATTTATCAAAATGTATTTCACTATCATTTAAATGGTTTCCAAATTAGAGTTAAGATTTCTAAGCAATGCTTTAAGATAAATTTTAAAACTCTTATCTTTTGAGAAGCATTTCATCTGTGATTAATAGAACATCAAAAATAAAAGAAACCGGTTAGAGCACATCCTTGAAGCCACAGATATACCTCTAATTTGGCAAACTACTTTAACCCATAATTAAACAAAGTGCTCCCAGACAGTAGTAAAATTTCATTAGTCCTTGACTATTTGGAGAAATGTAATGGCCTGATCAAATATATCAAAGTCTTGGAGAATGAAGAAACACAGCTGCTTGAGTGAGCATGTATTATACAGGGAGAAAAAAGGCAGGTTGGTGGGGGAGGGGGCATTTGTAAGCCTGCTTTCTCTATTAGTAGACCCAATTAATTAACCTGAAATTCTTATTACGGGCTTTGTCATCTGACCATGTGTGTTCATTTCATAGAGTTATAATACTTCTGGTTAGTATACTGTATTGATAATTACTTTGAATTACGAGGTACAACTTTAGTTGACTCAAATGTCTGAGCTACTACTTTCTGGAAGGTCTACTCTGACTGAAGGATCATGGACATTAAACAGAGGCATACACCCACATCAGGTTTCAGCCCAGTGGAATCTAGGAGTTGGCCAATTACCATATGGAAGGTGGCTTGGCCAGATCTGGTTAAGTACTCCCTATGTCTTCTAATGTTGTTTTGGTTGAAACCAACATTTGGGTGGGATTAGAGTTTAGAAAAATACTCAAAACTATTTTTAAGGAAACCCGTTCGGGAGAAAAAAAAAATCAGAAAGCCAGAATCATCTCAAGAGATTTAAAAGAATACTGACAAATAGCACGAAACACAAAACAGGATAAAACATCAACATTGTTCAAGATTACTCTGATTTTTCACATATGTTAGGACTTGTACTCATAGGGACGTTCATTACATTACTTAGAGGAAACCTGAAAATTTTATAGTGTATTATTTCCTGTTTCCTGGACCAAAGACTATTTGTTGAAATAGAAAATACATTATCTGAAAGTCTTCAGCCTCTGCTATGTCCAAACCTACTAGAGCCCTCCCTGAATGAGTTTACATATACGTATGAGGACTTTATTAGGAATTACAACAAGGTGTCTTAAGGGACCGAGACGAAAATGGATAAAGGGACTATACATTGCAGAGCCCCCTAAAGGTAGATGCCATAGAGAAGGGGACTCTTTTTTTTTTTTTTAAAGATTTTATTTATTTATTTGACAGAGAGAGAGAGATCACAAGTAGGCAGAGAAGCAGGCAAAGAGAGAGAGGGAAGCAGGCTCCCCGCTGAGCAGAGAGCCTGATATGGGGCTCGATCCCAGGACCCTGAGATCATGACCTGAGCCAAAGGCAGAGGCTTTAACCCACTGAGCCCCCCAGGTGCCCCAAGAAGGGGACTCTTATATTCGATGTGCACTTAAAAATTGATCAAAACAAGGTACGGCACGGTTTAATATGTGAAAATAATAACTGAAAATCAAGACATAAGTACTTAGAATAACATGAAGCCATCATGGATAGTCCTCAAAACACTTTCATTGCTCTGGTTTGATTCTCATAATAATCCTAATGAGTAATCGGGGAAGATGTTATTATCTTAATAGTGTCAATAATTAAAGGACCTGGCCAAGGTCTAGTTGTTAGTGCAGCTTCAAAAAGGAGCTTCAAGAGTTACCTGGCTGGCTCAATTGGTAGAGCACGCAACTCTTAATTTCAGGGTTGTGAGTTCAAGCACCACACTGGGTTTAGAGCCTACTTTAAATTAAATTAAAATTTTAAAAAAGAAGGAACTTGAGACAGAAGAGACTTCCCCAAGATGGCCATAGGTTAGGCTTAACTTACTATTAAAATTGTTGCCATTTTTTCTTTTTTGAATAAGATGCAGAGGCAACCACAATCGCTTAAGATGAACTTGGACACATTCTTTTTTTTTTTTTTAAGATTTTATTTATTTATTTGACAGACAGAGATCACAAGTAGGCAGAGAGGCAGGGAGAGAGAGAGGAGGAAGCAGGCTCCCCGCTGAGCAGAGAGCCCGATGCGGGACTCGATCCCAGGAACCTGGAATCATGACCTGAGCCGAAGGCAGAGGCTTTAACCCACTGAGCCACCCAGGCACCCCTGGACACATTCTTAATAACATACTTGATGAAGCCAAAACATATTCAGAATTATTAATCAAATTGACACAAGGTCATGTTTGTGCCCAATGGATGTATAAGCTGAGGCTGTTGTTAAACCCTATATACTGAAAATACTACTTTCAATACTTACCAAGATAGGAAATATAGAACTTGAGACACAAAACAAGTGGTAAAATTATATGAAATGAATCCAGGAAAACACTTTACCTTTGGATTTTGTGTTAGGACCAGTCTTAGTCAAATGTAAGTGTTATTTTAGAAGAGTTGATCAGGTCTAATCTGTCATGGGAAAAAAAAGTTAAATCTGCTGTTGAGAGGTCTGGCTCTTACTCCTGACTCACAACAGAGATTCATTAAGAGACTTGGGGCCAATCACATCCCCTTGCTTCCCCTTTCTTCTTAAAAATAAAGGAGTTTGCTTATTCACAATCTCTCAAGTCAGCTCCATCTGTAAAATTCTGTGAGTATCTGTAAGTCACACTTACAGAAATATATTTACTCACAGAACTAACTTGTATGGTATCTCTTCCTTCACATACTGTTAAACTCATGGAAACCATGATTTAGAAAAAATAAATAGTGTGGATACCTCTTTTCGATTTTATAGGGGAGTAAGAAAATAAATACATAAAGTACGTAGGGATATAAAATCAAGCATGTTCAGATTAGCAACTTTTCAGCTCTGGGTATGCTGGGAAACATGATTCTGATTTATATTTCATTCATTTAATTTTTTCCCAAGAAATATATAATGAACTCCTACCATAAGACCGACCCAGGGAATATAGCTGGCCCTCAAGGAATCCTATGTCTATTAGAGGAGTAACTTACAAATCATGATTTCTAACAGATTAAAAGAAGAGGACTTAGTAAAAGACAAAGGTCAGGATAGCAGGGAGATACATCTAGAGTGGATGTGCAGAGTGGGCTTTTGCAGAAGACTCGTCTGTAGAAGTTGCCTTTAAGTTGGAACCTGAAAAATGAGTGAGTTACACAAAGAGGATATAGAGGTCAGGACATTCCAGGCAGGGAAGAGCATATGCAAAGACTCTCATCATCTGCTCCTTCAAGCCCTTGGTATCCAAGTTTTTAAATACATCTCTAACACATATATAATGAAAAACTAGGGCAATAACCACATGTTCACCAGAATTATGTTTATAATCATACTGTCATCTAAACCAATTTGTATGCTAGAACTGAGAATGTCTTCGTTTATCACAATTCTTTCAGAAGAGTGCTTAGACTTCACAAGTGGGTCTGAAATGCTTGGCTTTCTTTTCTCTAGTTTCAGTGTCCAAACATGAGTATATGTATAACTATTTAAATAGAATTACAAGTTTTGGAAAAGATTCAGGATGTTCCTTGGGAAGATAAACCAGCCTTGCTCAACCGGCATACCTGATCTGAATCATGGCATTTCTCAATACTGCTGAGAATTGTACGTAACTAGATGCATGGAAGAAAAGTCAATTTGTTACACACAGTGAATGCCTTTAGGGCATTAGGGCTTAAATTCTCTTGTGGAATCCCCTGCTGATCATTGCATTTCACAATAAAGATGTACAGAGGACTCAAACTTGTTTCTTAGTATTAGTATTTGTCTAAATTCTCTACTCATGTTTCTCACCTAAACTGAATACTCTTGGTGATTCTGTAGAAAATGGAATTTTCTTACAGTGTGGAATCAGATAGAAATCAGATAGAAATTTAGATGAGACATAAATATTACATCTTTTTTCATATATATTTATATTTTTTGTTTGTTTATTCAGGAAAGTTAAAATTGCTATGGCCCAAACAGTTCCTGATTTTCCTTTTCTATGGAGTTTTTGATAACTAAATATACCCAGAGTTCAGGAGATATACCAACAATAGTAATAACCAGCATGTCCATTACTGATATAGAGAGGGAGTGTGTCACCATTTACAATGACATTTAAGATGTATTTTCTCACTGGATTCCCACATACAACCAACATATGTATTATCAGACAATTCAGGTCACAGGTGGAAACAATGACATTTATAGAGATCAAATGTCCATAAGATCATGCATTTAGTACGTGTCAAAACCCAAAGTTATAATGTGGTCCTCATAATACAAATGACCACATTTTATTCTACTAATCCACTGTATTTCTCTGGTTAAATGTGAAATTTAAGACAGTAGGATAGCACATAAATTTACTTTTGAACTCATTTCTTCCTTCTTCAGTACCACGTTTCACATTATAGATTTATACTGATGTAACTCAGATTTAAATCATGAATAACCTTTTTATGTCTAAAAATATATAAAATATGTAATATGCATGACTCTATGTAAGATGGACAAGGAAAAAAATCTAGTTGACTCTACCAGTTTCCTCTGACCTCCACACAATAGAACTACGTATTTATTTTGCAGGAGCACAAATTTAACTTCTCAGGGAAAGGGGGTTCAATGACATCAGCTGCATTAAGTCTGCTGATTTCCTCTAGGGGAGGAGAGGGAAAAGGAAGCAAGCAGACACGGAACAATAAAAGAAATCGGAAGACCAGAGGAAAGCACTAATCGGAGGAAGGGAGGAGGGAGCAGATGGCTTAAGAAGGAGACATGTGGGAATTGGGGGGAAAGGAAGTAATTGGCAAGGAGAGGCTGAATGCCAAATTCGTGAAGGATCTGGAGGACACTGGGGATTTGGATGGGATGTGAGTCAGCTGCTTTTCACCAAAATATCACACCAACGAGGGAAATCAAAGAAACCTACCAAGACACACAGGAAGCAGAAAAGGACTAGCAAAAGAACTGATGACATACTGCATTCTAATAACTACCTCTCCAGCATGGGTTTGGGAAGTGCTAGATAATTTTTTCAACATATAACTGATTTTTCTCCTAACTTCATAAATGATTTTCAAATCCTTAACTGGTTTATGAAAGAAATGATGTAGGTTAAGACCCTTCTATTTGCTTTTTAACTATTTTTTACTTAACTTATACACATGTGATTTTTCATTCATATGTAAATCAATTCCTTTAAGCAATCTAGGCTTAGGGTGACCAACTGTCCTGGTTTTCCCAGGACTAGGGGTTTTTAACATAAATACCAGGACAGTCCCCAGCAAGCCAGCATGGCTGGCCATCCCATCTAAGTCACCTTAAGAAAAACTCATTAATACATTTGTTCATTGTGTTAAAATACATTGATGCTGTAATTTTTCTACATTTTTCTAAGAAGAATGAAAAAATCTGACTATAGTTATGTGATAATTATATCTACAATAGTAGATATACCTACTATAACAGATAACTATCTACAATTTCAAGTAGATGAAATTGACAGTAAAATGGTTTCAAGTCTGACTATGGCTTTGATGGAAACAATTTATAATAAAACTATTTCTCCATCATCTGAATTATTTTTTCAGTTAAGTAAAAAAAACCTTTTTAAGACATACAGAATATTTATAGCATGCTACTATAGCATATAGAACAGGTAGGAAGAAAAATTAAAAAGTCAAGGCACAGCTTATCGCAAAGAATAACACAAGTCATTAAAAAATATTTATGTCACAAAGCCACATACAAAGAGAATGCAAAAAGCATGTTTTATTCATCTGTAAATTTTAGCTCAATTTCAAACATGAAAAGATGAATGTCTTTTAAGCTTTTCTTTTAACTGGTAAAATGAAATCATTCAAGATAAATGAAAGCCAAAGGTTATTATTAAGAAACTAACTCTGATATTTCAGAATTGAGTCCAGGTAGATCTCACAATCTACACTGTAATGCTTATGGTGTTGGGGTTTTTTTTAAATTAATTAATTTCTTTGACAGACAGAAGTCACAAGTAGGCAGAGAGACAGACAGAGAGAGAGGGGGAAGCAGGCTGCCTGCTGAGCAGAGAGCCTGATTCGAGGCTCGATCCCAGGACCCTGAGATTATGACCTGAGCCAAAGGCAGAGGCTTTAACCCACTGAGCCACCCAGGTGCCCTTATGGTATTAGTTTTTTTATTATACTTTATTGTATCTATACAAAATTGCCAAGCCACTACATCAACAATATTTTCTTTAACTCAATTTCCTATTCATCATATAATTTCTTATAATCATTTAGTTCTTCAGCAATAAGTTTTGAAGTGTGTACAGCTGATTATATTTGAACCTGGTTAATCTACAATTTGGACAGTTAATCATAAAACGCATTCAACTGAATAATTCACTGATTCATAGTATCCTTTTTAACATAGATCCTTCTTTCCCTCAATGTCATATGGTAAACAGTTATGGGTCATCCTCATATCTTTTGAGGTAGGGTTAGAGCCGGGAGAGAGAGAACATGCAAGACGGGTAGTGAGGGAGAGGGGCGGTGGCAAAAGGAGAAGGAGAGAGAATCTAAAGCAGACTCCACACTGAGTGCTGAGTCTGATGCGGGGCTCGATCCCACAACCCTGAGATCATGACCCTAAGCGTTGGCCGCTTAAATGACTGAGCCATCCAGGTGCCCCTGGACCAATTCTTAAATGCACCAATCCTACATTCAAGACCACCATCACTATCACGGTGTGAATTACCTCTCCAAACCCTTATAAACATAATGTTTTATTTCAATTTTTTCAAGTATTTTATTTTTAAGTAATCTCTACACCCAACATGGGGCTGGAACTCGCAACCCTGAGATCAACAGTTGGGTATTCTCTGGACAGAGCCAAACAGGCTCCCCTTAAAGATAATATTTTACAGCAGAAGCTAAAGGATATTGTTATTCTAAGTTGAAATCTACATTGATAGCAAGTCAGAGTCATTCTGTGTGTGTGTGTGTGTGTGTGTGTGTGTGTGTGTGTGTGTGTAGTGTAGTGTAGAGTATATATATATACATAGGACCCTACAGAAAATATAATTAGTGAGCAAAAGACACGGGCTCACATAACTGTTCCCCAGCCAATTCAGAGTTAATTGCTGCATTAGTGAAGTTTTTAGTATTTATCTGACAAAGTTCCCCCCCCCCAGGGGAAAGTGCGAACACAGTCCCCCACTACCACAAATTATGCAGTCGAGTTTCCCACATTTGGGGAAATCGCAGGGGTCAGCACATCCAGAGTGCAATGGATAAGCCTCGCCCTGGGAAAACCACCTTCGTGATCATGGTATCTCCCCTGCCAGGGAAGTATCTGACAAAGTTTTTATCAAGATTAAATAGGTCAACATATACAAAGTACTTAGAATAGGGCCTGGCACATAGCAAAGTGCTATAGTAAGTGTTTACTATCATCATCATCATCGTCACCGTCATCTTCTCCAGGATACCTACTGGCAAGTATAAGTGTGCCATAAAGGAAAAAAAAAAAAAGCTTATTCATTTAGTTTCTAAGGGAATTAGAGATAACATAGAATATCAGGGACATGGCAGGTACTCAATACTTTTTTTCCCTAATTTTAACATTATCAATTTTTCACATTTACAAAACTGTGAATTTAAGCACAATATTTCCAAAGTATGTTGAAATAAAATAAATATATCACTTTTTGTAAGGTACATCCAAGGGTTCTCCATTACCCCCCCAAAAAAAGTTTTAGTCCTCTGATTCATCTCTATGAGAAAATTTCATTTATTAATAATAATGGTTATGACTAATTCTCAGGCATATGAAGTAAGTCTACTTAATCCAGCCTGCCAGTTAAACTACTTCTATTTCTAAGTATAAATACTCATGTCTAGAAAAAAAAATAAAAGAAAGGAAGAAAGACTAAACATCATCTAAGTCCTCCTTCAAATTATTCCAAGATATAAGTGCCAAAAGAGTTCTAAAAGAGTCTCCTGTCAGGTAGGAAAATAAGAAAATGCTATTTATATATTGCTGGTTTATAATCATCACAGATCTAAAATTTGGCTCAGAATCCAGGTCAATGTAAAAAGAAATGACTTAAGAACATCAAAAATACAGGTGCAGCTACAATTCAATTACATATTTGCCCTTTTTTGTAGGGTGTGTCTTTGTTCTCACAGCTGGGAGAGTTGTACTTTACATTTTCAACAAAGAAAGCCACCACATTAAAGAACTCAAGAAATTCCTATAACCATAACTGTAGCAATAACTGTGCAATCTTTACTTGCCTTTCATAAAAGATATTATGTGCTTTAATCTCCTGTTCATCTGTACTCAACACATTTGGCAAAGTACATTAACAACAGAAATGAAAACAATTATTTGAAAACAAAGCTTAGGAAAGAAGAATCACGTAAAATATCTAATAACCAATATCTCTTAAGAGACTACTTTCAGTTTGAGGGGGGAAAAAAAGAATTGGAAATAAACGTCAGACATTCTGTTTCTGTTTGAAATTTTTGTTTTAATTACTTAATTTTAGTCTTGCCTAAAGGAAAACAAAAGCAAAAACAAAAACAATTATGATCTAAATAAGAACAGTAATTCTGAACCCAAACTGCTGATTTTAATCTATTCATCTCCCTGTATGTATAATTTTTTTTTACCTCTAGTGTTTTATCAGTTTAACAGTCATAATTTATCCAAAACACACAGATGGTCTTAGAAATAGTAGAAGTTTCAGATGTTACAACTTCCTAACATATGGAACACTATCGTGGATCATCACTTTGGCAGCATTTAAATGATTTTAAAATTATTTATATGTTAACATCTTGGCATTTTTTCGAACTCATAGGTTATTACGACCTTAAACTGTTTCGATTCCTGATTGGAGATGGTTCTTTTATTGACTCTACCCTACTAAAGTGTAAGAGAAATAGTGTCCCGCATTCACAGGAGAGCACCTTCTGGGGCAGCAAAGGATAAATGAAGACCCAATAATAAATTAAACATTATGGCATAAACCATGACATCACTTCAAATTCAATATTTGATACAATAGGAAGTTCTGAGATTTATAAAAAACCAAATTTACCATAGCAGTATTAAACTGTGAATATCACAGAAAATGCACAGATACACATATATGAAGAGTAAGTCTGAGACCTTTCAAAATGTGACACTACAATCCCCTTTATTTTTTATCTTCTATATAAGATACATATAAAAAGAAGTGTTCATGCTCTGTGTCTGATTTCAATCTTTCCAATCTCTCCTGAACCAGGTCAGTGAGGTTTCAACCCTTCTATTCCACGGACAGTGCTCTTGTGAAGGTCATCAATGAATGACCACCAAGTTGTTCAATTCCATGGTCAATTCTCAGTCCTTCTATTATGTGATGAACCAGCTGCAACTGGCTCACCTTTGCCACCTCCTTAACACACTGTCTTTGCTTGGCTACGCTCTGCTTTCCCTCCTTTCTCACTGCTCACTCCTAGTCTCTGCTGCTCTTTCTGCCTCTTCTCCCTGAGGGCTAATGGACCTCTTTTCCATTCTACATATAATCACTCCCTTGGTGATTTCAGTCTCCTGTTTTTAAATAATATGGACACGATGATGATTTCCATATTTATCAGGATAAGCTACGTTAGTCTGTGGTAAGAAATGCTCCGTGACTTAATACAACAAAGATTGCTTGCTCATTCGATGTGTCCATCATGGCTGACAGAGGTGGGGGGGTGGAAAGTTTTGCTACCCATTACTGAGGGACCTACGTTCTTTGAGTGTCCATGTTGTAACTGCACTACTTGGAACAAGTGTCCCCCTTGGTTGCCACATGGTGAAGAAAGAAAGTGCTGGAGGCTCACCCACCAGTATTTAATTTATTTAATTTTGACTCACAGCCCACGGAGCTGAACCAGTCAAATTGGTCTGCCCAACAGCAAGGAAACTGGGAAGCAGAGTCTTTCATCTGCCCAGAAGGAGGGGAGGATTGCACAGTAATGAGTACTTGCTATGTCTACCACAACTCAATTTTTTCTCCAGCCTCAACCTCAACTCTGAATTTCTGACTCATGTTTCCAACTGCGTATTTGACATTTATACTTGGATATCTAATAAGAATTTCAAAATTACAATGTCCAAATCTGAGCTGCTGATACTTCCAACCCCAAATCCTCTCTTTCTACAATTAATGGCATCTCAATATTTTCAGTTGCACAGACCAATCAATTAAGGTAAGCCTCGACCCTTCTCTTTATTTATAAGCCACAGCCAATCTGTTAGCAAATTCTGCTGGCTATCACTTCACAGCAGATCTAGAATTTAACCACTCCTCACTACTTCCCCTCCTAGCACACAAAGCCAAACCACCATTTCCATATTGTCTAGATTATTGCAAAATCTCCCAACTAGTTCGCTGCTTAATCATTATTACTCTTCAGTGTGTTCTCAAGACAGCAGAGGATTCTGCTGAGAATCCTCTAATGTTTTCCACTTCACTCAAGGGGAAAAGCCAAACTATTTACAAGATCTATAAGGTCTTATAATAATCTATATCTATATCTATACCTATGTCTACATCTACATCTATATATCTATATCTACAGTCTAGTTACTTGTTTTCCCAATATTATCTCCTACCAATCTCTCCTTTGTTCAACCCCCACTGACCACTTTCCTCTTTAAAAAAAAGAAATGTGTGAGGTGGTCCCCATATTAAGGTCTTCAAACTTTTCTTCTGTTTACTTTTCCAGGTGCTTGTGTAGTTTCCTCCTTCAACTTTTTCAAGCCTTTATGGGAAGCATTCTCTGGTCATCCTATTTAAAACTGAAATCCTACCCCGATCTTAATTAATCTGTCTACTCCTTTAGTATTTTTTATAGGACTGATTATAGTCTACCATATTATATATTATTATATCTATTTTGGTTTTTACCTGTGTTCTCACAAAATATAAACTTCAGAAGGGGTCTCACTGATTTCTGCTTAATGCTGCATCTCCAATGCTAAGAATTTTAGCATTCATTGGTATTAAACACGAATAGGTAATTAATCAGGAAAGATCTGAAGGAGGAAATGGGTAATAATGGTTTCAATGTGTTTGAATCACTCAGGCAGGGAAATGGAAATTACAGATAGTGGTCATTAGATGACTTAAAATATGTTTTTAAGACAAAGATATTATCTTAATTATACATAAAGTTAAAAGGAGTCTGTCATCACCAATAAAAGAAGCATTTGTTTCTATAGTCTCTACTCCCCTGTGCTCTCAACTTCACTTCCCCAGTGTTTCCCATACAGTTCACTTTGCCATGTGACTTTTCCGCACCTCTTAAAAGTACAACCAGGTTATTCTCACTCTAATTGCTAGAATTATAAAAATCCTTTGAGACACTCATTCTAATTCAGATCACTGCAGAAAAAATGCGTGATTTTTTTTTTCTTCAAGGTCCCTAAAACCCAAGTACCATAACCTTCCTGATTTTATTTTTCACTATTTAATTCTCATGCTAATCTGCTAACTGGTTGTTCAGAAATAGTGCAAATGTTTATTAGGGTTAAGTGGTCTGTATTATAACTTTTTTCTTCTACACATTTAGCAGTGACCTGTCCTTAAACAGGTGTTCTCCTGAGTACCTCTAAATCTTGGCCAATGAATTCATAAAGGACACAGAGTACGAGCAAAACAGAGAAGCTTATAGAGGGCAAGACTGTCCAATCATAGAACCAAGGAGAGTTCAGTTATTTTGGTACTTTAGCAAACACCTTACAAGACAGAAAAAGAAAGAAAAGGCAAAGAAGTCATATGGATTCACTGATGTCAAGAGGAAAATATGCCAGATAGCATATTTCTCTACTTGTATACAGCAGGAATTTGAAATCTAATAATCTAGTCACATGATTTTATTTTGCAAGGAGATAAATCCATCATGAACCATCATTCAGAATGAGATTTCAGTTTTCAGGAACCACAGTGAATTCTACAGAACACAAAAGCCATTTGAAAAGGAGAAAGAGATTAAAAAAAACAACAACCCACAAATGCTTAAGTGACTTAGGAGGCCTTTGGAAACATAGCGTATTACCGAATTTTTAACAATTTTTACTGTAGCATATGGAGATGTGATATGCCCTGAATTATAATAACAACTGAATCATACATAAAAGTGTCAAGTCTAAGACATTAAAGTCGAAATTACGGTTTTCTCTTCCTAATCGCCAAACGAAGCAACACGCATTTTCCTCACTCATTTTCATGTCGATACAGGGAAAATGGAAAGATGTTTATTTTAAGGGAAAGAAGTGAAAATGGGAGATAATATAACCCTTTATTAAAAAGACAAAAAAGCAAAAAAAACACCTGCTTCACTTTCCCCTTTTCGGTGAAGATATATACAGCTAGTTCTATAAATGCTCCCCACTGCTGAACTAAATACTCACAGTTATCCTTTCATCTTTGTCATCCAGCGGGGAGCCATCTTTCTTCCACGAAATGGTGGGTTCCGGATGGCCTCGTGGAGGCTGGCATTCCATCACAGCCGGCTCCCCCACTGCCACCATGACATCGGAAGGATTTTGTCTGAAGTCATCTCGTAGGACTGTGGGAACAAGATGAAATCATTATACTCCATGTGATATAGACAGTCCTTATCTCTGAACCCCAGACAAAGAGACATTTATTATAATAAACTAGTAGGAATAGCCATCTCCATATATCTTGGAGAATCTATACCTACTTAGAGACATATGCAACTTGATAAAGATACCTGGCCTTAAGCATACACAGCAGGGATAATTTGATATTCTCTATGGGCCAGTGGACAGATGTATTTTGATATTTTGTGCCATCACAGTTAGCATTTGGCATTTCTTCTCTGCCTACTGCCCACATTTTCCCATCCACATGCTAATGAATAACACTGAACCCGCCTTTGATTTACATGACACACTGAGGTGATGCTTTGATGCCTTCTATTATTAAGTGAATTACACACACCTACACACCAAAATAGACTTCCGAACGTGCATTCAACTGAGAGTTACTTTAAAGATATTTCATATTAGTGCATAAAAGCATAGAATCATTACAATTTAACTATGCTTATTATAGAAACGTTAGACATATTTGCAAAATGACTATATTCAAAATACTGTGTTTTTCCATTATCACTGAGTAAAGCACATGTTGGAAGGAGCCAAGGATGACAACAGTCCTGTTACCAACGACGTCACTTTGTGTCTTCTGTATTTTGTGTTTTTAGTCATTTCATGGTAGGTATTATTTCACGGAATCCTTAAACTTACTCAAGGTGAGAGATATTAACGCCATTTATGCGGTTAACCCTATATTTTACAGGAGGAAAAGTGTATTACAATGATCTTCACTGGATACCAGTGTAATATTAACATACTCTAAAACAAGCAGTGTCATTCACTTTGTAACCATTGGAATAAAAGGTAGTAAATAAACCACATCTGAATTTCAAAAACAGTCCAACCAGCAAAAGTGTCCTCTGTATCTTGTAAACATCAAGAACTCATGAATTCTTCTGCATCAGTTCGTCTTAAATTACAACTCCATTGTCTACTTGAACATAACCTCTCTTTCCCCATTTACAAAGCAGGCACGGAGACGAATACTTCCTATACCAAACTGAAAAATGTTCTCTTTCTCCCACTCCAATTTCTCCCAGTGTGTGATAAAATGTGAACAATTTTCAAAGTCGTATTTAAGAAGGTACTTAAAATGTTCATTGGTATGTTACACGCACAGGTTTGAAGTGATAAATGTTACTTATCTTTTGAAACCTATTGACCTGAATATTTGGTACCACAATTTTGTGCTAGAATGGATGTCTTTCTACCCCAAAGACACTGAAAAATATTTTCATGGATGAAGTACTACACTATAGAAAAGTTATACTCAACTGCTATTTCAAAAGATGCACTTAAATTTTGGTTTCAGAACCTCAAACAAACTTACAGGGTTACAAAATCCTGCATTTTTCTCTTCTAATTCTCTACTTTTCCTTCCTCTCTACCAACTAAGTATGTGCACACATCTGTGTAAGCTTTATCATCCACTCAAACAAAACCGTTTTTTAAATCTGCATATTGAGACAATTTGGGCACAACATGACTATGTTAACACTTGGAAAATAAGACTTCAAAGAGGAGGCTTGATCCTCCTCTTTGGCAAGAACGGTAAAAGGAGAAAGAAAAGTCAATATGATCACACCACGCTGTCGTGATTCTAATTTTAATACTGTACATCATTTCTTAATAAAATACATAGAAAAAAAAGTAAACCTTGTTGAACTGAAAACTCCAGCTACTGTTACCACAAAGTAAAACAGCAGGGTTTGAAGACTTTTGCTTATAAAATTACGTTATGATTAGGTGTTAAGAAGGTACTACAAATAAAACGTAAGGTTTATAGAAAAAGTAAATGAATAGATCTTAACAGACAGTACATGCCTTTACTGGATTACATTATTAATCTAAGACAACACCTCTGAAAAATTTTAACAACTTGAAACACACGAAAGGAAAATACTTTTCAAATAAAAATAAACCATTTGTACAATTTTTCTACTTCATGAGCTTAAAACCAACTTAGTAACATTATATCTTATTTACAAATTGAGATCGTATCTCAAATAAACCAATGGATAATGAAATGTCTTTCAGAAATAGCAAAGGTCTAAGTCACATAAATCAAGTCTTTTTTTTTTCATTTACTATGTTATTTGGGTTTTTACAGTATATAATGAAAAGCTAACAAAATGTAATCCATTAAAGATTGTTGCTTAGATAATGCTCATGCAATTACTTTTGCAGCTGTAAAGCATAAAACTCTAGTATTGCCTATGGCTACAGGAAGCCCTGCAGAGTTATGAACTGAAGACTTCTTTCTCTATTCTATAAAAGCAACTGTCTTCCTAGTACTTGTCCTGAACATTTTCTATTCATGTATTTATTTATTTATTTATTTATTTATCTGACAGAGACAGAGAGAGACAGCAAGAGAGGCAACACAAGCAGGGGGAGTGGGAGAGGGAGAAGCAGGCTTCCGGCCGAGCAGAGAGCTCGATGCGGGGCTCAATCTCAGGACCCTGGGATCATGACCTGAGCCGAAGACATACATTTAACCAACTGAGCCACCCAGGTGCCCCTGCAATTTTCTTAAATTATGTATACATTTAAGTAATTAAAAATTGAGTTCAAATGATTGGCAGCATTATGGCAGAAAAACTAATGGTATCCATAAGTATTCTCCAATGTAGTTCATTTTTCTTAAAAAAAAAAAAAAATTCCTTCCCTAAAAAATCAAAATGTATATTTTGATAGTATAAAATAGTATGAATAGTATGAAATTCTAAAATCTGGAAGTAACTTTTGAAAGATTTAATATCAATTAGAAAAAGAACAAATAATATATATATACATATATATATAATGTATCCAAGAAGATATCACCTAAAAAGTTATTAAACAAATCACTGTTCATCCTAACATAACATTTCTTCCACATTTATGTAATGTTTTATGTTCACAGATTGGTACACAGAATTTGGCTCAGCTACTTCTCACTCTTGTTCATTCTGTTAAATTGGGGGAAAAAACGCTCTATAAATGTAAGCTTCATTGAAATTCTTTGAATTTCGCTGGTTTTCTTATCTAAAAAAATAGTTGACAAGATTATCCTTTGAAACAAAACAAAACAAAACATACAATCATTGGTATTTCTGAAAAGTGATACACCATTTTCAATATAATTCTCAAAATAGTTAAACATATTTTCAGAAAAGAATTATAAAATTTGGTGTTGACTTTGAAATCTATTTGGGCAATGTTGAGGAAACAGGGGGCAAAAAGGAAAACAAAGGTTAAGCAGAAACTGTTTCAAGTATTATGGAGACTTTAATATTTATAACACTACTTCAGAACCCTCTGAGAATATTTAGAACTGAATAAAACACAAAATTATAGAACAGGAACTGGTCTTTGACAACATCTAATCCATCCCATAAAGAGAGGCAACTGATTCCCAAGAAACTTTGTCACTAGCTTGAGTTGTCAGGAAAAGGCCAGAAGAAAACAAAAGATATTCCCATTTCCAATACAGTGCATTTTTTTTAACATGTCAACATTTTACTATAAAATGCCATGTATCTATCTCATCAATTATATTTCCAACAAATCCGCTCCATTATAGCAGAAGGCCTGACAGTGACTGTAGATCAGTGTGCACCATAGCCTCATGACTGCCCAATTTTGGTAAGGCTCGAGTGCTCCTAGAATTAATTTTGTTCCCTAATCATGTGGTGAACATCTGGGAAATACAATGCCTTCTGCTTCATGAATCATAGAATTCCTGTTCAGTTAGGGGCCTGAGAGATGGGTGATCCTAACTTTTCTTTTAGAAATCAAGTCACTGAAGGCTCCTCAGAGGGGAGAAAAACACGTCACATAAATGATAACGATGATAATGTGAGCGATGAAACAAGAATGGTAACAATGGTCGACATTTATTGCACATTTGCTATGTAAGGAAGCGCACCAAATATCCATCACTTAGTCCCCATAAGAAGGCTCTGACAACATGAATTTATTAGTTTCATTTTAAGAAGAAGTAATCTGTAAAGATTCGGCAGCAGCGCTGGAATACAGATCTCTTCGTCTACCAGGACTCCATCTCATCAATTTGCCCACTTACCTGGTCTTACCTGAATACAAAGTTTACATTCTAACCACATTGATATCATGATATAATTAATATCCAGCCTCTTTCCATTGAAACAGAAGTTGAATGAGAAATTTCTCCTCTGACAGTCAACTGACTCTCTTTGAATATTTCCTGCATTCTTATGGTTTCTCAGATTTTTGCCATGTTCAATATACCACTCTCAGTGGTATATTGAGAAACAGAACTCATCGTTCGGGTTTGCATGTTGTGCTAGCTCTTCTCAGTAATTTGCTTTTACTTCAACAACAAAATGACTAAAAAACCTGTACAATAATACATGTTTTAATTAAATATAAGCATTTTAATTAGAAGTAGGTATCTTGGGAAAAAGAGAGGACAATAAAATGCACTTCTGGGATTTTCTTTTCTACTTAAAAGACTACTCTTCAATTAAACCTTGCAGCAAAGCGTAGTAAGCTGTCAAATGGGAAAAGAAAATAATATATTAAAAAAAGTCATTTTAAATTAGGGTATATTGGAGGAAGAACTAAAAGAGGAAGGATATTCTCAAAGACGAGAACTACATACATGTTCAGTTACAGCATGCCTGTTATAGTGGTTCACCTTAATGTTTTTCAAAATTCCTTATCACCTAACCTTTACTTTTGAGTAGAGAATAAATTACTCACTTTTTTAAAAAAGATTTTATTTATTCATTTGACACATAGAGAGAGAGAACACAAGCAGGGGGAGCTGCAGGTAGAGGGAGAAGCAGGCTCTCCTATGAGCAGGAAGCCCGAGGACGGTGTTCGATCCCAGACCCCTGGGATCATGATCTGAGCTGAAGGCAGATGTTGAACCGACTGAGCCACCCAGGTGCCCCAAATTACTCCCTTGTAGGATACTTCTAATTCTCTAAATGTCTGCCTACATGCTGAAATAAATGTTACCTAATTCCAGAATCAGTATCATTCTTCCACTTAACATATTTGTACTGAACACATTATTTTTGCCTGGCATTTCTACTATAATTTTGGTATTTTCCTTCTATAAAGTGAAGTTTTAATAAATGCTGATGCCTGTCAAGAAATAACATTAATCTCCATCTTGTCAGAAAATTACGATGTAATAGGGTTTTACTGTAAGTTCTTTTATATTAAGATATATGTTTCAGGAGTTAGATAAGAAAGTCCATCATAAAGGCTTTTTTTTTTTTAAAGATTTTATTTATTTATTTGACAGACAAAGATCGCAAGTAGGCAGAGAGAGAGGAGGAAGCAGGCTCTCCGCCGAGCAGAGAGCCCGATGCGGGGCTCGATCCCAGGACCCCGGGATCATGACCTGAGCCGAAGGCAGAGGCTTTAACCCACTGAGCCACACAGGCGCCCCAATCATCATAAAGCCTTTTATAATTCCTTGCATTCCTACTTAGTAAGCTCACAGACCTACCCAGAAGAACAAAGTGTTACCTTTGTACAAATGTGTTCAAAACTCTTTAACATTTATTATTTTTAAGTTTTTTTTAAAGATGCCCTACACCCAACATGGAACTTGAACTCACAACCCTGAGATCAAGAGTCACGTGTTCTAGTGACTGGGCCAGCTGGGCACCCCAAAACACTTAACCATTTCTTAAAAGAATAATTCCAAATTTTTAAAAACACTCCAAGAGAAAGGATGAATTTACAGAAAGATATCTTTAACCCACTGAGCCACCCAGGCGCACCCCCAGAAAGATATCTTAACCCATTAAAGAAGAAAACTAAAATGATAACATGTAAAATAATATTCTATGAGGTATTATCCACCTTATACCATCATCTTCTAAAGCTAAGAAGTTTGATTTTTAAATGATGCAAGCAAACATCAATTCTGCACAAAGTCAGGATTTAACCATAATGGTTTCCTAAGGGATACATATTAACTTTAAAATTTGGCATTGAATACATCTTGTGAATGCTCTTCAATAATTATGTCATCTTCTACTTGTGCTTTTTTATAGTACGCAACTCTATTTTTAAAACTTAAATTATGCTTTGGTTACGATTCTGGAAGAAAATATGCTGGTAAAAGCACTTATTTTCTTAACTACTGGAGCTTTGAAGATTTCACAAAACTCTTAGGCTGTACCCTAAGAAACGGTATATTTTTTGAAACAGTACATTTTTGTAAAACAAATTATACATTCTGAAGAAGTTTTATAGTACGGATGGATTTCATACACTATTCAACTTCAACTAACAATGAATCCAGAACATTGCAAACAGAAGAAGCTCTTACTGGAATAAAAAAAGTTAAGTAGTTTGTTCGTTTATACAACATATGATGGAAGAACAAGCTTATATAAACACAAATGCATTCCTTTGTGTTCTGCTGGGCCACAGGAACTGGGGCACCCCCTTCCTGGTCTTCTAACGGTCAGGATTACTTTCAGGTTGGGTCCAAGCTTAAGCCAAATTCCCACGTTGCAGAAACAGGCACACCATAATGATCCTTCCTATGAAAAGCCCTCGTGGCTGTCTGCAGTCCAGGCTTCATGGTTTAATTTTTCACTTCAGGAGCGAACAGTGATACAAGATATTCTCTAGCATTAATTCCTATAGCACTAAGTCATCAAGACAAAGGGAAAGTAAGTGTAGCACTCTAGATTGGAGTTAAATCTGTAATGTGTTCCAGAGAAAGGTCTACATCAATGCAGATCAACATTTAAATAGTTAATATTCAGCAGACTTGAATCAGAGGTATCATAAAAGAAACACGCGCTGCCAAAGGCAGTCAGGTGGCCAAAATCACGGGTTCTAGCTTATTGGTGCTCGCCTTTTACATTCTTGAAACTCAGCTAGAAATTCAGTTCGTTTATGAATGAAGAAAAGACAGCATTTGTAAAACATCATCTTCTACGGTATCGTTTGTAGATGTGTTTGTTTTAGCAGTTAAAAAAAAAAAAAAGAAGTAAAGAATTTCAGGATCACAACACACACATCCTTCCGTGATGCTGTAATCCCAGTGAGTATATTCACAATGACTCGGTTATTTCCATACAAAACAGACGGTTTTACACTCTATCTTGTTAGAGTTCTTATGAAGGCTAATTATTTAGTGTTTGTACAGGACTTGCCATTATATGGTGCATTACATCTGCAAAGAGGTATTACTGTTAGTCACTACGTAAGGAATTGCCAAATTTCTCAGCTGCCGTACAAATGCAGAGGAGGACAAAGGATGCCATTGATGAGGGCTTGCAAGTGTCAGAGCGAAAGTCACACTCAGGAGTAGCTTGGCAGGGTTAAAAAAACACAGACAGAATGAGGCTATCTGAGCCATGGGACCCTGACTGGGGCAAGACAGGCATGTGTTCTTTCTTTGATAAAATCCAACTCTGTATATCTAGCACCCTGCACAGAGACAGTCCTTGATCAAAGGAGTATGCTCATATATTTATTGTCTGGCTCTTTGCATTCAAATGTCACCTCCAAGAGGACAGGGAATTTGTCTTTATCACTCTAGATATCCAGTGCCCAGAATAATGCCCAAGACATAGTGGGCATTCTGCGAATGTGTACAATAAATAGGTATTCTGTACGAAGCACCAGGTGCTATATATGAAATGGTACCAAAGTTGGCATGAGTCCTACACTTGTGATGCTCAAGGTATTCGAGAATAAACAGATAATATTCAAATAAACCCAAACATAAACATACAACTGTAATTGTAATATTATCTTGTGATACCATCAAGGCATGCAATACATGTGATATCATCGAGGCATGTAATACATGTGATATTTTCAAGGCATGTAATATATACCTTGAAGGGACAGGGTAGGATGCCGTATGAGGAACGTAATTTAGTTTGGAAGTGAGGGAACACTGAGGAAGTCACAGTTAAGCTGAAGCCTAAAAAGATTCTGGAGAAATGCACTGCAGGCCGAAAGAGCACGGGCTGAAGAAAAAACTCGTGATAGCCATGAACTTGAGAAGACTCAGACCCTGTGTGATGGGGCAGGCTGGCAGCAATGCAACACGAGGTTGGCAGGGGAGCCAGGGGTCAGGTTTGCTGTACACAGCAGCCGTGATAAAGGGTCAGCTTTTATTTCAATTCCCATGGGAAGCACTTCAGTGGCTTTTAAGCAGAGCTGTCTCATGATGGGATTATCATATTTAAATATTCATTATAGCTACTCTGTGAATGAAATGGAGAGGAAAATAAGAATGGAAGTGGAGAGACCAATTAGCAGACTATTGCAGTAATTAAGGGAAAACTGATGGTCTGATACCATTATGATGACACTGGATTTGGTGCAAAGGGGAGAACTGGAGGTAAAAATCTAAATGACCTCTTGAGTGGTTGAAGTTGGCAGAAATACAGATGCCCACAATGATGCCCAGGTTTCTGGTTTGAATAACTGAACATGCCATTTTTATTTATCTTTTATTTTATTTTATTTTATTTTATTTTTTAAGATTTTGGCTGTTTAAGTAACCCCTCCACCTAATGCGAGACCAGAACCCACAACCCTGAGATCTAGTCATACGCTTGGCAGATTGAGCCAGCCAGGTGCCCCTGACGATGCCATTTTTAAGGTACAAGAGGATAGATACACAATATATGAATACACCTTTCCATGAGGAAGACTAGGAAACCTGTGTGTGTGTGTGTGCATGGGGATGTGTGTGGGGGATAATTCCACAGTAGAGGGATAATACAAAACCTGTTTTATTGATTAAAAAAATACTATCATTTCAAATTCTGCCCCTTAGTATTTAACACAGGAATGATTGTTACCTGTGCAGACCTTTACACTACTATATTCCAAATTTGAATTGCTGATAATTCAAATAACTGATAATATCCCTTGATCAATTAATCTATATTATAATTTTTACCATGACAAATTTTATTTTTTTTTAAGATTTTATTTATTTATTTGACGGAAAGAGAGATCACAAGTAGGCAGAGAGGCAGGCAGAGAGAGGAGGAAGCAGGATCCCTGCTGAGCAGAGAGCCCCTTGCGGGGCTCGATCCCAGGACCCTGAGATCATGACCTGAGCCAAAGGCAGAGGCTTTAACCCGCTGAGCCACCCAGGTGCCCCCATGACAAATTTTAAATGAGTTTGATGTATATTATATCATTTCAACTGACTGTAATCAGAAACAAAATGAATATATTTTTATTATATAGACTATATAAACAAATTTATATATGCATGTATGTGTATGATATATATGACCATTAATAACTGCTATATTGTGATGATATCCACACTTAGTAGCAAATCATAGTAAAACCTCATTCGGTTATTTTGTTCAGAGGATAGAACAATTCAAAACGTAACCGGGTCCTTCTCAGGACTGTCATAAATTAAGCTTAGTTTACTATTTAAATATAAGAGAATCAATAGCATATTAAATGTTAATAACATGATGAGAATAATAAGAGAGTTCACATTTGTCAGACGTTTACGAAATCTCTAAAGCATAATGAAGTTCCCTGGGAAAATGCTGAGTCATCAAACTCTTAAGGATTTGTGATTCACTCGTTAATTCGTTCAATAAAAGTACCAGGCATTGCATTCGGAGGTGGTGAGTAACCGAATAAACAAGACATCGTTGATCTCTGCTTTCAAAGCCCATATTTCAGGGTTCTTCTCTCTTTCTTTCCTTCATCACAAAATGCTTTGTTCAATTGAAACATTACATAAAAATTTAATATGCGAAACAGACTAAGGGGATATGGTTTCACTTCCCCATCTAGAGCTGTCCTGCAGAAGAATTCAGATCTAGTGTTAAGCTGACATCTGAGTGATTAAATAAATTTCCCTAGCTCCTGTGCTGATCCTGTGTGCAGCGAGTGATAAATCTAGGAATTGGACCTGGATTCGGCTGGATACCAAATCCTGGATTTTCAGCCCTAAACTTGACTGGCCGCCTACGAGTGGGATACTCAGACCTGAGTTTGTCTCCTTGGTGGTTGTTAAGAGAGCTCCACACCCAAGTGAAACGTGGAGGAGTTTTTCATCCCTTGAATTTAAAATAATGCTTTAAAATAAGCCTAGACTACTATAGTTTATAAAATCAGAACTTCATAGAGCCTAAGTACGAACTCCCCCGTTCCCACCCCACCCCCAATTACAAACGAAGACCCCCAAGTCCAGGAGCTAAAAGGACTCAAGGTTGTACAGTGAGTTGGTAGATAGAGCAGGACTAGATCTTGAGACACTATTTTCATTAAGACACTTTTTTTTTAAGTGCCTGAGAGAGACTGGAATGTTTTCCAATTAAAATATTTACAGGGAAACAAAGGTGACTGTAAAAACAAACAAACAAACAAACAAAAACCAGGTGTTTCTTTACCCTCTCAAGCCCAAGATGTCAGCAGTGAAACAGAAGAGCTATAAAGGGAGTTTTCACGTTTTATGGAAAGTCTAATGGTTAACAGCCTCAAGAGAGAAAAATCCTCACAGTTTAAAATAATCTCGTTAAAACCTCCCTAGTAATTGGGAAGAGCCAGAGAAAATAGCTATTAGATTAAAACACACACACACACACACACACACACACACACACACACACACACACATACACACACACACACACACAACTATTCTCACTAATGTATCTTTGTGCAGCATAATTAAGATTGCCAATTATAACATCACCCCCCCCAACTGAAAGGAATAGCGATAGGAAAAACCTAAGTCTAAATGGCACACACAGAGACACATCAACCTAACAAAAAGGGTCTTTAATTGCTGACAATCTGCCCTAAATCACTGTGACTATTTCTCAACATAATAACTTTCAGATCTGTTAATTCCTTGTATCTTCCCGATCACAGGCTGTCTTGGGGCTTCAGAATAATGATGCCAAGTATCTAACAAAGCTTTCAATCTCCAAGGAACATAACAAATATGCAATTTTGTAGCTGTGTGAGCTGCCTTTCCTAACAAACTATATAGCCCTTGGGAGAGTTCAATCAGCCTTCAGCTCCTTGGCAAAATCTAAGACCTCCTTTTGCTGATAACTGGAGTCATGCTAACAAACCCTGTTAATGTTACTAGACCTTCAATTAGTAGAAGAGTAAATCATTCTATAACTTCTGTTAAAGGTGCTGTCTTTACCAGTTATAATGTGCTTTGTGAAATATAAAATTTATGCTTATAGAAGTTATAGAAGCAAGAGAAAAAAATTGAACATGATAAAAATAATTCAAAAAATAATGCTCTATCAAAATAAAAATCTCAAATTATGAATCGTTGCTAAATGTTATTTGTGTATGTGGTCCTATTTTTTTTTTTAAGATTTTATTTATTTATTTGAGAGAGAGAGAGAGCACAAGGGGAGAAGAGCAGAGGGAGAGCGAGAAGCAGAATCCCCACTGACCAGAGAGTCCACTGTGGGGCTCGATCCCAGGACTCCAGGATCATGACCTGAGCAGAAGGCAGATGCTTAACCAACTGAGCCACCCAGGGGTCCCTGGTGCTATTTTTATATCAGATAATGGGAGTTGATTCTGTCCTATGAAAGGTCCATGTTCCACGGCTCTTCACCTGAACCCAGTGCAAATCTCAGGGGAGTTTACTGTATGCAAAACACCGGCAGTCAGCAATCCAGGAGACTATTCCAAGTCCTAGAGAGCTACTAGGGCAATGAGCCAGTGAAGCAATTAGAAACACTGGCAAAGGTGCCTCCCAGAGGTCCTAGTCCAGAGTGGCTAAAGATTGCCTTGTAATTCCTTTTATAAGATCATAACTCTTTTAGATATTAAGAAATATTTCACATGTTGTTATCTTACTGTACCCAAGAAGGCTTAATTCACTGGTCCTCAAAAACCCTTTTACTGGTGTCCCCTCCAATCATTTAAAAGACCACGTACTCTTCTCAGATTTCAAAAACCGATATTTGAAAGTTTAAGTGGTTGCAGTATTTAAAATTTCTGGCTTGGGGCCCCTGGGTGGCTCAGTGGGTTAAAGCCTCTACCTTCGGCTCAGGTCATGATCCCAGGGTCCTGGGATCGAGCCCTGTGTTGGACTCTCTGCTCAGCGGGGAGCCTGCTTCCCCCCACTCTCTCTCTCTACCTGCCTTCCTGCCTACTTGTGATCTCTGTCTGTCAAATAAATAAATAAAAATAAAATCTTTAAAATTTCTGGCTTATCATAAACATGAAATTCAAAAGAAAACTGTTCTTGCCTCTTTTAAGGACCTCTGATGAACCATAAAGACCAACAGAAGTTGATGCCCACCAGGCTGGGTCCATTGAAATACACATAAATATCTAAGTACACTTTTTAAGCTGTAAGTTTCACATTATTCATTTTTAAATCTCTTTGAATTTGCATCTCCATTCTAGTTCTTACCCAGTGTTGTCCTCATGCAATAAGCTTTTATGCTTGAAAGATTTACTGTGGCTGCTTACTGATCCGTCGATCAGAGTCCTCAGCTTTGAAATCAGCCACTGCGGAACTAGCCCTGTGTTTGCTGCCTGGAGCTTTCTACGCCGCTGCAGGTGCACCACAGAAAGATTCTGGAGGTCCAAACAGCCTGTTCTTTGCTTATAAAGTGCAAGAAGGGCAAATAGGAAAGGCAAGGAGGGAAAGGGGGGTCCCACAGTAAGGACATTTCTGGCATTATCAGCTTTAGGAGTGCTCCACAGAGCGAGCAAGAATCTAGAAAATACAAAACCACCACAACCCGCCCCCCATACACTTTTTTTTTTTTTTTAAGATTTTATTTAATTTGACAGACAGAGATCACAGGTAGGCAGAGAGGCAGGCAGAGAGAGAAGAGAGGAAGCAGGCTCGCTGCTGAGCAGAGAGCCCGATGTGGGGCTCGATCCCAGGACCGTGGGACCATGACCTGAGCCAAAGGCAGAGGCTTTAACCCACTGAGCCACCCAGGCGCCCCCCCCCCCATACACTTTTAAAGCCTACAGGTATTCCGGTTGGCAGCAGGGCCCTAAAGCAACCCCCTCATTTAATCCAGTCACCAGCTCCGAACAAGTCAGCAACTCGTCTGTGTTCCAATTGGAGTGGAGCCCTAAGTTCCCAGCACGTATAGAACCTCAGAGATGAACATGAATTAACTTCTTTGAGGAAAATTCTGGAAGTTTATGAAATTTATCATGAATTTGAGCCGATGCTTCTGGATTTCATGTCTGCGATTGTAAAATTTAAAGAAAAGCAAGCTAAATGTTATTATTAACTTTACTGACTCCAGTAAATGATCTGAGGTTGAAGAGATCAAAGGACAATCTTAAGTGAGCAAGAGTCAAAATGGAATCAAACACACACTCAGTCTTACGGGTAACGAGCCCAACTGCTTTCTCTGGAGATTTGAAGAAAGACCTCTGCGTGTAATGAGGAACAAATGCTTCTCAGGACCAGGTTAGCTGCCTGGTTTTTGAAAATATCCTTAACCAACTCGAAGAACTATAAAGTTATTAGTAACTTTAAAGAACTCAAATAAAAACAAAGGATCCTCTGAGTTCCTCTGCAATGCTGACAAGCCTTGGATGACTGTTCTTGACCATATCCCAGCAGGAACAGCAACAATTCTTATAAATTAAACAAATGCACAAGGTTTTGTTTTTCCACAAGAAGCAGCTGTAACTTTTGCTTTCTTGACTGTTTTTTAATCTTTTTTATTTTCTAAGTGCTGATCGTTGTTACCATATTTATTGGACCAAGTCGTTTATAACTAGTCAATGAAATCTGAGTATCGTAAAACTTTTGTCAGTATTTTAAATATGTTGATAAACCTGTACTCTAAGTATATGCTGGTCTCCTTCACATATACAAGGTCCCTGTCAACATCAACACTTCTTCAAAAGTGGCAATACAAATCAGACAAAAAAATGACAACTTCAGCTTCAACTGTTAAATTTGTATGCTTTCTCAACTATTGGAAGGACATGCAAAATCTGGTTTATATTCCTGAGGTATATAACCTAACTTGGAACTAATGAGAATTAATTTTGACAAAGGAAGGCATTCTCAGTGACATTACAATTTAAAATACTCATTAAAGTTAGATTTCTAAAATCAATATAAATTCCTGTGGACAAAAAATAAGTATTTTTTCACATTGTATTCAAGGTTTGTAGAGTAAGTTTGATGCTAAGTTAATTTGATGTTTCCATCCTTAATCATGTGTATTTATTTAATCTCAAAGAGCTCAATTTCATCTCTCATACTTGAAATTTATATTTATTATCAAAATGGGAATATTTATAAATAATAATTAAAGAGTACATTTTCCTGCTAAAGAAATCATAAAATACCTTTTTTCTAGGGCTAAAAATGCCTTTTTGACTCTTTTTACAGATATCACTGGGAAAGTAAATAGTGGGCCCACTTGAAGTGCGTGATTATTTTTAATTGACAATGACCTATGATTTAGCAGAGATGAAGTCCTGAACTTAACAGGCATTATAGAGCAATCTCATGGTCTTAATGAGCAAAAAAAAAAGAGAGAGAGAGAGAAAGAAAAAAAGTCATATAAAGGATTATTTGTTTCAAAAAAAGGGGGGGGCATGACAAAACATCAAATGCCCCTTTGACCTAAATATTAAAAGGCAAAAAGGCAAGAAATAATGAAATTAAAAACACACTGTTTCTCTTACTCTGGATTGTATTTCTACTTGCTATTTTGTTTTTGTTTGTTTAACCATTTTAAGTTCACTGTTTCAAAAAAGAATTTTATGTGAACATGCAATAATCTGAGATACATATCACTTAGTGTAATCGTATCATTAAACAAATGATGTAGCAGCATTTCTTAATCACACATTTCTCAAGTTAATTTTTTCTTTTGTCTTCTCAAGGTCAGAACTAGAGAAAAATTTTTGTTTGTGTTATTCATACCAATTTCCTCTTTAGCTTTCCAAAATATAAAAGGTTTTCATATGAGGAAAAAATCAACTATGTTTAACTTTTTTCTGATTGAAAGTACAACATTTTAAGGATTAACAACTTTACTGTCTTTACTAATCGAACTATTTATGCTATTGAAACATTTAAGTAACAAAAATAACGCTCTTTTGCTTTGCTTAGAAACAAAAGAATCAAAGGAAAAGCACTTATAGCTTCATGACCAGTGAAGGAAAAACCACAACCAGTAAATATGCAATGTTCTAGGAGTTGAGGGGATCATAGACATGTTGAAAAAGTAATTAAATATGGAAGAGAATATGAACTAAGTACCATACTACATGATAAGTGGCATAAGAGACATGCATTTTACTCTGCTCCTACAATCCTAATTAATTGATCTACGTAATACTTGAAAGAAACATAATACCAGATTCCTAACAAGGATAAAAGCTCACAATAATTCAAGATTGGCAATTAAAATAGCCTAAATAGCATTACATGGTCACATAAATTCAGGGTTGCTAGCAAAATAAATAAAAATAAAGACAGAAGAAACCAAATTAATAAATGCATTTCTAGTAGGTTTCTTTTGGAACCTTAATGGCTAGAAAGTGAACCACTGGAAACATTTATAGCAAGTAACATAAGGCCTCCATACTCTGAGCTGTTCTTAATATTTTAGTCCATGGACCCTGCCTCTAATATAAGTAATCTGAAATACTTGATACTTTATCCCCTTTATCATCAAAAAAATCCATACCTTAATCTTCCAGATTATGATCAAAATGTAAACATATTTTGAAACAACTGTGAATTTTTTTTTTTTAACGTAATCTCTATGCCCGAAATGGGGGTTGAACTCACAGTCTGCGAAATCAAGGGTGCAGACTCTACCCACTGAGCCAGACAGGCATCCTGAAGGACCTGTAACTTATAGCTAAGCGTATTTGCATATTTTCATCCTGCAAGCTATGATGATACATGCCTACAAAGAAATGTTACAGAATCACACTTTTCTCTTCATCCACTAAGCCCACATCATTGATCTCCAGCCTTTTTATTTATTCATATTTATTTTATTTCAATAAATAAACACTTGAGTTCCTACTAGGGGGGGAGGCCCTTTAGAGATAAAGTCTCTATGATTCTTCCAATGCTGAAACCACCTGCAAGACTTTAGTCCCCCAGGACTACCTACCTTCCCTCCCATGCTCCCGTCAGCTCCCACATTTCTCCTTGGCAACCTCATTTTCCACTCCTTCCTTAGACCTCAAAGGCTGGAACTCTGTACATAAAGGAATTTAAAACCCACAGAGATGGCATGAGCAGTTTAATGAATTAAGGTTAGAATATGAAGTAAAAAATTAATTTTTTTCTTTTAAGTCATCTCTATGCTCAATGTGCACCTTGAATTCACAACCCCGATATCAAGAGTCACATGCTCTATGAACAGAGCCATGTAGGCACCCTTCAGTTTTATAGTACATGGGTGTAAGAGATTATTATATGTTAAAACATCTAATTTTAGTCAGGAACTGCAACTAGAAGTTGACTGGGATGTGGATTTTCTTTTCTTTTTTTTTTCCTCTTTGGAATTCTTTTTTTTTTTTTAATTCTTTGTGTTTTTAATTGAATATATTTGACATTAACATTGTGTAAATTTTAAGGTGTACTGTATGTTGCTTTGATATATTTCTATATTGTTCTATATTGTAATATGACTCCATTTTGTAGCAAAATTTATCATATTACATAATTACAGTATTGTTGTCTCAGTTATACTGTACATTAGATCACCATGGTTTATTTACCACTCATTTTGGTTTGTAACCTTAGACATGATCACTTTCATCCCCAACACCCCACCTGTGATAACCATCATTTTATTCTAATTTTTAGGAGGATGACTTCTTCCAGTTTCACATAGATGATATCATACAGTACTTGTCTTCATCTTTTGACTCATCTCCCTTAGCTTAATGTATTCAAGGTCCATTCATGTTGTCACCAATGGATATAGATTTTCAAAAGATAACTGTGCATTATCTTAAAAGTGAAGGAAAAATTTTAATAGATTTCCAGTTTAATTCATCAGAGAAGCATTTAGTCATATGTTCTAAAGTTTTATACTTTGGAGGCATAAAAGAGATAAAAGATAAGCAGCTCAATCTATAGTCTATGATCTTATTTTATATGTTTATTATTTAGAATAATGCCATTTTTAGTTAAAAGGAATTTTTTTTTTTTTAAACAAATGAGAACAAGTTGGGTGTGAGGGTATGGGGAGGGGCAGAGAGAGAGGGACAGACTCTTAAGCAAAGCACATGGGGGCTCGATCTCATGACCCTGAGATCATGACCGGAGCCGAAATTAAGAGTCAGCCACTTAACTGACTGAGTCACCCAGATGCTCCTAGAACTTAAGAGATCTTTTCAGTTGAAGTCTCCTTTATTTTATAGATGGGAAAACTGAGCTCATCGAAGTTAAGTAATTTGTTTAATGCTATAATAACCCAAACAAATTAAGAAAGTCCATTGATTTCCAATTACATTCTTGTTATCCACTAACAACTAGAACACGATCCAGAGATAACAAAAAGCTTTCAATTAATGATCATTATTATTTTTTTAATTTGATATGGAATTGAGAGTATTTCTAAGCAGCTCCAACTAAGGCTTTCAGGAAAGCCCTTGGCAAGTACAAGATTTGCTCAAGGTGGTTCCCTGGGGAAAGTTTGCTTATTTCACAGTTTTCCCTGTAGGTCAGCCCCGGAAACCCAACATTTAGAAGATAATTATATTAATATATTAGGTAATATCACTGTATTAAGCATTAACCACGTGAGGAAATTAACTAAATCCATGCCTGTAACAGCCACTTAAATTTGATACTATACCTGTTAGTTTACTTTCAGTTTTAAAAACCTTTCAAGCTTAGGAATTTCACTCTTGGGCTCATGAATTTAGGTTGAAGACAATGTCATCATAATCTCTACCTGTCACAGAGACACAAGCCCTCTACTTAGACAATAAATGGTTCATCCTGTCATCATGACAACTATAAAAAGTGACAGCTCTCTTATGACTGAATACTAACTTTAGTTTAACAGGAAAATGTACAAAAAAGAATTTGATGGTTGGGGTGATTTTTTTTTTTTTAAAGGAAGCAACTTAATATATTACAAAGTTACAATTTGATTGGAAAATTAGCAGGGCAACAATGAATCAATGTATGTTTCAGATTTTTTTTTAAATATGAATTTTGGACCTATGGTTTTATGGTTATTACTTTTTTTTTAAAATTAAGATATTGAGCTGTGAAAAAAGAGCACTTCCCCCTTAATTTTCATGATAATTGCAGACCTTTCTTCATGGTCTGCGTATGTAAATCATGATAGGATATGGTTGTTGCCAAGTGTTGCAGGGAAGGCAAATGACTCTTTCATTTGGAAGGGGGTCCAGTCTAAAATTTTGGTTAAATGGGAAGGAGAGGACAAGTCTTAAAATGTTAGTTCATTCGTAAATCGAACTTCATGGGGGAGTGGTGTTAAAGCAATAATTTAAAAAATCATTTTTAAATTCAGAAATATTAAATTTGTTATGAAAATAAGTCACATTTGATATGAAAATACTTATCATTAGGCATAATAGCAATCTCAGTTGTTTTATTAACAAAGTTACCCTAAACTTAAAAAAAATAACTTAAAAAAAGCCACTTCCTGAAGATAATCGTTTTACGAAGGGAAGGCACAAGAGGAACAATGTCTTAAATAGTCCTCATAAGGGGAAAGAGAAAATACAGTATATTTTTAGATTGTTCTTGTAAGCATTAATATCTAGCACAGTATCACACTGCTAAGGTACTTATTGGAAATGTTCTATAGTGTAAGACAAATACATGAGCAAGCCAAGGAGATACAGTCTCATTTTATCATGTATTTTAATAGAGGGCAAAGCTAGTTAAACAGATGGCACTCAGGATTTCTCAATGAATTCAGCATCTGTGTGTACATGTTGCATAAATGCCAATTAAAATGTGTCCGAGTAAATTTACATCCCTCGCCGATAGAAAGCAAGCCAATCTTGCTGGCTCAGGATCAAGGTTAAACTTAATCATCTGCTGAACTTGCAGCAAGTTGCTCTCAAATTGTACAGAAATTCCCAGTGAAATAATAAAAACAGAACTCCTATTGATTTGTATTTATTTACATTCATAACTCATTTCTAAAGCCTTGGGCTAGAGCTCAAAGGGAAAAAAAGTTACTATTTGTATGACTTGGCCAACTGCACTTTTAACCATATTTCCAACAAATACTTCTTTGATTAAAATTCCTGCCTGAATCAATTTTCTTAACCTCCTCCTAGCAACTTCCGAGTTGAGATAATTTTGTTTAAAAATTATACCTTCAAAATGATCTTGAACAAAGGAAAAAGGCAAGTAGCAGTCAGTCTATCACTTATATAGGAAAGATCAGTCTTTGCTTCAGAGTGACAGGCAGCCATGGAATTATTTGAAATAATAATATAAAAATGGCTTGCCTTGTCATTTTTTTCTTTTCTAAAAGATTTTTGATTTTTTAATTAATCTCCATACCCAATGTGGGGCTCAAACTCACAACTCTGAGATCAAGAGTCACATGCTCTACCACTGAGCCAGCGAGATGCCCCACCCTTGACATCTTTTGACAGAGTTTCTTCAGCATTCCCTCACCTCCGTTCATATAACCTACCTAAAGCTTTGTTAGGCTATTCTAGGCTTGGTCTTCTTGAATTTTAAGCTTTTTATTTTATTTTATTATTTTTTAAGATTTTTATTTATTTATTTGACAGAGATCACCAGCAGGCAGAGAGAGAGGAGGAAGCAGGCTCCCCACTGAGCAGAGAGCCCGATGTGGGGCTCGATCCCAGGACCCTGGGACATGACCTGAGCCGAAGGCAAAGGCTCCAACCCACTGAGCCACCCAGGTGCCCCAAAATTTTAAACTTTTAATAGCCACATTACTAATTCTAAAATGAATGTTTTGCTTTGTTATTAAAATGAATATTACACAGGCCTTAAACATAAATTTCTTTTTATAATAAAGTAAATACTCAAGATGAAATGTTAACTGGAAAAAAAAAAAACCCACATAAAAATAAGTATGACAGTTCCCAAAATTAAGTTCCAAAAATCACTAGATCCAAGTGGCCTTTATATGTATTTGTTTAAAAAAAAAAAAAAAAAGTAAGACATTTATGCTTGGAAAACTGTATGTGTTATGGCAGCTACCATTTGGAGAATTACAATATTCACTAGCATATTAAAAGTATTTAGAAGTCTCATAGTAAAGACAAAAACAAAAAAACAAAAACCCACCTGATATAACATTGTTGCCCAACTTTTTCTAGATACATTTGACCATGCCAACTTCACTTCATTAATTTTTATAAATTATTAAAGGAACATCATTGACCTCTTTCTAAAATATAATCCTTAGTAATACACTTCAGGAAAGGTGGGTGTAAAATATGTTTCTAATTTTGTAAGAACACGTAACTAACAAAGCTATATATCTGTAGAAAGCAGAGGCATAAAGAAAAGAAAACTGCTAGAAATAGTCACTCCCAAGAAGTGAGATTATGAATGATTTTAAACTTCTTCTTTGTAGATTTCTAAGTGCCTGATTTGTTATATAGTCAATTTAGATTGTTTTTACAAAAGGCAAAAGCATACATTGTACTAAGTACCATCTTATTTCATATATTACATAATTACACATGTGATCATTTCTCATCCCTCTACTACAAATAGCTAAAAGTCTGGCATTTAGTCTGTGGAAGGGAGTTAAGAACTGAATCTCATTTAATCCTCACAAAGCCTGATGACAAGTTTCCACTATTTTCCAAATGGAGAAACTGATGTTTTGCTTAGTACATGGGGAAACCAAGATTCCATCCTAGGTCAGCTGGATGTTAAATCCCCGACTTTTATCCACTACACTGTTAAAACCCTGGGAGAAGAATAATGCTTCATATTAGATATTCCCAAAGTACATCATCATTGCAACATACAATAATAACCAAATACAATTAATACTTAACACGTATCCATTTGTTTTTAGGTGTAAGCTGTGTGCATTAATTCCTACCCAAATCATATGAGTTTACTACTATTATGATCTCTATTTTATTGATGAGAAAAATTAAGAGATACAAACCATAACAGTTTAATTCTAAAAATCAGTGATTTTACTCACTAAATCAGTATATTATCACAGGAGAGACTGCTATCCAAAAATGCAGCTTTTATGAGATCTTTCTTTGGGGGGGGGGGAAAGCTTGGAAGACAAATTTAGTTGAACTTTCTTATATCGTAAGATAAACATACACAGATGTTTATTCATTTTACTCCTACTTGTTTCTTAAAATGTTGAAATCAAACTGTTAGTAAAAATGATGAAAAATCTGTATCATAAATCTACTCAGATTTTGATAAATATTTCATCTCTTTAAAGAAACATATGTTTCCAAAATAAAATGGGAAAAAGAAAATATTTTGTAGCATTAATATTCTGTGACTTTATGACTTACCAATTTGGACAGGAAAGAAAAACAATTTCACGATGGGTGGGTTTATACTGTACTCAGTAGAGTATACTAGCTAACCGCCCCCTCCCCCCCCCCCCCCCGCCGACCAATCCTTTTTCGTTAGTTAGGGCTTCCTCCCTGTACTCACCCTTAACAAACTGTACCTGGCACATAGTAGGTGCACAAAAATGTCGGTTGCTAAATATCTTCCTTATACATGATGGGGTTCAGAACGCACTACCCCAAAATACAGCACATAGCGTATTTTCAGCTAAAGGAACTTGAGAAACTCTCTCTGTCTGATCTTCCCTGGAAGTGGATCTTAAGATTCTCATGGGAGAAATGCCCTCCCACACCCAAAATAGGAGGAAGGCCATCAAAAGGAACCTGAACAGAGTTCTGGCCCATCGTCACGCAGTCACTATCCTTAGCTCATACACTTTCATCCTACCACATATTTCCATAACGTTCCACTCTTCATCAAACCTTGCATGAGAACACCCCCTTCTTCGGGGCTTTATTTCCTTATGATGGCTCCTATGTCACATAAAACTTATATTAAATAAATCTGTTTGCTTTTCTCCTGTTAATCGGTCTTTTGTCAGTTCCGTGAATAGGGCTCCAGCCAGAGAACCTAGAAGGTTAAGTTCCAATGTCTGTTTATCTCTGGATAGCTGGGGTCTGGCACTGTTTCTTTCACAGTAAGAACTGGAGTAGGTATTTTTTTGAATGAACAAAATAATACCATTTAATCCGTAAAATCATCCTGGGAGATGTGGTCATTTCATTGCTCATTTTCTAGGTTAAGAATTTTGCCCAAGAAACTGTAGCTAGTATGTGGCAGACAGGGCCCACATGGGTGTTTCAGTTTCCAGAATCAAGTCCTTACCATTTACCTACTGATGGTCATTTAGATCAGCTCTGAAACTACCTATGTATGGTCATCAGAAATGCAATCACCAAAACTCATTGTACAACCTAAGTATTCCCACCATTTTTAACATTTGCAAGGGTCATGATAATCCTTTAAGCTACACTTAAATAGGAAACTCCTTTAAATGTTTCATTCTTTACCATAACCAAGATACTTGCTGAAACATTCTTTAATAGAAAACTTAAAATCTCTTCATTGGAAAGTCTCAGAAGAAGATCACTTTAACTTCAATATCCTGATATATTAACTTTATAAAACAAAGAAGAAAAGGATTATGTAGTTCAATATTGCCCCTTGTTCCACAAAAGTTTAATAAACAACAATTAAAACCAACAGTGTCTCTATTTACTCTGCAGAGGTAAAAATACTCAGAAATGATCTTCTAATCACCCCGATAAGTAGGAATGACTTGGAAATGTACTCAGTATTTATCATTTAATAAACTTCTACCAAATACATACTTAGGCTAAATTTATTGGTAATTTGAAAATGCCCTTTAAAGCAAATCATGACATTTAAACTCTACGTGTAATTTTAATTAATTGAAGAGTGGATGTTTTCTGATTTTCCTGCATTTATTATTTGACATTTCTGAATCTTATGTGTCATACACTTCAACGAAATGCATCACGTGTCCATATCCCTTCGTGCGAGATACCAATTTGCAGCGATCATAAAACAAAGCTGATTAAATGGTAAACCATCCAATAAAACTCTATCTTTTGGCCAGCTTACCCTAATAGGAGTTTTTCCACTAAATTACCCAAATGAACACAAATCTTAGACAATTATATCCCTCTAGCTCATGTGAGTAATTGCTAGGGTGGAAAATTGCAGCATGTATGAAGGTACAGATGTTCATTTTCACATGACCAAACAAAATAGGGGGACAATGGGGTTTTCTTCCACACTGATTTCTACATATTTTGCTCTATTCACAATTTTCTATTAAAGACACCTCTTTGTAGTTCTGAAAATATAAGTAAAATAATTAAAATGACACAGGTGTGAGTATTAAATCATGCCCTTCCAGACTAGGTTATTTTCTTTGAATTCGCTCTTCACTCAGAGTCCAATGATGTGGACAGTTCTCTGCACAAAGGGCCAAAGTTAGAGTCAAAGGAACGATGACACCTGCCTTTATGTATGTGCAACAACTGTTCTTCAACTTTCTGAGAGCAAAATACAAGCTTCCCTGGCTTTAAAACACTCAGAACTTGGCTCTCTAGCAAGCCTGCCTTGTTTACTTTGGTGTTCCTTCACACTACTTCCCTAGACCTTGGTCTTCTGGCCCCAATTTTGCTCTGTTGTTTACTGCAGAATTGTTGTCTGGGAACCACTTTTGGCCTTACACTGCAAAGTGTTTTGTTCTGTTTCTTCCTTAACTGTTCAACTATTGCTTCAGCCACTTTCTGCTCAGGCCTGCGGACCGAATGCTCCAACCCCTTCAACATGGTGGTGAGCTTAGCATTTCCCCACACAGATCTACGGGACGAGCCAAGTACAGAGCACAGCAAAGCTTCTTTCCATAAGCCCTCCACTTATGTCCAATTCGGCCCTTCTGAATTAAAGCACACTTGTGGGATCGGAATCTTATCCTGTGGTTATACGGTATATGACTTCATGCTATAGTAGAGCGTGTTCTATCTGTTTATGTTTTACTTGTTTCTTTTCCCCACCCATCTATGGGTCCCAAGAAAGCTGTTTTTCATAGCACATAGAACCGAGGACAGAGTAGACACTGAAAAAGCATCATTCAATGAATGACTGAATAAGTGAAATTCTTATTCCCCATTAGGTACTACCATGTGAAGAAATGTTTTAATAGAGTTTCAATGAGGAATAAGCCCTTGGTGGCCTTTAATAGTACTCTATAAACAATAAGTACACCTTTGGTTGTTACTAGAAAATACACTCATTTGCTGACATGGGCTAGTTTTCTCTGAAATTTTATTTATATTAAACTAGAATGAATACGTCTGGATAGTACAGTGTGTTTAAAAGCAGAGACTATGGAGTCACACTGCATGGGTGAGAACTTTGGCTCTGCCACTTACTTAGTGTATGACTTGGGACAAGTGGCTTAACTGTTTTTTGGCTTGCATTTCCTCATTGTAAAAGAAGAATAGGGGCGTCTGGGTGGCTCAGTGGGTTAAGGCCTCTGCCTTCGGCTCAAGTCATGATCCCAGGGTCCTGGGATCAATTCCCACATTGGGCTTCCAGCTTGGCTGGAAGCCTGCTTCTCCCTCTCCCCCTTTTTCCTGATCTCTCTCGTTTTCTCTCTCTCAGGTAAATAAATAAAATCTTTTAAAAAATAATAATAGGGTGCCTGGGTGGCTCAGTGGTTAAGCAACTGCCTTCAGCTCAGGTCATGATCCCAGAGTCCTGGGATCGAGTCCCGCACTGGGCTCCCGACTCCATGGGGAATCTACTTCTCCCTCTCACCTTCTCCTCACTCATGCTCTCTCTCACTGCCTCTCTCTCAAATAAATAAATAGAATCTTAAAAAAAAAAAAAAAGATATTAAAAAAAGAGTCTGGTTCTTTTAAAAAATAATAATAATAATAAAATAAGGATTGAATGTCTTGAGGATTAAGTAAGTTACTACATGTGACACACTTAAAATTATGCCCAGTACACCAAATCATAGCTAGAGATATTAGCTATTATGGCTAATATTAGCATAGTTGTATGTGAGTGGAAGCTAATTCTAGGATAATTACTATTCTTGTTAATTCCATTGGGACTTTGGTTAGATTGAACTGGACCCTAAAATGCTGACTACTCTTAGGTAGTTAGTAGAAATTGTGTAGTGATTATACAAAGTTGACTATCGAATTTCTGACATATGCTAACATGATTAGGATACAGATGAACTATGTAGTCACTTCTGGCTACTCATTAAAACAGTATCAATAACATCTTAACATAAATAAGCTATCCTAACTGATTCTACTGCTTAACATTAATTCAATGAAGGAAAGGGGATTTTCAAGAGAAAGTGTCCAGTGATGTCATTTTGAGGAGGATTTGAAAACGAGGGTCAAAGTGTGTACTGAACTAGATGAAATGGAAAGCCAGTGAAGACACACTGAGTCCCCTGCATTATTTTCCTCAGTGTATACACACTATCACCACCTAGTTCCACATCATTTTTACTATTTTATTTAGTTAAGTCAATATTATTTTAATCAACATTCCTTATATTTGTTTGTAATTCAAAGCCGTGAGGGATAGTTGATACCAAATCAAATACCCTCCTAGGAAACTTACAACTGTTGGAGTACATATCTAATCCTCTTTAGTGATTATTTCTTTTTAACAGTGCTTGATTTAAAAGAAGGTAAAATAAAAACTTATACTTACTTTCTAAAAAAAATATTTACATTCATGTGTACTACCGACTGATCATTAACTGAGACTGAAAGCCACAGCTGACGGTAAAACAACACATTAAAAAAAGATAAAGGGACGGGGCGCCTGGGTGGCTCAGTGGGTTAAAGCCTCTGCTTTCAGCTCAGGTCATGGTCTCAGGGTCCTGGGATCGAGCCCTGCATCGGGCTCTCTGCTCAGCAGGGAGCCTGCTTTCTCCTCTCTCTTTCTGCCTGCCTCTCTGCGTACTTGTGATCTTTCTCTCTCTCTGTCAAATAAATAGATAAAATCTTTAATAAAAAAAAAAAAAAGATAAAGGGACACCTGGGTGACTCAGTTAGTTAAACAACTGACTCCTGATTTCAGCTCAGGTCCCAGTCTCAGGGTTGTGAGATCAAGCCCCACGTTGGGCCTTGTTCTAGTCATGGAGACTGGTTAAGATTCTCTCTCTTTCTCTGTCTCCCCCCAACTTCCTCTCTTTCTCTCGCTCAAAAAAAAAAAAAAAAAAAAAAAAAAAAATCCAAAATGTGAAATACCTTAAGTGCTGGGGAAAAAAAAATAAAGAAAACCAAACCAAAACAAAAAACAAACTGTAAAAAAACAATCCGGGCTTGGTTAGAACAAAACACAGTTTGATTTTTCATGGTGCCATTTTTGTCTTTCTATTTTTCTGCTTTCTTCACTCCATATTGCATGTATGCCCCCATCTCTCCACTGAATAAAAACATCCCCTCGAACTTTCCCTAAAATCACTTTCGTATCTTACTCCTTCTTTCTCTGCTCAGACTGTTTCGGGTTGAGACACACTGCCTCAGTTTCTTCCATTGTCTTCTCACCAATATTCTTCTCAAGTCTCATTTTCAAATCTCCTAATTGTCTGAAGAGAAAGCCTCCCCCCGTCCGCACCCCAGGTTCTATATTACTTGACTGTTTTGGAGAATTTCTTTTTGCTGGCCGCTGGGTCTTCCTGGATTCTTCTCTCCCTGGGTGCTCACCCCATTCACTTCTGTTTTTCCTTCCACATCCTCAGGTCCTCTTTGAGGGTCTTCTTTCCTGATTTTTCTCCACATGCTGTCCTTTTGATTGGTAGTTTTTTAAAGCTTCCAATCCTTCTCCCCCTTCTCTTTGTGTTAAATACTCTTCCTGGCTGAATGATATTATATGGTCACACGATGTTTTCTGTTGTCTTCATGTGGGAAGCCCAGATTTCTGTCCAAGTCCTAAATCAATGGTCTCCACTTCTTCATATATAACCACTTCCATGCCTTACAGGACTGAATCTGACACATGCATGGGCTTCACCAACACTACTACCCTCTAAAAAAGTAAATAACAGTAACTATTTTTATTCCTTGTGTGTTTCCTCTCTCAGTATATGAGTACACTGAGAAATTCTAGAGTCCACCTGGAATTCTGGCTCTATATTCAAAAAGTCAAACATGTCACAAATTTTCTCCCAAACCAATCATTCTACTGTCCACCTCAAATTCCTATGTTAAATAAGATCCTAGTCAATTTGTTTGTCTAGATTAACTTTTAGAGTTTAATTCACCCTAGGGGGACTCAAAGCATACAACATCACCCGAGGCAGAAATACAAGATCTCTAGAAAGGTGAAGGGATGGTTGTAGTTTGAAATAGTTTCCCACGTGATTCTAGCATAAGACACCATTCTTCTCCCCTGTTTTCTCTGCACTCAAAATTGGAATCATTCTTCTACTCTCTTTAGGTGGTTCTTATCCTTGGCTGAATGCTGGAAGCCCCTAGGGAAATGGGAAAATTCAGATGGCTGGGTCCTACACTCAGAGATTCCGAATAATCGTTCTAGGACGCAGCCTGGTATTCCCAAGATATAGCCCATGTTGAGAACCGCCATTCTAACCAATAATATCCAAAGTGGGTGAGCAACATTCTGTGGCAGCATTAACAGCCCCCTGGCATGGGATATTAAGAGAAATTCTATTGATGGGTATTTTTAAATGTAATCCTTATATTTTTTAATAAAATTTCACACAATATTTTAAAATGTACATATAGGGGTGCCTGCGTGGCTCAGTCCCTTAATTGTCTGCCTTTGGCTCAAGTCATGATCTTGGGGTCCTGGGATTGAGTTTTGTATCAGGCTCCCTGCTCACCAGGGAGACTGCTTCTCCCTCTGCCTGCCATTCCCCCTGCTTGTGCTCTCTTGCTCTCTGGTAAATAAATAAATAAGATCTTAAAAAAAACAAAATAAAATGTACATATACACTTTAGCATTGGTATATAGTAGTACATAATAAATAAATTCACAAAAACTGTAGTGTACTTGCAATTTTTGCTACCAAATAGACATATGAAGACTAAAACATTTGAAATTCTTTGCTGTAAACTCTAGCTCCCATCTCTTAATGCAACTGTCTACAAACTGGTCTCCTTTATCCAGCCTCTCTGTCTTGCTGGACCATGTAATAATTCCACCAGATTTATCTTTGAAACACCAAGTGTGATCCTGTCATTGCCTTGCTTAAAAATTATTGAAAAAAAATTGAGGGCCACCTGGGTGGCTCAGTTATGAAGTGTCTACCTTTGCCTCAGGTCATGATCCCATGGTCCTGGGATGAAGGCCCGCATCAGGCTCCCTGCTCAGCGTGAAGCCTGCTTCTCCCTCTCCCATTCACCCTGCTTATGTTCCCTCTCTCACTAAAATCTTTATTTTTTTTAACATCCATCCATACTTTTATTTTTTTAAATTTTTATTGTGTTGTTAGTCACCATACACCATTAGTTTTTGATGTAGTGTTCCAAGATTCATTGTTTACATATTTTTAAAATTATTTTTAAAAGATTTTATTTATTTGACACAGAGAGAAAGAGAGATCACAAGTAGGCAGAGAGGCAGGCAGAGAGAGAGAGAGAAGCAGGCTCCCCGCTGAGCAGAGAGCCCGATGCGGGGCTCGATCCCAGGACCCCGAGATCATGACCTGAGCCGAAGGCAGAGGCTTCAATCCATTGAGCCACCCAGGCACCCCGAAATAGTGAATTTTTAAAAAATGAATGTTGTTTGCTACAAGAAAACTCAAAAGACAAATAGCCATTCCTAAAACAAGTAAACAAAAGCAGCTCAACATTTACCACAGACCCAGGATTTCATCACACATACAATGAATTCTGGTTCCTTTTTCTTAATAGGAATTCACTATTAATTACAACTTTAAACATCCACTGCGCAATGACAAAATCATTTTCGTAACAGTAATCCTAAAGAAACTCGAGATTCTAAAGCGTTGATCTAAGATTAAATTATGTCTATTGTATTACTGCATATTGTGATATTCGCACTGCAGGAAAAATTCCAACCTAATGGACTACCAGTGCTAGAAGATAATAAGAAGCGCATACGTGTACAGAGGGAAACACAGATTCATAAAAGTAAAACGCCTTGCCTTGGGTCACACAACTAGTTAAGAACTGGACCACAGCAGGGACGCCTGGGTGGCTTGGTCAGTTGAGTTGAATGTCCCACTCTTGACTGCACCTCAGGTCATGATCTCAGGGTCAGGAGGTCAAGCCCCAAGATCAGCTCCATGCTCAGCAGGGAGATGGCTTGAAATTCTGTCTCCCCCACCTCCCTATGTCCTACCCCGCTGCTTTGTTTGGCTCTCAAATAAATAAATAAATAAATAAATAAATAAATAAAGGAAAGAAAGAACTGAACCATTGGTATCAATCATGTCCCCTAAGATTGCACATCTTAGATCCGACCAAATGAACTCTCTTGGTGAACGAGGATATCTGGTCCCAGACTATATCGTGCTGAATTACACTCCACTGTCCAAGGAAGAGAATGCTATTATGAATAAAACATTGTTCTTCATTGTTTAAATGTGGTAAAACTTGAGAAATATAAGACATTTTATTGCTCTATAAAATATTAAGTGGCTTTGAACTAACTCAGGTTTTTAAGCATTTAAATCAAGACTGATTGCTTGAAAATGATGCCTTATTAAAAAGGGAAAAAGGATACTTAAATATTAGGTTTATAATTGCTTAAATATGCTAACATATGTAAGCATTATCACTGTATAACAATTGTAACCAAAACTTTAACCGTTAGTCATACACAGATAAGAGCTATAGCTTAGATTAGCTGAGACTGACAATGTGTTCTAATGGGGATTCAAACCACCCATTTTCCACTCAATGCCTCTACTTCCTCAACTGCAGAATAGGGACAAGAATGTGACTATAAACTGTGATAACCAAAGGAGATTAGCCATGTGAAGCTCAAATATTACTAATATACACGTATATATACATATATACATATACATATATATATCCAGTTCTAACTTGATTGTTTTATATATATATAAAATACACATACACATACACACACACTTATAACAATATACACACATATATATACACAAATATATACACACACATACACACACACTCATATACACACACTTACACCGATACACACACACATATATACACAAATACACACACACACACACACTCATATACACACACATACATAACAGAGATTGAGGCTCATCAGGTCACATTTGATAGCAATAGTAACATTCTGTTTAGAAATTAGAAAGGATTTACTTTGAAGATTAAGGTAGTATTTCTTGGCCTAAAACCAAATTCTATGAATATCAGTATTTTTCATTACCTTAGTTTGTAGAACTTTTAGAACTTTAGTCAGAACTTTTTGTACCAAACAACATGCTATGAAATATACATTTTATAGAATTTAGCATCTTATTTTTTATGCTTTTATATTATTACAATACACTACTCTGTATGACAGTATATTATACCAGAACTTTTTCAATTTGATAGATCCTATTCAGTTCCTTATATTAGACTGAAAACTGCATATGTGTATAATTGTATTCAAACACAATATTCTGAGATCTAAGTTTCCTGTAAATACATAAGTCACTTGGCTCTTTTATTCTGGACACTAAGCAAGATCACATCTTTGAGTTTCAGATTATTACCTTTTTTTTCCTCTTAAAATCTGCCAAATTTTGAAAGGAAAACATACCTCTAATTGTGATACTTGTACTATTTTTTTTCTTGAGTAGATATTTATTTTGTGAGAGTTTGAGACAGAAGGTACCAGAGGCGGCCAAATTCTTAGAGTTTCCTTTGTTCATTTTCAAATGCATTTTTCCCAAAATATCTATTTTTGTATTTTATAAATCAAAGTATAAAAAGTACATGGATAAAAGAGATCCATATTATGGAATAATAATTCCAGTGTTTGAATTTATATATATGGTTTACTGAGTGTTAAAGTCTGTAAAAATATTTTTTAAACCGTTAAAGAAGACTGTAAATCATCTATTGTTTGCCTTAAAAGAACTATTGATCGTTTGCTGTTTTTAATTTTTGGTAATAAATACATTCTAAAAGATCTCTAATTCTCACTCAACAAAAGAACATTTATATTGGTGCAAGATTATATTTATTAGAATATTCAACAGCAGAGATTCTGGATATGAGTAGATATGGATATGGCTGTCACCCAAGTCTAGCTCCACCACTTACCAAGTAAGTGACTTAGGAAAAATTATTTAACTTTCCTATGCTGTATTTACTCTTCTGTAAAATAGAGTTTAAAATAGTACCTTGTTGTGGCACCTGCGTGGCCCCGTTGGTTAAGTGACCTACTCTTGATTTCGGCTTGGATCATGATCTCAGGCTTGTGAGATCAAGCCCCATGCTGGGTTCCCCACTGGGTCTGGAGCCTGCTTCAGATTCTCTCTCTCTCCCTCGCCTTCTGCCCCTCCCCCTCTTTCTTTCTGTCTCTCCCTCTCTGGAAAAAAAAAAAAAAAATAGTGCCTTGTTTCATGGATTAAAAGAATTTATATATGCAGCAGCACTTTGATTAGTATCTGGTACAAAGGAAATATATTTTAAATATGTAACTTTAAAAAAATAAATTAGAAGAAAATAAGGCGGTAAATTTATAGCATGGGGAATAAAATAAATGTGAGTTTGATTCATTCAAAGAACGGTGGCAAAATAATTCTTACAAAACTTATTTTGCCAAGGTTAAAATGGTCCTGTTTACTAAATTACCTTTATGCCGTAATTCTTTATAGAACAATTCTGGGAGCCATAAGCCATTGGCAACTACCAGGGTTACTTATTCAATAACAGAAAGCTTTTTCTTGTCTGTAGGCTTCATTTTCTCATGTGCAATGTGAATGTATTTATCTAGATAATTACTGTTTTCTTTTCATCCTATAATACTACAGGATGACATGTACAATTGCAGAAGTTATGCACTGCACAAGTACACCCAGCAAAGAGGGCGAATGCATATGAAATGTAGCTTGAGTTCCACTTGCCAAGTTGAAGGATGTGAGTGTCCAGAGAGTATCTCTACATAAATTTCAAAAATATAAAGTCTGAGATTATAATCCTAACCTTAAGTGTATGAGGTACATTATAAACACACGGCAATAAACTGACATTTATAGGTCTATTTCTCATTGTTTGAATCTGTTAAAGAAAAACCTCTTCTCTTTTTCTTTAATTTCTGTACTTACTCTCTTATAATTTGAAAACAGGGCAATGAAGACCTTAAGCACCTGTAAATGGACATCTTGGTGAGGACTTAAGCTCTCATCAACGTCCTACCTTCCCCTATAAACTGGCTAGCATTTATCCCTTCACTATTTCACTCGCCTCAAAACACTGAATTGTGGGTTGCTTATTTGATAATTGGCTTTGTTTTTGTTTTTTGTTTTTTTTTGTCTGTGTCTTCTATTCCTCCCACTTCTCATACAGATCTGTCTTGTGTACTTGTCAGTTAGACAAATCTCCTTACAAATTCTCCCTATAGTTCAATGCCTCCCTACTTAAAATTAAAGAAATCCTTTACCATTTATTAGTACCTTCCCTTCTACAATCTGGTTTGAGATTCAGCAGCTTCTGATGATTCCAACAATTTCTTTTCCCTAGTAACTTCCACATCTGTCCACCTTACGTTTCCACCACAGTGAAGTCATGCAACACTGGGTATTTATTCTCTGTGCACCTGCATTCATTTAGCTTTGTTTTGCAAATCATAATGAGTGTATAAGTGCTCTTTTCAAATCACAGATATTTTCTTTAGCTTCCTCCTTAGCTCGCCACAGTTTACAGCAGGCAGTACTCCAAAACGGGCTGTTGGTTTTCAAGTAAATCAAAATGAGGATCAGTATTTTTTAAAGGTGCCAATGAAAGCAGTGAGTTCTCATCATAAAACTTTCAGTTCAGTGAGGGTACATAAATTAAATGAATGTGAACTACATCTATTATAAAAATTTCAAAATTAATCGAGGGAAACAGATAAGTGCACAAATCCTAGGGTCAGACCTTTCAAATTTCAGATTTGAAATCGGTTCCATGAGTTCCTACTCACTGCTTTGCTCTGCTTTTTTCCTCTTACTTTAAGATAAGGATAACCATTTGTCTTTTTCCTGTTTTGAAAAGTAAGACTAATACTAGTTTCTTTTTTTTTTTTTTTTAAGATTTTATTCTTTGTTTATGACAGACAGAGATCACAAGTAGGCAGAGAGGCAGGCAGAGAGAGAGGAAGGGAAGCAGGCTCCCTGCAGAGCAGAGAGCCCGATGCGGAGCTCGATCCCAAGACCCTGGGATCATGACCTGAGCCGAGGGCAGAGGCTTTAACCCACTGAGCCACCCAGGCACCCTAATACTAGTTTCTGTCACATAAATGTGAAGTATAGTATGTGTCTTAGAAAAGAGACACTAGGGGCACCTGGGTGGCTCAGTGGGTTAAGCCTCTGCCTTCGGCTCAGGTCATGATCTCAGGGTCCTGGGATCGAGCCCCGCATCAGGCTCTCTGCTCAGCGGGGAGCCTGCTTCCACTTCTCTCTCTGCCTGCTGCTCTGCCTACTTCTGATCTTTCTCTGTCAAATAAATAAGATCTTAAAAAAAAAAAAAAAGAAAAGAGACACTATTATTATGGCCACTTATATTATGTAACTACATTTAACACGAGCTATATTGTATTTACTTCTGATAGGGAGAATTCACTTATGAAACAGTGTTTTAGAAAACAGTCTTCAGTGAATTTCCAGAATTATTTCTTGATACAGTTCTTAACATTATAATTAATTGAGTGCTTGGTGTGTTTCAGGATGATGCTATCTTTGTCATATTATCACGTAATTTAATCCCCATGACATGCCTAAAATGCAGGTATTGTCATTTTACCATTTTACAAATGCGAGACCTAAATCTTAAAGAAATGAAGAAACTCACCCAAGGCCCACAGTTAAGAAGGGAATAAGGCAGAATTTGAACTTGGGTTTGTGTAAATCCAGAGCTGAAACTCCTATAAACTAGCAGCTCTCAAACTCTAGCTTATATCAGAATCACCTAGACGGCTGGAAATTGCTGGGACCCATGTGCAAGGTTTTCGATTCAGCTGCTTTTAGTATAGGATCTGAGAATTTGATCCCAACAAGCTCCCAGGTGACACAGCTGCTGCTAGCCAAGGAACCAGACTTTGAGAATCACTGAGTCAAATTATTAAACATGCTAATTTGATTGTTTAATTAAGTAACCTATAAAAAATAATTAGCAATTGTGTAGTCACTGACCAGTATTTCAAGTTTGTTGTAATAGGGCTATCCATAATTTTATAACCTTTATGTGATTGAGGACTTAAAAATTAACTCTGTTAATTGAAATTAAAGAGAACAAATGTATTTCAATGACTGCCTGGGACAGAACATGGAAAATGTAATATCTAACATAGTCAAATCCAAGTACCGTTTATTTCGTTGAGGTAAGTCAGAATTTTTTTAGTAATCCCATACTGATTTCTGGAAGCAAGATGTTAGTGATTTATTAAAGGGAATGAGTTCATCCAAGATACATAATACTCAACTACTTTCAGTTTGATGGGGTGTATTTTTTTCTGTTGATTCATATTGTTCTAAGTAAAATCTGATTCAATACAAGCTATCTCCTATGTATGGTTTTCATTTACTAATATTCATGCATAATGACTTCAGAACAAATTTTAAAAAATAGAATTCAAAAAGTCAACTCTTTGGATCTGGAACTTCCAGTGTTACCAAATAAAAAATAATTAGATCTCTGATATCCAAATTCAGGTCCCCACTTCCAGTCCAGTTATATTGCTTGTTTTATAAGAGACTTGTACCACATTCATTTCTTCTGAAAGCAGTCTTATCACCATTACAATCTGAAATAAATCTAAATTACCTAATTGTTTACCATTTCTTGGTGGTGTATTTTGTTTTATTTTAAAAAAAAAGCAATTGAAGTTGTCAGTACATTTAATTGTACAATTATAAAATGTTAAGACTTCTTATTTGAATTGCCAAAACTGACAGCTAAGACTAAACCTTAAATAAACACTAAACATTTATAAAATATTAAAAATTAATTGAGGAATTAGGGGGGGAACGATATCTCTAAGGTGCTCTATAATTTCATCATTCTATAAATACACTGCAGTGAGAATCAGACAAGATTTCACACTATAAAATTTTAATAAAACCATAACTAGTTATAATATTCAGAATACATTAATGCCTCTGCCACTTAGAGGAAAAGATTTATGAATGGACTCATTTCACTAATATAAAGTGAGCTGGGCCAAACACTAAGATATGAAAGATCAGTATTGTCATCCAAAATAACAAACCTACTTAGCAAGTCTGAATAAAGTGTTGAAATTTATTTCTAATAAGTGTTGACTGATCTTGGCAAATCTAGAGAAGTAGACCACACATAAGTAAAATTCAACAAGTCATCACTGGTTTTGTGTCCCAGCGAACTAGAGTGAATAAGAACAAGATTATCACTTCTCAAGATGAAAATAAAGAGAAAAACCAAAGCTAAGATATTGATAATAACATTCTCATTTAAAAAGCACTGATTTGGATTTCACTTCAACTTTTGGCTCAAATTTGCAAATGAAATTAGGGCTCAAGTATGAACTAATCTTTTAATGAATAAGAGTGAGTGTGTTTTAATAATCTCTCAGCACCTTAAAAAAAAAAGTGGGTTTCCTCACAGTAATGATTTGTGACCGCCGTATTGAGCAGCACGGGTCATTATTTCAAATACACATAAAAATAAACCACACCTTTAAATTATAAATGATGGGTGTCATCGTATGGTATCAGAAATCCCATACCTTCCATTTTTACTGTGTCTTCTGGAAATTTATAAATGGTCTGCCCTTCGTCTTCAATCTCTTCCACACCTTCACACCCTTTTGCCTCAACCCGAGAGCACACCAGAAGTCTTTCATTTACTGTTTCCCAGTGCAAGGAAGGAACGTTAGCGTGTCCTTTTCTAGCTCACAGAGACTTTTAATTCACTGATCTTACACTCTCAAGAGACAATCTCCCCTCTCTTTACAGCTCAAGCTCAAGCTAGCTGTCCCATGTCATCATCACTTCCACCCACCACCTCTGCTGAAACAAGAATTTGGACATTTCAGGGCGCCTGGGTGGCTCAGTTGTTAAGTGTCTGCCTTCGACTCAGGTCACGATCCCAGGGTCCTGGGATCGAGCCCTGCATTGCGCTCCTTGCTTGCTCGGCAGGAAGCCCGCTTGTCCCTCTCCCACTCCCCCTACTTGTGTTCCCTCTCTCACAGTGTGTGTGTGTCTCTCTCTGTCAAATAAATAAATAAATAAAATCTTTAAAAAAAAAAAAAAAGAATTTGGACAATTCAATTCCATATATCCTCTCCACACCTTCCCAAATTCTACTGACATCTTGTTCTGACTCAGCATCTATATAAATGACTCATGCCAACCCTTAGTTTTTGCTGTTTTTCTAACTTTTAGAATAACTTAATCTCTACTTCACTGTAGCTTTTTCCTCCATTGTCCACAAGCTATGGAGATATAAACTGGAGAACTCAAAAAGATAAAATTCTCAAATCTCTGACAGCCCATTCTTCCAGTTTTCTTGCTCTGACTACACACTTGTTGTCAGACACTACAAGTTATTCAGATTCCCAGGTTTCGGTTCCGATCCCAACCCCCACTGTCCTTGTCCTATCATTCTTTGCCTAAATCTTTGCAGCTTCTCCTATGCAGCTTAGACTTCAAGACCCATTGTTTCAAATATCGGTGTCAGCAAGAACACTCCCCTCCCAGTCGCCAACCCTGTCAGTCAACTGCATTAAGGGTATTATGTCACCGAACAAGAAGTCCTGGGGTAAGGAAACTCTGGGATTAGCCCATTCTCTGGTCAGCCATGCCCTTAATGATCCAGGTTCTTCCATCTTTCCCTTTCCATTATTCACCTTTTGCATTTGCTTCCCCATTTTAGTTGAAAGATGGCTGCTGTAACTCTAGGTCTCATAAGTAGAAACAATACAAAGGGGTAGGCCAGGACAGTGGTGGGGTGGGGGGGTGGGGAGGGGGGGTTGGGGTGCCATCTCAACCTTTATCGGCACGCTATTGGATCAGGCACGAAATCAAAAGAACTATTATAATATTCATGGCTGTTTCGGATCCTACCCTGTAGATTAATATAGGAGTGCACGCCAATTTGCTAGACGATCTAATAAAAAGAATAGCATGGCCTAGCAGAAAGCGTCATTTGCTTCAAAATAAATGAATGAATGAATGAATGAATAAACAAACCAACAAACAAAATCTCTGTAATCATACAGTTCAAGCCCCAACTCTGATATTTTCACCTTGGGAAAACCACCAACTTTAAACACTGGTATGCACAGGTGGATTTACTCTTACCTAATGAAGCTTAAGCTTTAAGACCTTCCTCTGACACAGGCTCCTTAGGCATCCCTGATTATGCATTCTTCTACTGCATTATTTTTTTAAAGACTCTGAAATGTTTATGGGCTTTGGACTCCTGAGAACCTGCATCTGTCTCTGCTGCTACGTCACCTGTGTGCTAATAAGCATGGCACTGCCCTCTTTATCCATCCACTCCCTTGTCCTCAACATTGCTTGAATAGGAGGAGCCTGCCCTCGCTTGCAAACCAGTGACGAGGATCGGAAACACATATATAAAAGTGCTAGGTAGCAATGTTCTGTGTAATTATAATGATCGCCAGTATACAGGGTTCTCCTGTGGCTGCTGTTTCCCAGCAAGAAGCTGCTATTGCATCTGCTCCTGCCAGCTTGTCTCCAGAATGATCCAAGTGCTAAGCAGTAAATGAGCTGAGCTCTCCCTGCTTGCTGTCCAGAATCTGCACTCAGCGGCAGGTGTTCTCCAAACTCTCCTGTGATGTTACATAGCTTCAGGCTGTGCTACAGGGAACCGTCGCAGGGTTTCATCTGCCTACCATGTGCTCAACTCCCCTCCAGTTCCGGGGAACTGACTTTCTTTTTCTTTCTTCTTCTTCTTTTTTTTTTTTTTTTTAAGATTTTATTTATTTACTTGACAGAGAGTGACACAGCGAGATAGGGAACACAAGCAGGGGGAGTGGAAGAGAGAGAAGCAGGCTTCCTGCCTAGCAGGGAGCCCGATGTGGGGCTTGATCCCAGGACCCTGGAATCATGACCTGAGCCGAAGGCAGACACTTAACAACTGAGCCACCCAGGCACCCCCAGGGAGCTGACTTCCATGGAGAGTGGTTTCAACTTCTCACGACAGCCTGAGTCCTGGGACGTCGTTATAGGAAACTATGCCCTCCCATCTGGTGGGCAGCATGGGACTAAGAGAGGCTGAGAGATCCGTCTCACCACTGCATGTGGTGATGGCAGGCGTCATTTCCACAAACAAGACTAGATAGCACAATAGCATCTCAGACTTTAATTTCTACCTGGGATGTGTTTCTTTGTTTTCATCATCCTGTCATTCCTTGCCCATGTTATGAGTTTCAAAATATGATTTATTACTTCACCCACTAATGTGCCATTATTAGGTAGAGAGCTGCTGAAGTAGCAGAATTCGGTAACAAGCCATTTCACAAGGAATTATGCAGTCATGAGTTGAGTGCATCCAATGGCTGTAAGGGCTGAATGGACAATAACACACGTAGAAAGCTGTCATCGGGTGCAGGGATGAGCAGCCCATGTTTCAAGGAGGATGACTATTCCTCTCCTGGATATATCGCTACAGCTCTGATGAGAACAATCGTGTCCTGAGGATTCCACCCAGGACAAATCCTATAGTGGCCTCATTTCCCTCCTCTCCACCTTTTATATTAATTAAAATAAATTAAAATCAATAGTAATATCTACTGCTTATTGAGCATTTACTGTATACCTTGCCCTACTACGTTCTTACTATATTCTCATAGTTAGTCCTTATATAACAACCTTATGAGGTAAATCATAATATCGATGTTTTATACATGAAGAAACAGGGGCCTATAGGTAGGAATTTAGCTTAAAAATTACAGTTAGTGGGGCGCCTGGGTGGCTCAGTGGGTTAAAGCCTCTGCTTTGGCTCAGGTCACGATCCCAGCGTCCTGGGATCGAGCCCCGCATCGGGCTCTCTGCTCAGCAGGGAACCTGCTTCCTCCTCTGTCTCTGCCTGCCTCTCTGCCTACTTGTGATCTCTGTCCAATAAATAAATAAAATCTTTAAAAAAAAATTACAGTTAGTAACTCATGGAGGTGGACTATATAACACGAGTCCATCAGATCCCAAAGACTCATTATAATCTCTTGTTTTTTAGCCATGTATGCAAAATGAAGTCTTCTCTGAAGTTAAGAAAGAGAGAGAGAGAGAGAGAGAAGGAAGGAGGGAACTCATGCTTATCAAATTCGCTAAGTAGGTCTTGGAATTGGATTCCCACATTAAAAAAAAAAATATATATATATATATATATATGTATACCTATATATCCTATAAGTAATTCTGATGCACACTTCAGTTGGAGCCTCTGATCGTACTTAATCTTACAAAGAATAATCATCGAATGTCATCTAAAGTTTGACGGTGAGTAGGAAGAAAGAAACTTGTTAACAGTGGAGCCTAAATGCATACCTTTTTTTTCCATTTAAATATGGCAGATCAAAGTTTCTCCCTGTCCTAAGTGACAAGTAAGTCATGAACAGCAAATGGTTTAATTACTAAACCTTACTATAGGATATTAGATAAAGTATGTCAACCAACACGTCAGTGCTGAAGACATACTTTAGGACATAGAGAGGAAGTAAATACTGAAAAACAAAATTGGCTTTATAAAAAATTTTCAATTTTTTCAAAAATTTTCAAGGATATAATTTGTTTCTCCACAAATACAGACAATTCTCTACAACCCCCACCCCCCAAAAAAGCAAATCATGGGAACATTTTTTTTTAATCAAGAAGGAAATATTGGGTTATTTTTAAAATTTTAATTTAAATTATACTTATTACAGAATTTTTAAAAAATATTTTATTTATTTATTTGACAGAGAGAGACACAGCGAGAGAGGGAACACAAGCAGGGGGAGTGGGAGAGGGAGAAGCAGGCTTCCGGCTGAGCAGGGAGCCTGATGCGGGGCTCGATCCCAGGACCCTGGGATCATGACCCGAGTTGAAGGCAGATGCTTAACGACTGAGCCACTCAGGCGCCCCTACAGAATTACTTTTAACTACCTCCTCATGTTAAAGGAAAAAACTTTTCTTTTTAAAAATAATTTGATTTATTTGAAAGAAAGAGAGAACAAGTGTGCATGGGGAGGAGCAGAGGGAGAGGACAAGCAGACTCCATGCTGAGCACGGAGCCCAGCATGGCTTTGATCTCAGGACCCTGAGATTATGACCGGAGCTGAAACCAAGAATCTGATGCTTTACCGACTGAGACACCCAAGCCACTCAGGCACCCCAGGGAGAATCCTATTAATTATCATTGCGACTTCTTAAAAGCTAGTATTTAGCCCAATTATCCATACATAATCAAAGGCTGGCACCCAATTCTTAATCTTAAATAAATAAAAACATAGCAAATAGAAATACAACGCAAAGTGCTATAGTGTATTGGACAAGAGAACTGATTCTAGAACCCAGATGGTTAGACTGGACTCCTGGCTTTGCCCTGACCCGGCTGTGTCATCCTCGCCACGTCGCTTGCTTCTCCATGCCTCAACTTCCCTATCAATAGAATGGCAATAATAACCATAACGCCTACTTGATTTGATTATTATGAGGACTACATAAATTAAAATGTATAAAACAGTCTAGTACCTAATACATAATAACCACTATTTTCATATTAACCGTTTTCGCTGTTATCTTACTCTTAATGTTAAAAATCCAATTGCTAATGAAAGAGTATGGAACTTTAGAGTCAGGACGAATCCCTTTACAAGAAGGAAATGAACGCCTAAGTCACCTGCAAAAGCCAGTTACCAGGCACGGTCAGAACCAGTACGTAGTACACTGATGTGAGAAAAATACTAGTTTTACAGCAACGACATTCTTTACTAGTGACTGTATTCTGGGAGTTTTAAATAGTAATAACTACAAATGACCATTTTAAATATTTTTCCAAAAAGTATCTTATGAGTAGCCTCGGGTTATAATTAGATTTAACAGAAAGCAAACTATACTGAAAAAATACTTGACTGAAATTATGTCATATGTTCAAACTACTGATTTATACTTTCTTGGGAGAAAAAAAAAAATGGCCTATAAAACGATAATACTTCCTTCCAATACCTACCCTGGAGAACACTCTACTGAGCTAACCTTTGTTCTTCAGCTACAAAGCTGACAAATTACACAAAGAAAATAATGAAGCATAATAAGTCAGAGCATCAACTCATACTCCAGGTGTCCTTTCAATTATCCCCATTAGTAAATAGGAAGCTATTTCTCAAAGGAAATAATAAAGTCTTTCTTTTTTTTTTTTTTTTTAAGATTTTATATATTTGACAGAGATCTCAAGTAGGTAGAGAGGCAGGCAGAGAGAGAGAGAGAGGGAGGAGGAAGCAGGCTCCCCGCTGAGCAGAGATCCTGATGTGGGGCTTGATCCCAGGACCCTGGGACCATGACCTGAGCCGAAGGCAGAGGCTTTAACCCACTGAGCCACCCAGGCGCCCCAGGAAATAATAAAGTCTTTCTTAATATCAACTCAAGGACTAAAATTACTGCTCCCCTCTAAAACAACTGAAAATGTATAACACCCTGGTTTAAGGACCATATTTTTTTTTTCAAAAGAGAAAGAAGTCTTTATTTTATTTCATTTTATTTTCATTATTTTGTCAAGAAAGCTCTATGCCCACTGTGGGGCTTGAACACACGACTCTGAGAAGAAGAGTCCCGTGCTCTACTGACTAGGCCAGCCAGGCACCCCAAGGACCATGTTTTTTTGATAGAAAGCTTTTGAAAATTTCACAGTCTTCACGAACAACTTTGCATATATAAATAGAACAATAACCGCGAACCAGATACCATCTTTATTGAGATCTCAAGGAACAAGATACTCTGTAAAGATATAAGAGAAAATGCTAAGGTCACTTCCTTCAAATAAAACATGTTTGGTGGAAGACACAAATGTAAACAGGAATGATTTACAATCATCTACAAAGCATATAAAAGGGAGTTAAGAACCCAATAAGATAATCCTGATCCAAAAAGAAGGAAAAGCCGATCTACAGCTACTGACTCTGAAAGCACTACGCAGAATATTTTCTGGAGCCTTTGATTTTGCAAATGGGAGAGGAATTTCAACTCAGGCTCCTAAGAAAGTTACACTTCATGACCAAAGGAAATAGTGGGACAGGCAGGAAGGCAAAACCAAGGAGATAGGGAAGAGATTTCTGAGCACCAAAAAGACCTTTGGTCCTTTGCAAATGAAAGGAAAGGCCATTCTTGAGAAGCAACTTCTCAAAAGCAAGGATAAAGCCAAATTAAATCTGAACTTCATATCCTTGAACTAGACCTTGACACAGGTGGTCTAAGTGTGAATCCTGCCCCCACCACGTATTAGCTGTGTGATCTTGGGCAAGTTACACTATCTCCTCTACACCATCACTATCATCCTTTCATCGCTACAAAATGTGTATGATAATAATAATAACAAAATGGGGCCAGCATGAGGGGTAAATGAAATAATTTAGATAAAGTGCTTGAGATAAAGCCTTGTTGCCTAGCAGATACTCGTATGTTGGCCATTTATTATTATTTCCTCTAATTATTAGAGTAGAGCACATCAAAATAATAAAGAACATCTTTCTACAGAGGAAGAGAAGAGACATTCTCCTTAGCCACATCTGGCGAAAAGACAGAACTAACGAGAGATTGCAATTCAATCCCAGAGCCCATCTCAGTCATTAGCATACGCACAATGCACGTGTTGTGCGCACACACACTTGGCTCCTTGCTGAGGCTTAGAGTGTGACAAACTATAACCAAATACAGAAGATAAATATCCCAAGCCCACTGATCTCAGGGCCCGTTAGCCACTCTCATTTCAATGTTTGACAGGCATCTCAAACCTACTGTATCCAACACTAAACTTCTAATCACTTTCACCCTCTTCTTCTAATTCCCCCTAATTTCCACTAACTCTACTGCACCAAATCCTAGTCCCCTGCCAATCTATCCGTAAGTCCCTTCGAACTGCCATTAAGTCTTGTCACTTTTCATTCTCACCCCGCTTTCGAATCTGTCCTCTTTGCTGAAATTCCACAGCCACTCCTACTTCCGTTCTCTGTCCTTTCTCCTGCCTCGTTGACAGCACCGGAGTCCCAGTGTCTCCAAACTTCCCCTCTCTAAATTCACCTTCTCTCTGCCACAAGAGTGTGCCTTTCAAATGCAGAGTTGAAACATGTCACTATCCGGGTTAAAATCCTAGTAAATTTTCATTTCTTTTAGAAGAAAGTCTAAGTTCATAATTCATACAGTGACCCATTTTATTGTAACTTAATGTCTCTTCTTTTCACCCCTTGTACTCTAATCCCTCCAACCCACTGAATTACTTTTCATCTCATGTGCTTCTTGCTTAAGCTAGCTCCTACCACACACCTCTTCCTCTTGGATCTTGCCCTCACTCTCTGAAAGTCTGGGACAGGTACCCCTTCTGTGCTTTGTCCTATGGGCTCAGCTTCTATCTCCCTTCCTAAGTTTATATCCCATCATTGAATCCACATGTTTAAATGACTCTTCCACGTGACCCAAAGCGCTCAGAAGTTAGGGATGTCTTCACTGATCATAGGTATATTTCTAGCACGTGGTCCAGTGCCAATCACCCAGAAATGAAAAATGAGTATCAATGGGAATGAACATTATAATGTTCTCATTCCACAGTATTGGTTATTTTCAATTAATTGTCCTATTATCTTTATTTTTAAACTCCATATGGTTATAAATACATATTGTAACGGGAAGGCCACTGTTATGGTTCTGGGACCCACTATGGGTATAATGGAGTAGCATTACCACTTACAGCCTTATTCTACCTAGACAACTTCAGTCGGCTTCTGAGCCATGGCTACCCAAACGCAAAACTGAGTATGTCCCAAGAGGATATGTAGTTAATCAGGAATAACTAGAAATTATTCTTTAGTCTCTTTTCAGAAAGCAGAAGAGATTCAGGGGGATAGTGATAACCATAATCAAGTAATCTTTGGTATAATGGAAAGTTTGATTCTGTATCAAAATGGAACTTTCTTAGTTTTTTCCAAAGACCCCCATTACGGCATATCAGAACCATGTATCTTGAAAACATATATGACATGAATAAATATATATGTGAGGAAAAAAAGCCCTGAACATCAGGTATTTAGGTGTGATGAACTACCTTTTGAAATCATGCAATGTGTGGTTTGAGATAGCAGAGCAAACCAAGATCTGACCTTTGTTTGCATATATAATGACTATTCTTCATGATATGAAGAAACCGAGAACAGCAGTGTAATGTACTATGTTATCATAATTTTTTTAGTTTTCTGTCTCTAAAAAAGCATTACTTCAAGTCAAGCACATATTTTGAGATACATGTGTAAGTTTCATCACATTTCATATATGGAATTTAGTATAAAGAAGATATATGTGATTTAGAAACACACCATAAAATTCAGAGGAGTATGATGAATGCAGGATTTTTCAAGTACAGAATATAGTATATTATCATTTCAGTAACTGTTGCACCTTTTAAGAAAGTCCCTCTTCTTCAGAAAGACATAAGAAATTATCTTTCTTAAATGGCTAATTAACAGGTCCTGCAAGGGATATTTTCACTGAAGTGTCAAGGGAGCATGTTAGAGCAGATGCCCAAAATACATAAAATTACTGGGTAGTATGTATAGATACTATCAAAAGTTTTGATTGACTCATACTTTATTTACTCTGCATTTAGTTACCAAAGCCACAAGCTTAATAGTTCTGTTTATAAAAACAAAGCCAGGCAAGCTGAATGCTAAGAACAAATACACGTGAACTCATTTTTAACTTGTGGATGCATGTATGCGCACACATCTTTTTATTATCAGCATGCTCCCAAATTAAAATTGTTACCACATGCTAAGTAAACTTTTTCAGATGTTCAACAAAGGAGATCAAAAGAGATTTCATCATATATTTTTAGATCTCTGACCAGTCAAACCTATAGGAACACAGACATGTCAAAACATCAAGTAATCCAAAGGTAAAACAATTTGGAAATTTTCGGTTCAGTGGAACTCATGAAGAGTAGTTTAGGAAAAAAAAAAAAAAAGAGTGGTTTGGTGTACTTTCATACTTTCCTTACTGACGTCTTACAGGTGAAGCTATTCATGGAAACTTCTTTAATACTTGCGTGGGGGTAAGACTTGAGTCTGGACCAAGATGAAGCCTAGACCATCGATAGGCTGGGAAGAGAGACTTGGCTTTCCGGGCAGATAGAAAACCACAAAACAAAGCAAGCAGGTGGAAGGGATCATGTTATGTTTGGGGCAATGAGGAGATCAGCTTGGATGATTTTATACTGTGCTTGTGAGAGTGATTAAGTGGTGGATTGGTGGCATACAGTGAGGTCTAATGAACATTCCAAAAATTCTTCTCTGCCTGCCACGAACTCTCGTAGCTTTTGTTAAACCTTATTTTGTTAATAGGAGAAATGTAATGGATGTGTAGGATTCATTCTTTAGTGGATAAAGACCAAATCAATCTCACTATTTGTCCCATTCTTACCTGAAATAGTCAATGCAGTAACTGACTTTTGGCCCAGTTCCAGCCAAATCTATTTTCTACTCTGGTTTTAGAAACTGAGTTATTTTACTCTACCATTTTTGAATCCTTATCTTGTATCTCTGCCTAGTACACGAGTTCCCGTCTTCCTTCCGCTAATCTTCTGGATTTCCTCCACCCTCGGCAGCCATGACTGGACCGCCATTTTCTGAATTCAAGCTGCTCTTGGGCTAATCCTTCATCTGCCTAGACCGCCACTTACTGCACTAGGTCGGACTCTCCTGATACAATGCATTGCTTCCTATTTGACGTGACCTTGAGTCATTCATGAAGCCTCCATCTTATTTTGATCCTATTTTCCCCTAATGAACATATCTGGGTTCTGAGTCACAATCACCCTAGCTTGACAGGTAGTGGCACCAGTTCACCTGAACACTCTCCAGAATCACCTCGGCAAACACTGTCTCCTCTTTTGTGATTGGTTCTGAAGTAGGAACTCTGGACAGATGCTTTGTTAACACTAAAAGTGTGTTTTTGATGTTCCAAAAGGATCTTATAATGGCATTCCTAACAGCTGGCATTAACAGTTCTCATTTATCCTCACAGGGAAGTGTATTTTGTTTATTTTTCTATTCAAATACCTTTTAAAATCCTGCAATATTTCTGGGACAAAAAATAGATTTAGAAAGCGACCCTGAAACAAATAATGACAACAAAAAGATAGTGAAGTCATGTAGCAAGATTTGTTCAGTGGCAAGCAAAGATAATCACAGGAATTTTTGGATCCCTTATTAAATCTCAAAAAGATTTTTGCCTAAATATAAAGTGGAGGAAAGGTAATAACCAGTTTCAGTGGGTATGCTCAGGAAACTGAATTTGCAGTGAAGTTGTGATCAAAAGGGGTCCACAAAAGCCATCAGCCCACAGTCTCAGAAAGGATGACTTGGCCTCACATGTAATACTAAAACCAGTCTTAACCTCACGTAAAGATGATATAATGAAGCTTTTTAAAAAATGAATTCAATCCAGAAATTGAAAGTCAAGGGCTCTAATTGAGGGAATATGCAAGTGTTCCTGAACAGAATGGATAGTGACGGTCCCAGTCCTCCAAGTTTCATCACAGACTCAGTGCCACACCGCGTCAGGTAGGAGAACATACAGTGGATTCTTTTACTCAGTACTCGCAATCTCACTCAGTTACACAAGCTTAGAGAACTCACTATTGGGAGACATGGTATGGCGAATAATAAACAATTCACATAAGGTTTTGGGCGCATAAACTATAGATCCAAAAGATACTATGAAAGGAAGTTATGGACTTTTCCAATCATTTTTCAAAATGTTCATTGCTATAGGGGTTCCTGGGTGGCTCAATTGGTTAAGCGTCTACCTTTGGCTTAGGTCATGTTCCCAGGGCCCTGGGATCAAACCCTCTATGGGGCTGCCTGCTTAGTGGAGTCTGCTTCTCCCTCTGCTCCCGCATCCCTGCTTGTGCTCTCACTCTATCACAAACAAATAAAATCTTAAAAAAAAAAAAGTTCATCGCTATAATTGTCGTGGAAAGAATTCTGGATAGCATAAATTAGTGCTTAACATTTCCTTTGTTTTTGCCGAAAATGTGTTGAGGACACATTCAATTATGAAAGAGCTTTCTAATCCTCTGAGATTAAAATGGAGGGTACTCTTTTCATTTTTTTATTCTTGAACCTATTACAATATCAGATATATTTGGCAATTCAACAAAAGTTTATATCAAAAACATTCAGATATGGGATGCCTGGGTGGCTCAGTGGGTTAAGCCTCTGCCTTCAGCTCAGGTCATGATCCCAGGGTCGTGGGATCAAGCCCCGCATTGGGCTCTCTGCTTAGCTGGGAGCCTGCTTCCCCCACCCCTTCTCTTTATGCCTCTCTGCCTACTTGTGATCTCTGTCAAATAAATAAAAATAAAAATCTTAAAAAAAATTTTGAGATATGAAAAATCTAAAATTGCAATGCTACCTTTTCTACTAATTCTCTATATAATGTTATCCTAATTCTGATATTAACAAAATACATATAGGCAAACTGAAAATGTTATATTTGAGTTACACTTAAACAGAAAAAAAATCCTGTAAGTGCACTATATAAAATGTAAATGCAAATTAAGTGGCTAGTTGTAGATAATTAAACAAACCTAGAAGTAACTGAAATATTGCAAATATACTAAGGAGTACTTTCTACAAGATTCCTTAACAAATGAGTGTTTTAACTAACTTGTAGTTTCCCATACAATATCTTATAATGAGTGGGAATGAAACTGGCTTGAAAATGAAATGCCTCTATATAATTTAAGAACAGAGATATTCTGGAAACATTTGGTGATACATTTACAAATATGTTATATATATGACATGACAAAACCAGGAAAAGGAAATGCTTCCTGTGGATTTGTGATGATTTTTTTAGTGTTTGATGTCACTGGAGTAATCAGTGTATTCACTTTTTAGTGTGATTATATTAGATCACATATAAAAGATATCTTCTCATGCTGATCTTTTTTCCCTAAAGAGGTCTCATAAATGTCAAGTCCTTCCAAACAGAAGGCAGTTTTCTGGTCATTATTTCTGTTACTTTGTAATTAGGATCAGACAATTCAACAGGCTAAGAAGTTCAACTAGGAAGAGATGTTCACAAGAGGCAGTTTTACAAACAGTAAGGGGTGTATCAGCTGGATTTAAAAGAATTTCTTTACTATAAAAATTCTCTAGTTAATTTTCTACAAAAGTACATTTTTCTATAACCAACCAATTCTACTCTTACTGAAGAATGCATGATTTATGGGAGAACATCCCTGCCGTGATACGTTGCCATTTGCAACACTAGTTGAAAGAGCATAAAAAACAAAGAGTTTTTCTTTTGTTTTTTGTTTTTTTTTTTAAAGATTTTATTTATTTATTTGACAGACTGAGATCACAAGTAGGCAGAGAGGCAGGCGGGAAGTGGGGGGGGGGGCGGGGAGGAAGCACGCTCCCTGCCGAGCAGAGAGCCCGATGTGGGGCTCGATCCCAGGACCCTGAGATCAAGACCTGAGCCGAAGGCAGAGGCTTCACCCACTGAGCCACCCAGGCGCCTCCAAAGTGCTTTTCAAGATACAACCACTCAAGTTAAGAAATAAGCACCAACTACACATCAAGATCTTCAGTACATGAAGAAGCATGCTGTGGTGTTCTTCCTAATCACTGCAAGGCAACACAGTGCCAAAATATCTCTTTAGTTAAGTTATAGCAAGAATACTCCAAATATGGAACTAAGATACATCAAAAGAGTTGGACAGGTTGCCAAATTGTCTGGTATAAAACCAAACCAAACCAAAAACAAAACAAAACAAGAAACAAACAAATAGAAACAACAACACTAGATCACAATTCAGAGATACGGGTGTTTTGTTGTTGTTGTTGTTGTTTAATTAAATCTACTTCGAATTCCCACTTTCCGCTTACTAACTGTGTATTTTTGGTAAACGAATCCATCTTCTTGACCTTTAAACTTCCTCATCTGCATACTGGAAATAATGCCTCTTTTTCTGTCCTTCATAGTGTTACCATGAATATTAAATGAGATACATACAATAATGTCTAGAGCATACTGTGTGCACACAATCACAAAAATGTTCCTTTCTTCTGTTATAAACATTCCATACCATGTGCCGAGGAGAAAATTTTATACAGCTTTTTCTGAGGAAAATTTTTATCACTGAGAATAAAGATTTTTAAAATAGAGAACGATATACTAAAAAATGATAGATTATAAAAATGAGACACTGATCACTCTTACTACAGAATATCAGACAAGAGAGAAAATAAAGTCATCTGGATTAGTTATTTTCTGCTAATTATTCTAATTTCTGCTAGTAATTTTTTAATCTTCTATGTATCAGTTTTTTTTAACAATTTTTTTAAAAGATTTTTTTTATTATTTATTCACTTGATAGAGATCATGAGTAGGCAGAGAGAGAGAGGAGGAAGCAGGCTCCCCGCAGAGCAGAGAGCCCGATGTGGGGCTCGATCCCAGGACCCCGAGATCACCACCTGAGCCGAAGGCAGAGGCTTAACCCACTGAGCCACCCAGGTGCCCCTGTATCAGTTTTTAAAGGCTACTGTAGCTGCCTCCTTTTTGAGATGTCCTCTTGAAACACAAGAAAAATCATGAAAACGTCCTCATTTTTCCCCGGTAGCTACAGAAGTGTTGCTGTTGGAATATCAAGTGATAGGAGCAGGTCAGCTGAGGGACTTAACTATGGTTTAGGAAACTAGCCACCCTAGAAAACCAAAAGGAGGGGGAGCAGGAATGGCTCAGTTGTTGGGCGTCTGCCTTCGTCACGGTCCCAGCATCCTGGGATCAACCCCTGCCTCAGGCTCCCTGCTTGGCGGGGAGCCTTCTTCTCCCTCTCCAGCTCCTGGGCTTGTGTTCCATCTCATGCTATCTCTGTCTGTCAAAGAAATAAATAAAATCTTTAAAAAGAAAGAAAGAAAGAAAGAAAACCAAAAGAGATTAAAAAGGAAGAGGGCTATTGGGTCTGTCTAATCAAGGCAAGTCTTGGTACTGTATCTTCAGAGTGATTACCTCCTAAATGTGCATGTATATTTCAAAAGATTTGAAATTATACAGTGACACTATATTGCAAGGTATACTTAAAAGAGTTTCCCTCTCCATATGCGCCATATGCATCTAAACCCTGTATGTCTCCTGTGCCATTAAGTATGGCGTCCTTAAGAGAACATCAAGCCGTCTTCCTTCAAAGCCCATGCTCCTCAGGTTTCTTTGAAGCCAACAAACAAAGCCCCACTCAACAACTATTTGAAATATTGTTTTGAAACTACTGATATTAATTCATCTTTTCACATAAATGTTTACATTTCCATGTGGTAAGTGTGTTAGACTATTATTTGGAGGCTTGTCTGTTTATCTTTCAAGGTTTCTACTATGAACTCTGTTCTAAATATGAGAATAAATAGAAACGAAATATGAAGCAAAGTTCTGAATTTCCCCCTCAAACATGCAATTGATTTTATTCTCGTATTAAAAATAAAGCTAAGCTAGTCTTATTTCCCAAGTATTTTAGCTTAGGTTTCTTCTTTCTTTCACTAAAACATCTTCTGTGTATACAACATAATTAAGGAAAACCACAACAGTTGTTATATGCCAGTGAGAATGTTTCAAAAACTATTACTTCAAAGTGGCTTCCTTTCTTTGCCCCCCCTTTTGGCAAAGAAGTCTTTTACTAAGCCCACCGCACTTCTCAATCATCACCCCCCTCACTTTTTACTCTGAAAAAACTCATGCTGAGGGGAAAAAAAAGTTCTAAGAAATGGTCTGGAATCTAGCAGTTGGATGGGAAATTGAGTGCCTATTCCTTGACTCAACTCAGCAGAGCAAAAGCAAAAAGAGAGAACACTCAGGGTTTGGCAAAAAAAAAGCTTTTCCTCTGGATATGGTCCACTGGCTTGTGGCACAATTGTCATACAACCATGAAGAGTTCCAGTGTCTACTGGTTGGTTCCATCTGCTTCAGGCATTTCGCTTTTGAGCTCAGCACTTCTTGGGCTGGTAAGAACTCCTTGACGGTTCAGTTTCAAAAACCTCTTTTGGTCATAAGAGCTCCTTCTGCTTGGTCCTTTATACAGCTTTCTGTTTGTGCCTGTTTATTAAATGCCCTTTTCCCAAGTAACTATTGATTGTTGGAACTTTTACAGGATTCACTGTGATTCATTTGGACTTCAAATGCTTGGATGGAATCAGTGTTGGTCCTGTCCATTTTCTACCACTTGAAAGTCTGTCAGCCCCATCAACACGTTCTCATTCATGCATTACTAGGGCTTTCTGTGGGAAAGTTTCCACCAAATTAAGAAAATTTAGAATTTATGTACATTGTTTTCTTTCCAAGTATTTACGCTTTCAAATGTTGAGAAACACACTTGCCAGATTTCTTGTGACTAATTTAGTGTCCTTCCCCCCTTTTATTTCTTAATGACACAAACCACATAAGAAAGTCACTAAGAAATGTGGAATTATAAATCTCTCCTTAAAGCATATATTTAAATTACTTATACATAAATTATTGTCTGTTTTTTTTTTTTTAAGATCTTATTTATTTATTTGAAAGAGAGTGAGTGAGAGAGAGCACGAGCAGGGGAAAAGGGAGAGGGAGAAGCAGACTCCCCACTGAATAGGGAGCCCGATGCAAGGCTCAATCCTACGGTCCTGGGATCATGACCTGAGCCAAAGTCAGACGCTAAACTGACTGATTCACCCAGGGTCCCCAGTAATTTTCTATTAACCATATTCTAAACTACTTATATAATCTTCTGATTGACTTTCAATAAATAAATTTATCTTTTGTTCTAACTCTTAACTTGAACTTAAAATTTCTATTACTTTGTTCTTTCTGTAATTACAATAGTATCCAATATGAACATAGTTTAGCACTTGAGAATAAATTAATTTTTTAATTTATTTTTATTTTTTTATTAACATATATTGTATTATTAGCCCCAGGGGTACAGGTCTGTGAATCGCCAGGTTTACACTTCACAACACTCACCATAGCACATATCTTCCCCAACGTCCATAACCCAAGCACCCTCTCCCTATCCCCCTCCCCCCGGCAACCCTCAGTTTGTTTTGTGAGATTAAGAGTCTTTTATGGGTTGTCTCCCTCCCGATCCCACCTTGTTTCATTTGAGAATAAATTAATTTTAATAACAATCATTACAGCATCTTTTTTTGGAGTAACTGACTAGATCTATTTGAGAAAAATATACCAATTAGATGATAAGTAAACTTTCATTGTTACCACTTAAAATTATTATATTTTTAACTCACAATATTTTAAACCTAAATCTTGTGCTTTCTGTATTTGGAAATACAGTTGACCCCTTGAACAATACAGGGGTGAGGGGCACCAATCGCCTGCACAGTTAAAAATCCATTTGTAACTTTTTTCCCCCAAAACTTAACTACTAGGAGCCTACTGTTGACTGGGAGTCTTACTGATAACAAAAAAGATTAAGTAATACATATTTTGTATGTTACAAGTATTCTAGACTGTGTTCTTTTTCTCTCTCTTTTTTTGTTTTTTTGTTTTTTTATTTTTTTGAGAGAGAGACAGAGAGACAGAGAGATAGTGGGGTGGGAGGGGCAAAGGGAGAGGGAGAGAGATAGAATCTTAAGCAGGCTCCAGGCCTAGTGCGGAGCCCATCATGGGAATCAATTTCACAGTCCTGAGATCATGACCTGTGCCAAAATCTAGAAGCAGATGCTTAACTGACTGAGCCAACCAGGAACCGCCCCCTCTTTTTTAAGTAGGCACCATGCCCAGCGTGGAGCCCAACGTGGGCCTTGAACTCATGATCCTGGGATCAAGAGCTGAGCTGAAATCAGGAGCCGGGAGCTTAACTGACTAAGTCATCCAGGCATCCCTCTATACTGTACTTTTATAATAAAGTAAGCTATAAAAAAGAAAATGTTATTAAGAAAATCATAAGGAAGAGAAGATACGTTTACAGTAACATACTGTGTTTATATAAAAAAAAGTCCACTCATAAATGGAGCCGCACAGTTCAAACAACTGTACACTCTAGAGATAGACTACATTTTTTATTCTTTTCAAAGATTTTATTTATTTATTTGACAGACAGAGATCACAAGTAGGCAGAGAGGCAGGCAGAGAGAGAGAGGAGGAAGCAGGCTCCCCGCCAAGCAGCGAGCCCGATGCAGGGCTCGACCCCAGGACCCTGAGAGCATGACCCAAATCGAAGGCAGAGGCTTGAATCCACTGAGCCACCCAGGCGCCCCTAGAGATATACTACATTTTGATTTACCAATCAGTACATTATACCATAAATTAAGGAATAAAGTTCCTATGTAGTATAGTGTAATCATGCTTTCTTTTAGCCAGTGGTATATTTGTTCTAGAATTATAAGTATGATATCACTTGATAATATGATACTTTTGAAGGACTTGTAAAAGAAATTAAAACAATAGTGATTTGCTACCTCCAGTTTTAGGGTTTCTTGTAGCTAACTCTAATTCTAACCAACAGAGCACCTGATTCAGATTTGAGGTACCGGTGAAGGTTTCCTGGAGGGAAATGGTGCCAAAATTGAGAACTAACAGGTGACGGGAGAGCATTGGGATAAGAGGTGGTGACAGGATTTCATGATGGGGAAGCAGGATGTACAGGAGTGGAGAACAGGGTGTTGCCTGCTTTGTACTAAGGAATATTTGAAAAGAAGTATCTGTAGAAGTGGGAAGCAGGTTGAGGAGTTAAAACTGTAGATACAAATAAGGACAGATCGAGTTAAGACTTCAGAACCCAATTAAGGAGTCTGGACTTTATACTCTAGGCATTGAAAAGCCTCTGAAATTTTTGTTTTGTTTTAAGGAGGCATGTCACGTAAACAGATCTGCATTACAGAAAGATTATTTTGGCAGAAGATATCTAGAAATCTATTCCAATGACATGGATATTTTTGTACATTAAAAACTCGTGAAAGCCCACAACAGAGAATGAGTTTAAACAAACACTTTATACTATAAGATAGGAACTTGATACTATAAATCTCTGTATAATGTGACCTTTCAATTAGTCATCGACATGTGCATGAGTTCTAAGATGGGATCCCTTTATCTGGTAGTTTTATAAGCAAAAATAATATTAATTACTAATTTATGTAGTGCCTTAGAGTTACTAAAGTCTTTTACATACTCAATAATTTAGATCTTCTAGGAAAGGACAAGGAAATTTTCTGCTGTGCCTTGGTCTGTGTAGAAAGGCTTCTTTAAAAAAAAAATCCTCCTTTAACCAGGAAATCAATAGGATATTGTATTTCTTTACCAAGAGTTTCTCACAGAGCTGTGTATAAAAAGGAATGTACAAACAGTGGTAGGGTTAAGAACTCTGGAATGTAGAACAGAAAAAAGATATGATATTTGTCTATTCTTCTCTCAAGTAAACAACCTCTTACAGTTTAAACAATTTCATAAAGAAACCCAAATGACATTTTACCTATCTTTGAACTTCCAGTCCTTTTTGTTACCGAAGGTATTTCCCGAAGAAACAAAAAAGCGGCTTATGATGAGGAATAACACAAGAACTGGCTTTCAAGGCAAAAGGAATTTCCCTCCCAGAGACAAAATGAGGTTTTGTTATTTCTTTCCCTCTTAGTGCAAAATGTGGCCACATTTCACTGAAACTAAAGTGCCTTCAGCTGTAAAGCTCGCCCTGCTTTTAGAGCTGTTACACGTGGAGAACAAGGGACAGTACTGCAGACGACGAAGAATGTTCAAGTGACAGAAAGGTTGAAGTTACCAGGGAACCTTCTTACATTCCTGTCAGAATCAAACAAGAAGGAAGAGCTTGTTGTATACAAATAAAAACTTACGAGAACTGGGGCACCAGAGTGGCTCAGTGGGTTAAGCCTCTGCCTTTGGCTCAAGTCATGATCTCAGGGTCCTGGGATCAAGCCCCACATGGGGCTCTCTGCTCAGCGGGGAGCCTGCTTCTCCCTGCCTCTCTGCCTACTTGTGATCTCTCTCTCTCTGTCAAATAAATAAATAAAATCTTAAAAAAAAAAAAAAAACTTACAACAACATATGGTTGCACCCTCTTAAACTCAAATTTGAACATTTATATGCCTCCATACAGCATATGCACGCCTGTGTGTGTGCATGCATGCATGCATGTGTGTGTGTGTACTATGTTTGGGGGGGGCGGGGAGATGAAGGAAGAGGAAACAAAACTAAGGCACTACACAGCTGGCATGCCATACTCCAAAAGGAAAATGAGCTGTAGCATTCTTGTCAGTATTAGTATCTAACGCACATTTACTAAAACCTTGTAAGCACATTAGCAAGATTTGTCCTTCTTACTCTTAGGTGATCGAACAGCATTGAACACTGATCCTTTCAGGACGTGGAACCTAAAACGTGTCCATTTTCCTCATGGGGGTTTTGTGACAATTTATTAAACAAGTAAAATGAGATGAACACATTGTAACAAGAATGAGGGAACTTGTTGCACAAGATAACCTATTTCACAGACGATCACATGGCTTCCTGTGGGCAAAAATAAGAGCTCCTTTTCCTGACCAATGACTGGGTTCGAAACATCCAAAACGAATGTCGTAATGTATATTTTAAATGGCATGCTGAGCTAAAGCCAACATCCCTGAAATAATTTGGGTAAAAATAAAGTACAAAGATCTTTCAATTACATCGTCACAATAACCAAAGCAGAGAAATGGAAATGCCATAGCCTCAATGACTTTAAATACGTATCTTTCTAAAAAGCCCTATGTTACAAACGAGTTTTTTGAATTCAGCACTCATGTTACGAGCAACTGTCCCAGGTTGGAGAGAGATGCAGGAAAATTTGGACCTCAAAATGTAAGACATATGGTCTTGATTGCCTTTTGCAGCTACGTTGAGAGCTCAGTGTAAAGAAAAGCTTTCCAAACGCCAGCTTGCAAACTAGGTTTTTATGTGAAACTCTAATAAAACAGCAGCAGATGTTTCTATGCTATTAATTTGTTTGGGACTTTTTTGGCTGGTTCGTTCCAAATCAACTGTTAACTCCTGTCCAACAACTGCAGCATTCATGTCTTTTCTACCCAGGGAGAATGGGAGAAAGGAAGCTTCGCCTTGGGAATAGACATTGCACCAATTTGCTGTTTTCGTGGGAAAAGTGAATGCCAGCACTTGTGTTTGGTTTGGTTTGGTTTGGTTTGGTTTCTTGTTCTTTCTTTTCCTGAATGCCCTTAGAAACTGATAAAACTTGCCTTTTACTATAGGAGGTGTGGCCAGGAATCATCCAGCCAGGGCACTGCGGGAGTAAAAATGAAGTATGCCATGGTGGGTAAACATATTTTGAGGAACACAGCACAGGATTCATTTGAAAAACGAAGAGAACAAATCATGACTCATTTCTTTCTAAACCTGCTTGGAGGGATGTAGATGAACAGGACTTATTGTGGAGCTAACTGACATGACATAAAGATCGTAGCTTTGTCAAGGTTCACATTATCCGTTTGTTCGCTTTCTTTCCCCCTCTCTGAACCTTGTAATCCGTTTTCGCTGCCCCAAAGATCTGAAGAGATCACCTTTCTTTGCATGTAAATTTAGCTCTTATTGATCCTATTAAGATATTGAACATGTTTTACTTTCAGAAAGAAAACAAAGGAGTTTTATTTAATTATAAGTTTTAATTTCGTCATTTTCCCAATTACATATCGATCCCTCCTTCCCAGAGTAAGGGGGAGAAAACACATCGAGCTGATTCTTTCAGTGAGGTCCAAATGTGGTCAAACCTAAACACTGTTCCTCTGTAACTGGGCAGTTTGCTTTATATGACTTTATACTTTTTGGCCGGTAATACTGAGAATTTGCCCTTAAGGATCATTCTTAGTCCATACAGGTTTATTAATATCTTTCAAGATTATACAGAAATCTTTAATGGGATTCAAATGGAAGCCCTAAAGCCTATTACTCTATAAAATTACTTGGGCTTCTGACTAAAGTGCCAAAATTATTTGGATTTCAGTTTTGTTTCTACAACAAATGTAATAAAGCATCATTAACAAATTCAACTAAAGTTGGTTCAAGTTCAAAAAGTCTGCACATTCTAGTGTAATTAGAGACAAGAAAGTTTTAAAGCCCTAATGGAATTTTCTATAATTCTCCCCTTAATTGGAAAACGTTCGCTACTTGGAAATGTTTCCATGATACAAGAGCCAACTAACAAAGCAATGTACCTTATAAGAGTCTTTCTCTGCATGTATCTACTCTGATCTTTTGACATCACAGCTGCTCTTCCAGGACTGTGGAAACAGCAAAATCCTACAGTATCTCTCAGTGGTCCTGAGAAACAGAATCCATGTTCTTGTTTGATGAACACATCTGGCTCTTCTGCTCACCTCATCTGCTGCTACTCTTGACTTTCTCTGATGCTCCATATTTCATGTGGACGGAACTAATTTCACTTCCTAAACTAGTTACTATCTCTCTGACTACTGTTCTGATGCTACTATATTATATTTCCAACATCCCAAAATTCTAACTAGTTACCTACTAGTAGATTTTGTTGTTGTTGACCTATAAATTGTTTCGTCAGTCCTTTCTTCCTCCAACATCTACCTGGCCATGATTGCCTCCTCAACATAAAGTAGAAAGAATCCCATTTGTATGTGTTGACAAAGAACACGGCCCTTAACCTTTGTGAGAGCAAGGACATTGTACCCAAGGTCCTTCGCAGGGGGAGCTCTTTAATGTTACCATGAAATCTTCCTTTCCTAGCAAAGCTGTTGAATTTTAGAAGCCATTTGATAATACCCTTAGAATTGAACACCATCTCGAATCTCTACAACACGAGCACATGTTTTGTTAGGTAGAGGCCACACATCTCAATTTCTGGATTCTGCTGACTCTGCTAAGATCAAGAATGGGTTTCTAAACTACCCTTGTCCCTAACTGACACTCTTCCCTGAACCCTATTTTAACCCTCCTACCAAATCATGTTTTTCCCACATTCATCCCTGCCTCAAAAATGCTCCAATTCTCCCATCTTAAGAGGAAAACCAAAATTTTTACAGTGGCCTATCAGACACATGCTCACACCATTATCTCTTGTTGATTTTTAAAAATGCATGTCTATCTTACTTTGTCCCAGCTACGCTGGGTCTTAGCCATTCTTTAAATGACCCAAGCACACTTCCTCCCTTAGAATCTCACAGTCACTATTTCCACTGCTTGGAGCCTAGAAACACCCAAAGCTCCCTCCTTCAGTTCCTTCAGATTCTCAGTCAAATGTCACTTACTCAGTGAGGTCTAACCTGGTTCTCATAACTAAAAGTGAATGAATATCCTCACACTTGGCATTCCCTATCCCCTCTTCCTATTTTATTTCGGTCTTTCATCATCTAACCAACCATATATTTTACTTTATTGCTTACTGTATACCCCTCCCCTTCTGCATACAAATTCCATAGGAGTAGGGATTTGACATTGTGTTTTGTTTTCTTTTGTTGCCTCATACCTGTACCTAGAATAGTGCTTGCCACTATGGAGAGATACTAAATTAATATTCATTAAATAGTATATGATAAATATGATAAAGTTGAACTATGTATTTTTACTTCTAAGAGTGGTATCTTGCTATGCTAAAATAAATAAAATCCTGACCTTAATTATTATCCTTAATTGCATTATTGCAATTATTCACATGGTAGAATTTAAAAACTCATGACAATAAGGTATTAACTACTTACAGGTAATACCTAAAAGTATTTTACCTATTTTTGTAATCTTATAGAAACTGATTGAAGAGTTTCAGTAAAAATATTTTCTTTAGACGGTAGAAAAACATAAACTACAAACTGTTCCAGAATCTTTAACCAAACTAAAACGCACTGTTGTTTTGTCAATAATTATATGATCTAATCTTTGGAAAAATAAAACTACAAATTAACCAAATTTCAAATAACTGGGAAGAAAATAGTTTTATACCAAACATTACTCATCTAGAAGCTTTAAACACATGTGTGCGTGCACATACACTCACACATGTCCATGTCACAATTTGATAACAAAATGAATACAGAACGTCTTTAAAATCATAGTTTGAAGTTCACATCATGACTGAATTGAAAGCTCATGTTTGTAAAACCATCTGTCAAGTTGAAAATTATTTCTTGATTTTGCCAGTTTTTACAAGGGGCAGAGATGTGTATAAAGACATAAATATAGATGTTTTTTATTTACCTGGACCAAAAAAGAATATATATGGCTCTAACTTAATGTTAAAAATTAATATATTTAATTAATGTTAATTATTTTTAATTAATTAATTAATTAATTTAATTTTAATTAATGTTAATATATTTAATTAATGTTAAAAATTAATATACTGGGCTCCCAGTTAATCAGAAATCAGTCAGAGAATCCCTCAGAAAAATTCCATTTAGCCAAATACACTTGTGTCAACCACATTAAAAAAGAAAGTTATATATTATGCCACACACACCTGTGCCTTCCATCTCAAGGCTACACAGTTGGTGAGTCAGATATCTCAACCTGGGCAGTGTGACCAGAGAGCTCATTGGTTTTGTTGTTAGTTGTTTTATTAACATATAATGTATTATTTGCCCCAGGAGTACAGGTCTGTGAATCATCAGGCTTACACACTTCACAGCACTCACCAAAGCACATACCCTCCCCAATGACCATCACCCAGACACCCTATTTCATCCCCCTACCCCCCAGCAACCCTCAGTTTGTTTCGTGAGATTAAGAGTCTCTTATGGTTTGTCTCCTTCCCAATCCCATCTTGTTTCACTCCCCCCCCCCAGCCCCTACGATCCCCTGCCCTGCCTCTCAATGGAATACTACGCAGCCATCAAGAGAAACTGAACCTTGCCATTTGCAACGATGTGGATGGAACTAAAGGGTATTATGCTAAGCGAAATAAGTCAATCAGAGAAAGACAATTTTCATATGATCTCTCTGATAGACAGCTCATTCTTAATCACTACTCTATACTGCCTCCCTATAGCACTGGTCTAAGGCTATGTGACATTCAATTCCACTCTCACCTCTTTTATTTTTTTAAATATTTTTTATTATTTATTTATTTGACAGACAAAGATCACAAGTAGGCAGAAAGGCAGGTGGAGGGTGGGGCGGGGAGCAGGCTCCCTGTTGAGCAGAGAGCCCGATGCAGGCCTCGATCCTAGGACCCTGGGATCATGACCGAAGGCAGAGGCTTTAACCCACTGAGCCACCCAGGCACCCCTTCACTCTCACCTCTTTTATAGGAGTAGTTATCATTTATTGAATATCCACTATGTCCACTATAGGCTGGATTGAGAGTAGAGAGATCCATTCATTTGTTCATTTATTCATATTTGAGTAAATGTTCTATTCCTCCTAAATCTTTGACCCATTACCATACCAGGCTGTTTACTTAAGTGTATGCCATTTTTTTCTTGGCAAATGGCAAGTGTCGGTTTCTGAAGGTCCTTGAGATATGGCTATTCCCCTAATGATGGACCATTTCTACTCTTTATCAATGGATGAAAGAGTGACTTTATGATTTTTTGGCTCTTGATTATGAGAACAGAAATGATTTCAAATACATGAAAATATTTAAAAAATCATGTCACGCTGCTAATAATCCAGACATTGAAGCTTAGTTTAACATTAGAAAAAATATATATGAATTTACTACATCAATACATAGAGTGGGTAGAACACAGATGATGTACTCAACAGATCCATGAAAATCATTTCATACAATTCAAAACTCACTCATGGGAAAAAAAATCAGAAAGTTAAGAAGGAAGTATATATTAAAATTTTAGAGCAAATGTTATATGTAATAGGGAAACATTAGAAGGAGTCCATTTTGAATTAGCAAAAAGACACGGGAGCTTGGTGTCATTATTCCCATTCACCATTCCCTCTCATTCTAGAGGTCCGGAAAAATAAAGTTAACAAAAGTTGTGCCCCAAACTGTAATCTCAGAAGTTTACAGTTTTCATGATCAGAGTTCCTACCACCATGGTTCCTAAGCGGAACCTTATTAACTGGAATCTGGTAAATGAGGTGAAAAGACAGGAGTCCAGGAAGGACATCTAAGACCTACAGGGGTGACGCACTCTGCTGTTGAAAATTTTTTCAGATCACATCCCAAAGTATTGAAAAATTCAGCATTGGAGAAAACAGTTCTCCCACAGCTCAAATACAGCGAAGCAAACTGCATAAAACTTCAAACCAAAACTGCTTCAACAGCTACCAGGGCACCTGGGTGGCTCAGTGGGTTAAGTGTCTGACTCTGACTCTGGTCATGATCTCAGGGTCTTAGGATGGAGCCCCACATAGGGCTCCCTGCTCAGCGGGGAGTCTGCTTCTCCCTCTCCCAGCATAGGTGCTCTCTCTCTCAAATAAATAAATAACATTAAAAAAAAAAAAAAAACTGACTAGCCAGAACAGGTGGGTCTGAGTAAGAATCCAACTGTAACACACTGAGTATTCTTCCCATCTCCTCTCCTTCAATCTAATACAAGGAAAATTCAAGTAAACCATCAGCAGAGGACATTAGGCCAGGATGGATGTCCGTGGAGAGAGGGAACAGAAGTCCTTCTTAAATGAAGGAAGCCTCAGGCTGTCAGACTCAGCTGGCATGTATATCACAGACTCCATCATGGAGCTTAGGAGACCAGGACCCTGCAGGGTGTGGGGCAAAGCTGAGCCAGGTTCCAAAGTCCCACAATCAGATATTTCCAGGGCTGCAATCATTCATGCACTGCGCCCCTAGATGCAAGGCAAGGCCCTGCTGCTCTGAGCAATGGTTGGCCATGACCGTAGCCCCAACCCAGTGGAATTAGGGGCAGTCAGTGCCTTGGATGCCCCAGGGCTAGTGACAGATCCTAAGTACCTAAGATCACTTTGAATCATTCCCGTCTCAGTCCCACAAGCATTGCTGGGAACGTGGGAGCTGGAACAGAGTGAATGCGTTAGAGCATTCGTCTGCATGTTTCCTGACCATTTCGGTTTGGGTTTCCATTAAGCGCCTGCTCAGTTCTCTTGCTTACTTCATTATTGGCCTATTTGTGCCCCTGCCCCTCATGTGGGGGCACTTTAATATATGCTGGATGTTAATCCTTTATCACGGTTTATGAAGATCTCTTGATTGCTGTCATATTTTCTAACCGTGTCTTTCTGAGGCACTGAAGATCTTAATTTTCATGTCAAATTTAGTGGTATTTTTCTTTATGATTAGTGCTGCTTATATCTTCTTTATCTTTAATGACCCCAAAGTCACAAAGATTTACTCCTATATTATTTTATAAGTTTATAATTTTCCTTTTCACCTTTAGGACTTTAATCTATCTGGAATTTATGTCATTATATAATGTGGAGTGTCTTCTTTTTTTTTCTTTTCCCCAGATTGCACCCATTGTGCTAGTACTTTTACTGAAAAGATGATCTTTTCTCCCCAACCTGCCATATCAGCTCTGCCATAAATCAAGTTTCATTTGTCTTTGGCTCTCAGTTCTGCTCCTTGACCCATCTGCCCATTATCACACCGATCTTCATCTCTACAGCACCAGTGTTTATTATCTGAAAAGGCAAGGTCTCCCACCTAATTTTTATTCTTAGACTTATCTCGGTTATTTCTGGTTTCTTGCCTTATTAAAATTTTATATCAATTTATCAGTCTCCTCTCTTACACACACACACACACACACACACACACACACACACACACAGAGGCACGCCTGTTAAGATATTTTTTTCAAACTGAAAGGAAATAAACAAAACAGAATCCTTATTCTCAATGAGGAAAAATGATTCCCAGCTAATATCCACCATAGCTCTCCATTGCCTCATGGGATAGAATTTTCACAACTTTTGGATTCAGTCCATCCTTCCATCTCTATAAACAGGTCTTTATATCGCACCCAAATTATTGGAACGGACTGAAAGAGAACAATCTAATAAAACCATAAAGTGATTTAATATGAAAGCTACAGGATTTCATAGTTAGAACGCACTCAGCAGTTTATTTTTTGTCAGGTTGGATCTACTCGCGTATTATTTTAGTGTACATACTATCTGTATGATTAGAGGTAAATTCCTTTAAGGCAGAGAACAACTTGTTCACTCCAGTGAAACTCTTCCTAGTACTTATATTTGCACTATTGTGTTTGATGCTTTTTAAAATTTCTGAGTATCTCTGTAGGTCATGACTTGTCCCAAATTAAGGATTTTGTATTTTATCATTCCTGTTTATAAAAATACTACTATTTCCATTTTATAGCTCCAGAAACTGAATTTTAGAGAGGTTAAGTAACTTGCCCAAGCACCTTGCCAAAAAATGGCACAACCCCAATTGCAACCCAAGTGTTTCTAACTTTAAAGTATGTTGAGTAAAAGTTTGTCATATGTGTAAAAAATGGTACCAGAACTCAGATTTGGAAGAGACCAGTGTGGATATACTAGAAGTGATTAAGGATGTATGATATTGAGTCTGTATTTACTTAAATCATTCATTGTTGACAGGTTGCATCTCTACCAGGCCTGTGATCCCTACACTGGAATTATTCCATTCAGCTGTGGCTGGAGCTACACATTGTTTTCTCGCCAGGAACCTCAACTAGTCCAGGGAACCTCACACACTGGACTGTAACTATAATGAGGCTGGTACAAATAAATGCTGAACAGACTGTCTCTTGTATCATTCAAACCAGAAGTTTAGTGGTAACGTGCCCCCTCAACAACTAATTGATCTGGTAGCTCTAAAATCTGCTCCAGCATCCTTTATTCTTGAGAATACAAAAAATAATATCTTGCACTCCCTCTCATACATACACTTAAAATAATCTAAACTACTTTCTAGGGGCACCTGGGTGGTTCAGTGGGTTAAGCCTCTGCCTTTGGCTCAAGTCATGATCTCAGGGTCCTGGGACCAAGCCCGCATTGGGCTCTCTGCTCAGCAGAGTGCCTGCTTCCCCCTCTCTCTCTGCCTGCCTCTCTGCCTGCTTGTGATCTCTGTCAAATAAATAAATAAAATCTTTAAAAAGAATGTTAAACTACTTTTTGATCTTTCTTTACTTTAAATATGATTTCAATTATATTTTTTATTTATAAAAATTTTAAAATTTTATTGAAAATAAATAAAAATAATTTATTTAAGAATACAAATATTTAGGGTGCCTGGGTGGCTCAGTGGCTTAAAGCCTCTGCCTTCGGCTCAGGTCGTGATCCCAGGGTTCTGGGATCAAGCCCCACATTGGGCTCTCTGCTCTGTGGGGAGCCTGCTTCTACTTCTCTCTCTGCCTGCCTCTCTGCCTACTTGTGATCTCTGTCAAATAAATAAATAAAATATTTTTTAAAAAAGAATACAAATATTTATTTATAAAATAATACATATTTTAATGACAGCAAAACATCATCTATCTGACCCACTAAGAAAATAATTCAGACCAGTTAGCTAGTTCACCCCTCTGCCTTTTTTCTTTTTTGTATAAGTTATATGAAGCAGAATTTAGTTTTTTAATCTGTAAATGCCAATGAATAGGAGTGGAAATTTCAAGTTTTATGGAAGTATAGATAACTGCTTCTATCTGCATTTTATGTTATTTCTGTTTTACCCCATTATACTCCATTTGTTTCTTTTTTTTTTTAAATATTTTTATTTATTTACTTGACAGACAGAGATCACAAGCAGGCAGAGAGGCAGGCAGAGAGAGAGGAGGAAGCAGGCTCCCTGCAGAGCAGAGAGACAGATGCAGGGCTAGATCCCCGGACCCTGAGATCATCACCTGAGCCGAAGGCAGAGGCTTAACCCACTGAGCCACCCAGGCACCCCTTACACTCCATTTGTAAAGCTATTTTACCTGTTCAGATGTGCCTGTTCTTAAAATTTCACTTTTTTTTCTCTCAGTTGGTAGCTTTTCACACGTCATAGGTTTCAGATAGCAGACTACCATCTAGGTGATAGTGTTTATAAACTGTCAACAGATTCTTAATAATAAGATGTCCCACCTTGTTCTCTTCAGCTCTCATGACAGCATAAATGAATATTTGGATTTGGCCCAGAGAAATGAGTTTGCAGGGTAATTTAATTTAATTTAATTCAATTCTACATAATTCAATTGCTTTCAACAAACTTGCAAACATTGGTGGCTGGCCCAATACTCCAGGAATCTAGGTCCCTGTCCCCTGCTCCAGAAGCAGATCGTGAGACAAGTTTTCAAGTGCCATCATGTCTGGGTGAGTGGGGAATTCAGCCAAAGAAAGAAAGGAAGATAATACAAGGTGTTTCCATGAGTAAATAGAGTGTCACTATAGAGAATGGGGTCCCCTAGGAAATGATGTGGCACAAACCTCAGAATTACTCTACGAGAGAAGAAAGGAAGCTGAAGGTAGTTATGCATCAAATCCAGCTACGGCGGGGCACCTGGGTGGTGCAGTGGGTTAAGGCTCTGCCTTTGGCTCACCTCATGATCTCAGGGTCCTGGGATCAAGCCCTGCATTGGGCTCTCTGCTCAGCGGGGAGCCTGCTTCTCCCTCTCTCTCTGCCTGCCTCTCTACTTGTGATCTCTCTCTCTCTCTCTGTATCAAATAAATAAATAAAATCTTTAAAAAAAAAAAAAATCCAGCTACAGAAACAAACAAATCCCTAGCATTAGTTGAGGGCTACTTCTGGACATGCTAACTGCAAACAGTTTCAAGGTCCTTATATAGATAATCTAAGCATGGGGCCAGAGAAAGAGTCACAGAACTTTGTAGAAAGAAACCCTGGGCAGGTACAAAAGCAGTGAGTACGAAGATGTAGGTGGTGAACCAGTAGCATCTACCACAACATCTTTAAGCTGCATAAAAAGAAAAATCTAGAGATTCTGTTTCTCTATTCTAGGTTCTGTTTGTGCCTGTTGCCCAGAATCAACCAAATATCCTTTGGATCTTTTATATGCAAAATCTATATTGGACACTGTGGGGAAAATGAAGATACAAAGACCTAGTTCCTGAACCCCCAAGGTCCTAGTAGTGAGCTCTCATGACTCTGTAATCTGGTGGAAAAGTTCTACTCTCATTCCCTACACTGACCGAAACTGGATTTTAGACACTACAAAAAGACTATGGGTAAACTACATATGGCATATTCCACAATGCAAATCACAATACATGGTTTCCCCTGAAGAATCAACATTCCCATGGGTTAAAATCATTCTAGTCCAATTTAATAAGTCTGTCCAAAATTAAAAGGAAGCCAGGGAAAAGGGGAGGGGAGCTCAAGTAGTTGCATATACTTGAAAAAACAAGTAAATATTTTCCAGTGATTGAAAATTAATATTTACAAATTTAATAGAATACGCTTTGTTCATATACAATAGTGCATTTGTTAACAGTGACATATTTATCTGGCCTTTCCTAGTCTTAGGAAAAAATTATGTCAATTTTCCTTCAGACTGCCTTCCTATTCTGTCACACAAATTATTTCATGAAACATGAATCCAAATGTTCTGTTCTTTTTCAATTTCCTTTCACCACAAATTCCAGAGTTCTGCACTTCATGGCTTTTCAGTAACAATTCAGTCTTTTTATTCTAATGGCAAAAACGCAATACTGCTGTCTTTAATCAAGCTACTTTTGACATGTCTTCAATTGTGAAGATTTAGTCTTTTGTGTTAAAGGGAAACTTTAAGAAATAATTACAATGATCTAAAATGATTTTTTGCTGCTGCATTTTCGGCTCTTCAGCTCCTCATGACTACATTTTCCCATCAGTTTCTGCAAAAGCTTTTGCTCCTTATTTTTAAATGCTAGACAATCACAATAAATTAAGAAAATGACTTATATTAAAGATTTTTCACTGGACAAGCAAATATTTTTAACATGTATTAGACCTAGAAATTTAAGATAACCTCCTACCCCACATCTTTATTACCAAGTATAAGATCGAAGAGTAAAATAAGAAACAAAGAAAAAAAATATTGAACAAATATCCTTATTGAGTAACTGAAAGCAAACAGGTTAACTTCAGTAATTTTTAACAAATTGTAAAGAACATTCATACATAATTAAATGGCAGAAAGGCTGTCGCTCCTCTAAGCTGTCATCCAGGCAACAAAAACCTACAAAAGAATATGGTCTATGCAGATCATAGTTCCGGTCTGGCCCTGCCTACAGCTTCATGTAATTCCCGTGGTCTTTAAACGCTAACAGGTCTTTCCTGCCTCTAGACTTTTATCCATCTACCTAGTGCACTCTGCCTAACCCATACTCATCCTCTGTGTCTCTGATATGTGTAACCTCCTTCGAGACTTTTTTGCCTAACCACCAAATTTAAAGTAGACCCCCTACCAGCATCCACTCTCGGAGTATTTTTTCTGTTCCTCACAAATTTTGTCACAGTATGTGTGAGTGTGTGTGCGCAGGTGTATCTTAGGGTAAGTATGGCTATGAGGCCAGGAAATAATTCTCTATCAGGTACCCATTACCTGTTACACTTAGTGACTACCCAAGTAATATTAATCAATTAAATGAGCAAGTGGATAGCAATGAATTTTTATTCAAAACTTTGGAATAAATAGAAATCTGTACACTTTTTATTTATTGACATCAATGAAAGACACAATTTGTTGAATTCCACGAAGCTGTAGTACACTAGCTTCAGGAGCATTAACTAGAAATTATTCATTTTTGTTTCCTTATTCCTAGAACAGTGTCTGGCCTATTGTAGGGACATTTAAAAAAAAAAGGCTTGTTGAGTTAAGTAAATCAGTGAACATGATATGATAGAGTTCCCAAATTTTCACATTATTCAGCAGCAAGGAACACATTAGTCTGTGACAAAAGGTATATATTATCAACGCTCTTTATTTTCCACTCTCTAAAAATAATTATACTTGTTTTTGAGATTTCTTTTACCCTGTTTGAGATAAAGTCAACAGGGAAGGTCTAGCTAAGAAGGATACATTGTTTGGGATTTTTGCATGATTCAAAGCAGATTGTCAACTTTTTCTGGTTTTTGAATAACAACAACAAAGACTTGTAATGCTAAATGGCAACGGCTGGCTTATGACACTATTTGGAACTGCAGTTTATAATGATGGAAGTCAAGATATAATAGAAGTTATGAGAAAACAAGCTTGAAATCAAATAAAGCCAGATTCAAGTCCTGATGTAGCTACTTAAAAGATATATGACTTTGGGTAAATTATTTAGACTCCTTGAAAGAAGATTTAATGGGGATAATAGTACCTCCATATATTTTGTTAGGATCGGGAGAGGCCTAAATTAAGCAAATAATAAAATGGTGCACATATGCACGCCTATAGTTACCTCTTAGGAAAGAACAGCTATAATTACAGTAATTATTTTTATTCATTATTGTTTCATTAGGCAACACATATAAATCCCTTAATCTGTTATTTTCTCCCCTTTATCTCTGATCACGCATTTATTGCCTCATACTTGCTCCTTCTCAGAACTGAGTTTCTTTTCCTTCACACAGCTCGTCCTTTCATCTGAATTCTGCATCTCATTTTCTTTTCACCCTCTATTACAATTATTGTCCAAACAACCTTTTTATTTTCCTATAAAACCCAAGTTAATTCCATTTAAGGCTATCATTCTAACAAGACCAGAGTTTCTTCAAACACACACAGAGTGAATTAGTTACAAATATTTGTCTTTGTCTGCAGGTAAGCATTTTGTAGTTTAAAAATAGCAGACTCGCACAGTTTCCATTCACACTTACAGACGGATTTCTAATACTTATAAACTACCAGCATAATAGTCTACAAAGAGAGTCAAACCAGTTTGATGTCAGCAGAAAATATGCCCTGTAGCAAAATGGTCTCTAGCCAGATGATATTACTCATCAAATGAGCCCTGATTTAGAATAGCTGCTGAACTCAAAAAGGAAAGGAAGAATCCAGAAGCAAAATATGTAAACCAGGGTAGCTGATGACAAGCTGACCAAAATCTTTCTCAGGAGAGAAATTAGACATGTCCCAGTCCCAACAGAAGTTTATTCTAAGACAGCCACATACGTCTTCCTTCTAAGAGACAGTGTTCATAAAGGCTCAGGGATCAATTTTCTAGAAAACAAGGAGAGAAGCAAAATACATTTTCTGCTGTCAGTTTTTTTCTCTCTCTCTTGAATCGTATCTCATCATGAAGAAAGAGACCGGGTCCATGCGCCCCTAGAAGATGTCTTCACATAAGGATGTTTAAGAGATGCCCTACTTGACAAGATGTCAGTTCTGTTTCAAATTCAAGAGGCTGTAGCTTCGTGCAAATCTGATTTGGATATCAACTGCAAAAGTGATATTCTCTCTGGGACAATCATCTCATATAAAATGTGCTGATACTGTTCAATCTAGACGCCTTAATTAAATCTGTCATATCCCAAAGATTTTTATTAAATAAAAGGAATAATGACTCCTGCTAAGAGTTTGAAAAATGTGAAGTATCCACAAAGATCACTTGGCTATGGTTGCTATTGGAAGAAAACATTCTACATTCAGCAAATAACGCCTACCATCGAAGATAGCTAAAAATCTCTGAGTCAGCATACTCATGTCCCTGTGTGTAGGAAAGTCACAGAGCTGTAACATTTTCTATATTCTCTGATAAGTCCTAAGTCAGCTGTAATTCATTAAGGAAGTCGTTGAAGCCAAATTGAATTTTCCAGAAACTGCATCATCAGACATCAAGGAACTCTGCCTTAGTAACAGATTCGGGAAAGACTAGTTGGTTTTTAAGCATTACTCCTTGAATCGCATGTCATCCCCTGATGAATACACACTGCCCATACTTTGTAACATAATCAGTGTGCACTAGCCCATTATTGCTTCAATGAGCTTTTTGTTCATTGAATCTTTACAGAAACATCTTTCTCAAAAATGGTTTTAATTCTGTAAATTGTCTCGTTTTGGAGCCATAATATGCCATGAGTTTTTGATGGCAATGAATAGTTCCTTAAAGGAGGGGGAAAAAGTGACTTCTTTTGTGACATTTCAGCATCTGTGGAAGAATCTGAGGTTGTTAGAATTCCATCAGAGAGGTACAGGCCTGTGCTTAGTGTAAAAGGGAAGAGATGGCCGTGCAAGAAATGCGTCCCCTTCCAACAACCCTATTGGAATCAAAAGCTGAAGTTGACTCACAAGGCCATTTAGAATCTGTACTTCTTGGACACCAAAATGTTCCAGTAAATCACTCCAAGTGCTACTATGTAGGAGAAGAGATGAAGATATCATCAGTGGCGTCTCGTCCTCCAAATCCTGCTTCAATCAAAGCTGTTCTGTTACAGTCATCAACTTTGATATGTTCATCTCTCATACAACCTACACATTCAGACGTTATATGTCGACACCCTCAAATTATTCTTTGGATTATGAGCACTTTCAGCTACAGTAACTGCAGGTGACACCGCCTGGCAGCTGACATTTCAAATTTGGCAGCTGCCATCTTTCCCTGGGCCGCAGTGTATCTCTATTTTAATATAAGATTGCGCATGTACCTAGGAATGTGTTAAGTTTTCTTGTATTTTATTTAAAAAAAATTGAAAGGAAATGGAAAAATGAAATGCTGACACTAGTAGTAAGCATAGGTCTTAAATATAATATAAATTATAAATTCAAACAAGACATCTAGGGAAAGATCATTTTAATTTTGACTGAAGACTTCAATGGATGTGTTTCACTTTGGTATGAAAAGAACATGTATGAAACTGAGAAACTATTGTCAATGTTGTGTTTGAACTGTAAGATAGAACTAATAATTACATGTCTTAGATTTCTTGGACTGGAACTTCTTGTCTTTCTATATATATTATTGAGTTTTTTCGCTGAGAAAATAGGGGTTGTCTATTATGCTACACTATAATGTTTGGTTTCTGAGGCTTAAAAAAAAAGTTACAAATGGCACATCGAGTCCAATCCCCTGCAGTAATAATTAAGAAAGCTAGAGCCCAAAAAGTTAAAGAGACTTAGTTCATATAGCAGGTAAATGACAGTGGTCGTTTTAATTCTTCCCAACCTATATTTGTGGAATCATGTCTTTCTCCTGAATATTAGTTACGGTTCTCCAGAGAACACAACCAATGGTGTATGGGAGTGTATGTGAGTACGAGACTGCATGGGTGCATGTGTGCATGCGTGTACATGCATGTAGGAAGACAGAGTGAGAGGGAAGGAGGGTGGAAGGGACTGCTGGGAAGAGAGAGATCCTAAGGAACAGGCCATGCCAATATGAAGGGAGGCAGCTCTGAAAGTTGCAGGACAGACTGGCAGGCTGGATACCCAGGAAATAGATGATGCCGCAGCTTGAGTGCAAAGAGAGCCTAAAAGCAGAATTCCTTTTTCCTTGGGGGACCTCAAGGTCTCCTTAGGCTTTCAACTTTTCCCCTTAAGCCTATCAACTGATTTGATGAAACCTACCCACATTAGAGAGGATAATCTGATCTACTCAGAGTCTACTTATTTAACTGTTAATCTCATCTAAAAATTACCTTCACAGCTATGTGTAGATGGGTGTTGAACCAAATATCTGGGTGTCGTGGCCTAGCCAAGTTGACACATAAAATTAACCATCAAATGGTGCTGAAAGACTCGATTTAGGAAAAAATAAAACCAGATGCTATCAACGTTTTGGTGTACAACTATCCAAAGGTTTAAATTAAACCCATACTCTGTAGCTAGGTTATTTTTGCTTTGTCGTCAGAGAAGGGTAAGTATGGAAAGTTGGAAGGCAGGTTAGCTTATCCAGTAGCTACAAAATCTGACTGCAACATTAATTTTACTTATTTTTCTCCTCAGCATAAAATTCATTTTCTGCAAGTTGATTTTCACTGACGTTGCATTTTTCAGTTCCATGTTATGCATATTAAGTCTTCCAGAATGTAGTTTTATCTTGTCTAAAGGGCCAATTTTTTAACAAGCTCCAGAGAATTTCCAATAGGGCAAAATGTGGTCAGTGGAACAGATTGCACTGCTAGAATACATTAATTTATTACTGTAGTCTTCATTTGAAAATGTGTTGCTTAATGACCTAGGAAAATGTTGCATGCATCCAGGCATAGCAACAATAATTTATTGACAGACAAGTTTCATTCTACCATACTAACCCTAAAACAAATGCCTCCATCAGGTACAAAAAGGGGAAATAAATAGGTGTATGAATTTAATTACGAAGAAATTAAATTAATTTTTTAAAAGATTTATTTATTTATTTATTTATTTGTCAGAGAGAGAGAGGGGGAGAGCGAGCAAGCACAGGCAGAGGCAGAGGGAGAAGCAGGCTCCCCGCCAAGCAAGGAGCCCGATGTGGGACTCAATCCCAGGACGCTGGGATCATGACCTGAGCTGAAGGCAGCTGCTTAACCAACTGAGCCACCCAGGCGTCCCAAATTAAAATAATTTTTTGAATCCTAAATACACCACTTCGTGATTTGGATCTTTTGGGTATGTAAGAATCATGGAATATAGTAACTTAAAAGGGATCTCAGAGTATTTCTGAACTAGGCTCATTTTCTAGATGAGCAAACTGCTTCCCTCAACAAAGGTCAAACAGCTTGTTAGGCATGAACCATGTCAGAAAACTTGGTATCTTATGTTCTTGTCACTATAATAGGTGGTTTCCAGTGGGGAAGGTTCTTGATCCAATATTATACAAAATCAAGTTTGTAGAAACTAGCAAAAATCACGCAGTCTGGGTGTTTATCACTTAGCTGACCTTAGAAAAAGAATTTTCATATATTCTCAAACTTTTTTATGACAGAAACCATGTGGAATATTTCTCAGGGAATTCATTTTGTAGATCGTGGAACAGCATTAAAGAAAGTTCAACAACACAAGGGCCCAGTTTGCAATCAGGTGAAGTATAAGGGATCACTCATGGGAAAACACACTGATATTCTAGTGTGTTCACCACTGTAATGAAAACATAATATTAGCTGCTATCTACAAGATGTTAAGTAACAAATTTGTAATTATATTGTATAATTCCCTTAACAAAAAGAGAACAGAAATAGAAATAGGGTAGTCCTTAATAAATACCTGATAGAGCAGAAAAGTTTTTTAAAGAATTAGAGTTATGATAATACTGTCATTTTCAAGAAGCAAATATAATTCTTAATAGATCTAGAAAGCCAAATGGATTAAAGGTATACATAATAAATTTCACTGATTTCTTCCTTCCCTACCAGTAGCATCATTCACAATCTAAGTAAACAGGTCAGTATTAACTCTATAATCTTCTACTTTTTTTTTTCTTTTTGAATTTCTAGTTCATTTTTTTCTGCCCTGCAAACATCTGTGTAGGTAATAAGAGCTAACAGTGTTTGCACGCCCCTCCTCCCAACATGAAGAGAGATCTGTGACAACATGAATATAGCTATGTCATCAAGAGCTAATGATTTTAGCCTCTATCATTTTCCTAGCATGGAATCTGGGCCTGTTTTCACTCCTAAGAAAAGACCATAAAGATCCCTCTTGAGACAAGAAGAGAGTTGTAGATTCAAGAAGAGTTCTAGCCTCCCTTGGAGGATGACATTCTTTTTAGAAGTTGTCTGTGTGACTTCCTTCTATGTGCACATCAGGGCCAGGTACTTACCTGTGTGAACCTATTTCACGATGGAAATATAGAAATGTTAGCTATCATCATTTGATGTTTGAAGTCTGTCCTTTACTTAGGGCTTTAAAAAGGAAGGACTGGGCAGGATGAATAAACAAAGTTAAGGTCGATTTTACAGTTTTCGACCCACTCTCCAGAACCATGGTGCAGCTGTATCAAATAAAGATGATACAAATCTAAGTGTAGACTTGTTTTTAATCATCAGCCAGTTTCCATTAAAAGTCTGGAAAAACAAATGCACCCAGGGTGGCTAGTGACTGACTCAGTCATGCATCCAGTCCTGTTTTTCTTTCTATATATCTCACTGTCTCTTGGTCCTTGTTAAATGATTAAAAGGTCTACCCCTACATTTCCCAGCATTGGATTATGACGGAACAATGGCCCACTACCATTGCCAAAACACTTCTCTCCTGATATTGCTGTCCTTACTAACGAGGCCGCGGACATTACTTATTACATTACCTCTTGACTTGAACACAGATGCATGCTACCTGCTCCAATGCTACAAGAAACCTTGATGGTCATAATCCACAACTTTGATTTTAAAAAAAGGAAGCCCAGACTGAATGACTCATTTGGTCATTCTTTTAATTAATGGGGGCATAGTGGATAGAACTCAGTTCTCATGAATTTCTGGCAGGACGTAAATCTAGAAATAGATTTAGAACATGGCTGGAATACTTACTGATGGACCAACACCCTACAACTCCTGCTTTGACAACATTGGATTCTAATTTTAAAGCCACATTCATTGGCAAAGCACTTCCCAGACACATGAGCAAATCTGATTATAAACAACAGTAATTACTTCTACAGCTTTGGTAAGGCAAATACCAAAAGCTGACTCATATTGAAAATGATATTAAAAGTCCTTCTATAAATATTTAGATGGATGAGTAAAAACATTCTGCAAATAATAGTCCGTTTTTCTTTAATATTTATTTTGAATGCAAACTGCATATAAAAGAGACAACCAATATGCATTTGTCTGCTATTTCTCAGTGTTTCCTACTATATTTATTAGATAGCCAAGAAAATATATAGCACGAATTCTCAGTTGTGCATAATATACAGAGGTGATGTCAGATTGTCCTACCCATCAGAAAATGACTACCAGGTAGTATTTAATTTATTTATTTTTAAGTAGCTTTATTGAGGTTTAATTGATACACCAAAAAACCTGGACGTATATAATGTATACAATTGGATGAGTCTGGACATTAGCAGATACCCATGAAATCATCACCACAATCAAGGTCATAAACATACCCATCACCTTCAAAAGTTTCCTCCTGTCCCTGTGTTGTTGTTTTCCTGTGGCAAGAATACTCAGTATGGGGGCACCTGGGTGACTCAGTGGGTTAAGCCTCTGCCTTCAGCTCAGGTCATGATCTCAGGGTCCTGGGATCAAGCCCCGCATCGGGCTCCCTGCTCAGTGGGGAGTCTGCTTCTCCTTCTCTCTCTACCTGCCTCTCTGCCAACTTGTGATATCTCTCTCTCTCTCTCTGTCAAATAAATAAATAAATAAAATCTTAAAAAAAATACTCAATATGAGATCTACCCTTTAAGCAAAATTTTAAGTGTATAGTATGAATTGTTAACTATAGGCACGATGTAGTAGGACAGACCCTAGAACTCACTCATCTTGCAAAACTGAAACTTTATACTGAAACTTTATACTTGTTGAACAAGTACTCCCCATTCCCTCTTTCCCAGCCCCTGGCAACCCCCACTCTATACCGTTCCAATGAGTTTGATTATTTTAGATACTTCATGTAAGTGAAAGCATGCAGTATTTTTCTTCTGTGACTGGCTTATTTCACTTAGCATAATGTCCTCCAAGAGCTCACCACTCAAAACCACTCACTAAATGTGTGTGGAATGTGTCAGGGGGTAAGGATGGCAGGTGATGATAAATGAAACTACTTTGGTAAAATACTGATAATTGTGAAAGTTTTATAGTAGATACATGAGAGTTAATTTTACCACTTTTTCTACTTCTGAGGTTGTTTTCAATTTTTAAAATAGGGGCACCTGTGTTGCTCAGTCGGTTAAAGTGTCTACCTTCAGCTCAGGTCATGATCTCAGTGTCTTGAGATCAAGCCCCATTGTGGGCTCCCTGCTTGACAGAGAGCCTACTTCTCCCTCCCCCTGACTGTGTTCTCTGTCACTCTTTCTCTCTCAAATAAATAAATAAAATCTTCAAAAAATTTTTTCAGAATAATAAAAAAAAACACTCACTGACTCTCTTCTGTCCTTCTATTCAGTTGAACTAGCTTAATCTTCTCCCATTCAATAGCTCAGAGATAAGTCAGTGTTAGATACTTCTTAAATTTCTGGTCTCACTCACTATCCTTTCTCTGCAGTCTTTTTCCTCTCTAAACTCAAAATATTTTCTTTAACTCATCCTTTGTTCCTCTGTAAAAACACAGATATTTATGCAGGTGCTTAAAGGTTCCACCTTTCAAGACGATCTCTGCCAAAATTAGTGAGCAACACAGACCTCCGTTTCTCTTACTCTTTCTCCTTTATTCAGAGAAGGGCTAACCTCATGAGCTCTCTGACATCGCCCTTTACTGGCTAAACAGTGATCCTTGAGGATAACTAATTCACTCGTGGTTTCATTCATTTACTTACTTAACTAAAGTTTGTTGACTATTAAGTAAATGTTAACATTGTAGTAAGAGCTAGGTACACAAAGAAAAAAAATAGAACACAATCAATGTTTTTACCACACAACACTTGGTAGCAAGTCAATAACACAGGTATATTTTAGTATTTTGTAAAATTCTTGAAGCACAGAAGAGTGATACCAAAGCTACTCAGATGAACTGAAAGTTAGGTAGAAAAAAAAAAAAAAAAAACTTGGGGAAGAATTTCCTGGCGACAGTGGAAAAAAGAAATGGATATAAAGTAGGAGGAGGTCCTCTAGGCATAGAGTACAACCCTAGGAAAAGCATAAAACAGACAAACGAGGTAGTGTATTCAGAGAATGGTAAACAGTTAACTTTTGATACAGCATGCGGTGGGAGAGATGGGAGGACCAGTGACAAGGCCATAGGTTTAGCAGAGGCAAGATAACAGACAGCTTTGTATCATGTGTTAAGGATCTTGGACTTCATTCTGCAGGTAACTAGACACCCAATGTTTCAACAATTAAAGATGTGATCAGATTTCCATTCTAGATAGAGGAACACTATAGGCAGGGTTGATTTCAAAGGGATATCGATGAAAGTGGTGTTATCATAACCCAGATGAGAGATCATAAGGGCCTAATGTAGGGCAGTGAGAAATAAGGATGAAGAAAAGGATGAAACTGTTTAAAAAATTAAATCAGATATTAACAGATTTTAGTATTTAATTAGATATAGGGCATAAGATAAGAGTGCAGTGAGGGCAAAGCAAAGAATTACTCCTAGTTTTTTTTAGTTTAGTTGGCCAGGTAAATGATTGTGCTAACAACTGGTAAAGAGGATATTGAAGGAAAAAGATGTTTAATTATATAGATGAATTCAGTTTGGGATACATTCTTAAGGTTTTTTGGGAGGGGAGAATGAATGAAGTTAAGACATACAGACTCATTACTGGGCTGGGTGTCCCATAAATGCTACCTATGATTTAGGTACTTACAGTAAAGAAAGGTAGAAATGACTAATAGGCAGTTGGCTGCAAAAATGCTGAAATCACTTGCAAAGATCTGAGGAAGAGAGAAACTGGGAGCCAAGGATCATATCTGACATCATAATCCTAAATAAGATGAACCAGGAAGAACGTGTATAGTAAAATAGAAACACATAAAGCAAAGTAAAGTAACAACAAAACAACAGGGAAATTCTAACATTTAGCAACCACCAATTCTGGGGTAAACAAAAAGAAGGAACAGTGAGCTTATATGAGAGGATGAATTTCACAAATAATGCTATGAAAGTGCAAGACAGAAGAGCGGTCCAGAAAGATGACTGGAACATGGTTTCTTATGTACTATGACTAGAAGGCCATTAGGGAGCTAGTTAAGAAGATACAATGGAGTGATGGTGATTGAAATCACATTATAATAGTTGTCACCGAGAATGGAAGGTTAATAACTAGAAATAATTAGAGTACAGCAAACATTCACAAAAGTGAATCCTCCTAGTAAAAGAGGAGAGGGCAGGGAAGAAAGGGAGAGAGAGAGAGAATGGATTATAGGATCTCGGGATGTATTTTGCCAATGTAGTAGTCTTGCATGGGGAAAGCTTAAGTATATTCATAGAAGGAAGTTAGCAGGAAATGAGAATTTGAGGGAGCAGAAGGAAGGAGTAACTGGGTGGAAGTGAGGGAAAGGAAGCAGGGGATGAAACAGTCTGAGAAGGCAAATTAATGTAGAAAACAAAACAACAATAAAGCGAGATTTTTTGTATTTGATTATTTGACATATATCTCTAGTACCTTCACAATCCTATCACAACCTCCTACTTGTACTAATTTCTTCATGAAGGAGCTTAAGCTATTTAAAGAGCAAAATTATTATTAACATGGAGAGAAGATAATTCCTTTGAAAACTACAATCCAACTATTACAAGGCAAACCTTATTAACTATGTTCACGTTCTTCTTTATCTGGCCTTCAAAGACTATCCATGCACTGTCCAACTGAGCTGACCTAAGGCATCCGCCTGGTTTTCCACGAGGTAGCTAAATTCGCTGAAGTCATTGTTGGACTTGATTTTGAAAAACATGCCCTGAAAATATTTTAAAGAGCTATATAAGAACGTTGTAATAGCTTGATAATGAATTGTTAGTACAGAATACAATTTCCTCTCCTATATTAATTATGGAAATGAGTATTTTCCCCAAATTGTGTTTGTCTATATAACACAGCATTAACAAGATTAAAGCTTTTGTCCCTGACTAAAGCTTTGGATTTTATTTTTTTAAGTAACCTCTACACCCCATATGGGGCTCAAACTCACAACCCTGACCTACCAACCAAGCCAGCCAGGCGCTGCTCCCCACCCCCCATCCCTGCCCTGCACCCTCACCTCAGCCTGGCAAACTAATGCTTTAAAAACAATACATTCAACTTGCTTTACTAGTGGGATTCATCAGTTTTGTGACTATTCTAGCAGAGTGAAGCCAAAAGATGAATCAAAACGAAGCCTGTTCTATATTAAACAGATGTTTTTGTCATCTACCTTTTCCATTACTTACAGAACAGAAGCCTCTATTAGAATCATCCCCTCAAGTCCCACATTTCAGGGAACTGAAATGGTGTTTTCTCTGTGAGTCATGTCATCAAAAATTATGTATTTAATAATATTCTCCAAATGTTGTCTTATTTTGCTTTTCTAGAGGAAACAAAGGGCAATCAATAGAAAAGTAAATTACCCCAAGAAAACACCAGGATGAGTGCTTGGTAGTAAAGACACTCAGTAAAAGCACTCAGAGATGAGATTTATAACTTGGCAGACTGAACACCTGAACATGACATTTTTAAGAGACAGTGATTCAGTACTGTGAGTTTATAAGCAACATTATTAATGCCTCCAAATGAAAAAAAAAAAACATACAAACTAAGAAACTGCTATGACACAGTAGCCTATACTCTTCATATTAAAATACTGTCTGCTAAATTTCCTACAATGAGCGCTTGAGACTGCACTATAAAACAGTAATTTCTAGGTAAAAATCCTACTGGGAAATGATACACTCCTAGCTTTATGCAGACAATATGTCTAAGGAATTGTATCAACTTAACAAATTATAAATTCCCACATTTAAGCGACTGGGAAATGCACATTTTGTTGTATTTCTGACTGTTATATTAATCTCCTACTTCTCAATGTAGTAAGACAGCCAAATTAAACATTTTTAAAGCCATAGTCATATATTCAAGTTTTAAACTCAAATTATTCCTGTCTTAGAAAAGCAGGAGTCTAATTAATTACAGTTTTAGGGATGACATTTTCCATACTGTGTCTTACTACCTTTTTTAAGCACTTGAAATTTTTAAATTATTTCACCTATTTTTGTAGTGGAACTAAATCATTCCAATTGGGTTAGACCAAACTTATTTGAGAGAAATTAGTGCTGGGAAAATCTGGTAGGATCAAGAGATAAAATACACACTGAATGAACAATAATGCCAAACCAACTGCTCCAATTTATTCTGCTAAATATCAGTGAAATGTATTTTATGACTGATTTGTCTAAACTACTACCTAGAATCGCTTCTATTTCCCAGTTTCACTTGTAAAAAGAATTTGCTTCTCTTTCAGGCCTTTCTCCAAATTTCTCTATAAAATTTACCATTTAAGAATTCCTTTAAAAAGTACGGAAAAGTATGGATTCATTTAATAGCGTCAACTGAAAATTCTAACACAGACGATTACTGACTATGATAAATAATCCTAACAACTAACTGCTGAGGCTAAGCCAAGAAAACACAGTAAAATAACTGCTTACTGATTAAAATTGTAAATTAAATGGTACTGGAGGGGGAACTGGCCTGCATGATAAAGGAAATCATCATACTTGTCCAAATTGTTTTCTTTCTACCATAAAATTGAGTTGTAAACAAAGTCTTTTTTTTTTTTTGATGTAAGAATGAGACAGAAGCATTTTTAAGATTTTATTTATTTGAGAGAGAGTGAGAGAGAGAGAGAGCGCACAAGCTGGGGGAAGAACAGAGGGAGAGGGAGAAGCAGACTTCCCACTGAGCAGAGAGCCCGATGTGGAGTTCAATCCCAGGACTCGCGGATCATAACCTGAGCCAAAGATAGAGGCTTGTTTAACCGACTAAGCCACTCAGGTGCCCCAAGACAGGAGCGTTTTAAAGAGAGGAACTGTAAGAACTATGGACTCTGAGAAACAAACTGAGGGTTTTAGAGGGGAGGGGGTGGGGAAATGGGTTAGGCAGGTGATGGGTATAGAGGGCACGTATTGCATGGAGCAGTGAGTGTCACAGACAAACAATGAGTCATGGAACACTACATTAAAAACTAATGATGTACTGTATGGTGACTAACATAAAAAAAAATAAAGTAACGATTTTAAATTACAGTACTCAAATCTACTATTTGTAATGTGATTTTTTATCCCAAAAGAAAAGGGAAGAGCATAAACATCTGTTGTAATTCACAGAGCAAAGACACCAAGAGAAGGCACTGCAGCATCGCTACAACTTTCTGTTAATTTATTAAAGAATTTAACTTAAACATATTATTGTTATGATGGGAAAAGATGAAGAATAAAAACAATATGCAATAAATATTATAAGGAATTATAATTCACAAATGAATTGATACAGATGTTAAATGACATAGAACAATTACTTAAAACAAAGGTGGATTTATCTGAGTTCTTCACAATTAAAAAGCATTGTCATAATGATGTCTTGTGTGTTGCGTATAGTGTTCACTTTATCCAACTCTAAGCCTGATGTTCAATAAGGGAAAATTATTGGTAGTTTTATTGAACTAACAGAAAAATATATGAGTAAAAATTTTGAAATAATAGGTTATCTGCCTTAAAAAGTCCCTTCTATGACACTGCTAAACAAAAGGGATTTTTGTTGAATATGTATTCTGGTTAATATAACATGCTGAAAGAAGTTTAAAAAAAGTCAGTATGATTTAAAATGGCTATTTCCTCTTTTTTTTTTAAAGATTTATTTATTTATCTGACAGAGATCACAAGGAGGCAGAGAGGCAGGCAGAGAGAGAAGAGGAAGCAGGCTCCCCACTGAGCAGAGAGCCCGATGCGGGGCTCGATCCCAGGACTCTGGGATCATGACCTGAGCCGAAGGCAGAGGCTTTAACCCACTGAGCCACCCAGGCGCCCCTAAAATGGCTATTTCCTCTTACAGCAATGAAGCACCACCATACTTAACAGGGAAGAAGTATTAAATTCAGAAAAAATGTTATCACAATTATTTTATATTCTTCTGAATGTGCTTTCCAATGCAATTTGATTGGAAAGAATATAGCAAGTATAGATATTGGGGAAAGAATGGCAAAGCTATCACTTTTTGATGATATGTGCACTTAACAGCAACCTAAAAGAATCAGCTGACCATCTGTAAGAATATATAAATAAGAAAGTGTTCAAACCAATAATGAAAATATCTTCTTTCCTATATATCACCAGTCAAGAATACGAAGATGATAATCCACTATACCCAGGGCACCTGGGTGGCTCTGTCGTTAAGCATCTGCCTTCCGCTCAGGTCATGATCCCAGGGTCCTGGGATGCAGTCCCCTATGGGGCTCCCTGCTCAGCGGAAAGCCTGCTTCTCCCTCTCCCACTCCCCCTGCTTGTAAACCCTCTCTTGCTGTCTCTCTCTGTGCCTGTCAAATAAATAATAAAATCTTAAAAGAAAATAATTCACTATACCCACAAAAATATAAAATACAACAAAAATGAAATTAACAAAAAATGTGCAGGACCACTACGAAGCAACACGTGCACACACACACGCGTGTGCACACACATTCATTCATGTCAGTCAAGACCAATATCAAATACCGGGGAACTAAATGAAAAAACACGTACCATGCTATGTGCAGTGAGAGAACTACGAATTATGAATATGGCAAATCTCTTTAACCTATTAACCAAATGTTGCCTAATCAAATCCCCAATTTTGCAAATAAATCTTAACATTTTCAGCATTTGATTTTTATCTTTAAAAACCATACTAAAGGGGCACCTGGGTGGCTCAGTGGGTTAAAGCCTCTGCCTTCCGCTCAGGTCATGATCCCAGGGTCCTGGGATCCAGCCCTGCGTTGTCTGCTCAGCGGGGAGCCTGCTTCCTTCTCTCCCTCTGCCTGTCTCTCTGCCTACTTGTGATCTCTGTCTGTCAAATAAATAAATAAAATCTTAAAAAAAAAAAAAAAAACCCATACTAAAATTCTGGGGCACCTGGGTGGTGCTGTGGGCTTGGCAACTGAATCTCAGTTTTGGCTCAGGTCGGGATTTCAGGTTTGTGGGATCAAGCCCCATGGCGGGCTCCACGCTGTCAGCACTAGCCTGCTTGGGGCTTTCTCTGCCCCTCCCCCACCCACACATGCTCATGTGCACTCTCTCTCTCTCTTAAATGAATGCATAAATCCTATAAATAAATAAATAAATAAATAAATAAATAAATAAATAAATATTATATTGAAATTCTAAGCGACCTCAAGATTCTTAATGGTACTAAACATTTTTACATATAAAGATATGTAAAATATCTTTATTCAGCTCCTATGCTAACATCTTTAATTCCAATTTTTAAAAAAAGCTTAATTCAGATTGATAAGAAAGTGCAAGTTAAACTTTTTATGCCCCCTTTTCATTGATTCCATAAATGGCCATTATGAAAGAAACTACAAAAAAAAAGAGTCCATCATAATTAAAGGTCGTGTTGACAGTGATCACAAGCTATGTGTACTTAAGGATCAATACATGACCAACAGCCTCGTCTAGCTCTCTTTCTGGGTTGCTATGTGATTTGACTACTTGCAAAGCTGATCTCTGTTTTTAATTCTCCCACTGAGTTATCAGTCACTGCTCAAAGAGAAATGGCCAAAGGATTCTCAACCTTATTTCTTATCCCACACACCCCAGCTTAGACATTTCTAGTATTCCCTCAGACAAATCTAAATACTAAAGGTTGCTAACTATGGGCTAGTGTCATGCTCTTCAACGGTTTCAAACCATGACCTAGCATGACGAACAAACAAACAAACAAAAAACATTTCTCCAGAGATTCTGAGACATTTTCTTTGCAGGATTACCTTTTTTCTAAAATCTGTCCTTAGCTAAGAATCACACCCCAGGCCTACTGATCTATCTCAGATGCAGAATTCTTCAGAAGATATTAAAGAGTTAAAAGCTAAGATTCATTGCATTTCATTCTTACAGTTGTCCAAGATTCAAAACAAAATTTTAATTGTTAGCATTTTTGAGTACTTGATCTTTTCTGTGTGTATGTATATAAAATTGGTCGCCTTCCTAGTCCAGGAATTCGTGTAAGTTTGCACTGGATTTTTTTTTTTTTTTTTTGGTCCCAGTAACACTTGTCAGTACCATTAATGGACTATCGCAGTAAACATGTATCAGGATAGAAAAGGATAAACAATAATATTTATTAAATAAACAATTACTTCTGAAACCAATTCTTTAAAAAAATTTATGGAAGTCCCTTCATTGCGATCAAGTTCCTGGTCATCCTAGCAACAGCATGACTTTATCACCTTTACTCACACCCATTTCAAACAAACCTTAGGAGACTGAAAATCGTGGACTTGTCCGACGTTAGCATATGAAAACCGTTTTCTCTCTTGAACCACTTCAATTTGCTCTCCTTTGAACTATGCCCATCCCTTAGCTCACACCCATCAGCAACAAAAGCCCAAAATATCACCCCCTCCACTGCCTTTCAGGCCATCTGTAGCAGAGTGGCTCTGAGTGAATCACCCCCATGAATCATCTGTTTACATTTATTAAGATAACAGAGAACAAATGATAACAAAAAGTGTACCAGCTAAATGATAAATATGTTACCAGAAGCCACACAAGATATCAATGAGATGTCAAGAAGGCAATATGGGACTATGTCTTACCTGTCAAAAGTAATTTCCAAAATAAATGGACCTTGGGCAGCATGGCCAATGCTTTCATTTTGGCTGTCTTCATGATCAAAGCAAATCATTGCATGATTGATTCAGCTGTTTCAATCACAATGAGGGCCAAAATGAATGGATTAGATGTTCAGCTGTCTTGATCATCCAAAAGAAATACAGTCTCAGAGTTAAAAAAAAAAAAAAAAGTTACCATGATCTGGTGATATCTGAAAATGACTAAAATTGTACCTTCATAAGGAACAAATAGTTTATAGATTATAACCAGTCTACCAGTAGTATTCACCCTCTATCAAATTATCTGAATCTGGATTTCATAATTGGAACATAATGATATAAAAAAATGATCACTAACGTTTACTGAAGCCTTAATGTATGCCATAAATTAGTTTAAGTGCTTCATAAGTCTTAATTCATTCATTCTCACAACAATCCTCTGAAATGAGTACTGTTATTATCCACATTTTAAAGATGAGGAAACCAACGCATGAGGCCACATTTGCAGGAGGTCATATAGGTAATAATTGCACAAAATTGCATATCTGGTAATTGAGTCACTCTACTGTCAAACCTTAATCCCTTCACAGTAATATGATTAAAACACTCAGGTGAAATGAATATTAAATGACAAGTTAATCTAGAAAGTCAACTTATATTGATGTAAAAAGAAGAATAAGAAGTAAAAACAAAGTTTTTAAAAAAGCCATAAACCTTTTAATTCTAATAATTATGAAAAGTGAATAAAATATATAATGCAGTTCATTATAACACAAACAAGGCAATGTTACGTGTTAATACAACAATAGACACAAATAACACACAGTCAACTCAGATCATGTTAAAAAATGAGGAGTAAGAGTCCTGGATAAACCTAAAACACAGGAAAAACGAAAGTATAACTCTCGATCACCAGAGCGCATAATACACAAACCATAGATAAAGCGTAAGAGAAACCAGGCATATTCCCTTATCTCCCCAGCAGGGCTTGAAATCAGACAGCTTCTTATTGTTGTACTCTTGGGGCATAAAGGAGGTTCAGTCAAGTGTTGGGGCTGGGTCCCATGGGAAACATAAAGAACCCCCCTTTTCTCAATCAGAGCAAGCAGAAGGTCTCTGCAGTGCGCTGGCCATAATTAACCCGCTGCAAAGCAGTACTATGCTCAGAACTGCTGACACTTGCCTCGGCCTAATTACCTAATTTTGACCATAAATGGTGTGGAAGTTATGATGGGAGAACTAATTTATACCCTAGGAGTAGGGAAAGCCTTTCTAACAATGTCACAAAAGCCCCAGTCATAAAAGAAGAAAAAAATCAATAAAGTCAATTACTTAAACCCCAATTTTCTGTCCTGCAAAACCACGATAAACAGAATGAAAAGACAAATGGTTAACTGTGAAGATATTTACAATTCCTATGGCACACTACAGACAATAGCCTATTTCCCTAATACATAAAGAACTTAGACAAATCAATAAGAAAAAGACTAACAAGAGAAACATGAAAAGCATGTGACCAAATTGCTCACACACACACACACACACACGCACACACACACATATATATAAATGGCTTTTAAACACATGAAGTATACTGAACATCACCCAGAATAAGGGGACTGCAAATACTGATATATCAGATAGACAAAAATTCAACAAAACAAAAAATGATTTTATGTTTTTAGTGACAGTCTTGGAGGAACCAACTACCTTGGCTTAGTGGGGTACAATAATTTCTGTAACTGGCGGTAAAAAAATAAATAAAATAAATTTTAAAAAAACCTGTCAATATCTAACAAGATTACAGATGCTTATATTTTTTGACACCGTGATTTAACACTAGAAATTGATCCTACTGATAATTTTTCACAGTTGAAAAATGACATTTCTGCAGGAGTATTCATTGTAGTACTGTTTGCCACAGTAAAGAGATTGGAAACCATATAAATGTATATTAAGATGGTACTGGATAAAGTAGACCCTATTCAAACACCTACAGGTATCTTTATCCAGTTCCCATCTATAACCAAAAAAATGAGGAAGTTCCCTACTGATATCAAGATGTATAACCTGTTACTATCTGGGTGATAAGCATGTTTTTACTTTCATATTTTTAAAATTATCTCTGGAAGAATCCCCTAAAACCTAATGATTTGGAGGTTTCCTGTGGAAAGGAACTTAGAAGCAGGGAGACTTTTACTATGGATCATTTGTAAAGTCTCTGTATATTGAATTATTTGAGTATCTTTGAACTATGTGAATATCTTAGCTATTTAATAACTAAATTAGAAAAATAATAATCTGATGTTCAGAACCAAACATCAGTACTTCATTCATTCACTAAGTAGAAGAGAGAGATTTACCTTCTATGAAGCCAGATTTAAGTTCATAATTCCATTTCCAGCAGTGCTTTACATCTTAGCAAAAGTTTGTTAAAGAGGAGTGCATTTTTTAAAAATATACTTTACACAAAATTCTTGTTTTATATAATGTAACTCTCCAGGAGCTCTCTGATGTTCCCTTAAGCAGTTATATTTGCATAGAAACACCAGGGACAAACAGGTACTAGGTAAACATATCTCAGAAAAAGAATCTTCCAATAATAATATATTTCTCCAGAAGCTTTAATAAAAGCTGTATCATGAGCTGGAAATAAACGCTATGATATGAAATGCAAAGCTAACTTTCATTCTTTTTTATAGACAGATTTCTAACAATAAGTAATTCCAGAAACCACACTTTAGAAAGAATCCTTTTGCAAGGAATAAAATATATATATAGCAGAGGAACTATCAGGTGGTAGGTCATATAATAAATTATACTCTCAATAAATTAAATGAAAGGATAAGAAATGAATGGAATGAAAGTTTAAATCCCAAGTCCACATTTATTTCATTAAGATTCTGTCTACAGAACCTATCTTTAGCTCGTCTGTAAATCAGAGTATATACAGCTTACCTATATGTGCCTATGACAAAGAGCATTAAGAGGACTGCATGAGCTCCACTGACATCACTGCATGTTAATACCAGTATTTTAGGGGGAAAGTAATTTGCAATTATTGCATTTAGTGTGTTACACTGTTTAAATTGCTATTTGTGTTCCCCTTACACGGCTTAGAAGGAGTCACATTTTAAAATTCACTTTGTCCTGCAGGTGGATCTACTGACAGAAATAGGACATGTTTTACAAAGACAGTCCAAGTGAATTTAGCTAGGATCAAACTAAACTCAAGCCGTCTCTTTGTCAAGCCTTCTCTTTCTCAGTCCTTTCTTCCAAAGAGAACTTCTCTGTGTTTTGGGACTCAATAAGAAGTTTTCTGACCTTTAGCTGTCTGCAATTTTTTTTTTCACCTCCTTTTCTGGATTATCCAACTGTTTAATATATTCACACAGAGTCTCTTGGCCTTTCAAAGTTTAGAAGGATCTATTAGAAAAGAAGTTTGTAATACACCATAATTTAACAGGAACAAATAAAAGGTCAAAGGATCCAAGCCCAGAGATGACAAGATAGTTCACTGATAAATCAATATTAGGCTCTATGTTGACCATGACGGAAGGTTTATGAGCAAAGGGCAAATCATTTAGAGAGTTCAGGGAAACCTTGTGCTCAGGGAAGATCTCTCCCTCTGCACTTCTGTCTCCCCTGAAAATCCTCCCTGCTTGCACCAGGATTCTCAGGATAAATATAATAAAATGCAAGTTTAAAGCCAGCTTCTAACATTTAAAATATTTTAAATGCAAGTCTTTCCATCTATTTTCAATTCAATCAAGATAGCATATATTCAGTACGTAATATGGAAGTTAGGAAAGCCTCATGGTTTAATAATTAATGAATTCCAGCTTCACTTGGGTACGGATAATGCCATAAAATGCCTCTAAACCAGTCTCTGGAAAATGGAAGGTATATAGAGTTCATTTCACCACCCAAAAAGCATGTGTGGTATCTTAATGTGTCAAAGCTCTTTTAAATGATATGTCTACAGCTAAAGCAATTTGTTAAAAAAAAAAAAAAAGACTTTCTTAATTATGTTATACTTGAAGAGGTCGAAGGGCAAAATGGTCAAAATTTGACACCGTTAAAATTCTAAGAGTCTACCTAAGGATTCATTTCAAAATAATATCTAAGTATATATGTGATGTGTACTTGCACTGTCCAATAAGGCAGCCACTAACCATTTGGGACTATTATGAATTAAGATGTTCCAGAAGTATAAAATTCACAGATTTTGAGCACTTAGTAT